>NC_139993.1:9104149-9834983 GCF_964263955.1 Coregonus lavaretus
CACATTAATTCACACACTAATAACCTTTTTACATCATTGTGCCTACCCAGACCATAATGTGCTGGCTTGGATATATTCTTCTTCTCACATTGTTATTCCATCACATTTCCAGCAGCGTAACAAGCCCATCTCCAGTCTTCTCTTCTGACCTCAATAAATCCCAATAATCCATCATGACATTTATCCTCTCCATATTTTATTATTGAAGGAGTCAATTTTTTAAAGAATGAATACAAAAAATAAGTAGAGAAAATGCAGAAGAGGTTTGGGAGGCAAGGGAAAAAATAAATCCAGATGACACTGAAAATGAAGACCCGACCAAAATAGCCAAGGTATCTGCATAAAAAGAATGGTCCATCGTCAGTCGAACCGCTGATCCCAGATCAGTTTTTAAGATGATAAATAAGATTGTACAGGTGGGGGACCTGATCCTAGATCAGAACTCGTGTTTGATGCTGTATGTATCAATATTTGATATTTATATTTGATTTTCAGATTGAGACTGGTGAGGATTCCTTCAGTCAGAAGTTCCATGTTGAAAAGATGCAGGAGTGCCAAAAAAGAGTGAACATAAGTTCCCTACAAGACAAAATGAAAAGGACTGAAAAATAGATAACTTTTTAATGAACAAGGCACCAAGGACATCTTAAAACAGTACCCAGTACTCCATTTGTCAGCCATTGTAAAGTCTAACAGAAAGAAATGGTAAAAAGCACAACTAATGTAGCATAGCCAAGTGCTGTAATCTGAATCCAAGATATATTGATGATGCATTACAAACAAATTGTCTTTTAGATTCTCAGAGATGGGAAGCGAATTCAGTATGGATGTGGACAGAAACATTCTGTCCGGATTCGGCACAATGGCCGACAAAATCATTGCAGAAACTGAGTTGCTGAATCTCTACAAGACGGCACTTCTCTCACACACAGATGAGGCTCAGAAAGTCTTTTTTTCTCCAATGTAAAATGTACCCTTTACATTATGCAGCCACTCTAATTCTATTGACTCTAATCCAGCCAGTGTCTCAAGGTCACTGCAGCCATTTTGCCCCTCCCCTACCTCTTCAAAGAAGATCCAAGTGAGCTGTACGTCACAGACAGGATATGTATTTCCCAGCAGACAAATGCAAAGTTAGTAGTACCGTGTAAGGTGTGCTGTGCTCAGTTAACGTACTGTTTGAAATACGACTTAAGTAACTTTAATTATATATATTTTTACTTCTTACAGTGTGTAAAGTTTCCATCACCTACCATAAGAATAGAGGGGAAAACCGTTTGCGGATGAGAGCCAAATCCAACTCTTCCTGGATGGAGAGGCGCTACTCACTGAAGAGCCGGAGGACATCTCCATGGGATTGGGAGTGGCACTGGGGATGCATTTCCTTTCTAATATTGAGTGAAAGGCACAATGCTGTTCATTCAGACATGTCTTCTGGGAATTGATGAGGGGATAAATTACCAACAAATGTTTGAAACCAGAGATTCCTGTGATGTCTGTTAGTGAGATTTCTTTGACTTTAAAAGTCAATCAATTTAATTTGTGACTTTACAAGTTTGTCACTCAATGTTATTTGTATTGTTATTATTAAAAATATAATACATGGGACATAAAGGGTTCCTACAGGGAAAGGTTCCTGGAAGCACCTTTAGGGGTTCCGCCGTTGTGGCAATCTGAGGAACCCCTAAAAGTGCCTCCAGGAACCTTTTTATTTTACAGTGGGCGTACTTCTATATGCGTAATCAGGTGCGCGTCCTTACTCAACATTGACAGGAGCGCTCCAAACAAAAGACAATTAATTAAATTGACAAAACTCATAAATGGAATGAAATAAACCAAAACGTGTTTCTTACAAGTGTAGCATAGGTTGTGAGCTCTGCAAACGTGTCCACTCCAACAATGAGAACGGTAAACGACTGTAAAAATAATATATTGAATGCATTAACAGAAATTACAGTAACCAAAGAAACATTGTAGATTAGAAATTATGGGAATTAACGGAAAATGTAGGCTACTACTGTTGATATGTAATGGGGAATTGATAGACACTAACAATCAAAGGGCAATCAATTCACACAATGAATGCGCATGAAATGGTAGGAGAGAGCGCATTATAGAGAGAAATGTACATTGTGCATCTTAGCCACACTCCTTTTCTTCTTGGACCGTGGCATCCCTGTGGCCTCCTCAATGGATTAGTCCACTGAGACAGGCGCCAATCATACAGATGTCTCATGTGGCATGAAAAAAAGTAATATATTTGCGACTGCTCGACTAAAAACATCTTGGTCGACCAAACAATCGGCTAAATGGGGTCAGCCCAAGTGTAGGATCATATCCACATATTCAGAGCTATATTTGCTGGAAAGTTTTAGGTTAATTTGACCCCACCTGCCACCTTATCTGCTGCTAATTCACTAAAGGCCAAGCTATGAAAGGTACCATAGATCAGGGATGGGGAAACTCCACCCATCGTGGGCCTAAATGTCCCCTAGTTCTCTTTTGCCTGGTGCCTCATTGAGTGAGAGTAATAAGAGTAATTTTGTAATAATGTCTTGTATGATGAATTGTTTTATTTATGATGTAAGCTGTTGATACGATCCTAATAAATACAAACACACAAATTGTTCACATTGTGCACACTTGGGTTGTGTTCATTAGGGCACACAACACTAGCATCTCTTATTGGACAAGTTCAGATGTTCCCGTCCCATTTCACTCCATTTTGGGCAGTTATCTTACGTTTCGTGCCAAATGAACACAACCCTGTTTCCTTCTCATACATCGATTGGTCTCCTCTGGCTGAATAGGGGGTGCACTGTGTTTTCGTCCCAGTCTTAGTGCTGTACATTTTTCTCATGCATTTCAGAATATTGCTTAAACTTCCAATCCGGTTGCCTGGCTACCCAAACTCCTTGCTCTGGCCAAACGCTACGTCACGGAATAATTCAGTTTGAGGCATCAGGCAACCAATCCGGACCTTTGCGGATCACAACCAGCGGACAAGGACCTTGTCTCCATCTTCGATGGAGTAGAACTGCAGCGGTTTCAGGTCGTTGTCTATCTCAATCTCTTTGCCCTCCATCTATGGAAAGACAAATGCCATTTTAGGGAGTCCCTTCCACTGCTAAGAAAGTTGGACTGTACCATTGGTCTATTTAACATTCACCTAGGAGTGGCAGTGGACGAGTATGGCTACACCAACACAGAAATAAAACTAGCCTGTGGGCAAGGCTAGGTGAGTAAGACCATTTCACCTAGCCTATTTAGACCTCTTTACCTTTGAGGTAGTATAGAGCAGTTGCTGTTGTCAGTAAACGCCTTTACCTTTGAGCTAGTGTAGGAGAGTTTCAACTCAGCACCCGGTATCTTTAGCAGTCTGTAGAGCAGCCCCTTCACTTTCTGAACGATCATGGAATCTAAAACACATCAAAAGAGTGGAGGGACCGCTGAATATCTTTTGTAAAATGCAATAGGTTACCGTCACTTCAATTGCTCTTACACAGGTCACACACAGATTGTGCCATTTCATTAACATCTTAAATGCACGATCTCCCATTGGCACAACATGATTGAAGAGTATGAACAGTTGATAAGTGTAACTCCTTATCCAAACTCCTTATCCAAACCACACTTCATGATTTGGCATGCCATTTTCACATGTGGGCCTGTGGTCAACAGCAGACAACTTTATGCAGTGTGCATGCTGCCCAAAACATTGCCTAACAAGTGCAAACATTCAAAAGTCTGCAGTTGTTGGTTGTAGAGGCCAAAACACACTGTTCAAACACGTCCAACACGTGTCCTATTGCCTAGTAAATTATCTACTATAATTCAACACAGGTATCGAGGGTGTTATCTAGATTTTCTTTCATTTCCAGCCGTGAAAGCACAGTCAGAAATGACAGAGGGAGAAACATTATGAGGGACAGAAATTTGCCAGGTGGTATATTTTTTTATTTTATTTAACCTTTATTTAACCAGGTAAGCCAGTTGAGAACAAGTTCTCAATTACAACTATATGTGGTCTGTCTGGAGTCTGAGTCCGGCACATGTGAAAAGTCATCTAACATCCATGCACATCTCAAATCATTTGCTTAGCTACTGAACATATTATAATATTATAATAATATTATATACCATCTGACTAGCTGATGAAGCCAGGTGGGAGCCTTTACCTGGGAGTTTCTTCACCACAGATTTTCGGTCTGTCTCATCCGGACAAACAAATGTTATGCCTGGTGGGAGGAAAAGTTTGAAATTCTATATTACTCTTAAGAACTAATGAAATGTATATACTCTGACTCATCTCCTGAGTAAATATGTATATGTGTTCACAGCACATGCAGTTCTGGGAAAGAGATTATTATAGGTTAGTAGCAAATCATTACAAAACTCTCAAATTCATTCCTTAACTGTTTCTTAATCCTGGTCTTGAGGGCCCAAAGGGGTGCACATATTTTTTGTTGCCCTAGACACCTGATTACACTTATTAAATGTTTGACGATTAGTTGATTAGTGGAACAAGGTGTGTAGTGCTAGGGCAAAAATTCAAAATGGACACGCCTTTGGATCCCCAGGACCAGGACTAAGAAACACTGCCTTACGCAAATGTGTGCAGCCCCGGAATTTGTAACTTGACGCAACTACACAGGATCACCATTTTTCTTAGCTAATTGCGTTGCGTACAGTATCAATTAGGCTTAAGAGAAGTGAGGAGGACTCACTTAAGAGCTGATTTTTCAGTGCAAACGGCTCCTGCTTCTTCAGTTCGCTGTCTTCTGGAGCTCCGTATTCTGAAAAACAAAAAAGAAATCGAGCCTCTGTCGATCCATTGAACTCATAATGACTACAGGGCAGGAATTAGGATTAGGATTGCCATTGTCTCTTTGTAAGATTGATGGCATGGTGACATGGGTTGCGTTGTATCACTTATTTCTCGGGATATGGTTATGTTGTGGTGGCATCAGATTATTATTTTTTTTTTACCTGCCCTGTGTAGTAGTATGGCAGATAATGAGACAAATGTTTTTTCTTTTTTTTTCTCTTCAGAAATGCCTATAGTGGAGTAGATATAGGATGGGCTGTACCACTTCTCAGTCTGAAATAGGGTGTTGCAGCAGAGTGCCGGGGAAACCTCAGGAGGAATGTACCACTCTTGACTCACTCTGTATGAGACTCTGATAGCGGGGGTGCTGTGTGGTGAATTCGGCACTGGGGCGGTTCTGCTGGGGGTCTCGGTGTCCCCCGGATGCCAGCCACTCTAGCCCGAACATCTTGCAGTAGTCCAGCTCTGCCCCCCTCCTATCCTCGGGCAGGATCTACAGGTAACCATGGTAATAGGGTAAGAGAATGGAGGATTACAGCAAGCGCATCTGCAAACATTGATGTATTCATAGGGTGAGAAGAAAACATATATAGCTTTAAAGGAACATTTCACAATGTCTAGATGGAACCACGACCCACGACATCAGTTGTGTAGATCCAGCTACTATACGCCTCAATCTGGAATGAAGATAACAGTAAGCACCGTCTAATTTCCTAGTTTTCTTTGGTGCATATCTTTTCCATTCATTTGGGATGGAGGCATATAGCTGGATCTACCACTGCTATCACTTTACGTTTGCGCGCGCAGTGGCTGACCATTAATCGCACCAGTATAAATTGCATGTCGGCCATGTGGGGATCAACTGTAAGCAGCTGGGTCTGTCGTTCTGACCCGGGTGTATCAAAATGAAGCTTAATGAACACACCCAGGTTTGGCGGTAGCGTTAAACAGAGGATGGGGCCTCACCGTCCACCTGTTGAGGGCCTCCAGCCGGCCAACCCTGGCAATGAGCAACTGCACGGCCGTGTTGGGGTTCCTCTCCCGGCTCAGCAGGGGGTTCTGCCGACACGACAACCGGACCAGGCTCTGCAGCTTCTCTAGCTCGTTTATTACCCACCACTGTGTGTGAGTGAGCGTGTCAGTGAGTGAATGAGATTGTAAGAGTGTGTGTCAGTGAGTGTGTGTTTGTGTGCGATTGTTATTGTTGTATGTATTGCCGTGTCAGTGTGTTTGTATGTAAGCACAAGTGAGTGTTTGTGTAGGGTTTAGAGAAAGAGAGAGAGAGATAAAGGGTTGAGTTAGAAGAAAGCTTTCACATATTCTCCCCTACTATCTATTTTTACAGAACAAGTATTAACTTTTTGCAGACTAGTGATATTCATCAAATTTGTTTAGTAATTCATCATTTATATATCCAGATACATTTCATTAAGATAAAATCTCTCTTAGAAGAGAGACCTTACTCACAGACAATATTCACCTCTGAAATGTTGTTGCTATTAACTGCGAGAATTGTCAGGGCAGGAAACATTGCTGTTTTGCAACCTACAGAAGACGTGAGAAAATAATCATTTACAGACTCTTACCAGTATACTCAATGCCGATAATTTGCTCTTACAGTTTTACACATTGTGAAATGCCTGTCATCAAAACACATATCCACATTCTGAAATCTTGTTCAACTACCTCTACTGATATGTTAATTCAACTTGACCTCCATTAACAAACACATTTTTTTAAATGTAACGTTTTCAAAACAATGTCGGACGTAAACTTTACCAGGCAGCGCATCATCAAACCGCAAGGTTGACAAACCAGTCTTAGACATATTTAGATTCTCCAGTCTGAAATTCATGAAAAGCATGGATGTAAAAGCTTACACTTTTGGTAAATTCCACTATAAATGCTTGTAAGTGCTACATAAGTTATTATAAATGTTACAAATGCTTATTCATTGAAACGCTAATAATGTTTAGATTTATTTATTAGGATAATAGTATGTATTATAGTGCTCATGAAAGTAAAGTACTCCCAAGAACAGTAGTGTTTACACTATCAACGCACAAGTCGAAGCTAACGACAGGGCTATGTCATAAGACGTAGTGAACGGTTATGAAAAGTGTCTTTGTTGGTACGGTTATGCCCGCACTTACCTAGGCAGTTCGGCAATACTCAGTACGGTTCCATCAACCAGAGGGTTTGTTGAGAGATCCAAAACTGTCAAGGACTGTAAGACATTGTTTGGCCTGCGCGAAAGAGGCGGAAATACAAGTCAGTTCTATATGTTGTTTTAGAAATAAAATAACTAAATCGGAACTTAGACCCAAAATGGCTAAAGCCTTACCTCTGCAGTTCAGTGATATCGTTCTCAGAGACGTAGAGCTCTTCCAGCAGTGGCCACATGGGGGCGCACTCAAGCAGCTAACAGACCAACACCAAATGGAGAGGGGAGAAATGTAAAGAGAGTCAGCATCTACATAAATTCTTCTCATTTCATTAGGCATTCATAGGTTTGCACCAGCTCATTAATTAACATATTGTGCACTGCAACTTAATTATCTATTACCATATTAACTGGTACAAAAACACCTTTAAAATTAAATCAGCCTACAAAATTGTATTTCCTTTAGATGGAATCGATCTGAATTAATCTTTCATCAATTCCTCGCATCTTATCGCCTCGCCTCCTTCTCAACCATATTGGAGGATAAGGTCCAAGGTTCTTCCCCTCCAGCCTTCTTCTCCAATGGGTTTTGAGAAGGATGGAAGGATAGAGGATGCGAGGAATTGAGGAAAGATTAATTGAGAAAGAGCCCCATAATGCCTAAGGGAAGGGTACAGTGTGGTGGCTGTCACCTGAAGCCACGTAAGGGCACAGTTGGTGAGGGAGAGGACCCTGAGGCAGGAGAAGGCCCGGGGTCGCACCGTAGGGTTGGAGGGCACACGCAGTCTGTTGTGGCTGAGGGGACAGAGGACGAGAGAGACGGTCAGTGAGGGGATCAGAGTTTGAGAAAAGTGAGGCACAAACACACACACACCATTATTCAGTGTGATCTACCTGAGCTGAAGTTCTTTGAGTTTCTCCATCTGCTCCGTGATGGCCATC
Organism: Coregonus lavaretus; assembly: GCF_964263955.1. NCBI lineage: Eukaryota > Metazoa > Chordata > Actinopteri > Salmoniformes > Salmonidae > Coregonus > Coregonus lavaretus. The sequence continues at coordinate 9,112,084 of NC_139993.1, forward strand.
ACGTCGTCCCAGCAGCACAGCAGGTTCCCACACAGGTCCAGCATCAGCACGTCTGACAGTGGCCATTAAGGATGTAGTAGTAGAGCACCATCAGCTAAATGTCCAATCAACGCTTCCCCCAAGCTAATTCAATCGGGTGGCTGGACCGTACATTTACTAACAAGACACATGGGCTGTGCCCCAAATAACACACATATTCCATAAAGTGCACTACTTTTGACCAGAGCCCTATTCAAAAGTAGTGCACTATATAGGGAAAAGGGGTGCCATTTGGGACGCAACCATGGTGTAATGTAGCTACATATCACATTAACTCCAGGTCAGAGAAGTGCAGTCAAGTATTATTAACATGAACAATTTCATATGATTGATAGTATATTATTTTTTTTACATGGGCACTTATTTAACTAATTAAAAGCTACTAAATGAAAGAATACGGGGAGTGGTGTTTCGGATTTCGTTTGCAGGGCCCGGGCTGGAAACCTCACGCAACCTCAGTGAAACATCGGTGAGGTTTTCCACCCTGCGGAGAAGCACAGATGACAACAACGCATCACTGAATAAGTACAGATGACTGCACATCGGCATTGTGCAAACTCTGTTGGAGTGTGGTGCAGTTCAACAGTCCCAATTCAAGTGCATTAGCCTATTTTGTAACCATTCTTTACTAAATATTTATTTAACCTTTATTTAACCAGGGAATAACCTTTAGGTTAGAAACCTCTTTTGCGAGGGGGACCTGATACTGGCATCCTCTGGTTTACGTGGCATGCTTTCACAATATTCCTTAACTATTTCAAACAGTACATACGGAGTTGACCGTACAAATAAGCACATCTTGGGACAGATTCCCTGAGTCAAAAGCCTAGTCCTGGACTAAAATGCACTCTCACTCTCGGGCTCCAAAGCCTTGTTGTCCCCTTACTTCTGTTTCTCTGAGATGGCCTCTAAGCCCACCATCTCCACCGTCCTCGTGGAGATCTGGATCTCCTCTCCCAAGACCTGCTGGACCTCTGTTTCGTAACGCCGCCTGATGGCCGTCAGGTAGTCCACCCCAAAGCTGGCCTTCTTGGGCCGGACGAAAGAGCCTCCCTTTGGGTGCCTTAGGCGGGGTGGAGGGGGTAGAGAACCTTGGACTGAGAGCAGCAAAACACATAATGGCCACATTCCAAACAAAAAAATGTCTCCCCCTTTTCCTATGTTCTTGGTCTGAGAGCAGCAGAACACATAGGCCTAATGGCCGCATTCCAAACTAAAAAATGTCTCCCCCTTTTCGTATGTTCTTGGTCTGAGAGCAGCACTTTAAGGACACATTCAAATTTAAAATGTGTCCCCTTTTCCTATGTCCTTGGTCTGAGAGCAGCACTTGAAGTACTCATAATGGCCAGATTCCAAACTAAAAACGTCTCCCCGTTCCTCCTTGATGATTCCCCCTCACTGCAAAAAAACAACCTGCTGCCTGGTGTAGATCTGGACCTGAGGATCTCCAGAGGAAGGATGACACTAATCTCCCGTGCGCAGATTCTGCGTGTAGACCAAGAGAATCTGCCTGGGCGGAATGGGATGCGTGAGATCGGAGCAGCATTAGTTCCGGTTTTGGGGTTTTCATCACTGATTATTTGGACGCATTAGGATTGGGTGAAGGCGAGGGGGGGGGGGGAGACTTCATTTTTGCCAGAACTCTCAATTTCTAACACGTATGAACACAGAATGAAATCACGCAGCTGACCAAATTACGCAAGATTCATTTCATGCTACCATCATGGAGATACTAGATAGGGTTTACTTTACCTGCACGTGAAGTAGTGGACACCTTCATGGATGCCATCGTGTTTGCCACGCTCAGGGTTGTCCCACTCCACACCAAGCCACAACCCTAAGCACAGAGGCATTGGTAAGTACAGGCATTGAATAAGTACTTGGTTATAGTGCATCACCAAGAATATTGGAGAATTTCACTCAAACAGTGCTGCCACACCCACTGTGGATAACGCTTATGTTATTTTGCCTATTATATCCATATCTCACGCGGTCTGTAGCTAGTTAGCTAAATAGCTTACCTGCAGTTGGTGGTACAGAGCCAACAAACCGTACCGTGCCACGCTCCCCCTCACAAGCCACACGTCTGCCCACTGCGTCTGATGTAAGGCCCTCGTCCATGGTGGTGGGTTGTGTCTGGTCAGGGACTCTCATTGAACTCACTGTATCTATAACGTTGGCTATAAGTCTACCTATATATTGACAATGAAAAATAATGAGCAGCTAAAGCCTTCTGTACTTACTGTACTTTCACAGTGCTACTTAAGAAAGCGTTAGGTAATAGCTAGCTAAAATATTTGCTGTCATGTCAACTCCCAAGAAACGATGATGTTGTTTAGCTTTATTTGCTTGGCTAGCTAGATGAGCTACAACAAATATATTCACTGTCAACTAAACACGAGGACCACGTATCCACAGAATGTATATGCTGTTATTTCCAAATATTGCTTTGAAAGTTACCTTAAATCAGAGAGTTTTGGTCATATTTCGCAGCAGCGTAAATAACCACAGTTCACACACCCTGACAGGAAGTAACCGAATATGATGATGCACACGTTTGCCGTACAAGTTTGATAGATTATTAATGATGAAGTTATCAGCAATAAACTTTATTTTAGTATAATTATTTAAATAGCTATCATCGTTATTAACAAGTAACAATCAATGCATCTATATTTAGATCCCTGGATGAAAGCCCATTCGTATGTTAAAGCTAGGAACTATTTACAATTGCGTTGTGCATGGTAGGACATAATTAGGTGAAGGACAGGTCTTCATGGAGTAAAACGTGAGTAAATAACTACATTTATTTTTGGCATCAACAAATTGTTCTAATGAGATGTGTTCAATATAACTTCGCGTCCAACTTATTTGATTAATTATTTCCATGATAAAAAGCACGTTTTTATAAGATTGTCTCATCATTTAAACCAGCTGGAATCGACTATCGAGAATATTGAAGTGAACTGACCATGAAAAATAAACGTTTTGGAGAGAGGTTAGTCGCCCTTCACACGAGTATCGGCATGTAACTAATAATAATTATGTTGAATTTGTACATTGTTGGAAATACAAGGTAGTTGGGGAAACGCACACCGTGTATTACACTGAACAAAAATGTAAACGCAACATGTAAAGTGTTGGTCCCATGTTTCATGAGCTGAAATAAAAGATCCCAGAAATGTTCCATATGCACAAAAAGCTTATTTATCTCAAATTGTGTGCACAAATTTGTTTACATCCCTGTTATTGAATATTTCTCCTTTGCCAAAATAGTCCATCCACCTTACAGGTGTATATCAAGAAGATGATTAAACAGCATGATCATTACACAGGTGCACCTTGTGCTGGGGACAATAAAAGGCCACTAAAATGTGCAGTTTTGTCACATAACACAATGCCACAGATGTCTGAAGTTTTGAGGGAGCGTGCAATTGACATGCTGACTGCAGGAATGTCCACCAGAGCTGTTGCCAGAGAATTGAATGTTAATGTGTCTACCATAAGCTGCCTCCAACGTCGTTTTACAGAATTTGGCAGCATGTCCAACCGGCCTCACAACCGCAGACCACATGAATGGCATCGTGTGGGAGAGCAGTTTGCTGATGTCAACGTTGTGAACAGGCATAAACTACGGACAATGAACACAATTGCATTTTATCGATGGCGATTTGAATGCACAGAGATACCATGACGAGAGGCCCATTGTCGTGACATTCATCCGCCACCATCACCTCATGTTTCAGCATGATAATGCACGGCACCATGTCGCAAGGCTCTGTACACAATTCCTGGAAGCTGAAATTGTCCCAGTTCTTCCATGGCCTGCATACTCACCAGACATGTCACCAATTGAGCAGTCTCTGACAGCGTGTTCCAGGTCCCGCAATATTCAGCAACTTCGCACAGCCATTGAATTGGAGTGGGACAACATTCCACAGACCACAATCAACAGCCTGATCAACTCTATGCGAAGGAGATGTGTCGCGTTGCATGAGGCAAATGGTGGTCACACCAGATACTGACTGGTATTCTGATCCACGCCCCTACCTGTGACCAACAGATGCATATCTGTATTCCCAGTCATGTGCAATCCGTAGAGTAGGGCCTAATACATTTATTTCAATTGACTATCATTATATGAACTGTAACTCAGTGAAATCGTAGACATTTTAGCATGTTGCGTTTTCTATTTTTGTTCAGTAAATTGCTTCTGGTTGTTAGCAACCAATTAGGTTGGCAGCTCATTGGCACTGGATAGCCTGCCTTTGATTGTGTGTTACCTCTATGGATGTTGAGGAAATGCTTATGAAGATAGCTTGCTGCCCTTATGTGATGTCTTTGTAGCAATAAATATTACACATACCATGGCATTCATGCACATCTAGCTACCTAACACAGCACTGTTGTAGTGAACAAACTGCTGCTGTATCTACTATAAGTCTAACAATGTATTTGTTTTTCCTTAGTGAGGAGGGGCCATCTGTGGACAAACAGTCCATGGACTATGTAGTGGGATCAGTATCAGGCAGCTTGTTTCCAAAGGAGTCTGCATCCAGCTCCGGATCATTATCAGCCTTGTTCCAAGCTGCACCAGTAGTTGACACTCTGTTCTTTGTTCCTGCTCCCAAGGTAAGCCCATTAGTCCAAGGCAAGGATGCTCAGCTCGGGTCTTTTAATGGTGCAGCCCAGCTTATTTTTGTTTTCCAGGAAACCAAGGCCATGTTCAGTAGAGAAAAGGTTTAGAAATAATGTGAAACGGGGAGTTTCTACCCGTCCACTAAGAAACAGTAATCAGTGTCCAGTTGGGAGATAATGTTTTGAAATCGGGAGGTATTACTTGCAAAACCAACCGGACTACAGAGCTTGAGGGCCTGAGTCGTGTACCCTTGCTAGAATCTATTTGCCAACTGAGTGAAATTACGTTTGTTATTTTCTGTGTGGTTCTTCCCTGCATAGCTTGAACCGAGGAGCGTGGAGGTGAAGGAAGGCGCGGTCACAAAAGGCCTGAACAACCAGAAACAAACAAACAAAGCAGCAAAGGACAAATCAGCTGCAGACCTAAATCTAGAAAACAGGTGAGCGATAAAAATTAAACAATATTTGTGACATGCAAAAGAGTGCTGTGATGCAAGAGATGTAGATTGATAGATAACAAAGCTTTATTTCTCTCTCTCTCCCTCTCCCATTCTCGCTCTCCCGCTTTCAGAGAAAGTGCATTACAAAATGCTGACGAAGATGAACAGGTCCCAAAGATGCGCAAGAAGTCTAAAAGGAAAGCTGTTGAGATGGAAGAAGGGGGTGCAACAGAGGAGGAGGAGAGGCAGACAAAACAGAGGACTGGAGCCCAAATGGCAGAGGAGAGAGTAAAACAGAAACGAACAGTGTTTGTCGGCAACCTACCTGCCAGCTGCACAAAGAAGGTAACAGCAGCCCCAGTTGTGTTATAAGCAGTGAACATAATCTCATTGATTAGGTATGTAGAAAGCAGACCTGGGTTCAAATAGCAAATATTCCTGTTATGTTGCTTATATGTTGTTTGTGTGTGGTTTTTCAGACACTACAGCTTGTCTTCAAGGATCAGGGAGCCATTGAAAGCATTCGATTTCGATCAGTGGTAAGTACTCCATTCACTGTATTAGATTAATCTAATTCCCATCATCAGACAATGTGAGTGCTCATTTCCACTAGGGTTGAGCTTCCTGAATGCTTCATAGTAATGGATGAAAGATGATCTTAGTGATACAACGCTTTCTGAAGACTCAACCCTGATCGGTGAAGCTAAAACATGTCATTTTTCTTGCAGGTAAGAGAGGATCCATCTATGTCACGCAAAGTAGCAGCTATTCAGTAAGTTTCCCAGATTTTTTTTTTACCATGAGAAATGCTAACACTGGTTGAATGGGAGTTTATCCATGGTAACATGACGCATGCATTAGAGTACTTTTTTTGTTTTTTTGCTTTCCCTCTCCAGACGTAAGGTTCACCCCAAGAAGCAGAGCATCAATGCCTACGTGGTGTTCAAAGCTGAAGAAGGAGCCGAGAAGGCATTGGAAAGGTACAGCAACTGGCAAGCGTTCAACTTGAATTTTACCGTGACTGTTTTAAATTATATATCATAATCTCGTAAACCCAGAACTAAAGTCTTGCTTAATTGCGTCAGATGCTCTATTACATTTCCCTTCAGAAATTCTAAAGATGTGAGCACCTGCAAAATTGTGATTTGATCAAATGATCAGTCAAAAAATCAGCGTACCAGAACAAAGTTCCTCATTAGTCGTTACATCCCACAGTCTGTTGACAGACACTACGATACCATGTGTTACGTGCGTCTGTCCGAGAGATGAATATATCAAGTGTTATCTTTAGGCCCTTGTGGGTTAATATGTATTACTTTAATTCTTGCAGGAACGGCATGGAGATTGAGAAAGACTTTCACATCCGGGTGGACAGGATCTCCAAAAGTTCATCGGTAAGTTTCCCATGACACTTGATATTTTACAAAGGACCTGCCTAGCGTTAAGACCGGTATACTTGGTGGCAATAAAATGCACATGCTGACAGTTTGAGAAAGTTACGGTGATAAATTGACATTTGCTTAATCTTTTGATTTTGTATAAACTTGTTTGAGCAAGGATGCTGCTACACATCTATTGAATAACATTGTTTCGTCTTTCAGCACGATCACAAGAGGTCAATATTCATTGGAAATCTACCATTCGGTGAGTAACTATTTAAGAGGGTTTACTTTACTGTGAACTTGTCAGTCAAAAGGAAAACAACATTTCATACTGTATTAACTTGTAGATATAAACGAATTGCCACTGCGACAGCACTTTGAGGAGTGTGGCAAGGTGGAGGGGGTGCGGTTGGTGCGGGACAAGAACTCTGGAATGGGCAAGGGTTTCGGCTACATCTTATTCGAGGTGAGGAAAAAGAACACACATTTCATGTGAAGCAGTTATGTATGCTTTTCAGCAGGCTTCCTACTACTGAGCTGGCCAAGTCCCATACTGCAGCCAACGCGTTGCATAGCAACAACACACAGTTTGGCCGTAGACTACTACTAATCCGTATTATAGTATTACGACACCTCTTTCCTAACTACACCCCTCCATCCATACCTGCATCATCGCTAACGGCTAACGTATTTGTTGTAGAGCATCGATTCTGTCCAGCTGGCCTTGAAACTAGACAGCTCCAAACTCCTTGGCAGGTCGGTCCGGGTGAAGAGGTCAGTGAAGAAGGAGAAAGAGAAGAAGAAAGTGGTGCACAGAGGTCCCAGAGGGAAAGAAAGAGAGACTAAGGGTGCAGGGAAGGAGAAGGGGCCTACCAAAGGGGGCTTTAAGGGGAGACCGGGCCAGGGCGTTCCCCAAAACAAATCTTTCGGGAGGCCGCAGGGGAAGGGGCCCCAAATGAAATCGATGGGGAAGCCATTCAAGAAAAGTCCAGGCGAGGCATCGAAAGCCACCACAGGCCCCGCTTCCTTCAAAGGTGAGATGGCTGACCCGAACAGCAAAAAAGCAAAGGCGAAAGCACTGAAGAAGAAACTCAAACCGAGGAAAAGGAATCAGGTTGTACACATTTGATGGTCTGTGCTTTGCGCCTTTCGACTGTTGTGTAATGTAAATGTATTTCATATCGTTCACAAGCAGATAACAGTTGTACAATTAAAATGTGAGTGGAGCTATATCATGAGATGGTGGGTAAACGTTCCTGACGTAACATCCAGGCCTACCCTCATAATTTCCAGTTGAAACATGGTTGTTTTAGGTTGGGGCTGTCCCACCCAATGATGTATGTAAATATGTACAGTGAGGGAAAAAAGTATTTGATCCCCTGCTGATTTTGTACGTTTGCCCACTGACAAAGAAATGATCAGTCTATAATTTTAATGGTAGGTTTATTTGAACAGTGAGAGACAGAATAACAATTAAAAAAATCCAGAAAAATGCATGTCAAAAATGTTATGAATTGATTTGTATTTTACTGAGGGAAATAAGTATTTGACCCCCTCTCAATCAGACAGATTTCTGGCTCCCAGGTGTCTTTTATACAGGTAACGAGCTGAGATTAGAAGCACACTCTTAAAGGGAGTGCTCCTAATCTCAGTTTGTTACCTGTATAAAAGACACCTGTCCACAGAAGCAATCAATCAATCAGATTCCAAACTCTCCACCATGGCCAAGACCAAAGAGCTCTCCAAGGATGTCAGGGACAAGATTGTAGACCTACACAAGGCTGGAATGGGCTACAAGACCATCGCCAAGCAGCTTGGTGAGAAGGTGACAACAGTTGGTGCGATTATTTGCAAATGGAAGAAACACAAAATAACTGTCAATCTCCCTCTGCCTGGGGCTCCATGCAAGATCTCACCTCGTGGAGTTGCAATGATCATGAGAACGGTGTGGAATCAGCCCAGAACTACACAGGAGGATCTTGTCAATGACCTCAAGGCAGCTGGGACCATAGTCACCAAGAAAACAATTGGTAACACACTACGCCGTGAAGGACTGAAATCCTGCAGCGCCCGCAAGGTCCCCCTGCTCAAGAAAGCACATTTACAGGGCCGTCTGAAGTTTGCCGATGAACATCTGAATGATTCAGAGGAGAACTGGGTGAAAGTGTTGTGGTCAGATGATACCAAAATGGAGCTCTTTGGCATCAACTCAACTCGCCGTCAAACATGGAGGTGGAAACATTATGCTTTGGGAGTGTTTTTCTGCTAAGGGGACAGGACAACTTCACTGCATCAAAGGGATGATGGACGGGGCCATGTACCGTCAAATCTTGGGTGAGAACCTCCTTCCCTCAGCCAGGGCATTGAAAATGGGCCGTGGATGGGTTTCCAGCATGACAATGACCCAAACACACAGCCAAGGCAACGAAGGAGTGGCTCAAGAAGAAGCACATGAAGGTCCTGGAGTGGCCTAGCCAGTCTCCAGACCTTAATCCCATAGAAAATCAGTGGAGGGAGCTGAAGGTTCGAGTTGCCAAACGTCAGCCTCGAAACCTTAATGACTTGGAGAAGATCTGCAAAGAGGAGTGGAACAAAATCCCTCCTGAGATGTGTGCAAACCTGGTGGCCAACTACAAGAAACGTCTGACCTCTGATTGCCAACAAGGGTTTTGCCACCAAGTACTAAGTCATGTTATGCAGAGGGGTCAAATACTTATTTCCCTCATTAAAATGCAAATCAATTTATAAAATTTGACATGTTTTTCTGGATTTTTTTGTTGTTATTCTGTCTCTCACTGTTCAAATAAACTTACCAGAAAAATTATAGACTGATCATGTCTTTGTCAGTGGGCAAACGTACAAAATCAGCAGGGGATCAAATACTTTCTTCCCTCACTGTATGTCTATGGTCCCACCTAATGGTAGGGAAAACATTGTTCATTAACTATTCTGGACATCCAACATCTGAGTCTAAATAAACTTTTAGAAGAAGCAACAGTCTTGAGTCATTTACCTTTTATTTAGATTTCTTACAAAGAGGAACAACCTCTTAATGACCTAACTAAACATTCATCCTTGATCAGCACTCCTACTCAAGACGCTTAATACATATGGTCCCAGAGCTTTGTGTAAACGTGGGAGTGATTGCAGGGATGGTATTGTAAATGCTGAGAAATGTTTTGCTACACCTTTCAGAGACAGACATTAAGAGAAGCAAAACAATACATTTTTCTAACTGCACATGAATCCAATAAAATGCTGCCGATAGGCATTTTTGATTGGTTGCCGTTACCGCAGCTTGGCTGCAAATCAAGATTATATGGTCATTTGATGCGACCAATAACTACACACAACGTGTGGGAATTGGACGGGTTCATGTTTCTTTCTTTCATTTGGACAGAAGCGAAAGAATCTTCAATACCCTCCAAAAAGTGAATAAAAAAAAGTTTACCAATTTTCTAGACTAGTCAGGATAATGGGTTACAGGAGCTCCGGAATGAACTTTCCTCTAGATACCGATCTAGGATCACCTTCTCCTCCCCCAATCCTAACCTTAACCATTAGTGGGGAAAATACAAAACTGACCCAAGATCAGCATCTAGGGGCAACTTCACCCTACTCTGTTATAGGAGTGTCCAGAGGAAGAGCGTTCCGAGGGGAAATTTCCATCGACGATCCTCATTCTAAGTCGTCTTCATTCAAGCTACCTTGTGCGCTCACAATACGCTGCAGGAAAGAGAGGGAAATAGTCAAATTCTAAAGCCATAAACATGCTTTAGAAATGTGTCCCATTTGATCTGGGCCCATACTCATTTACATTTTAGTCATTTAGCAGACGCTCTTATCCAGAGCGACTTACAGTTAGTGAATACATTTTTTAAATTTTTTTATACTGGCCCCCCGTGGGAATCGAACCCACAACCCTGGCGTTGCAAACGCCATGCTCTATCAACTGAGCTACATCCCTGCCGGCCATTCCCTCCCCTACCCTGGACGACGCTGGGCCAATTGTGCGCCGCCCATGAGTCTCCCGGTCGCGGCCGGCTGCGACAGAGCCTGGATTCGAACCAGGATCTCTAGTGGCACAGTTAGCATGCCTTAGACCACTCAGGAGTTCATGAACCCTGAGAGTGCTGATCTAGGATCAGGGCCCGTATTCAAAAAGCATCTTCTCCTACTCAGATGCTTTATGAATACAGGCTCAGGTCACCTGTCCATGTTATCTTACTCAAGGTAAAAACTGATCCAAAATCAGCACTCCTACTCTATGGTAGAGACATGCAGCCCCTGAACGGACTGAAGATTGCCTTGTAAAAAATGATCCTGGATCTGTACTTTGAGGCACCTACAGCTACACCAAAGTCATGAGCGGTGTCTCAGTCTCATATTGACATGTTTGTTACCTAAACTCATTCTTGAACCAGATTTTACTTCTGTCTAGCATATTATACAATTGGTTTTAGGGCTGGGCGATATCTAATAATTAATTTGAATTTGGTTTTTTTGTGCAATGTTCAAATGCCTGTATCGCAAGAATCTACGTTTATATTTTGTTCTAATTTTTACTATAATAGACGAGAACTTAACCTTTCTAATGATACCCTTTATGTGTCAACTCCCAAAATGCAATAAAGAGCAGATCCTACTACAACGAGAGTATCAATGAACATGATTGTGGACCGCTTGCAGCATTTTTGCCACAGACTTATGTGCTAGCTGTCTAGTCTGTTTTTTTATAAATGTGCAATGAGCATGAGACGCATTTATATTAGGAATTGGCAACTCGTTCACATTCTGAGAAATAAGCATTGGTTTATATATCTGGCTGTTGTTCAAACAGTTGGAGACTGATTTGGAGGGTCTATTCATAACAGTTCAACTGTTCTACCTTGTTCGCTAGCAAATAGATCCAAGTTGGCTAGACCTGAAATATAAACATTAGCTGACTACTCACTAGCACGTGGGTTTGTGCTTGAGAGATTGTTTATGAGACCTGTGTTAATTTTCTATAATGCCTGCTACAAGAAGTTGGTCATTGTGCATGGTTCTGGTTAAATTTGTAACAAAAATTTCATTTTCAGAGCCAGACTTGAAAGCCAGATCAATGATAATTTCAAAAAAGCAGGTTAAACTATTTTGATCAAAAAAAGTAATTATTAGTCAGTCTTATGGTTGTGGAAGGCTTATATTTAGCCTAGGTATAATTTTACAAGCCCTGAATTCATTAGATTATTGCTGACCGTTTTAAATGCAGTGTATTGACCTTTAACTGTGCAAAAAAGCTTATTAGTGAAAATGTTTAAAAATAAAATCTAGGTATATTGTGAATCGCCCATGTTTAAAAATAAAGATATGATTTTTAGGCCATATCAACCAACCCTAGTTTGTTTCCGCTTTCTTGCTTGAATACACTTACTGTAAGTTGCTCTGAATAGAAGCGCACCTGCTGCAGTTGCGGACACTAAAACGTTTGTCACAAAAACTATCTGTTGGAGACAGAGCGCAGTGTTGCATACACATTGTGGCAATGGTTCTGCTAATAGCACAGCGCAACACAACTTTTCAGTACCTGCAACTGATCCTGAAATGTAAGAGAGGCACTGTACCTGGTTGATGGTTAGTGTTGGGGTTGTTGCATAAGCCCAATTTTGAATAGGATTGCAGTTCTGACTACATATTAGATACATTACATATTACATACATTAGCTTCCTTGCTTGTATGCACTTACTGTAAGCAGCCCAGGGTAGGAGTGTCTGCTAAATGACCTTGAAGTGGAGAAAAGGACTGTACCTGGCTGATGGTGGGCAGTTTGGTGAGTAGCATCTGGAAGACTGGTGGCGGGAGGGTCTGCTGCAGCACCTGGAGCAGCTGCTGGGGCTGGCCGCACACGGCGATGGCGTTGGTCAGGTGCTCCACGCCATTCTCGTAGTCTCCTATACCGGAACACCAAGCGCAAAGAGGTTTAGATCGACAAAACGAGTAGTACATTATATGGAGAACAGCGTCGTTACTCTGGTCAAAAGTAAATTAGGTAGTGCATTATCTGGGGCACAAGGTGTTGTTGCACTGGTCGAAAGTAGTGGGGGAGGATGTCAATGCTTTGGTCCAAAGTAGTGCACTATATGGGAAATAGGGTGTAATTTGAAACAGTCTATGCCAGTAAAAGTAAGACTAGTACAGGTAGTGCATTACACAGGGAATTTGGTGTCATCGTTTGGTAAAAAGTAGTGCACTATATGGGGAATAGGGGGTCATCGCTTGGTAAAAAGTAGTGCACTAGCAGGCCTATATAGGGCATAGAGTGTCACACACAGCCTAAGTGATGTCAATGTAAGCAAGACTGGTTTACCCTGAGCCAACAGCTCCTCTCCCAGCTGAATCTCCTCCAGGAAGAACTTCTGGACCGCCTCAGCATCCTTCAGGTCTGGGAGCTGCAAGAGTCCCACAACACACACTTTACTTTCCATAGGTAAAGAAATAAGTAAAACATAATAGACTGGTGGAAAAGCTGTTGTAGATGGCTTATGCTCCTGGAGGAATAAAAGGCCTATTCACATGATTCGGGCAATCCGCCGAAGCGTGCCACTTCGTCAGGTGCAAGGTCAGAGTTCAATTTAAGTGAACTTTTAGTGCAACGGTGCTGAACCCAAAGCGCTGTGGTGCGCACCGCAGTTCTTGCTGAGTTTGCACTTCCTCCATTGGGAAACTATGGCTTGTTCATCACAGAACCTTTCTTGTGCGAGTGAAGTGATCAGTCTCATTTGTTTATTACACTGGAGGTCATTGAAGATTATTTTCCACATGGTTCCATCTGACGTGTACTAGACATGATTTCTTTAGACGTGTTCATTGAGGAAGAATTTCAATAGTACCTTGAGGGGATTTTACTCACCTTTGACAGTCCTGTCCCCTGTTTTGCAACTGCCTGATTTCTCCTCCCTAGGGCAGAGGTAAACACAATCACTGTTAACATAAATAGCTTTGGGGACTGCTCCTGTTTGTACTTAGACAACTTAGTTTCTCATTAGGCAATCCTACTATGATTATGAACAGCAGGGATATCCAGGTTGCTTTTAATCCTGCTTGGCAAGCTCTATGTCTGATATGGCTAGTAGCCTAGAATGGTTGGTTTTGGTTACATAACAGATCAAAACACACTATCATGAATGAATCAGGGTAGGTGCAGCTTTCCATGTCTGAATTCAACTGACAGAACGCTTGCTGTGAGTGAGTATGCAGTACATTAATACATGATATAGGAGCGAGTTAGCTGAGAAACGCTCAACTCCTCGATATAATCGAACAGAGTTGAACGGTCCTCCGCTAGGAGCTAGCACTGGCTAGTTAGCTTCAAGGCTTTATGGGTTAGCAGTGCACTGACAATGAATTAATTAGATCTATTGCACAAACCATTACCATTCAAGCTTTCATATTTCGCCAATTGGGAATAGTTAAACGAGTTCGGCCTGTCTCGGGCACTTTGTTGCACCTCAGGTCTCCAAAACAGAGACCGGAGCAGGGTGTACAGCCAGGACTCGGACAACACTCACGTTCTCGTAGCCTGTTCTTGAAGTTGGGGTCACTCCGTCTTTTCCTGTCGAAGTAGATGCAGTAGCCGACGAACAGAGCCCCGCAAACACCGGCGGCTATCGTGCTCGATTTACCGCCCATCATCACTTCCGAAATGGTTGATATTTCTGTATTAACAAAGAGTATATTTCAATGTTGGTTTATATCAGCGACGGTACATGACCTCACACAGGCGCAAATTCGCAGCAAAAAGGACCAGTAGGACCACTGGCAAATTTGACAGCTAGGGTGTCCGCATTGATCGCCTGATAAAAATTATAAAACTTTAATTCCAATCACATGATATCTCCGATAACGTATGTATTTTGAGTGCATATGTTGGATGTTGTTGAACTCAGATCGGAAAAAAGAAATGTATTCATATTTCTTCAAATCAATGTAAGTAGTAGTCTATCGCATTGAAATGTAAGTGCCACAAGGGGGCAGTAGCAATTCATTAAAAAAAGAAGCAGCAGGCTAGTGATAACGTTTGATACAATTTAACAGTATTTTCCCCAAAGTAACAAAAATAGAAAGAATTTAGCTACAATTCTAGGTATTTTGACTATCTGGGGTAGACCACACAGCAGCAAACAATGGCCAAGTGAAATATAGAACATTAGGATACATGGTGGGTGGCACAATCATCTAGACTAGTAAGAAAACATGTACAATTTTGCTTTCGCTATGACCAATTCATTTACCAAAAATTATGCAAGTTGCTCTGAGCCTTGCTCATATGCCTGTCTGGCCTTAGTTGGCACTTCTCATCTCCCAGATGATAGCTAATCCCTAGAAGTGCTGCTCAACAGAACAGATGGTCGACTGCATTACATGTGCAAGGCCAGACTGCTGCAAAAATATACCACCTTGACTATTAGGCTTCTGAGGGCACATGCTCAGACCTGCAGTAATGCAAACCATCAGGCATGCACATCCTTGCATGGATTACATCATCACCAGACTGCGTCTGGTATTACGTGCACCTTTGCCTTTAAATGGCAACCAAGCCATTCTGCACCCTTGCACAATTTCTGTGGGTGGTTGTTGTGGTTACAGTTTATTAAAGGGATAACTGAACCTTAGAGAGTGGCGTCACTGACCACACGTCGCCGGTTGACAGGGTTTTGGAAGGGTGTGTGTGCTTTTGGGGGGTTTCCAGTTAAGCTGTGGGTGTGTGGTTGTGTGTGTCCAAATGTGTTTGAACAAGTGTGTGTACACCTTCATACCCTTATTTATGTCTCTATGTGTGTGAATGTGAGCATGCATTGCATGTGTTCTTCTTCAAACTTACGTGTGTGTGTGTGTGCATGTATCAGTGGAGGCTGCTGAGGGGAGGACGACTCATAATAATGGCCGGAATGGAGTGAATGGAATGGTATCAAACACATGCTTTTCATGTGTTTGATACCATTCCATTCACTCCATTCCAGCCATTACACTCCATTCCAGCCATTAGTATGAGCCGTCCTCCCCTCAGCAGCCTCCACTGGCATGTATGTGTATGTGCGTACGTGTGTACACTTGTCTGTGGACAGTTTACATGGTAGGAGGATTATCCGTCTGCCCTGTCGTCTCTCTCGCCAGCATCTTAGCAGCTCGCACCTGGCATGCAGCTGGCTGGGGGTTGGCAAAGAATCCGCCCCTCAGGGACATCTAGCTTCGCCGGTGCCCGGGCATGATGTGAGGCGGCTTAGCCAAAGGCTCGTCGTCTCGCGGCGGTGGGGTATTATTACCATTACTCAATCGTTCCTGGAAGCTGCTTTGGAAGCCCTACTGAATGTGATCCCAGTGCGTGTGTGTTTGGAGGTCTTCTAATCCATGCTGTCATCCCAGGCCACATTATACATGTCGGTAGCAATTCCCTAGAAAACAAGTACACTTGTCATTTGTTGGGACTCAGACAGATCTCATGTCCTTGTGTCAATGTGGGTTGGAGGTTTGGATAGAGAGACTATGACACACTCATCAGAGACTGTTTAGGGGTGTTGTACAAATAATGGTTGTTGCAAAACTATCTTTCAATCAGATAGTAGTATTATGTAAGACTTTAGGGTTTATAAAGAGAACCAACCGATGCGGATGCTTTACCGACTGATTCCTACATATCTCTCTTAAAACCATTTATATGGGTATAACTTTTACTGTTCTCCTGGGTGTGCTAAGGTTGGCAAAAAGACAGGAGACACCCTGCAGTTGCTTATTGTGCAGTATACGAGCCATACTGTATACCTTTATTGGCTGTGCACATAGCAGTATTAAATTAATTAAGCATGCTCCATAAAGGCTAGGTAATTAGCATGCTTGGGCTCATAATCCAATCAGTGTGTATGATGCTGCACGGTGAGCTCATTGCTATATGACGTTTGCAGCCATGCTGACTCGGCACATTTACTGTAAAACCTGTCACGGCGACTTGCGTCTGTGAGTGCAAAAGCAATTATCTTCTTCTGCCCTATCATCTTCCTTGGAATGGTGCTCGTACTCCTCCGTTGCCATGGTTTCGGATCAGAGAGGTAACCATGGCAACACTGTTGGTATTCCCCAATTGGGGGGGGGGGGGGGGGGGGCTTGTTGAGAGGGGGAGAGAAGGAGAGAGAGAAAGCTGTTCAAACATGACAGGATTTTAAAAAAGCGGTTATTTCAGAGCAGCTGAAGAAGGCAGATATGCACACACTGCCACAGGTCTTTCCCACTGATGCTTCACACACACGCATGCTCACACCCACCCACACCTACACACACACCTACACACACACCTACACACACACACACACACACACACACACACACACACACACACACACACACACAGACCAAGCAAGTGTTTTGAGTGGAGATTTGCACAAGGGCTCCAGTGAAAGAAAGCTTGCAGGGACAAACAGAGAAGTAATTATTTTTACCCTGGCTGCAGCTGTTTTTCTGTGTGTCTTGGCAGCCCTGGCTCCAGCAGCAGAGAGACAGGCCAGGAGACAGGAGCTGAAAAAATCCCCCTCTCTTACCATTGGAATAAAATACAGAACGTTTTGAATCCCGGCCCAGGAACGTCCCATAAAACTTGAAATGGCAGGCCTACCCTGTATTTTCCATGAACTCTGTGCTCTCCCCATTCCAAAGGCTATGTCATTAGATGTGTTTTCAAGCGAGAAACACGTAGTGGAACCAGGAATGGAGGGAGGGAGGAGGTAGGATGGCAGGCTTGACAAGTATCTGAGCCAAGTGGAGAAAGAGAGAGACTTTTCTGTTTAGGTTGTCTGAATGGGGGAGAGAGTGCTGACTGAAAAGGAATGGAAAGTAAGAGAGAGAGGGAAGTGAGAGAGAGAGGTAAAGAGGACCGCTTGTGTTAGCATGGCGTTGCGCCCCAGGACCCCATTAGCTAGCTCTCTCTTCAGCTCTTGGCATCGGCATTGGCGGTGGAGGTTTTATCGGCGGCTGTAAGTGAACCATGTCTCCCTCCCTGCAGTGCTCCAACTAGTCCTCCATGTTGAAATCACCACTCCCTCCCTCTGGGGTCAGTAAGGGGAAAGTAAGCACCGGAGGTGGTGGCTGGCTTCAGCTCCAGCCAGTTTCCTTCCCTTTTCCTCCACCCTTCTGGGTGAGTGGAATCTCTGGATGGATATGAGTGCAACAGAGTTCTGGCCAGTGAGAGTTGGCTACCATTTTATCTCCAAAAGTTAGCTGAGTTAGTTCCAGTACCAAGAGTTAGCTTTCAGGATATTTAGCATTTTATCTTCAAACATTAGGTTGGCAGAATTACCTCTATATTCTGAGTTAGCTCAAGGATTATAATTTGGTTGTAGAACTTGAGACATAGTTTAGGGTTTGAGCTGTGAGGGAGCCAGGGAGGAAGAGAGGGATTTGATAAAAGAGTGGAAGATGGAGGGAGCTATTTGGCACAGTGAGAGAGAAGACTGTAAGTCGCTTTGGATAAAAGCGTCTGCTAAATGGCATATTATTATTATATTATATTATTATTAAGAGGCTGCTGAGCTGAGGCAGACAGCCCACCACCATTTGGCTTTCAGTAGGGGTAGCTGCTGCTCCAGCACAACATTCACAGCACCCCACACACACAGAAAAACACACTCGCTCACTCAAACACTAACACACACCCACACTCAGAGAAACACATACTCTCCCAAAACAAAATAACTTTCAGCTGAAGTAATGGGTGAATGACACTAAAAAAGTAGTAGTCTACGAGTAGGTTATATCAATACACACAACCCACTGGGAACAGACGTCAGTTCAACGTCTAGTTTTGGTTGAGTTGTCAACTAACATGAATTCAACGTGAAATCAACAAAACATTTTACCATGTCATTGGATTTAGGTTAAAAATTTCCTTAAGTTGACTTTTGCAAATCCAATCAGTTTTCCATCTTGATTCAACGTCATCACATAGAATCTTTTGGTTGAAATGAAGTGGAAACAACGTTGATTCAACCCGTTTTTGCCCAGTGGGAAGTGTAAGAGTGGACAAAACAAGGCTTTGCAAGTTAGTGTTGCTAACTAAACAGGATTGTATTCCTTGTATACAGTAGATTATTTTCTGTCATTGCTGCAGTTTAGTACAAAATACAGATTCTTACACTTGGGTAATTGCAATCTAGCACAGGTCAACCTATAAAGCCACTTTCAGTGTCAATCTGTGTATGTTTGTTTGTTTTCTTGGCTGTCTATTCCATGACAGCCTACTGCAGTTGCAGGACCTATAGGGAGACAGTTCTCCTAAGCACTGATCTATGGTCATTTTAGTTTTCATCTCCTATGGTCAGAACAAAGATTGGGTCCTGGTAAGTTGTTCCTAGATCTGCTCTTGGGTGGCAGCATACATCTACCCTCAACCCTATTCTGCGGCACCTGGTTAGTCGTGCTAGCTAGCTATAACGTCCCTGTCTGCTGTAGCCTGGTTAGCAAGCTAGCTAGCTATATCGTCTCTCTGCCATCACAGCTGCCTGGCCAAGCACGCCCGTAGGAAGGCCTTGGCAGTGTCCGCTGTCTGTGCAGATGGCCGGGGATGGCAGCTCAGTGTGACGCCTCCGCCTTAGATGCCTCTGATGATTAGACCCTCTTTGAAAGAGATAGACATCCATTTACATGGAGGCTCTTCTCTCAGCATACCAATTGGCCTGGGAGGTCCCACTCTTCTTTGAAATATAGCTATCGTGTTGTCGCTATATAATGTAGCTATAGTGTTATTTTTGTCTTAGCGGTTGAACATATAATTGTTGTTTTTGTCGGGTCATCAGCCATATTTGAAAGGAAGGGTTGAATAAATGCACATGGCTAAGAGGGAATCTTCTTTAAATTCAACCTCTTTGCTTTGTGGTGAGAATACTGAGTATAGGTCGACGTCCACAAATGTTTTGTCCACAAATGTCCTCCTTCTCTCTGTGTCGAGAAGTCGTCAAACAAAGGAAATAATTTGGGCACAAGAGGAGGAAGTGTGTCGGGAAGCTTGGCATGTAGCAGTCTGGTTGAAAAGGTGACCTGTCCCAGCCTGCCTGGAGGCGGGTAAACCAAACAAACAAGCAGAAGGATCAGTAGATGACTATTTAAAACCAGAGTAGGCCTTAGCATCGCCGTGGGAAACCCACCATGCAGTCACTTGCAGCGAATCTCTGCACTCCTCCGGGATAAGTCGTTGGGGGGATTAATGAGGTTGTCTGTGAGCTTTTAGCGGAGTTTCCTGTCGTCAAGGATGTAGCCAGACACGTTGCCTTTAGTTTAGCACACTGAACCAGGAGAAAGGAGGGGGAGGAGTGCTAGAGGGGTGTTAAAGAGGGGCTGTGTTCAGGAAATTATGACGGACCTCTGGGCTTTCTCAACACACATGCCAAGCTGTTGTTTGGATTCCCCAGCAACTGTTTTTCGCTCTCTTTTCTGTGGGATTCAGTGGCAGGAGAAAAATGTAAACATGGTTGTGGCTGTGTAGTGACGGAGGCGGCCATATTGCTTGGGGTCATATAATGTTATTTACCTTAGTCATGGGCATGTGTTCATTTACTGGTGACAGGAATGCAAAGCTTTTACATGGTTTGTTGCAAAAGGATATTGCAGAGCCAGTGTCATGCACCCCCCCCCCCCCAACCCCCTTTCCGAATGCAAGGTCATTTTCACCGTACCCATAAGTATGATTCAGAATAGTGTAGACATGATTCGATTCAGAGTGATATGTGAGCAATAGCGTCCACCGATGGCCAATAGAAATGGGTCATCAGACTACATTTGTGGCCAATAGAAATGAATGTATATGTCTAACATGTGTAATAGCCCAGTCATAGCTTGGGATATGTAGCAATGAAGTGGTAGGGGGAGGGGGGGGTAGAATAGAGGGGTTAACCAGGGGCTCAGGAATGTCAGAGTCTGACCCCTAACCTCCCACTCTGATTTATCGGGATCGTGGGGGAAGAAAAGAAAAGAGGCTTTATGGGAGCATGACGGGACTCCTGTGAAAAAGTGGGAGAAGAGAAGAAGAGAGAGCTTGAGAGGTGTAGAGTACATACCAAGGAGGTAGACCTACTTTAAAGGTTGGGACAGTGACCTTTTTTGAAAGGGGCACCGCCAGCCAGTGAGTGCTCAAAAGAAAGAAAGAAAACAATTGGACTGGTCCGCCTCTCTTTTGATCTTGACACCTTTCATTTGACTGTCACATGGTCTCTGTAGAAGTCATTGGTTGACTTCTACATCCCAGCAAAGCCCAGCCTCCCCTAACCACATTTCCCTTCCACTCACATCCCCTCCTCCACAATAAAGAAAATACCTTCTTCTCAGACAGTCACCCCCATCCCTCCCTCCACCATCTCTCTATCCTTTCCTCATGGCCGCCTTGAGTGCGCTAACATTTCCCGTGCCCTCCGACCTCCCGTTAGCACATGACAATGATTACCCACCGCATTAAAGGAGGGCTCTGGTGGTTACCCCAGACTTAAAGGGGAGCTTCGGTGGATTCAAGATGACCGGGCCACCGCTTCCAACATCACATGTGCGGGGAGGAGAAACATCAAAAGATGGGGAATTTCAGATGGAATATATGTTGGAAAATTTGTAACACATGAGCCCACGATCCCATTCAATCCGGCCAGGGAGTGGTTTGAGTAAATGAATGATCTCAATCGACAATGAAATGACAAAAATCAATTTGAAACAGGGTAGAAATGATAATGGCCTACATGTATAGTCTCTTCACTATGTCCAGCTTGCTAACAGTCATCAAAATGAAAGCTAGACAGTCAGGGAGCATCGAAAAAAAGCAATGGATAGATGACTATTTTTGACGTAAGGAAATATAATACATTTTAAATGCAGCCCTCCTGACCTCAGTGAAATCCGAATATGATCCCCGGGGCTAAATTAGTTTGATACCCCTGCTCTAGCCCATACCTCCATCAATCCAATGCTTTTAGATTTCTGGGAAATAGTTGAATTTAATAATTACAACATATCATATATTATATGAGCTTACATCATTTGGATGAGATGTCAAGCTTTTCATAATGATTATGTAAAGTGAATGATAATTTATTGATATGGGACTCATGTTAGGGTTTCATGTTGTTTGTGAGGATCAGAGAGTTCCATCCCTGGAGCCTGACCTGCCCTCTGTACAGGTCCCGAAATAAACCCTGCTATTTCAGTCAGTGTAGCGATTGTACACTGTCCTTTTACTTTTATTTTGACTTGGGATGGGGATATACCACTGTGTGTATGTGTGTGTGCGTGTGTGTGCATGTGTGTGAGTAATCAGATCGGGTGGTTTGATCGGGAGACAAACAGACTGCTATGTCTCCGGTTAGAGGGGGTGTATGGTTTCTCTTTACCTCATGATGTCAGCTCTCCCATGCAGTCGCCGGCTAGAGTTTCTCCATTAGCTCAATTATTTACAGTGTTTAATTGAATCATCCTGAGTTCACAATGCTTCCCATGATCCTCCAGGCCCGGCATGCCCCACGGCCAAGTGAAAGCCCTGCTGGCATGTACACACAGATGCATGCATTGATACGCACACACACACATGCACACACAAACATAAACACTTGCACAAACACACACAAGAACAACAGAGATGGATACACACACACACACTAGTGTTGCACGGTATACCAAAACTTCTGTACTTTTTTGATACTAGAACATGAAAAACTTTTTTTTACTTTTTCTAAATTTGTGTTACTTTCGGTACTTAGTTCTGTCAAATGTATCTCACATCGTCTACTGATTGAGAGAGGATCAAGTCTTTCTATCAGCACAGTCAATGTCCCCTAATAGCGCGAGAGCACCGTGCCTGCTCCGCTTACTCATTCCTAGCTCTAGCCTGCCATGAGGAACCACTGAACTCACAGAAGTTAACGCACTTGAATAATGCAACACGGCATGTAGAAATGTTGAAATTGCTAATTACTGTTTCCAAAACAATGTCCAGTACAGGCTAGAACATTACAATGCAAGATGATACCGGTAGCTTTCAGCTTTGTAGGCTAACTTTCCTTGCTAGCTACAGTTCAAGCCAACATCATTTTCACTACCCTAGTACCTTGTTTGTGATAATATGAAAACAATACTGCAAAATATTGCTGATTACATGGCTGATTGTCAGCAAAACCGTTATTCATTCACTTCATCTCCCACGCCTCACATCTCTCCCAGTCAAGATCATCTTTGCTTGATAGGTGGCCAGCCGTAGCCGAAAATAGTGAAGTTGAACGATCCCCGTCGAGGGAGGAGCAGATTTTTTGTATATGACAGTAAAACATTCTTATGATGACTCTAAAATTTGTTGGCACCTTAAATTCTTGCACATTTTCTCATAAAAAGTATATTTCAACACTATCTGCTCAGGCAAATTTGACAAACTGCTAAACTTGGAAACAATCAGAACTTCCGTACATACCCCTCGTGATGAAGGCAGCCAATGGCCTGCTTCTATCTACAATGTAAACACAGCCTGTTGTGAAAACGCGAGCTGCTGTCTGATGAAGATATACAGATATATCTAGCTCCCAAAGACTGATATAAGATACATAATGTATCTGTTTTCGAGTGCACTTGAAATATGAAGTATGCAATATGAATGGTTTTGATCGTATGAAGAGAGACCATTTAGCCAATTTATTGAAAGCTAGACAATGTTACGGTTTGACTAGCCTAGCCAGCTACTGTAAATGCAAATTAGTGTTTCAATAGCTATCTCTCTGTCAGTGAATTGCATTTTTTTAATCATGTTTTGGCATGATTATATGTCTCATTTCAAGTAACTAGCTGCAGGCTTAAAGAAACATTAAATCATATACTTCGCATAGAAACCCAAATAAAAGCATGTAGATAGAAAGATGTGTGTCATGTATGCTAGAATGGAGGTTTAAAAACAACAGCTGCATAAGCATATTAACCAATAAATATGGCATAGCCTACATAGTGCATTCAGAAAGTATTCAAACCCCTTGACTTTTTCCACATTTTGTTACCGTTACAACATTATTCTGAAATTGATTAAAAAAATAAAACATCTCATCAATCTAAATACAGGTTTTAGAACATTTTGCAAATGTATTAAACATAAAAAACATAAATACCTTATTTACATAAGTATTCAGACCCTTTGCTATGAGACTCAAACTTGAGCTCAGGTGCATCCTGTTTCCATTGCTCATCCTTGAGATGTTTCTACAACTTGATTGGAGTCCACCTGTGGTAAATTCAATTGATTGGACATGATTTGGAAAGGCACACACCTGTCTATATAAGGTCCCACAGTTGACAGTGCATGTCAGAGCAAAAACCAAGCCATGAGGTCGAAGGAATTGTCCGTAGAGCTCCGAGACAGGATTGTGTCGAGGCACAGATCTGGGGAAGGGTACCAAACAATTTCTGCAGCATTGAAGGTCCCCAAGAACACAGTGGCCTCCATCTGGTGCTATTTTTATTGACTTGGCCAAAGCTTTTGATACGGTAGACCATTCCATTCTTGTGGGTCGGCTAAGGAGTATTGGCGTCTCTGAGGGGTCTTTGGGCTGGTTTGCTAACTACCTCGCTCAAAGAGTGCAATGTGTAAAGTCAGAACATCTGCTGTCTCAGCCACTGCCTGTCACCAAGGGAGTACCCCAAGGCTCGATCCTAGGCCCCACGCTCTTCTCAATTTACACCAACAACATAGCTCAGGAAGTAGGAAGCTCTCTCATCCATTTACAGTATATGCAGATGATACAGTGTTATACGCAACTGGCCCCTCCCCGGAATTTGTGTTAAACACTCTACAACAAAGCTTTCTTAGTGTCCAACAAGCTTTCTCTGCCCTTAACCTTGTTCTGAACACCTCCAAAACAAAGGTAATGTGGTTTGGTAATAAGAATGCCCCCCCCCCCCCCCACAAGGTGTAATTACTACCTCTGAGGGTTTAGAGCTTGAGGTAGTCACCTCATACAAGTTCTTGGGTGTATGGCTAGATGGTACACTGTCCTTCTCTCAGCACATATCCAAGCTGCAGGCTAAGGTTACATCTAGAGTTGGTTTGCCTTATCGTAATCGCTCCTCTTCTACCCCAGCTGCCAAACTAACCCTGATTCAGATGACCATCCTACCCATGCTAGATTACGAAGACATAATTTATAGATCGGCAGGTAAGGGTGCTCTCGAGCAGCTAGATGTTCTTTACCATTCAGCCATCAGAATTTCCACCTATCTGTAATCTGTAAACTGGCCATCTGGTTGATGCTTATTTATAAATCCCTCTTAGGCCTCACTCCCCCCTATCTGAGATACCTACTGCAACCCTCATCCTCCACATACAGTCACATTCTGTTAAAGGTCCCCAAAGCACACACATCCCTGGGTCGCTCCTCTTTTCAGTTCGCTGCAGCTAGCGACTGGAACGAGCTGCAAAAAACACTCAAACTTGACAGTTTTATCTCCATCTCTACATTCAAAGACTCAATTATGGACACTCTTTACTGACACTTGTGGCTGCTTCGCGTGATGTATTGTTGTCTCTACCTTTTTGCCCTTTGTGCGGTTGTCTGTGCCTAACAATGTTTGTACCATGTTGTGCTGCTGCCATGTTGTATTGCTACCGTGTTGTTGTTATGTTGTGTTGCTACCATGCTGTGTTGTCATGTGTTGCTGTCATGTTGTGTTGTTGTCTTGTGTTTTGTCCTACTTTTTTTTATCCCAGCACCCATCCCTGCAGGAGACCTTTTGCCTCTTGGTAGGCCGTCATTGTAAATAAGACTTGCCTAGTTAAATAAAGAAGGGATCCAGCTTTTGTATAAAATTAGTAACAAAAACTGCATCCCAAATAGAAGGTAAACAGGTCAAAATGTTTTGTTGCCTCATGAAATCAGCCAAAACCAGCTCAATAACTCATGCATGCACACACATTGAATATGCATTCACCTGTATTGTGAATAGGCCTAGGCTACATCTTGATTTACCCAGTTTATCAATAGAGATTCACCATTCAAATAAAAGATTACCATTATGTTTTTATGTAGTTAGTCTAATTTATTGTATGATTCTATAATTGATTAATTAATGCGTACATTCAAAAATCTAAAATACTCAATGTAATGATATCGAACTCAAACGATCTGTCAAGTACCATTCTGTGACTTTGACTAATACGCCTTCTTTTTTTTGCCGTGGTATCATTTTGGTATCATTTTGGTGTCAAGTGTTGTGATGGTATCGAGTATCGTGATACTAAACCTGGTATCGGTATCGGTAAGTCAAAATTCTGGTATCGTGACAACACTAACACACACACACAAACAAAAGTAGAGCCGTTACTCCTGCCAGCACACAGCAACGCAAGCTGTACCCTTCCCCTGGTTGGGCCCACATCAATGATGCAAAATACCCATAATTGTCTAATCAGACATGCATGGCAGATGCCTGAAAAAGAAACATCTCTAAGACATTCTCTGTGGAATCCCGATCTGTGGATTTGTTTCACGAAGGGCTTGGCAAAGAGATTATGTCAACGGAAAGCTAAGCAATATTCGCCCACACAAACAAAAGGGGTCCACACACAAACCCACACACATTTACATTTACATTTTAGTCATTTAACAGACGCTCTTATCCAGAGCGACTTACAGTAGAGTGCATCCATTTCCATACTTTTTTCACACACTCACACACATAAAAGTAAGCTGCATGTGTCAACCATATACGCTTAAGCCTAAACCTAATCCCTGTGATATTTGTCTATCATATCACAACACAAAATGCTACTGCGTATTCATAGTGTCGACGGTATGTCATGGGAGTGAGAGAGGTTTTGTTTCGCCTAAATAGGCTGTGGTTATGTCCCAAATGGCACAATATTCCATATGAGCTACTTTTGACCAGGGCCCATAGGCCCTATATTGGAAAAGCCCTGGTCAAAAGTAGTGCACTATATAGGGAACAGGGTGCCATTTGGCACGCATCCCCTGAAAAACGACATGGTTGTAAATGCTATTCCAGGAATGTCATTGGAGGATTTAGGTCACAGTTCGTGTTTCCCCCTCACCCAATCAAGGCCCCACGAGTCAGGATGTTTGTTGCGAAATTGACAAGTCAGGTGTCGGTCTAAAAGATTGGGGTGCCTGTACCAGCATTGGTTTCTATTCCTTGTGTGTGTGTGTTTTATTTAACTATCCTTGTGGGTACCAGAAGGCCTCACAAGGACAATAAAATAAGGAAAATTCAGACAAGTGGGGACATTTTGGAAAAGTGCTATCGTCCCCACGAGGAAAAGTGCTATTTTAGGCTTAGGTTTAAGGTTAGGGTTAGATTTAGGGTTAGGGGTTAGGGAAAATAGAAATTTGGATGGGAATCAATTATTTGGTCCCCACAAGGACAACAATACAAAACTGTGTGTGTGTACCATACACAGTGTGTGTGTGTGTGTGTGTGTGTGTGTGTGTGTGTGTGTGTGTGTGTGTGTGTGTGTGTGTGTGTGTACTGTGTGTACCTTGTGTGTACTGTGTGTGTGTGTGTACACACTGTACTCTCATAATTTACCATAGTCATCAATGGGGAGCCACATTCATTCACCGTAAAGCAAAACACAAGTTCTTAGTTATCAGAAACACACAGTTTAGAGAGAGAGGGAGAGAAGAGAGAGAGAGAAAGAGAGGGAGAGAAAGAGAGAGAGAGAGAAAGAGAGAAGATGGCGGGAGAGAAAGAGAGAGGGAGAGAGAGAGCAAGAGAGAGAGAGAGAGAGAGAGAGAGAGCAAGAGAGAGAGAGAGGGAGGGGAAAAATGTTCTCCAGCAGCAGCGAGCTAGTGCTAATTCATCACATGAGCCTCTAGCTCGCACAAAGGATGCCCTTGTTTGGGGCTTACTTCTCAATGGGCCTCCCTTACTCCTCCACCCCTCTTTCCCTCCTTCCCTCCACCTCTCTTCTCCCTCCTTCCCCAACAAACACACATTCTCCACATCCGTCCATTCCTGAGGGCATTGGGTTTCTGGTGCTGAGAGGGAGTTTCTTGGAGGCAGGATAGCATTAATTGAGGCCCTGGTTCAAAAGACAAGCCTCATGGTATGCGTTGTGTTTGTCGGGGGGTGGGGTGAGACGGGTTTAATGTGTTTTTGTGTGTGTGTATGGGGGGGGTTAATGTGCGTGTGTTTGCGTGTCTGGTGTGTGTGTGGCTGTGTCTGCATATCTGCCCTTTTCAGCTGCTCTGATATAACTGCTTTTTCAACAACACACACACACACAGTCTGCGGCTAAGGCTTTTGGGGATTTTGAAAATGTGTGTCTCCAGGAAATTGTACATTTACTTTTCTCCCTGGTGATCTGTGTTGGTATTTCATTTGGACTTTGTCTGGGGGCCACAGACATGGACACAGTCTACACACACACATGCACTCCCTAGCCCCCAACTCTCACACACACACATACACACACACACACACACACACACACACACACACACACACACACACACTAACACACACACACTAGCTTCCCCCTCCCACCACCAGAACGCACACGTAATGCTATAACTGCTAGCACAACAGAACATGTGCCCCCCAGTCAAGGTCCCAGTTAGTCGGTAAGACAGAGCTGAGCAAGGTGTCTGAGAGGTTGTTTTCCAGCCACATCACCCCTCTCCAAACAGAGCCCAGATTAGAGGAAATGTGATGTTAAATGGGCCCCCCGTCATCCAACACACACACACACACACACCCACACACACAGACCCACACACTCACACACACACACACACACAGACCCACACAATCACACACACACACACAGCCCCACACACTCACACACTCACACACACACACATACATACACACACTGAGTACATGAGGTAGGAGAAGAAGGGGGGACACTCAGGAGAGAGAGAGAGAGCGAGAGAGAGAGAGAGAGAGAGAGAGAGAGAGAGAGAGAGAGAGAGAGAGAGAGAGAGAGAGAGAGAGAGAGAGAGAGAGAGAGAGAGAGAGAGAGAGAGAGAGAGAGAGAGAGAGAGAGAGAGAGAGAGAGTGAGAGAGGCCTCTCACACACAGACAGTCCAGCCAGGAGTCTGCTCTACTTTCCATTAATGGTAACTGGAGCTAATCCATGGTGCATGGAGGGTCACGCTAAGAAACAAGCCACAACAGCGGCCCGTGTAATCTTTCTCACGCACGCTACATTTTCTTCAGGGCTTTGGCTGACCACAAACCCAGAGCAGCGATTAAAGTCTAAGCGTACATTCCAAATGGCACCCTATTCCCAACATAGCCCTGGTCAAAAGTAGTGCACTATGTTGGGAATAGGGTGCCATTTGGGACGCAACCTACAACACTATTGCTTTTACTTTACCTCTTCGGGCCCCCTGCAGTCAATATCATCTGGGACCTGAACAAATTCTGCATTTTCATTTTTATGTAGAGGGACTTACTTGGGAGACCGACAGAAGTGTTGTTTTCTTTTGTGCAAGCAAGCAGAGGTCAAGCCTTATGGTGAAAACAGAGATTTGAACTGATTTTTGCTTGTGATGTTTGACAGGCACTTTTTGCAGATTGTTTAATTTATTTAATGATTTTGAATCAGTATCAGTCTATATAGGAAGTATCTGTCCCTCTGTGTGGTGTAGTTTATTTATAAAAAAAAGGTAAAAGATTCCAATCGCTACATTAAGTAGCTGCACACACTCTTTAAAGTGAATTGAAACGTAGGTTAATTCATTCCCATCGTCAATGCTAGCTAGATGCTAATGTTAGCATGTTAGCATGAAGTGACTGTGTTATGTTTACAAACCCAAAGAGTGTGAATAACAATTCCCCAGGCCCATAGACAACTCTCACAGCTAATGAAAACATACAGTATAGGTCATTTTGTAGTTATAGGTGAACCGGCCCTTGAACTTGAGTCGTGGGAATTGACCTATATGGATAGGACTAAATTGAAATGTTTATACAGAAGAAATATGAAAGCATATGCATAACCATGGTAGCAATTGAAAGGGAACAGTTTGGAGATTATGGGAAAATTATTAGACCAAAGGTGAGTACACAACAGTTCACCTGACACAAGACTGAATCCAACCATTACACTGTTGACTTTATCTGCATTTTACATTTACTTTACTTTTCGCTGCAGTTATTGATAACGAAATCTGAAAATACATTGTGGATACATTGAGTAACTTGAGAAGACTATTCCTGGAAAACGTGAGGTAGGTGCAACACAAGACAAAGAAATGACAAGGGTTTGAGTGAGAGGACTAACTAGTGTCTCCAAGTGGCCACACACCTCTCTAAAGTGTGCACAGTTCCTAAGCAATTTCAATGCACTTTTATGACTCAAAGAAGAGTCTTGAGCTATAAGATACTTTTTTGAGCTCTCCTAGCTGTGCCGTTGAGGAACTAGAGCAAGCACACTTGTAGTTATTTCGTTTAGATCACAACCCTGCATACCCACCCTCACACAATTGCTGTTGTTGTTTACGTAATCCAAAGACGGTGCATTATAAATGCCAATCTGGGTCAGGTGGGCATGATTTGAAAGCTTGTTCTATTGCCAACATAACTAGCTAAGTTATAAAATACGATCTTACAGTGTTAGGCTTTCACAAAGCAATTCAGAGAAACAGATCGTAATTTTGGTACGCATAGAAAGGAGTCATGAGTGCATTCAGGTGTGTGTGCAGCGGCAAATTCTCTACACAATAAACAAACATAGGCTCATTCTGTTCAGAACAACCTAGGGTATGACGACATGTCATCTTGTGACTGTACATCAAATATAGTGATCATAAATGTTGACACTGTATATGACATCCGTTTTATGATTTGGAGATGTGAAGTGCACATTTGGGTGTTTGGCTTGCTTGTATGACATCAAAGCGGTATTTATTATAATCCTCATGTCTCATCTTTTAAAATACATTGAGACATTTTATTTTACATAATTTACCTCACTCAGACAACAAAACATTTGCTAAAGTTGCCCAATTACCTGGAGGGATGGGGGCAACTTCTTGTCGCGCACCTGCTGTCAGTCAAAACCTATACAGTGCTGTGAAGTGCAGAGCCAGGGCTTTAACATCGTGTACAGCCACTACGTTTAATTGAGGCACTTATTAGTGCCCAAATCTGTCATTTTCAACCCGTATACGGGTACGAGCGTAAGTGGCGACCGTAAGCATCTTTACACCTACAGTATGTTTACCAGACTGCCTTCAAGGGATTGTGCTCGTTAAGGGGTTAAAGATCAGGATAGGTAGGCTAAGCTCTTAATAAGAGAGACAGAGAGAAAGGAAAAGAGAGAGAGAGAGAACAGGATGGTTGAAACCTCCTCCTCCTCTTCCTGCCATCGCAAACAGTCAAGAACATGAATGGCCACACGCCACATGAGCGTCTAAGTAGGCCACAGCCCACTAAGTAATCTTGGGTAATAGTAATACCCTGTGGCAAACAGTGAATCGATAAACCCCAGTGGCCCGTTGCAAATGGACCAGCCAGCCACCAGCCGCCACTGACTGCACTAGGAAGATTACTGGGAAACGGCGGGGCAGAGCCGTTTCCCAGTAATCCTCCTGATGCCGTTTCCCAGGAGAGAGGAGCGAAGACTTTGTTCTGCTGCCAGGCGATCACAGTAGGGGCGAGCACGGACCCAAATAGATGAAAGAGTCTTGGGTTCGCTTATCACACACTTCCTTTCTTTTCGGGGTTAGAGAAACAGAATTAGGCTAAGATAGCGAATCCAGTTTTCTCTGAGATATCAAGGGACAGTAGGACGGTTGAACTTTCACTTCGTGTCGGCCGAAGAAAGGTGGGGCCTCCCGTGAAGAGTCCATTTCCTCTTACTTTAGGTATTTTGTTCAGTTTCCTGTCCCAAATGACCCTACAATGCGTCATGAATTAAATCATATTTTTGTTTTTGTTACAGAGACTCCTTGACGGTGGGAACATCACAGATATAGAATCACTGGATTGTATTTCATGCACTATAGGAGAGAAAACCCATCTAGCACCTTTAGTTCCTTGGAAGTTGTGTGAACGTACATTTTTGGTTTTCCATTGGTTCTGGGAACGAAGCCATATGTTTCCTGACTGATAAAATTGAAAGTTTGCTTGTTCTGGGAACATTCATTTTAAAGTTGCAGGGAGGTTCTGAAAACCTTTGAATATTTTCCTTGGAGGTTTTATTAACGTTCTGAGAACAAAAATTATAGTTTATTTGAAGGTAATTAAATAACGTTCTGAGAAAATGTTTCAATAAGACTTTTAATAACACTGCTAGCTTAGTTTGGGTTAACTGTTTTGAACTCCAAGCACAGATAGAACACATGGAAATTCATTAATCACGCAAACACATTTATTTTATATTATGGCACCGCTCGTCTGTTCTCTATCCATGGAATTAGTCCACTGTGCCACCAGGATGGAGCAAGCATGGCATGTTTTATTTATTTATTATACAAACCTGTTAATTTTTGTCTAGTCAAACAGACCTCATTTTAAAGGAAACAAGCACTCATTAAGATCAATTAGTGGGCGCGGCCAACACACCTGAACACACTTAACAAGCTAGAGGATAGAGTTTTGTTGATGCTGAGAACGGTATTCTTAGAATGTTCTTTAAATGTTACTAAAGTTTTCAAGTGTTTCTTATGGAATGTTTCCTTAACATTCTCAGAACAATTTGAGAACATTACTTTAAATAGAACCATGAGGAAACCTGTAGGAAACGTTATGCTAAAGTACTGAAATTCCCACAGAAGAATTGTTCCTTGTTCCTTAACGTTTTCGGAACTATTTGAGAACATTCCCAATGTCAAACCATTTTGAGAACGTTCCTAGAACATGACCAAAATTGAAATTAAATGTAATCATGTTTGAACTTTCAGGAAACATTCTGATAAAGTAATGAAATACCAAGAAAATCTAATTTTTTTGTCAAGTGTCTTAAAGGTGCTGAGAATGTTCCAAAGCCAACCAACTATCCGGCACCATTCTCAGAAAGTTGTGAGAAGGTTGTATGTAAAATAAACACAGGACAACCATGCTCTCACCAAGCTCTAAGAAACATATGGTTCTCAGAATGTTATGTGCTAGCTGGGAAGACTAACGTGCCAACCCATTAACAGCCCTTTCATTGGAATCCATGTTGTTCCCCATAGAAATATAATTGGAATCTATGATGTTCCCCATAGACATAGTCAATCTAGTCATTCTATTTCTATGGGGTACGTAATTGATTCCAAGGGCCATGTGCACCGGGTTTGCTATTTAAAGTCTTGGCTCTTCTCTAGAGTGCATGACTGGTGGATTCCAGCCTTATAGTCCTCATTTACAACCCACACGCACCACGGCCACATCACAATCCATTTACCAGCCTGTGTCACATGCTTCACCTGCCGTATCACATGGTGACCGTTGACCTTTGGTGACCTTTCCCAATATGTCAGACCGATGGTACCTGGAGCCCGGGCTAATCATCTTTTGTCTTTAGTTAACCACGGCCCATAAGAAGACTATTGATCTTAAACTCCAATCCCATCCCTGTCAGTCAGTCAGAGGCCGGCGTACGTGTCAAGAGGCTGTTGTGGCAAAGTCAAGATAAATCAAGACAAATCAGGGTTGTGTTCAGCATGGTGAAAATGTTTAGAAATGGTGTGAAACAAGGTTTACTATTTGAACTTGGGAAAGGTTTGAAAACGCTTTGCCTAGAGGAAAAATCACGGTTGTGTTCTTCTGTAGTGAGAAGACATTTTGAAATGGGAGTGCAGCGTTTTGAACTTGGAAAATGTGCCTGAACACGACCCCGGTGTAAAATGGCCAACGTTGGATAATACTGATGACTGTTTAACTTTATCTGGTATACCGGTTTGAGTTCATCTCAATTTTGCAGAACTGAAAATTGACACAAAGTTCACCCTCTTATAGGCTTTCGCCCACAAATCCCCCTTGCAGGCATTTTCAACATTTTGGAAGAAGCGCCACTACTACACCCCGACAAATGAAACTCACTGCACCGCCAATTCAATTTAGCCCACTAAACAAAAGGCTAAAGGCTACAAGGAGATAAAATACCTGAGACATCCCCACTTTCCCCCCTTCCGCTAAACCTTGCACTCTACAGTCTTTTTTTGGCAAGCGACCTCCGTCAGTGAGATGGGTCCTACCTGATAAAGCCAGACGGGCCATCTGATACGTTGTGAACGGAAGTGCTCTCACCGGCTCCTTTTTTTCTTAAGGGAATGGACGCCAGACTCCGGAGGACAAGGGCTCCGGGAAGCGGGCCAAAGATGGCTAAGGAGGAACATTTGTTTCTGATTTGGCCCGCTTTAATGACCAGAGCGGATACTCAAATTTCTCTGGTTACACAGTCTGTCCCGTTTTGTTATATTCCAAATGATGGAGAACTGGAGGCCACACAAAAATGAAACCCAGAAGTGAACCATTACTTATGAGAGAGAAGGGGGAAAAGAGTTCGGATTTGGACTGAGGGAGCTATGTTGGCGTATGAGAATGTTTATGGTTTTATGGTTGAGGCTGCTCCAGTCAATGTGGGATATGCCAAGTTCCAGTCTTGTACAAAAATCCCCCTTTGAGCAATAACACTATTAGAGAAAACTCTGCTGAAATTACTTCTCTACTATCCTACTATCAGACTAAAGCAGCTTCGTGAACTGGTAGAAAGGACCATAGCAGGCTTCTTACAGCAGTGTACAGTGAGGGAAAAAAGTATTTGATCCCCTGCTGATTTTGTACATTTACCCACTGACAAAGAAATGATCAGTCTATAATTTTAATGGTAGGTTTATTTGAACAGTGAGAGACAGAATAACAACAAACAAATCCAGAAAAACGCATGTCAAAAATGTTATGAATTGATTTGCATTTTAATGAGGGAAATAAGTATTTGACCCCCTCTCAATCAGAAAGATTTCTGGCTCCCAGGTGTCTTTTATACAAGTAACGAGCTGAGATTAGGAGCACACTCTTAAAGGGAGTGCTCCTAATCTCAGCTTGTTACCTGTATAAAAGACACCTGTCCACAGAAGCAATCAATCAATCAGATTCCAAACTGATTGAAACAATTGGTAACACACCACGGCGTGAAGGACTGAAATCCTGCAGCGCCCGCAAGGTCCCCCTGCTCAAGAAAGCACATATACAGTGAGAGAAAAAAATATTTGATCCCCTGCTGATTTTGTACGTTTGCCCACTGACAAAGAAATGATCAGTCTATAATTTTAATGGTAGGTTTATTTGAACAGTGAGAGACAGAATAACAACAAAAAAATCCAGAAAAACGCATGTCAAAAATGTTATGAATTGATTTGCATTTTAATGAGGCAAATAAGTACACTGCTCAAAAAAATAAAGGGAACACTTACACAACACAATGTAACTCCAAGTCAATCACACTTCTGTGAAATCAAACTGTCCACTTAGGAAGCAACACTGATTGACAATAAATTTCACATGCTGTTGTGCAAATGGAATAGACAACAGGTGGAAATTATAGGCAATTAGCAAGACACCCCCAATAAAGGACTGGTTTTGCAGTTGGTGACCACAGACCACTTCTCAGTTCCAATGCTTCCTGGCTGATGTTTTGGTCACTTTTGAATGCTGGCGGTGCTTTCACTCTAGTGGTAGCATGAGACGGAGTCTACAACCCACACAAGTGGCTCAGGTAGTGCAGCTCATCCAGGATGGCACATCAATGCGAGCTGTGGCAAGAAGGTTTGCTGTGTCTGTCAGCGTAGTGTCCAGAGCATGGAGGCGCTACCAGGAGACAGGCCAGTACATCAGGAGACGTGGAGGAGGCCGTAGGAGGGCAACAACCCAGCAGCAGGACTGCTACCTCCGCCTTTGTGCAAGGAGGAGCAGGAGGAGCACTACCAGAGCCCTGCAAAATGATCTCCAGCAGGCCAAAAATGTGCATGTGTCTGCTCAAACGGTCAGAAACAGACTCCATGAGGGTGGTATGAGGGCCCGACAGCCACAGGTGGGGGTTGTACTTACAGCCCAACACCGTGCAGGACGTTTGGCATTTGCCAGAGAACACCAAGATTGGCAAATTCGCCACTGGCGCCCTGTGCTCTTCACAGATGAAAGCAGGTTCACACTGAGCACGTGACAGACGGGTTGATACATTTGATTTCCATTGATAATTTTTGTGTGATTTTGTTGTCAGCACATTCAACTATGTAAAGAAAAAAGTATTTAATAATATTATTTCATTCATTCAGATCTAGGATGTGTTATGAGCAGTGTATTTGACCCCTCTGCAAAACATGACTTAGTCCTTGGTGGCAAAACCCTTGTTGGCAATCACAGAGGTCAGACGTTTCTTGTAGTTAGCCACCAGGTTTGCACACATCTCAGGAGGGATTTTGTCCCACTCCTCTTTGCAGATCTTCTCCAAGTCATTAAGGTTTCGAGGCTGACGTTTGGCAACTCGAACCTTCAGCTCCCTCCACAGATTTTCTATGGGATTTAGGTCTGGAGACTGGCTAGGCCACTCCAGGACCTTCATGTGCTTCTTCTTGAGCCACTCCTTTGTTGCCTTGGCCATGTGTTTTGGGTCATTGTCATGCTGGAATACCCATCCACGACCCATTTTCAATGCCCTGGCTGAGGGAAGGAGGTTCTCACCCAAAATTTGACGGTACATGGCCCCGTCCATCGTCCCTTTGATGCGGTGAAGTTGTCCTGTCCCCTTAGCAGAAAAACACCCCCAAAGCATAATGTTTCCACCTCCAAGTTTGACGGTGGGGATGGTGTTCTTGGGGTCATAGGCAGCATTCCTCCTCCTCTAAACATGGCGAGTTGAGTTGATGCCAAAGAGCTAGATTTTTGTCTCATCTGACCACAACACTTTCACCCAGTTCTCCTCTGAATCATTCAGATGTTCATTGGCAAACTTCAGACGGGCATGTATATATGCTTTCTTGAGCAGGGGGACCTTGCGGGCGCTGCAGGATTTCAGTCCTTCACGGTGTAGTGTGTTACCAATTGTTTTCTTGGTGACTATGGTCCCAGCTGCCTTGAGATCATTGACAAGATCCTCCCGTGTAGTTCTGGGCTGATTCCTCACCGTTCTCATGATCATTGCAACTCCACGAGGTGAGATCTTGCATGGAGCCCCAGGCCGAGGGAGATTGACAGTTATTTTGTGTTTCTTCCATTTGCGAATAATCGCACCAACTGTTGTCACCTTCTCACCAAGCTGCTTGGCGATAGCCTTTCCGGCTTTGTTCAGGTCTACAATCTTGTCCCTGACATCCTTGGAGAGCTCTTTGGTCTTGGCCATGGTGGAGAGTTTGGAATCTGATTGATTGATAGCTTCTGTGGACAGGTGTCTTTTTTACAGGTAACAAGCTGAGATTAGGAGCACTCCCTTTAAGAGTGTGCTCCTAATCTCAGCTCGTTACCTGTATAAAAGACACCTGGGAGCCAGAAATCTTTGTTAAGCCTACTGCTGCTAGGTAGCTCTCTCTCTGCTCTCCCCCTCCCCTCTGTCTGTTTTTGATTGCAGGAGTGAAGTCTGGTGTGCGGGAGTCAGGGTTCCAGCTGCAGCTCATTTACCATAATCACCTCAGCCTTTAAGACCCGGTCAAACTTACCACTCATCGTCAGATCATAGTCAAGACGACCATGTTAGTCTCGCTGCCGACTCAACCTGCTTGTTTTCGCTCTTTGTGTTTTTGGCCTGTTCTATTTACTTTTCTCCTGTGCCACAGATTATTGGAACCTGACTCCTGCCTCCGCTTCACTCCTGCCACCACCATCCTGCTTTCCACTACCGGACCTCCCTTTTGGACTCACCACGGACACTAGGACATTACGGTACCACACCTGCTCTGAACCTGGATCTGTTACCCTCCCTGTAACCTGGACTTGCTCTTCCCCTATTATTGGAAACCTGGACAAATTGAACATTGTAAATAAACCTGTTAAACCTTCTCTGGCTCGGTGTAGTTGTCTGCATTTGGGTTCAAATCCAGTTTAATCATGACAGTATGATCTGACCATGATGAACCCAGCAGACTGTAGCTCGGATACCAACCCAGAGTGCACTCAAATTCGGACTGTCATAGCCAATCAGGGCATTTTACTTGGCCAACATGATACTTTGTTTAAGACTATTTCTGAGAACAGTCAGATGCTGTTTAATCAGATTCAATTACTCACCCATCAAGTGTCTGTCCTTACTACCCAAATTAATAATGCACCCCTCGTTCATGGCATACAAACTGCTCCTCCAGCCCAGATCAGAGAGCCTTTTGTTCCTGCTCCAGAGCGCTATGACGGGAACATGGGAACCTGTGGTGATTTTTTGACTCAATGCTTGCTAGTGTTTGAACAACAGCCCCTCAGCTACGCCTCAGAGAGAGCCCGTATTGCCTACCTTATCAACTCTACTAGCGGTTCCGCTCGTTCCTGGGGATCCGCGGTCTGGAAGAGTCAGTCGGACATTTGCAACGCTTACGTTGCCTTCACCACTGAGATGAGGAAGGTTTTCGACCACCCCGTACGGGGCAAGGAGGCTGCTAAACGGTTTTTGTCTCTTCGGCAGGGGTCTCGCAGTGTGGCGGAGATGGCAGTGGAGTTTCGGACGTTAGCGGCAGTGAGTGGTTGGAATGACGAGGCATTACAAGGAGTGTTCATTAATGCTTTGTCTGAGACTTTGAAGGATGAATTGGTGTCATATGATGAATTGCCTACGCTGGATAACCTTATTTCACTCACCATCTGGTTGGATAATCGGATTTGGGAGCGCCGCCGGGAGAGGAGTGTTAGTTCCAAGCAACCTGTCTGTCGTCAACCAACTCCTCCCCGCCTCTTCCCTACGGAGAAGGCCGAGTCTTCCCGAGTCGATACTAGGAGCACTGAACCCGAAGCCATGGAGGTGAGACGTGCACGGTTGTCCTCAGAGGAGCGTGCACGTCGTATTCAGGTTCGGGCCTGCCTGTATTGTGGAGAAGCTGGTCATTACATTCCTTCCTGCCCAGTTCGTCCGGGAAAAGGGCCGGCTCATCATTAATGGGAGAAGTTTTGGTGAGCCGAACAGCGGATTCTTCCTCTTCTCCCCGCATTCTGCTCCAGGCATCCCTCCAGTGGCAGGTCCAGGATTTCCCTGTTAGTGCGCTGGTTGACTCTGGTGCCGATGAAAGCTTTTTGGATCGAGAGTTGGCTCAACAAATGGAGTTAAAAACTGTTCCTATGGACCGTCCGCTGCAGGCTAAGGGTCTAAATGGACAATTGTTGACCCGTATTACTCATCAGACTGTCCCTGTTTGTCTCAGAGTGTCGGGTAATCATCAGGAGAGCATTCAATTTCACATAATTGACTGCCCACAGACCCCCCTGGTCCTTGGTATTCCCTGGCTCATAAGACACAATCCACACATTGATTGGGTGACAGGTAGAATTGTTTCATGGAGCACATTTTGTCATGTGAACTGTTTGTGTTCTGCTCAGACCCCTGCCAGCACTGTGCCTCAACCTCCACTGGAGTCCATGGATCTCTCTGCTGTCCCTGACGTGTATCATGACCTGGCATCCGTTTTCTGCAAACACAGAGCTACTTCTCTTCCTCCTCACCGGCCATACGACTGCGCCATTGACCTCCAGCCAGGAGCCTCTCTCCCTAACAGTCGCCTGTACAATCTCTCCCGCCCGGAGACGGAGGCTATGGAGAACTACATGCTGGACTCCTTGGCGGCAGGTATTATTCGTCCTTCCTCGTCACCTGTAGGAGCGGGATTCTTTTTTGTTGGAAAGAAGGATAAAACCCTCAGACCCTGTATTGATTACCGTGGACTTAACAACATCACCATTAAGAACAAGTATTCTCTGCCTTTGATTAATTCTGCTTTTCCCCTCCTTCATGGTGCTACCATCTTTACGAAACTGGATCTACGTAATGCGTATCATCTGGTGCGCATTCATAAAGGTGATGAATGGAAGACTGCCTTCAACACACCCTTGGGACATTTTGAGTATCTGGTCATGCCTTTTGGTTTGTCTAATGCCCCTGCTGTTTTTCAGGCACTCGTGAATGATGTCCTTCGGGACATGTTGAATCGTTTTGTTTTTGTCTATCTGGATGATATCCTGATTTTCTCAGAGTCCTCCCAGGAACATGAACTGCATGTGCGCCAGGTGTTGCAAAGGTTGTTGGAGAACAAACTATTTGTGAAGATGGAGAAATGTGAATTTCATGTGTCTGAGACCTCTTTTTTGGGTTACATAATAGCTCAGGGAGAGTTGTGGATGGACCCAGCTAAGATCTCCGCGGTCACGGACTGGCCAGCCCCCTCCACCCGCAAACAACTTCAATGATTCCTGGGGTTTGCGAACTTCTACAGGAGGTTCATCAAGGACTACAGCCGCATTGCGGCACCACTCACCGCTCTCACCTCCATCTCACTACCGTTCGCTTGGAATGAAGGGGCCGAATCAGCGTTAGAAGAACTGAAACATCGCTTCGCCTCGGCTCCCATTCTGATGCAGCCGGACCCCGACCGCCAGTTTGTCGTGGAGGTGGATGCATCCGACACTGGGGTAGGTGCGGTGTTGTCACAACGTTCTCCTGAAGATAACAAACTGCATCCCTGTGCTTTTCTTTCACGGAAGCTTTCTCAGGCAGAGAGGAATTATGATGTTGGAAATCGTGAACTGCTCGCCGTTAAGCTGGCTCTCGAGGAGTGGCGGCATTGGTTGGAGGGGCGGAACAACCCTTCATCGTTTGGACGGATCACAAGAATCTGGCATACATCCAGTCAGCTAAGCAGCTCAATCCCCGTCAAGCCAGGTGGGCACTATTTTTTGGGAGATTCAATTTTTCTCTGTCTTACCGTCCTGGGTCACGCAACGTCAAGCCTGACGCCCTGTCTCGTGTTCATTCTGCTGTTGATACTGGTAGTAACCCTGAACCCATCTTGCCTCCTACCTGCAGTATTGCGGCCATTACATGTGACATCGAAGGGATTGTTAGACAGGCTCAACATCATCAAGCTGACCCTGGGAGCGGTCCTCCTAACCGGTTGTTTGTCCCTGAGTCTGTTCGCTCCCAGGTACTTCAGTGGGCTCACTCGTCTCCCCTTACCTGTCACCCTGGAGTTACTCGGACCCTTGACTTTGTGCGACGGAAGTTCTGGTGGCCCAGGATGGAGGCGGACACTCGAGCCTTCATTGCTGCTTGTACGGTATGTGCACGAAGTAAGAACTCCACCCAGGCCAGCGCTGGTCATCTAGGACCTCTGCCAATACCCAGCCGGCCCTGGTCCCACATTGCATTGGATTTTGTCACTGGACTTCCCCCCTCGTCTGGAAAGACTGTCATTCTTACTGTGATTGATCGTTTTTCTAAGTTTGCTCATTTTTTGGCCCTACCTAAACTGCCCACTGCCAGAGAGACGGCTGATATTTTGGTTGAACATGTGTTCCGCTCTCATGGTCTACCCACTGATATTGTCTCTGACAGGGGTCCCCAGTTTGTCTCCCAGGTATGGAAAGCTTTCTGCAAAGCTTTGGGCATCACATCCAGCCTGTCCTCTGGATATCACCCCCAGACCAACGGGCAAGCCGAGAGAGTGAACCAGGAGATGGAGACCGCTCTCCGCTGTGTCACAGGGTCTAACCCTGGGTCTTGGAGCTCCATGCTCCCCTGGGTGGAATATGCTCATAACACCTTGACTAACGCTTCCTCTGGTTTGTCTCCCTTTCTGTGTGCTCTGGGTTATCAACCTCCCCTGTTCCCTTCTCAAGAGAGGGAACTGGCGGTACCCTCGGTGCAGTCCCACATGCGCCGCTGCTTCAAGGTCTGGAGGAAGGCCAGGGTAGCTCTGTCCCGAGCTTCATCGTACATGCAGAGGCAAGCCAACCGTCACCGGTCCCAGGCTCCCGGTTACTCTCCTGGTCAAGAGGTATGGCTTAAGTCACGTGATCTTCCATTGAAAGTAGAAT
This sequence comes from Coregonus lavaretus, assembly GCF_964263955.1. NCBI lineage: Eukaryota > Metazoa > Chordata > Actinopteri > Salmoniformes > Salmonidae > Coregonus > Coregonus lavaretus. The sequence continues at coordinate 9,153,567 of NC_139993.1, forward strand.
CTAAGAAGATGGCGCCGCGTTTTATAGGACCGTTCAAGATACTGTCTATTGTTAACCCCTGCGCGGTTAAACTACAGCTTCCTGCCTCCCTACGGGTTCACTCCACTTTTCATGTGTCCCAGATCAAGCCTGTGTCTGTCAGCCCTCTGTGCCCGCCCTCTCGTCCCCCTCCTCCGCCCAGGATCGTGGGTGGGGGTCCTGTCTACACTGTCCGGCGACTTCTGGATGTTCGCCGCCGGGGTCGTGGTTTCCAGTACCTGGTGGATTGGGAGGGTTATGGTCCTGAGGAACGTTCCTGGGTTCCCAGGAGCTTCATTGTGGATCCTGCTCTGGTCCGTGATTTTCATAGGTTACATCCGGATAAACTCTGTCGGCCGCCGGGTGGCGTCCGTAGAGGGGGGTACTGTTAGGCCTACTGCTGCTAGGTAGCTCTCTCTCTGCTCTCCCCCTCCCCTCTGTCTGTTTTTGATTGCAGGAGTGAAGTCTGGTGTGCGGGAGTCAGGGTTCCAGCTGCAGCTCATTTACCATAATCACCTCAGCCTTTAAGACCCGGTCAAACTTACCACTCATCGTCAGATCATAGTCAAGACGACCATGTTAGTCTCGCTGCCGACTCAACCTGCTTGTTTTCGCTCTTTGTGTTTTTGGCCTGTTCTATTTACTTTTCTCCTGTGCCACAGATTATTGGAACCTGACTCCTGCCTCCGCTTCACTCCTGCCACCACCATCCTGCTTTCCACTACCGGACCTCCCTTTTGGACTCACCACGGACACTAGGACATTACGGTACCACACCTGCTCTGAACCTGGATCTGTTACCCTCCCTGTAACCTGGACTTGCTCTTCCCCTATTATTGGAAACCTGGACAAATTGAACATTGTAAATAAACCTGTTAAACCTTCTCTGGCTCGGTGTAGTTGTCTGCATTTGGGTTCAAATACAGTTTAATCATGACAATCTTTCTGATTGAGAGGGGGTCAAATACTTATTTCTCTCATTAAAATGCAAATTAATTTATAACATTTTTGACATGCGGTTTTCTGGATTTTGTTGTTGTTATTCTGTCTCTCACTGATCAAATAAACCTACCATTAAAATTATAGACTGATCATTTCTTTGTCAGTGGGCAAATGTATAAAATCAGCAGGGGATCAAATACTTTTTCCCTCACTGTAATCTATATACTGTATATGTTTCAAAGATAGGCCACCTTTTACTTTTAGAAATGTGTCACTTCAAATTTCACCATCATTAACACTCAGTCATTTGTGACGTGGAATCCAGCGCTCGCTAATGAGGCAGTTCAAAAAATAGAATGGTGTTAGCTATTCCCTTGCCAGCTCTCATCATCCGCTCTTCAACAAGCCTCCATTCTATAATCCTGTACCATCAACTCACCTTTTTCTGTTACTTTGGAAAATGATAGCATAAATAAAAATGAGGCGAACCCAAATCACTCAGAAATCCTCTTGCTACTGAGAAATGTTGTTATTAACAATACCATTGGAGGACAGAGAATATTTGATTATTGATATTTGGTGCAGGGTTGGGATCAATTCCATTTCAAGTGAAAACTCAGGAAACTAGTCAAAATCCAGTAGGTTAATGAAATAAATCTTTATTTTAAGGGCTATTTTTAATTAGGCTTGAGTTGAAACTGTATTTTTACAGACATTGACTAACAGTGGTGGCTCAAACCTTTGACACAAACTATGATATATATCCATGTCTTCTTTGCATAAAATATGTCTCACCCTGCTTAAGGCCAGTATGTAGCCTACAAGCTAGCATACTGAATTTCGACACTTTAAGTAGCAGCTTTCTAAGAACATTCTGTATCCCAATGTCGATTCATACAGTACGTTGACATAGTTAATTCTGTATCAACTTCGGTTGAAGTGGTTGAGGTAACTTGATTGTATATTTGGCCTCGGCAAAGATCTTCAAACCACATCTGGTTTCAACATGAGGTAGTGCTTCTAAGCTCTGTGATGTTTTCGTAAGGTAGCCAACAGTGAGCTTTTAGTAATGGCTACCAGGATGAACCACCGTCCAAAAACACTTCTGTGGCGGACTGGTGGTTTATAAGACTAAAATAAACCGGTGCAACAACCTAGCCATAACTAAGGATTTCTCCCTTTTTATGTCTCCCTGTCGTCCCTTATCTTTATCCCTGCCTCCCTCACTCCCTTTCTCTCTCCTCCCCTCCTCCGCCACCTACCTCCGTCCTTTCTCTCTCCTCCCCTCCTCCGCCACCTACCCCCATCCTTTCTATTTTTATCCTCCTCTCCCTTTGATCCATTATGTATTCTCGAGCTGTCGTGCCCCCTTTACTTTCGTCTCCTTCCTCCCTCCATCCTCCCCCTCTCCCGATGAAATTATACTGCTCCACTACCGGTAATTGTATAAAAGTCTCCGCTGGACGACCCCTGAGGACACCGCAAGAATGGAAAGAGAGGAGAGAGAGGGATGAGGAGGGAGAGAGAGAAAGACAGGGCAGAGACTGGAGGAGAGATGTGAAATGGAGAGCGAAAGACGGGAGAGAGAAATGAGAGTCGAGGCAGAGAGAGAGAGAGAGAGAGAGAGAGAGAGAGAGAGAGAGAGAGAGAGGAAAATATACAGAAAAAAGAGAGAGGTGAGGAGAAAGAAAGAAAGACTGAGGAAGGGATGAAACTGGGACTGTTATGCAACGGCGGCTCCCTCCACAGCGCTAGCTCTGTTTGGTCTGGCTGGGGAGGGTAGGGGAGGGGGGGAGAAAATAAAAAATGCACTGCAATCACAGAGTGAGCCCCCCAGGCGACGGCTCTCCTCCAATCACTACGCAGGGTCTCTGCCATGACGACGAGTTACTGAGCAGAATTTCCTCACCAGAGCACATCGATCAGTAGCTTACTACCAGAAACACGTCCACAGAGGCCTAGTATCCACGGAAACACAACCTGCTATCTCTCCTCTCTGAAAGGAGAGAGTGAACAGAAAAAAAAGAAAGGAGAGGAGAGGAGAGGAAGAGACATCAAACACAGCCCAAATCCTCACAACACTGTTTACGTAAGCCTGGTACGATCTATTCTAAGGGCTTCTGTCTACCGTTCCTAGACTGAGTGAGCTAAATGTACTCCATCTAAACTGCAGCTCTTCATTGCTCCCAGTTGCAGACACACAAGTCCACTGCACTGTAACAATAAGGGGTTTATCCCTTGAAAATACCAACGTCCGCGAACGCAGACAGCCTCGGATGTTCGTCATTAAAAGCCCCCATGTGTGTCTGTGTTTTTTTTTTTGCTTTGCCAACTTTTTCCTGGCACCTTGCCCCCTTAAACTCGAGAAGACCACCCAAGAGCCCCCCCCTAATACTACTGAAAGCCCCTTCTGGAATAAAGGGGGAGGAGGAAGTGGGGTCTCAGAAAATCCAGGTACAGGTTCACTGACAAATATCTTTGTGTTGTAGGGGGGAGACCAAAGCACCAGCCTCTCTTTCTCTGATGACTGGGGGTGATTTTAAAGTAATTGGACATGACCCCCCACCCCCCACTTATAGGACCCCAATAAGCGAGGACACAGTGGTGCCATATGGGGGGGGGGGGGGGGGAGATGGGTGTGTGTGTGTGTGCGTGTGTTGTATGAGTTCACTTGCTTGGGCCATTAGCGTCAAGGGGGGACCAAAGCCCCCTTCGCAAACCCAACAGGTTTAAAAATAGAACAATTAATATTGGCGCGGCTGAGTGCATTGATGTTAATGGACTTGTCACACACAAAATATATTTATCTTTCTCTCTCTCTCTCTCTCTCTTTCTTTCTCTATCTATCCTTTCCCCGATTATTGCAAATGAACAGGGGGCTACACACCACAGTGGCTCCACTGTGACGGGGCCAACAGACAGGCCATGTCATCAGTCTCTCTATCTCTTTCTCCCTCCATCTCTCTCTCTTTCTCTTTCACCATTGGTCGGCGACTCTGAAAAGCCCTCTCGGTCCCATTCATACACAGAGAGAGAGAGAGAAAGAGAGAGAGAGAACAGGGGTCAGTGGAAATAGAGTGGCATCAGCAGTTTGGACTTGGGTCCCAATGTCTGAAGGGAATATGCAATGTTGTTGTATTGGCTTTCACCGACTCACGTGAAATGCATTGGAAAAATCCTGGGTCGTGTTCTTTAAATACCAAACAGAAGTAAACTTACTGAAACAGCGAGGACCTACCTGGATAACTAACTTGGTCAGTTACAATGACTGTCATCATTGACTATACCACCACCATCGATGACCATCTTTGTTTTGGTTTATGTTGCAATCCATCCACCCTTTCCATTATTATCAACTAATACCTATAACCAAACCAAACAACAAAAAGCATCAAGTTAACAACACTGGGCAGCAAAACATGGACGTTTCACTTTGGTACACATGAAAAGTTGTAAAAGGTGGAATTCAAATATCCTTCATTGTGAACAACAGAGTGTGAAAGTAGTGAAACGCAGAGGGAGAAACTTAGGAGGGAGGAAGAGGAAAGAAAACGATTATGCCCCTCCAAGGCCTCCCGTTCTCCTCTCAGCATTCCACTGTACTCAGCAGGTCTGTGTGTGTGTGTGGAGGGTTCCCGTTTGTTCAGAAGAATGCAGTAATCTTTTGTAAAAGGGTGGATCTGTGCGGCTGCCTGCTCCAGCTGGGCAGGCCTTTCTCATTTCAGAGCTGGCCGCTGAATGACCCTCCCCCCTCTTGCTGGGGCAGCATATGCACGGATGCACACACACACACACACACACACACACACGCACACGTTCATATGCACATACAGACAGATAGACAACTAGACACACACACACAATATGTTTTATGGATGAGGGGCCTACACAGGTGAGCAGGGGTGAGGCTAACATTGAGTGGAGGGAAACATGGCACAGTCGTTCCTCCCTAACCCTTGTCTTTGTTGGGTGTAAACATCTGCAATATCCTCCTGTGTGAAAGGGAAAACCCGAACGATGTCGGCATGTATCCCCGGGGACGAACTATAAATATACCAGAGCCTCTCTTTGGTCTAGATTCAATCCGGACCGCGAAAGATCTGCGTTATTGCGTGATTGATATTTAAAGGTAATTTCCGATTGAGCCGACATATGCAGTGTTTACCGTGAATGTGGTCTCCGTGAATGTGCATAGCGGACATAACGCGATTGGATTGAATTTGGCCCCTAATTTCTCTCTCTCCAGCTCTCTGTCTCTTTTTACTCTCATGTTATCTCATTCTATAGCAGTGCTAACTGTGCCACTAGAGATCCTGGTTCGAATCCAGGCTCTGTCGCAGCCGGCCGCGACCGGGAGACTCATGGGCGGCGCACAATTGGCCCAGCGTCGTCCAGGGTAGGGGAGGGAATGGCCGGCAGGGATGTAGCTCAGTTGATAGAGCATGGCATTTGCAATGCCAGGGTTGTGGGTTCGATTCCCACGGGGGGCCAGTATAAAAATAAAAATAAAATATGTATACACTAACTGTAAGTCGCTCTGGATAAGAGCGTCTGCTAAATTACTAAAATGTAAATGTAAAATGTAAGTACATTATGGCTGTAACTAAACAGGATTTGATCCGTTACTGTAACTAACATCTAGATTTCTGCCTTACTCTGGATTCCTTTAATAATAATTGTAACACAAACTACTGTAACTGAGGGAAAAATTTTGAAAAAAACAGGAGGAAAAAAGTCAGGAAAAAAGGTGAAAACCGTAACACGAAGGTCATCCATACTGTAATGTTGTTGTGCTGGAATATTCCAGGGCTACGTCCCAAATGGCACCTTGTTCCCTAAATAGTGCACTACTTTTGACGAGAGACCTATGGGCCCTGGTCAAAAGTACACAGCAAAATAAATGGTGTATATTTAACTCTGAAAGTGTAAAATTTACACTATTTTCAGTGAACTGGTGTTAAAATAACACTTTTTAAAGTGTTAAATATTTAACTATGTTGCAGTGTTCCCTTTTAACTCTTGAGGAACTTGATTGTGGTGTTTGCATAGCTCTAATATAGAGTAATATCAACACCCACAGTGTAAAACAACACTTGATTTAGAGGAAACTGGACTCACTTTGCTTAGTGCTGACGCTGTTACACTTTCTCAGTGTAAGAAATGAACACCTGTAGATAAATCAATAAATCATTTTTGGGTGTTGTTTTAACACTGTATGGTGTAAAGCCTAATTTGCATATTTCCCAGGGTGCCTTTACTTTTTGAGTAAATTGTAGAGTTATGAATGTATTTGTTAGTGACAGAGACATTCCTTTTAAAGGCCTGTGGCTTTCACCAAGTGAGTTGCTAATTGAACGTTATCAATGAAAATTCAACTCTATGACAATGCATTACATTACATATCCTAAGGCCTTACATATTGGCCTAGTTGATGGCCTAGTTTTACCCTAACACAGTGGTGTTAGGAAACCCCTGGTTTACAGGCCACATCAGGCCTCCAAGTCACATTATGTTGGCTTGCAAAGTGATGTGTAATTCCTATTGGAATCCAGCCAGTTAGGATATCCAACAGTTTGAATTTTTATTCACCCACAACCTGCCTCCAGAGTGACAGTCAGGATTAGGAAACTTGATTAAAAAAAACACTATCTAAACCATTTAAACCCCCTCCCCCCAAAAAATGCTCTGTAGTTCACATAAGGACATACGGACAGTGCATAAGGAATAGGGTGCCACTTGGGACACAGCTCAGATCTCCAATCTACTTCTAACTTCCAAGCCACACCCCTCTGCTCCTTGCAACCCAATAGGGACAATTTACTGTAGGAACCAAATATACGTTTTCTCTGTGGTCATCACTAGATAGCGGTGTGTGTGTGTATGTGCGTGCACACATACATATACGTGTGTGTATGCGTGCATGTGTGAGTGCATGTGTGTGTGAGTGTGCGTGCATGCATATTTAGAACTATGTGTGTGTGTGTGTGTGTGCGTTAGTGCATGTGCGTGCATATACATGTATGTGTGTGTGTGAGGGTCTGGGGGGTCACATTCCATTGCGTTATCGTAATGAAAACTGCTGTTGAAACATTCCATATAACCTCCAGTGTACTTGTGCCAAGCCAGCGTTCAGTAATTAACGGGGTGGAGGCACCACTTTGCTGCTGTTACCGGAAATCTTGGAATATTTTGCCCGCTTAAGCGTCTTTCAGGACAAAACAATAACAACATTAGCATCCAGGAAACCAGGAAACGACATAAGCCCTAAGGCTTAGTTGAGTGAATGTTACGTGTATTTGTTGGAAAACACGTATGCATGCACGCACACTCACACACACACACACACACACACACATGCATGCACATTTGCACACAACATGCGTACGCATTTCAGCAAAGCCATCATTTAAGGTAAAAGTCATAGACCATCACATTGCACAAATTTTTGATTTGAATGTTTGAAAGTTGAAAGTCAACTGGCAGTTTATAGCCCTAAAAAAGTTAAACAAGTAATTATATAGATGAAAGCATTTACTCAAAACAAGCAACATAAGTAGTGCATATGCATTTGTCATTGCAATGTAAGCACAGAACGGGACAGTTAGACAGTCCCCATGTTTTGACTCTCTCAGTCCCCCCTCCATGAATCATGGTTAGCACCTCTGTCAGTCTGCGGGGGCGTGTCGGCCAACCAGCCCTCTGATTCGCCGGAACCCTGTAAAATCTCAACTGGCTTTGACCTCTGGTGTTGCTAGGTAACGCTGAGGGGAGAACAGGGCCCTCTTTGAAAAACAGGTTGGTGTGTGTTCACACTGGCTGACCAGAGCAGACCCCTCAGGCAGGCAATTAACTGCACATGAGGGAGCCTCTGGACAGACTCAAACTGGGTTTTACAAACACAGACAGACTGGCCTACAACTGGATGTCTCAGGCAAAAATATTTTATATTTGCACACAGAGCGCTGTTTTCCTGGACACAGATTAAACCTAGTCCTGGAAAAATAAGCATATTCCATGTTCCTTAAAAAGATGGCTACTGGAGGATCTTAATTTAAAGTGCTTTTAAGTCCAGGACTATAGGCTTAATATTTGTCCAGGAAACTGGCCCAGAGAGTCCAGAGCTAAAAAAGCTTTTCCGTCCTTGACAGATGACAAAATAATTGTGGCCCTCAAGGCAACTGAGGTCATGTGTCGTAAAAAAGTATATTTCTTCAAACCATTGATAAAATAGTTACTTTGAGTCAATGTGAGTCATTGATCAGAGGGACAATGGTATACAGCTCATTGTGTCCACTAAACACAAAATAACAAAAAGGCGAATAGGTAAGCTTAAGGGAGGGACAGGAACTCTCTCTCTCTCTCTCTCTCTCTCTCACTCTCTCTCTCTCTCTCTCTCTCTCTCTCTCTCTCTCTCTCTCTCTCTCTCTCTCTCTCTCTCTCTCTCTCTCTCTCTCTCTCTCTCTCTCTCTCTCTCTCTCTCTCTCTGTGTGTGTATGTGTGTGTGTGTGTGTTTTGGAGGGTCTGACTGTGTGGTCTGCTGATGGAGGGGAATTCCATACTCCAGATCAACTACACCGCCCCCTCCAAAGTGCAACCTAGCGCAGCATAGATACCCGGATATACTAACTCTGGTTGGGATGGGTGGGTTGTAGGGGGGTGGGAGTGGAATGTGAGTAATTGCAGCTTGCAGCATGGAGGAGTACACATTACTAACAGGGTGAAAAAAGAGAGCTTAACACAAGCAAGGAAAGTCAATCATTTATATTTAAAGTAAATCACATCACCAATGTGTGGAGACGTGACAATGGAGGTTGTTTTGTAAAGTCATGGTCAAAACAATGTTATTTATGAAAAAGGAAGTGATATCAAATTGTTTATAGCAAAGAGGTGACAGGGGACGCTTTTATCCTATGACTTTGTTGAGAGTGGTGTACCACAAGGGTTGGGACCCCTCTTGTTTACATTTAGCTTGTTTTGAGGAGTTTTTAAACCTACCCAAACACAACATAGACACATCAACAATATAGGTCTCAAACAAGCGTCATTGAACGCTCTTATGTTACTGGTCTCCACAACTGCCGTTCACGTGCCGTTTTCCTAACACAGCCCACCCTTCACCCGCCCTTCTCCCGACCGGCGACACTACAGCTGACAGTCGGAGGCAAGGCGCTTTTTCAGCGTCAAGTCAGCGGCGTGCCTCTACTCCCTTTCACCACTTATTTACTGATTTACTTTTATTATTTAAGTTATGTTGGATGCCATGTCCATTTGAAAAACGATTTGTGATTTCCAATAAGTATTAACAAGTACCATAAATGATTATGTGTGCGCAAAATATATCAGATAATGAGGGCTAGTCCTGGTTCCCTGGATCAACAGGTGATGACAAATAAATCCAGTAAAATCAACAACAACAAACAATGATTGACAGGCTTCTCACACAGTACAATGGCAACAAAACTGACAGTCAATGTGACTTAGTAAAGGAATCAAATAAATGACTTTGTAAATATACAAACAATAAAACAATAAAAATAAACTTCAAATAAAGTACAAAAGAAGCATTCAGATAAAACCAAAATAGCCTATATTCATATAGTATGGATATTTTTTGCTCATGTGCATAGAGTGGAATAACTACAGTGCAGTAGCAGCATATAATTATAATGAAAGCATATCTACATAGTGCAGTTAGGTGACATAACTATTTCATTGGTACTGTAGACTAAAGTGATTTAAGTGTGTACAGAATAGTGTGTGGTATGGTGCAGGAGTCAGCCCAGGGTTCAGCTGTTGGATCAGTCTTGTGGCTTGGGGGTAGAGGCTGGCTTTGCGAAGGTGGTCCGAGACTTGATGCTGACCCTCACTGCAGCGGATACCTCTCCCCTGTGCGCCGCCTTCTCCCGCCTTCACAATTGGAGACCGTTTCAGCTAAAGGGTGACCTGAATCTGGACCCCCTTATCCATGGCATCCTGGGTTGTAGGTTCTTCCGAATGGCTTCTATACACAAATAAATAACATTGAGTTAGATTTGAATAGGACAATGTCTTACACATGAGTTTAAGAATTTACTTAAAAGTAGAGAAAACAAATGTAACACATTTAATAATATCCAAACTTACTGTGAAGAATGGTCTTCAGAAACAAGTCCCTGAAACAGGCCTTATGCTCTGCCCCAGACCAGGTTGTGGCGATGGCAAGATGGTTTGATAGAATACAATGTAGCATCCGCCACACTGTCAACTTCAGGTCCTTAGCATTACAGCCAGAAACCTAAGCTACAAAATGCAAGAGAAATATTAGAAATTACACACTATGTTAACATATTTCCCACCCCCTATATTTTAAATAAATGTATTGTGACAGTCTAAAGACAAATATATGCAGATATTTCCAATAAGTATTTGAATGTAATTTGTAAAAACAAAAGGCAGGAACAACACACCCAGATTCATATCTAATCAACTCAATTTGAATGTTATGACCGGAAAACAGGAATGTGCCTGATAACCAGTCAAAATACACCAACCATAAAACATGCAATTCAATAAAACACTGGCCTTCATCATGGTTCACATTTGTTCACTCTTTCAACTAGACGACTGATACTACACCTTAAACACTTTAAACATGCGGTCTCACCAGTTCTCTGGACTTAAGCAAGGTCAGTCGAGTTCACCCAAACCGGACTCCCAATTTAGACTCTAAATGGCCCCAGTGACCTCACCACTCAACCAAATACCAGATGCTTTGTGCCTTTTCCCCTGGCACCTCTCCATTATCAATCCCAACCAACTCTCCAGTGACATGTTTATGTAAATAACAACCAGGCATTGAATAATGCCTTTCAGGTGTGTCTGCTCCAGAGTCCAGAGTCTCTCTCTCTTTCAGGATGTGTCACCATGTTAATTGCTGGGTGAAATTCTACAGATAGTTCAGCTACGGAGTTGTCAGGAAGTGTTTTCAAACAAAGCCTTGGTCGTAATTAAAATGTGAGAGGAGAAGTGAGTCATTTTCACTGCCTCTTCTGGTTGCAAACAACTACACAAATCAATCGCCACAGTCGAGTTGGTTACGTAATTCATTTTGCAAATAGTGCAAAAAAGTGGATGAATTGGAATCAAACTCAGACAACATTCCAATTCATTAGTCAGGCAAATCATGGCAAGAAAAAGAGAATGATGGGGCGTGGCCAAATGTGGACAGACAACTGTTGGACTGTGTTTGTGCCAAAACAATGCCCCATGAATCAGTGATGTGGCCTCCCAGCCAGGTCATATCTGTGTCTGTCCCCCAGCAGATCAAATAACCTCCACAGTGCTGAATGGCTAAAATGGGCAGGACTGAATAGAAAATGCCGACCTTGAGGGCCTCAATGTGAAAGATATAACTAACTCCACTTGGCCCCCTATCAGTACCTACCAGATAGACAGAGGAAGTTTAATTGAAGAACCTTGTGAATGGTTGTGCTCTTCAATAAATCCTGTAGATACCAATCAATTTGGATAATGATGAAAAATGACAGCGTTCTTCTATAGGCTGAGGCATCCTGTGTTAATGTGGTACCATATCTACCTAAAATGGGTGAATTATAAATGTTAGTACTTTACATTAAGGTGCCCTTTGTAATGTGTACCTTATTGTAAAGTGTTACCTTATAACTTTATCACAAATATTGTATAAGGCCAAAAATATGAACCCCTGACAAAGCTGCCCTGTTGTTCAGTTACAGATCATAAATATTAGAAAAGCACAACCTCACTGCACCAGTGCTTCTAACAATAACAGAACAATATGGGTGGCTGTAAAAACAATGTTTCCCATTTGTAAACGGTGCACTAATCAAATCATATGAGCAACAAAATGTTCAAGGGGCCACTGTGAATTTGTGTACATTTTGGTAAACATGCCATGGCAAATGATCAAAAACAGAAACATCTTTCATCAACTGTACGCAAATGATATGAGAAACAAAATGGTTCCATATGCCACTGGGCATGAGTCAATCAACATGTCGTACAGTCTGTATACAGAAGCAGATAAATAATGAAGGCTCCATGACTGTTGCACGACAAGGCTTTACTTACCATGTGCTAGCTATGGCCCATGTGGTTCTCTCCAGTGGGCCTTTGCACAAAAACAGCCACTAGAGAGAAAGCATCCTTTACGGTTCTTTGGCTACTTGTCTCCTGTCCTATAAGACTAAAAGCTCTGGACAAGTGAAACAATGGGTGCAACTCAATAGTCAAAGAGACATTTACATTTTAGCAGACACTCTTATCCAGAGCAATTAGGGTTAAGTGCCTTGCTCAAGGGCACATCAACAGATTTTTCACATAGTCAGTTTGGGGATTAGAACCAGCAACCTTTCAGTTACTGGTACAACGCTCTTAACAACTAAGCTACCTGCCGCCCCACTAGGCCTACCGCTCCTCCTCATCCCTCCTTTACCTGAACTGACATGAAAGAACTGGAGAGGTGAAAACAAATTCACACTATAGACATCCACAATGTTGCTTTTACCTATTCTGGGTTTTCAGATCAATGGAGATGAAGAGGGGGGAGATGAGGTGACTCAGCCTCTTCAGGCCATTTAGATGCATCCAAAACATCTGCTAAATGGCATATTATTATATTATTATTTGAGACCTATAGGCCTTTTACCTATCACTGGTGATGAATAAAATAAGAAGAAGAACCTCAGTCTCATTGGCCTTTATGGCAAATATACTGTAAGTGTCAGTGGAGGCTGCTGAGGGGAGAACGGCTCATAATGATGTCCGGAACGGAGCAAATGGAATGGCATCAAACACCTTGAAACCATGTGATTGATGTATTTGATACCATTCCACTGATTCTGCTGCAGTCATTACCACGAGTCCGTTCTCCCCAATTAAGGTGCCACCAACCTCCTTTGGTAAGTTGATAGCTTTGGGAAGCTGAAATCAAATGTGAGAGGTGTGCCTCTCATGCTCAATGGGAGTGTAGTTGAGTTACAAGTAGCATAGTTGTCCCAAACAATGTGGACAGCAATACCCAAGGCCTCCCAGGGACAGTACAGTACGATTCGCACCGTCATCCCTGAGGCATTGTTTAGATAGAAACCCTAGGCTTGCGCTCTCTCACGCACATGGGCCCCATACACACTCAGGTTGTACAACTGATGTACAACACATTTGACACATCGGTTGTTGTGGAGATTCCGTACAATAGTTCTGTCAACGTTTTTGAGCAGACAAACTCTGTTGTATCACAAAAATATCAATTGTATCACAACCATCAAATGTGTTGTACATCAGTTGTACAACCTGAGTGTGTACAGGGCTATGGACACACAGTGATCCACATTGGACACCCTCCCACACAAACAAACCCTGAGCGAAACCCAAATCTTCCCCGGCAACACAATGGGTCCTGAACACACATTTATAGACCTTACCACGCCCTTTGATATACGAGCCTCTTTTTCCCACACTTAATAATTAACCAATGAAAGGCGAGACGGATCGGGGGGGGGGGGGGACCTAGAACACATGAACTTTTCCTCCCTTCCTGCCGAGACAGCAAGCAAGGTCACCTGATCCCTCCACCGGGCAGCGATGACGTATTCCACATCCCCTGGCTTCAGCTGGGCAGCCAGTCATGTGAGTGGAGGTTATTATTGTTGTCTCTTCTTCAACTCCTACGAGTCTGACATAATCAGTCCACGCCAGTGGTGCGTAACGTGGCCATGAATAAGACATCATCTCTGTGGTCTCTTTTTCCACTCTAAATGTTTAATAAGTGACGAGATAGATGATGATCCATGACATATTTAGAGCAGTTGTTAGTGACAGTCTGTTGGCTCGGGTGTTTTGGACGATAGACGATTGCCTTTCAAAGTGATCATATGCTTTGAGCGCACTTTGTTGTCAGAGAAAGGGGTGGAGGTGTGTGTGTGCATGTGTGTGTGCGTAAGTGTGTGCATGTGTGTGTGTGTGGCCTACAAATGGGATAGGAAGCATCTTTCACATGTCAGTAATATTTGAAATTCTCTTGGGGATTATAGTAGGTGTAGCTCCATTTCAAAAACCTTCATTCTTCTCTTTGGTTGAAGTAAGACAAAGCCGAACCAAAACAATGAGCATTTCCCAGATCAAATTTCAGACTCAAACACAACAGGTGCCTATTTTTAGATTCCTTTGAACCAACTATGCCACATAGGAGAGTGCCCAGTATTGTTTAAAATGCTCTTACCAGAAAAAAAATATGCAGCAGTGGTACAGTAGCTTGGGAGAGAGAGAGCTGAGGTGGCGGTCGGAAGGTTTCACGTGGTGTGTGTTGAATGTTATACATAACGCCCACAAAGACTGGCATGGAATTCTATCATGGACACCCACTGGAGGTTCTCACATGGTTCAGTGTCATGACGAGATAGTATCAGGTATGTTGTTGTTCCAAAGATTACAGGTCGCCTGCAATTATTATATCATCAAAATAATAGCCGTGATCTCATATGTTTGGCTTCACGTAAACGGCCCAACACCAATTGGCTCTAACAAACTGATATCTCATTCAAGTTCTTTAGCATTTTATGCTAACCTCAGAGTTAAAGATGCACTATGCAGAAATCGCTCCGCCATTTCCTGGTTGCTAAAATTAGAATAGTTCGCCTAATTTCAGTTTATGTGACAAAACAAGCAAGTATAGTGTAGAGAATCATTGTACCATCTAAACCTCTGTGAAATATAACCAAAAATATTGTATTTTCAGCTGTTTGAAGCTGTTGTACAAAACCAAAAGTAAAAGAAGCAAAAACGAAACTTAGAAATAGCTCACATCGAGTAGATCTACCGCTTTTTAGACTTACTTTCAAGGAGAATGACAGATCTATAACTCACATTTCTATGTGAATTTGGTCTGGTCACCCAAAAGGTTACATATTGCAGCTTTAACTTTTCCATCAAATCAAAATACAATGACATTTGGTGGTAGTTTTTTCTATTTTCTGTCATTTGACAAACTACGTAAAAATGAGCACCAGAACCAACCATAAAAACAAAATGATCTTGCAATGCTGTTCATTTATTGACCTGTCTTTTTCAAGGGAGACGAATGTCCCTCTAGACCCTGACATTGATCAACCAAACAGGCAGCCATTTTGAGAGCTCAACCACCAGTTGGCATGATCTGCTGACAGACAGGCACTGTTGCTCTCTGCCTGTGGACCCGAGTCGTTTCCATGGCAACAGTAAGGCTCTAGCTGTCCTTGGCACAGGTCGATCTCCACCAAGGCCACGGCGAAAGACAACCCACATCTTCTGATTGCTGGGCGTTTGTGATAAACCAACCGTGAAACACAACGAGGGAATAAATTTATTTGCATTCGAGTCATTGGCTGTCCTTAGACATATCCCAAATTAAATGAAAACCCCTACAGTTGTACTCGATACTTTTTGGCAAGTGTATGATGAGCCCATATTAAAGAGACACTATCAAAATCTCCATGACATCAATAAGAAAATTGGGATTTAAGCAAGGCTTACCATAGCACCAGTCTCCCTTTGACTTCAAAGCTGTCTGTTACGGCATCCATATTAGGAAGTTGTCAGATTTCAGGCAATACATTCAGGAGATCAGCAACCCCCCCCCCAGTTTGCACTTCAGATGTTGCTTTTATGGGAGCCTTGGGAGGCCCGCTACACTGACGTCTGTGAAGATATTGCTTGACTTGGACATGCTTTATCACATTAGAAGGGCTTAGGGCTTTGGCAACATGTTGAATCGTCACTGTCAAAAAGTGTCATGGCCACCCTTTAATCAGATGGAGATTTCTGCAGATGGAAATGTGATGATTCAGACGGGAGGCTTCATACGTTCTGTAAGGCTCCTGCTTCCCCCCCTTCCCGGAGATATACAACTGTCTGTTTGAGATAATGTACAGTAATATACTGTACCTCATGTATCGCTAATATATCTACTGAGATACAAAATCATATGTCTCTAATATATCTACTGACAGTAATTAACAGAATCAGTTATACTCTCCTATTTATGAAATTAAACAAATTACTCAAATGAGGACACATAACAATTAACATTTTGCAACATCTAATGGTGAGCATTCTCAGTTCGATGCGAAAAATCTATCACAATATCTATACATATTTGTTCATTCATACACCTTTGATCGAAACAAGCAGATACAGTGGCTTGCGAAAGTATTCACCCCCCTTGGCATTTTACCTATTTTGTTGCCTTACAACCTGGAATTAAAATTGATTTTCTGGGGGTTTGTATCATTTGATTTACACAACATGCCTACCACTTTGAAGATGCAAAATAATTTTTTTGGTGAAACAAACAAGAAAAAATAACAGAAAACTTGAGCGTGCATAACTATTCAGCCCCCCAAAGTCAATACTTTGTAGAGCCACCTTTTGCAGCAATTACAGCTGCAAGTCTTTTGGGGTATGTCTCTATAAGCTTGGCACATCTAGCCACTGGGATTTTTGCCCATTCCTCAAGGCAAAACTGCTCCAGCTCCTTCAAGTTGGATGGGTTCCGCTGGTGTACAGCAATCTTTAAGTCATACCACAGATTCTCAATTGGATTGAGGTCTGGGCTTTGACTAGGCCATTCCAAGACATTTAAATGTTTCCCCTTAAACCACTCGAGTGTTGCTTTAGCAGTATGCTTAGGGTCATTGTCCTGCTGGAAGGTGAACCTCCATCCCAGTCTCAAATCTCTGGAAGACTGAAACAGGTTTCCCTCAAGAATTTCCCTGTATTTAGAGCCATCCATCATTCCTTCAATTCTGAGCAGTTTCCCAGTCCCTGCCGATGAAAAACATCCCCACAGCATGATGCTGCCACCACCAAGCTTCACTGTGGGGATGGTGTTCTCGGGGTGATGAGAGGTGTTGGGTTTGCGCCAGACATAGCGTTTTCCTTGATGGCCAAAAAGCTACATTTTAGTCTCATCTGACCAGAGTACCTTCTTCCATATGTTTGGGGAGTCTCCCACATGTCTTTTGGCGAACACCAAACGTGTTTGCTTATTATTTTCTGTAAGCAATGGCTTTTTTCTGGCCACTCTTCTGTAAAGCCCAGCTCTGTGGAGTGTATGGCTTAAAGTGGTCCTATGGACAGATACTCCAATCTCCGCTGTGGAGCTTTGCAGCTCCTTCAGGGTTATCTTTGGTCTCTTTGTTGCCTCTCTGATTAATGCCTTCCTTGCCTGGTCCGTGAGTTTTGGTGGGCAGCCCTTTCTTGGCAGGTTTATTGTGGTGTCATATTCTTTCATTTTTTTATATAATGGATTAAATGGTGCTCCGTGGGAAGTTCAAAGTTTCAGATATGTTTTTATAACCCAACCCTGATCTGTACTTCTCCACAACTTTGTCCCTATGACAGATCATGTGACACTTAGATTGCACACAGGGGGACTTTATTTAACTAATTATGTGACTTCTGAAGGTAATTGGTTGCACCAGATCTTATTTAGGGGCTTCATAGCAAAGGGGGTGAATATATATGCACGCACCACTTTTCCGTTATTTATTTTTTTGAATTTTTTGAAACAAGTTATTTTTTTCATTACATGAAATCCAAATAAAAATCCATTTAAATTACAGGTTGTAATGCAACAAAATAGGAAAAACGCCAAAGGGGATGAATACTTTGCAAGGCACTGTATTATTTAGCCTTATTTTGGTATAACTATGGACAAAGGTTTTGTGCTTTAGATTGTCCTTGCATCGTTATTCAAAAAAAAAAAAACTCATACCCTCAGGAGCATTAGCTGGATTGCCAGACGTATTTGAGCGGTCAAAGTCAAACAGAGTGTTCGGAGCAGTGCTCTAGTTTTGTTGCTTTGAGAAGTCCCGATAATAGCATTCACTCTGTTCTCTGTTCTCTCACTTTGCTGGCAAAATCACATGGGCCCCTCGAAATAAACCGCCTCTCCTCCACTGACTGCCTCACTAGTAGATGTTATGAAAAATACACGGAGATAAATTCCTATGCTTTATCTCATTCGGGCCCATCCTAACACGTTTGTGGACACAGCTGGCAATCCACCACCTCTCCTCTCCTCTCTCATCCCCCTTTTTCTTCTCTCCTTCTCATCCTCCCTCGCTGGCTTGCATCCTTTTTCGCGAATAACTCCCCTCCCTCTCCCTTCCCTCCTCCCCCTCTTCCCACTGTCCTTCAGGAGTCCTGACTTTGAGTGCGTCACTCACCAGGTGCTCCTCACCAGCCGGCCCCATCGTCATGGTTACTGACCAGAATCACACCCAATCGCGAGGCAGTTGACACCCTGGAGATGGGTCTCTGAGCCCGAAGGACCAATCATATCGTACACATAGGACATTTATGCCCTCTATCACTGTCTTAGAGGGCAAAAGAAGAGTTGAAGGGATTCATATCTAATGCTGTTTTTATCATTGAAAAGGTAAAAAATTGTGTAAAAGGTCACAGACAAGATGTTGCTCGATTTACCAGCAGAATGGCACATCTGCCATCAGAACACTGACCATTTAACCTGGTTATTACCGCTGATTGAAAGATTGCCTGATTGAAAATGTCTTGGTCAGATGTCAGGTGACCTATAGGAAATTAGGCTAATAGCTATATCTCTCAGCATGTCTAGGCAGGATAATTATGAATATCCATCTGGCATACATGGGGTCACGTGGTCTAGTGTAATGATACTGTATAGGTGGCACTTAATGACCGTTGGGAGATTGGTGAATTAGTCAGCACTTTGAGTGCATGGCGCATGTTGAATCAGCCAATGCTAAGTTTAATGATACCTATTATGTTTTGAGTCAATGTCAGTTTCTTGCTCGAGGAGATGCTGTGACACCAATGTCAACATGTACACTACCGTTCAAAAGTTTGGGGTCACTTAGAAATGTCCTTGTTTTCGAAAGAATATAATTTTTTTTGTCCATTAAAATAACATCAAATTGATCAGAAATACAGTGTAGACATTGTTAATGTTGTAAATGGCTGTTGTAGCTGGAAACGGCTGATTTGTAATGGAATATCTACATAGGCGTACAGAGGCCCATTATCAGCAACCATCAGTCCTGTGTTCCAATGGCACATTGTGTTTGCTAATCCAAGTTTATCATTTTAAAAGGCTAATTGATCATTAGAAAACCCTTTTGCAATTATGTTAGCACAGCTGAAATATGTTGTACTGATTAAAGAAGCAATAAAACTGGCCTTCTTGAGACTAGTTGAGTATCTAGAGCATCAGCCATTGTGAGTTCGATTACAGGCTCAAAATGGCCAGAAACGTCAGTCTATTCTTGTTCTGAGAAATGAAGGCTATTCCATGCGAGAAATTGCCAAGAAACTGAATATCTTGTACAACGCTGTGTACTACTCCCTTCACAGAACAGCGCAAACTGGCTCTAACCAGAATAGAAAGAGGAGTGGGAGGCCCCGGTGCACAACTGAGCAAGAGGACAAATACATTAGAGTGTCTAGTTTGAGAACCAGGCGCCTCACAGGTTCTCAACTGGCATCTTCATTAAATAGTACCCACAAAACACCAGTCTCAATGTCAACAGAAAAAGCCATATCTCAGACTGGCCAATAAAAAGAAAAGATTAAAATGGGCAAAAGAACACAGACACTGGACAAAGGAAGATTGGAAAAAAGTGTTATGGACAGACTAATCGAAGTTTGAGGTGTTCTGATCACAAAGAAGAACATTTGTGAGACGCAGACCAAATGAAAAGATGCTGGAGGAGTGCTTGATTGTCACGTTCGTTGAATGACGGGTCAGACCAAGGCGCAGCGTGATATATGTACATGTTTATTAAACCAAATAAACACACGACAAAACAATAAACGAAACGTGAAGTCCAAGGTAGCACACACAACATACCTTACACGGAACAAGATCCCACAACTACACAGTGCCAATAGGCTGCCTAAGTATGGTCCCAATCAGAGACAATGAGCGACAGCTGCCTCTGATTGGGAACCACACCGGCCAACATAGAAATACACATACTAGATAATACAACATAGAACATACACAACAAAGAATATACACACCCTGACTCAACATATAAGTGTCCCCTGAGTCAGGGTGTGACAGTACCCCCCCCCCAAAGGTGCGAACTCCGACCGCACAACATAAACATAACAGGGTAGGGGCCGGGTGGGCATTCCGCCTCGGAGGCGGATCCGGCTCGGGGCGTGACGACCTCTTACTCTCCGCCTCCCTGTTGCGCCCCTGGTCTGGTCTGGACGTCGGCGCGCTGCTTCCCCTCTCCTTCCTCCCACGATACGCCAGGCCCTGTCTGGACCCTGGTGTGGGAGACCCCGAACCTGAAGAGGGGCTGACGTCATGGTCAGGACTGGAGCCGCTGACCGGAGCTGGACTAGGCACCGGTGGAGCGGACTGCTCTGGCACCGGAGTGGAGCCGCTGACCGAAGCTGGATCAGGCACCGGTGGAGCGGACTGCTCTGGCTCCAGAGTGGCGCAGCTGACCGGAGCTGGATCAGGCACCGGTGGAGCGGACTGCTCTGGCTCCGGAGTGGAGCAGCTGACCGTAGCTGGATCAGGCACCGGTGGAGCGGACTGCTCTGGCTCCGGAGTGGAACAGCTGACCGGCACTGGATCAGGCACCGGTGGAGCGGACTGCTCTGGCTCCGGAGTGGAGCAGCTGACCGGTGCTGGACCAGGCACCGGTGGAACGGGCACGGGCCGTGCCGGACTGGACAAACGCACCACTGGTCTGGTGCGAGGAGCAGGCACGGGCCGGACCGGACTAGGAATTCACCACTGGCTTGGTGCGAGGAATAGGAACGGGCCGGGCCGGACTGGCGACATGCACCACTGGCTTGGTGCGAGGAGCAGGAACAGGCTGGGCCGGACTGGCGACGCGCACCACTGGCTTGGTGCGAGGAAGAGGAACAGGCCGGGCCGGGCTGGCGACGTGCACCACTGGCTTGGTGCGAGGAGCAGGGACAGGCCGGGCCGGGCTGGCGACGCGCACCACTGGCTTGGTGCGAGGAGCAGGAACAGGCCGGGCCGAGCTGGCGACGCGCACCACTGGCTTGGTGCGAGGAGCAGGAACAGGCCGGACTGTGGAGGCGGACTGGAGGTCTGGAGCGGAGAGCTGGCACAACCCGACCTGGCTGGATGCCTACTTCCGCACAGTATGTGTGAGGCATCAGCACAGGACGCACTGGGCTGTGCACGCGCACTGGCGATACAGTTTGTGGAACCGGCGCAGGATATGCGGGACCGAGGAGGCGTACTGGAGACCAGGAGCGTTGAGCCGGCACACCCCGTCCTGGCTGGATGCCCATCTTCGCACGGCACGTGCGTGGTGCAAGCACAGGACGTACAGGACTGTGCCAGCGCACTGGCGACACAGTACGTAGCTCCGCATAACACGGAGCCTGCCCAGTCATACGCTTCCTCGCGTGAGTACGGGGAGTTGGCTCTGCTCTGACACTAGGCTCCGCCAACCACCACGTGTGCCCCCAAAAAAATTTTTTATATTGGGGCTGCTTCTCGGGCTTCCTCCTCGACCGGCCTCCTCCGTGTTGCCGTTGCTCCTCTCCTGCCTGGGCATCTACCTTAGCCCATGGTCCTCTCCCCGCAAATATCTCTTCCCATGACCACAAATTGCCCACCTGTGACATGGCTGTTCGCTCCGCCTGGGCACGCTGCTTGGTCCTCGTTTGGTGGGATCTTCTGTCACGTTCGTTGAATGACGGGTCAGACCAAGGCGCAGCGTGATATACGTACATGTTTAATAAACCAAATAAACACACGACAAAACAATAAACGAAACATGAAGTCCAAGGTAGCACACACAACATACCTTACACGGAACAAGATCCCACAACTACACAGTGCCAATAGGCTGCCTAAGTATGGTCCCCAATCAGAGACAACGAGCGACAGCTGTCTCTGATTGGGAACCACACCGGCCAACATAGAAATACACATACTAGATAATACAACATAGAACATACACAACAAAGAATATACACACCCTGACTCAACATATAAGCGTCCCCTGAGTCAGGGCGTGACATTGATGCCATCTGTCAAGCATGGTGGAGGCAATGTGATGGTCTGGGGGTGCTTTGGTGGTGGTAAAGTGGGAGATTTGTACAGGGTAAAAGGGATCTTGAAGAAGGAAGGCTATCACTCCATTTTGCAACGCCATGCCATACCCTGTGGACGGCACTTGATTGGAGCCAATTTCCTCCTACTACAGGACAATGACCCAAAGCACAGCTCCAAACTATGCAAGAACTATTTAGGGAAGAAGCAGTCAGCTTGTATTCTGTCTATAATGGAGTGGCCAGCACAGTCACCGGATCTCAACCCTATTGAGCTGTTGTGGGAGCAGTTTAACCGTATGGTACGTAAGAAGTGCCCATCAAGCCAACCCAACTTGTGGGAGGTGCTTCAGGAAGCATGGTGTGAAATCTCTTCAGATTACCTCAACAAATTGACAACTAGAATGCCAAAGGTCTGCAAGTGTCACGATCGCTGACAGATGAAGCGGACCAAGGCGCAGCGTGATAAGCGTACATTCTTTATTGTACTTAACACACGATCAAAACAATAAACAAACGATACGTGAAGTCCTAGGTTAATAACACAAACCTTTCGGAACAAGATCCCACAAATAACTAGTGCAAAACAGGCTGCCTAAGTATGGACCCCAATCAGAGACAACGAGCTACAGCTGTCTCTGATTGGGAACCACCCTGGCCAACATAGATCAACACAATCTAGAAACAAAAACATAGAAAACAAAACATAGAAAATCCACACCCTGGCTCAACATATAAGAGTCCCCAGAGCCAGGGCGTGACAGCAAGGCTGTAATTGCTGCAAATTGAGGATTATTTCTAACCTTGTCAATGACTACATTTCCTATGCATTTTGCTATATTTCCTATTCAAACTCATTTCATGTATGTTTTCATGGAAAACAAGAAAATATCTAAATGACCCCAAACTTTTGAACGGTAGTGTACATTGGCAACAGCTTCAACCAACGCAAACAAACAATGACAAGTATCCGTTCTGATTAATGCAAAACCCTATTCAATATATACATGTAATTGATTACTTCCTACCACTATGGAAAGTCAAAATGGATAGAAAAGGTGGACATGGCATTGTGAGCGGCTCACAGCATTGTTTCATTTGTCTCTCAGTCATTGAACAGATGATTATCTTGTTGTTGTGAAGCCCTGTCACCTGAACAAGACCAATTTATTGTCCATTATGGCGAAATCAATGCCGTCTCTATGACAACCTGTTGTAAAAGGGTTTCTGCGCATCCATGGGCAACCTGGCTGATGTTGTATTGACTCTGAGCCAACGACTGAATATAAGAATGGACAAAGCCATCCATCACGTGACACCATTCATTCCTATGTAAAGACTCAATAGCGCATTGAAGCCAAATTAAGTCGGTTATGATGGCATCTCATGGACACAACATGTCAGTTTGAGCTATTCCAGGAAGTGAAGTTGCAGGCTAGCTCAGTGCTGCCCCCCCCTTTTATTGAGTAACTCAAGTTGAAGGCCACCATGAGTACTGCAGGCTGCCATTAGCAACTCAATTATCCTAATAACTTCTGTGTGCAATTTTAAAATAATCGGTTCCAGGACATACATCTGGTGTATTAAAAGTCATTATTGGTACCATGATTGTCTTCGATTTTTTTGGGGTATTTATAAGAAGATTGACCACAAAGATTGACATTTTCCAATTCTGATAACAATGCCTGCAGTACCGCAGTCGGCTTTGAACTTCCATGGCTTCAATGAGAGGGGGCAGTCGTTCTCCCCTGCTCTGAGCACAGTTTGAAGTGATAAGTCTACAGAATCCATCTCAAGTAACCATTTGTGCTCATGAGGAGGTACAATGTTGAATGGTTGTCCTTGATAAAACTGGGTGTGTTGATCTTACAGTATGTTGGACAAATCGCATAGCTCCAAGGTACATTTTGAGTAAAAAAACATTATGGAAAAATATTTACTCCGAAACATGTACTGTATACAAGGGCAGGGACATGTGTGACAGAGAAAGTTTTAGACTGTTTATATAATAGGCTTTCGACAAATATCTCAAATGTCTGTGCTTCTAACTATTTTTAGTTCTCTGAGAAAGGCGGAAAATGATAGGGTTCTTTGAAATCTTTCCAACCTTTGGATACACCCTACTGACATACATAAATGCTGCAAGAATTTCGGGCTTTGCAGGGTTTAAGAAATACGACACAGCTGTTATTTTGTTTTTGTTGCGGGTAGAAATTGAAGAGGTTCCAGCAAACAGTGGGGTCAAAGGTTCCCCCCTGTAAAGATAACAGAGCTTTTTATTAAAACCACATACACGAGACAGATGGAGAAGGATATACATTTTTCAGGAGCTAAGGTTCCTCCTTATTCATCATAAAAAACACAAATATAGTTGCTATTTCAAGTTTATTTCAGGGAACATGCTATTATTTCTGGCTTTGTGTCCATAATAAAATGTCCGTTTTCCATCACTGAAACCGTAAATCACTTTTGAATAGAGCTAATGGGGATTGTGGGAACTGGACTTTCTAGAGTTTGAAAAATCAGCAAAAAGGTTGGATAGTAACCAAATGATACTTTTGGCAAAAGTTACCAACTGTAACCACATTGAGTGGTAAATAATATTGCCTGGATAGTGTTGTGCCGTTCACTGAATGTGTTTGATATCCGGCCAAACTTACACAGCTTCCAATGGAAGTATAAAGGTAAAACCAACCAATGGAAATAGAGGACGAATGAATCATATTGATTTGTGTGGACCTTTTCCATCCCATACGGAGAAGCAAGACTTCTAACAGAAGCTTAATAATAATAATAAATACGTTGAGGCAAGTTGAGTGCTCCGAAAACTAAAGTTAAAATTAAAGTTACCTGGGCTAACTCAGTATATACGCCCCGTATTTAAAGCCAGCCGTTTTGGCCCCTCGCATCTTGCCACTTCCTGCCGAGCGGCGTGTCATTGAGATTTATGGGCTCATTTCATTTGATGAACAGCCAGACGGGCAGAGGACATTGAAGAACAACCATGCTCTTTAAGACTGCAACTGCATCAGACAAGTAGTCCCCGACCGCTCCTTATCTCCCAGAATAGTTTCCAACACCGGTGTTGCCACCAGTATCATCAAATTAGCCATGACAGATTACGATAAAACACTTCAGCTGACATGACACTCTGTAATAAGTAATAACGATGTTATTATGTTACAAAATAACACTTCAGCTGAACGGACACTAGTATAACTGTAATGACTGTGTTATGCCCGCTTTACACAACTATTACTTAGTAATAACCTCATTGTTACACTAAGAACTGTAAAATGAGATTTAATCTCAATGGCTTCCTAAGAGTGATACAGTGGGGAAAAAAAGTATTTAGTCAGCCACCAAATGTGCAAGTTCTCCCACTTAAAAAGATGAGAGAGGCCTGTAATTTCATCATAGGTACACGTCAACTATGACAGACAAATTGAGAAAAACAAATCCAGAAAATCACATTGTAGGATTTTTAATGAATTTATTTGCAAATTATGGTGGAAAATAAGTATTTGGTCACCTACAAACAAGCAAGATTTCTGGCTCTCACAGACCTGTAACTTCTTCTTTAAGAGGCTCATCTGTCCTCCACTCGTTACCTGTATTAATGGCACCTGTTTGAACTTGTTATCAGTATAAAAGACACCTGTCCACAACCTCAAACAGTCACACTCCAAACTCCACTATGGCCAAGACCAAAGAGCTGTCAAAGGACACCAGAAACAAAATTGTAGACCTGCACCAGGCTGGGAAGACTGAATCTGCAATAGGTAAGCAGCTTGGTTTTAAGAAATCATCTGTGGGAGCAATTATTAGGAAATGGAAGACATACAAGACCACTGACAATCTCCCTCGATCTGGGGCTCCACGCAAGATCTCACCCCGTGGGGTCAAAATGATCACAAGAACGGTGAGCAAAAATCCCAGAACCACACGGGGGGACCTAGTGAATGACCTGCAGAGAGCTGGGACCAAAATAACAAAGCCTACCATCAGTAACACACTACGCCGCCAGGGACTCAAATCCTGCAGTGCCAGACGTATCCCCCTGCTTAAGCCAGTACAGTCCAGGCCCGTCTGAAGTTTGCTAGAGTGCATTTGGATGATCCAGAAGAGGATTGGGAGAATGTCATATGGTCAGATGAAACCAAAATATAACTTTTTGGTAAAAACTCAACTCGTGTTTGGAGGACAAAGAATGCTGAGTTGCATCCAAAGAACACCATACCTACTGTGAAGCATGGGGGTGGAAACATCATGCTTTGGGGCTGTTTTTCTGCAAAGGGACCAGGACGACTGATCTGTGTAAAGGAAAGAATGAATGGGGCCATGTATCGTGAGATTTTGAGTGAAAACCTCCTTCCATCAGCAAGGGCATTGAAGATGAAACGTGGCTGGGTCTTTCAGCATGACAATGATCCCAAACACACCGCCCGGGCAACGAAGGAGTGGCTTCGTAAGAAGCATTTCAAGGTCCTGGAGTGGCCTAGCCAGTCTCCAGATCTCAACCCCATAGAAAATCTTTGGAGGGAGTTGAAAGTCCGTGTTGCCCAGCAACAGCCCCAAAACATCACTGCTCTAGAGGAGATCTGCATGGAGGAATGGGCCAAAATACCAGCAACAGTGTGTGAAAACCTTGTGAAGACTTACAGAAAACGTTTGACCTGTGTCATTGCCAACAAAGGGTATATAACAAAGTATTGAGAAACTTTTGTTATTGACCAAATACTTATTTTCCACCATAATTTGCAAATAAATTCATTAAAAATCCTACAATGTTATTTTCTGGAATTTGTTTTCTCATTTTGACTGTCATAGTTGACGTGTACCTATGATGAAAATTACAGGCCTCTCTCATCTTTTTAAGTGGGAGAACTTGCACAATTGGTGGCTGACTAAATACTTTTTTTCCCCACTGTACGTTGGACATCATATGGTGCACTTTAAGGTGATTTAAGTTGTCATTAACTGTTGTGACCTGTCATAAATGGGTCACTTTTTAAGTGAAACATGACCCATACCTCCCTGTTACAAAGTAAATGGCACCCTATTCCCTGTATAGTGCATTACTTTTGACATTAAAGGTTGTGCACTATATAGGGAAGAGGGTGTCATTTCGGATGCACACATAGGCCTTTTGGAACCATCAGATGCTGTGAAGCAGAGGGCGAGAATCACAAGTCCCTGTCAAGGGTTCAACGTGGTGTCCGGCTCACACAGACCATCTGAACAAACAGACTCTGACCCCACTCCTGGGCTCGGGGTGAAATGGAAGAGTGGAGACCTGGTGGAAGAAAAGAGAACTGTTATGTTACAAATGGGTGAAACGGAGGAGTGGAGAGGAGGCGAAAGAAGAAAACAACCTGGTGGAAGAAAAGAGAGCTGTTATGTTACAAATGGTACCCTATTTCCTATATAGTGCACAACTTATTTTTTGTGAACAATTATTTATCCCTTAGGGCTCTGGTCAAAAGAAGTGCACTATGTAGGGAATAGGGTGTCATTTGGGACAAAGCCAGAGATTGAAAGAGAGGGAAAGAGAGAGAGAGATGTTCAATCAATCAAATGTTTTTATAAAGCCCTTTTTACATCAGCAGATGTCACAAAGTGCTATACAGAGATGTTGCCATGTGACTCAGCAGCCACAGTATGGGTTGATGAACAGACCAGCACGGACGCTCGACAGGTTACCCAATGCAAACCTTATAGAAAAAATGCTAGCAGCCACACACAACAACAAACATTTCTGGGAAGCAGAGCGCCTGCTGAGGTGATGTGGGTATACAGTGGGGAGAACAAGTATTTGATACACTGCCGATTTTGCAGGTTTTCCTACTTACAAAGCATGTAGAGGTCTGTAATTTTTATCATAGGTACACTTCAACTGTGAGAGACGGAATCTAAAACAAAAATCCAGAAAATCACATTTACAGACCTCTACATGCTTTGTAAGTAGGAAAACCTGCAAAATCGGCAGTGTATCAAATACTTGTTCTCCCCACTGTACATGGAACTCATTTAGGTTTTGTGGACGTGTCCTCATCAGTGACTCGCTCTCTCTCTCTCTCCATTTCCGCTCTCTCTGTTTCTTTTATGTCTTACTCGGGGTAATCCTTTGATTTCTCTGGTCTGGTGGGTTATGGCTAGGGTGGGGTAAGTACCAGTGCCAGTGGGTGCTGGTACCGTACATCCCTACCAGAATGATAATCTAAAATGTTAGTGAGAATCAAACCAATAAACTAACAAAAGTGGCACATTCATTAATCCACTATATCTGGGGCCATCGTGATTCAATTAAAAAAATATATAAATAACGACATTAACATTCCTGATGTTATTGCCATTCACTGAATGTGCTGGCTCGCTGGACATCTTTATCTGGAACACAGCCAAACAGAGCATATAATAATTCCCAGTGTCATCCTTTAATTTGAAAGCGAATCATGCCCATATTTGGACACGTAACCCATCACCTGATTCTTAATACTCCCCCCCAGCGCCTCCACCCCTGCAGCCATCTCCTTTCTCTGAGACATGAATTGCTTGTTGTTCCTCCCAGAGAAAAAAGCAAACATTGTGTACCGTGTCAAGGACAATCACGATTTCCCTTGAAGAGCTCTTCCAGGAAAAACTGGCTTAATAACAACAAGCTGTGTCAGGGTCGCCAACAGAGTGGTGGTGCAGGGGGTGTGAACCCTCTGCTCTCAATTTTGCTTTATGTAAACAGTCATACACTGACTGTTTACACAAGAAGGTTGCTGAGGAACACATGACACCTCTGTGCAGTTTGACACATTATAAAGCAACCATATAGAATGAATAAAGCATGCATAAGCCATGAATAGAGCATGCATAAAGAGGCATGAATGAAGAATGCATAAGGCATGAATAGAAGGTGCATAAGGCTTGAAAGAGGAATGCATAGGATGAATAGAGCATGCATCAGACATGACTAGAGCATGCATAGTGTTATCAATATTGTATGGGTTGCAGAAGATTGCAACCTCTTGGCCAGCTATGGCAGAGCTCCGCCACACTCTTGCAGTTATCGTTTTCAACATGGGAGTGATGGACAGAGATCTTATGGGTAACCAAGTGAGGTCATGATCGCCCTGTGCATTAGCTTCCTGCCCTAACTCAATTTGTGGTCCGCCACCACAGATGGTGCCGGCAAACTCAGCTCTATACTAGTCTGATATGTTTTTAATGCAGTCTTCCTATTTGCCCCAACTCACAACGATGATGTCATCCATATCCACTAGGAAGCCTCTATAGTACATGTGACCCCATTCCAAAACAGGAAACAAGCAAAGTGAGAGCAGAAAGGTTTAAAAATTATGCGGCATGTCATATTCTGGCTGAGAACAGGACGGACCAGATGGCTTCCTCTCTCTGACGGACTATATTAAGCATGGCTAATGAGCAGGCTGACAGCACGATGATGACCTCATCCCAACTCTATTTGGGCTTCATCCCTCCCTATAGCCTACTCTACATTTCTTTTAGTGCTGTCATGCACACTTAACTGGACTCCGGAACGGAGGGGGGGAATGGGGGAAGTGGCCATTTATCATGTGACAAGGGGCAAGACAAGGGGCAAGATTAGTAGATGGCGCCGGAAAAGATGGCTGCCATTTTACAGCCCTCTAACCAATTGTACTATTATGTGTGTTTTTTCGCGTTATTTGTAATTTATTCTGTTATTCAGCTTCTGGATATCAGGACAGCGATTACTCACCTCGTATTGGACGAAGATCTTTTCTTCAACGAGTCGGACGCGAAGGATATCCTACAGACACCCGACAAGGCCCAAATCCCCGTCATTCGCAGGAGAAAGAGACGGAGATATCGTGGACGTAGGTCGGGTGCCTTGTAAGGATCCGACGACGAGCGAGTAAATTGCCTCTTCCATCAATCCTATTAGCCAATGTTCAATCATTTGAAAATAAATTAGATTACCTAATATTACGGTTATCCTACCAACGGGACATTAAAAACTGTAATATCTTATGTTTCACCGAGTCGTGGCTGAACGACGACATGGACAACATACAGCTGACGGGATATATGCTACATCGGCAGGATAGAACGGCTGACTCCGGTAAGACAAGGGGTGTATAGTAACCCTAGGTGTAAAATAGTAAATAATGGCTATTTCTCAGAAAGTTTTAAACTGTCAAGAGGAGTGAAACAAGGATGTCCACTATCGGCATATCTATTTATTGTGGCCATCGAGATGTTAGCTATTAAAATCAGATCCAATAATAATATCAGAGGATTAGAAATACAGGGCTTAAAAACAAAGGTGTCATTGTACGCTGATGATTCATGTTTTCTTTTAAATCCACAACTAGAATCCCTCCACAGCCTCATAGAGGATCTAGATACATTTTCTAACCTCTCTGGATTACAACCAAATTATGACAAATGTACTATATTACGTATTGGATCACTAAAAAATAAAAAATTTACATTACCATGTAGTTTACCAATAAAATGGTCTGATGGTGATGTGGATATACTCGGAATACATATCCCAAAGGAAATAAATGATCTCACTTCAATAAATTTTAATAGAAAGTTAGCAAAAATAGATAAGATCTTACTACCATGGAAAGGAAAATACCTGTCAATTTGTGGAAAAATCACCCTGATTAACTCTTTAGTATTATCCCAGTTTACCTATTTGCTTATGGTCTTGCCTACGCCTAGCGAACAGTTTTTTAAATTATATGAGATAAAGATATTCAATTTTATTTGGAACGGCAAGCCAGACAAAATTAAAAGAGCATATTTATATAATGAATATGAATTCGGAGGACAGAAATGATTAAATATTAAAGCATTAGACCTATCACTAAAAGCTTCAGTCATACAAAAGTTATACTTAAATCCGAACTGGTTCTCAAGCAAATTAGTAAGATTGTCTCACCCAATGTTCAAGAAAGGCCTTTTTCCCTTTATTCAGATTACAACCTCTCACTTTCAGTTATTTGAAAAGGAAATCATCTCCCAAATGTCACTATTTCTAAAACAAGCCATAGAAAGTTGGTTGCAATTTCAATTTAATCCTCCAGAAACGACAGAACAAATAATGCAACAAATATTGTGTTTAAATTCAAATATACTAATTGACAAAAAACCTTTATTTTTTGACAGAATGTTTAAAAAAGGTATAATCTTCGTAAATGATGCACAGATGATGCAATCTCTATTGCACTCCACACTGCCCTTTCCCACCTGGACAAGAGGAACACCTACGTGAGAATGCTATTCATTGACTACAGCTCAGCGTTCAACACCATAGTGCCCTCAAAGCTCATCACTAAGCTAAGGATCCTGGGACTAAACATCTCCCTCTGCAACTGGATCCTGGACTTCCTGACGGGCCACCCCCAGGTGATAAGGGTAGGTAACAACACATCTGCCACGCTGATCCTCAACACGGGGGCCCCTTAGGGGTGCGTGCTCAGTCCCCTCCTGTACTCCCTGTTCACCCATGTCTGCATGGCCAGGCACGACTCCAACACCATCATTAAGTTTGCCGAATGACACAACATTGGTTGGCCTGATCACCGACAACGATGAGACAGCCTATAGGGAGGAGGTCAGAGACCTGGCCATGTGGTGCCAGGACAACAACCTCTCCCTCAATGTGACCAAGACAAAGGAGATGATTGTGGACTACAGGGAAAAAAAAGAGGACTGAGCACGCCCCCATTCTCATCGATGGGGCTGTAGTGGAACAGGTTGAGAGCTTCAAGTTCCTTGGTGTCCACATCACCAACAAACTATCATGGTCCAAACACACCAAGACAGTCGTGAAGAGGGCATGACAAAGCCTATTCCCCCTCAGGAGACTGCAAAGATTTGGCATGGGTCCTCAGATCCTCAAAAAGTTATACAGCTGCACCATCGAGAGCATCCTGACTGGTTGCATCACCGCCTGGTATGGCAACTGCTCTGCCTCCGACCGCAAGGCACTACAGAGGGTAGTGCGTACGGCCCTGTACATCACTGGGGCCAAGATTCCTGCCATCCAGGATCTCTATACCAGGCGGTGTCAGAGGAAGGCCCTCAAAATTGTCAAAGACCCCAGCCACCCTAGTCATAGATTGTTCTCTCTGCTACCACATGGCAAGTGGTACCGGAGCGCCAAGTCTAGGTCCAAAAGGCTTCTTAACAGCTTCTACCCCCAAGCCATAAGACTCCTGAACAGCTAATCATGGCTACCCGGACTACTTGCACTGCCCCCCCATCCCCACCCCATCTTTTTACGCTGCTGCTACTATGTTAATTATTTATGCATAGTCGCTTTAACTCTACCCACATGTACATATTACCTCAACTACCTCAACTAGCCGGTGCCCCCGCACATTGACTCTGCACCGGTACCCCCCTGTTATTTTATTTTACTTCTGCTTTTTTTCTCAACACTTTTTTGTTGTTGTTGTTTTATTTTACTTTTTTATTAAAAAATAAATGCATTGTTGGTTAAGGGCTGTAAGTAAGCATTTCACAGTAATGTCTACACCTGTTGTATTCGGCGCATGTGGCAAATACAATTTGATTTGATTTGATATGATACAATGGCAATGTGGTTCTCTAGCTCTGCTCTGTTATTGATCGGATAGACAGAAATCAACCGATAACAAGTGTTAGCTTACTTGTTGTTTTTAGCATTAGCATCCGGAAGTGATTCTAATAATTTTTATAGTTAGCCTCCTAAAGTGTTTTTTGTCGTTTTTAGTGTTCACTTCCTGAAGTGTTTCTCATTGTTTTTGGCGTTAGTCTCCTAAGATAACCCTGCAGAGCGATGCATACTGTATTTATCTGTGCCTCTGGCGCACAGGAGTCATATTACTTGTTAATTTTCCATCTAACTGTGAGAAAGGCTTTGCAATGTCAAAAGCGTATTGTTGTATGGATGTGCACAATATGGCGCTACATGCAATTTGCCTACTTTACTACTCCAGCAATCCTGATGTCCTTGGCGTAACCTTCTGTAAAATCCTAGTTGATTCAAACCCAAAATATAAGTGAGTGACTGAAACAGACCCTTGCGGCGTGCCTGGTAAACCAATTGTAGCCACGCATAATGTCCTACTTCAAATGATAACGCTTCAAATTTATGCTAATGCTCCACATTCTGCCTTACTACTATTGCGCTCTGAGCACTTGGAGCAAAATCGAAAGCAGAACGTAGCTGGGGCTGATTAGCTGGTTCGGAAAAAAGAGACTTTGAAAATGAGGCAATCAGGGGAAAGGAATTGGCCTCAAGTGACAGCGTCAAGAGGAGGCGGCCATTTTGTTCCCGGAACCTTGTTGTTGTGATTTTGGCGTGGGAAGTCAAAGTGGTGGAATTGCAGACTTGTGAATCACTCATGTGCCTTTGTTTGAGGATGGGGACAGGGTGTGTGTGTGTGTATGTCTGTGCGTGTGTGTGTGTGTATGTGTGTGTGTGTGTGTGTGTGTGTGTGTGTGTGTGTGTGTGTGTGTGTGTGTGTGTGTGTGTGTGTGTGTGTGTGTGTGTGTGTGTGTGTGTGTGTGTGTGTGTGTGTGTGTGTGTGTGTGGAGAGAGAGAGGGAGGTTAGACAGGGGGCAGGCAGGGAGCTATTATACTGCTTAGGGTGCTCATTTAGCAAGGGATACGCCGCAGCATGACAGCACTAAATGAAACAGCTGTCTTTGAACCCAAGAGGGAAGAAGGTTGGACAACTTTCACAGTTTTTTTCCCACACCACTCCATCCTATATACCTACACTGATTAATCATTGTTATTATGCGAGTTAAGTGGACTTCAGGACAAAAATGTGAATATGTTAAAGTGTGTTGACTCAACAAACTCTGCTCGAAGTCAGTTGAATTCGAACAAGCTTGTTGAGTGAAATTACAATTACAAACTCTTGTTTGCTCAACACAACGCAAAACCACGCCCATCATTATCATATTTCCCAGCATGCTCTCTTGCAGGTTGATTTTCAGAATAGTTTGTTTCAATACCTGTGTTTTTGCATGTACTTGTATGTGATTAGTTGATTCATCTTATGCTACACAAACATAAATAACATAAATGTTTCTAAACTGATTAAAAGTTCCAATTGCTGTATATCCTCCCTCTCGCTGGATTCCAATAGGAATTTGCAAGCATGCATAATGTAAATTGCAGGCTTGATGTCCGCAGTTTCAGACCACTGCATTAGGGTGTAACTAGGCCCCCAAAGAAAGGCTTTATGCTATATGTAATGTATTGTCATAACGTGTTTAATTTTAAAGATAACATATTCACTTGGTGAAGGCTACAGTCCTGAAAACCATTGCATACAACAAGCATGTCTCTGTCACTAATAAATACAGTCATGGGTGGTAACTACAATGAACTCAAAAGGCAAGGCACTCTGGGAAATATGCAAATAAGATAGAATACATTGAATACACACAAGTTGAATTGTAGTTCACTCAACCTAAAATTCTAAGTTGAGTTTACAGACAATTCAACTTGAGAATGTATGTTAGTTCAGCTATATGTCAAAATGTTGACAAAATTCACAATCCTATTGCAGCTGGTTGCATCACAATTGTAAGTTGAATCAAATTCAATGCTATTTTGTTGATCAAACTCACAATCCTATTGCAGCTGGTTGCCTTACAATTGTACGTTGAATCAAATTTTTGTTTTACAATGTATAGGCAAGAAGAGCCTTGCTGTTGGCAACATTTCTAAACAAGTACATTTTATTTAATAGTATTGATAAGAATGGTCGCTGAAACCCTACCTGATAAGCGGATATAATGTGACTGTGCATAATAGACTTACTCTATTGTTTGAGAGCAGTGGTCCTTGCAGTAGAACATCAAGGAAGTTTCAACTGACGTGAGTCACAAAACAAACATCACAAGCATATGTGTGTGTCATAAATTCAAATGGACTCCGTGTCCCAATTTGCTTTCTGACAACTCATAATAGGAAATATCACAAATAAATTACATCTCAAAATGATACAGTATGCACTTTCATTTCAGTCCACGCTTGTCAACAAACACTTTGATGCAAGCATTCTTCCTATCTTGTGAATACAAAAGTACTAAATCTGGCATGATCAGAATAGGAAAATACACAGATGACGAGTTTTGGGGCTGTAGCCCAATAGTAATCAAAAAAAAAATAAAAATATGTTCTATATCGTGGAGCTCCGCCCCATAGGGGAGCTCTGCTCCTATTGGTTTACCCCGCTGCCTAGGCAGCGAACAGCCTGAGCCAAAATTATGCACACACCTGCAGCCAATAGGAGTACAGGTGTCCCTATAAGATAGGACGCTTCCCCTCAATCAGCCTCCCATTATCTTCAGCGACTGGACTGGACTGAAGAAGACGAGAAGACAAGACTCAGGACGAGAAAGCCACCGTCGATTTTCCAAGTCATCGACCTAAAATGAGCACACCTGGAGATTTTCCACCCCCAAAAGCTCTTTTCAGAGCTCAATGTCGCTGTTCCTCCATGGCGGCTGTCGACTCCCACAACTTATGTTTCATGTGTTTAGGGTCACAGCACGTCAGGGACGGCCTCATAGATCCCCCACTATGCGCCAGCTGCGCCCTCCTTTCTTTAAAGGAGAGGAAGCAGCGTTGGGCATTTTTCAGGGAGGATATCCCTCTTGAGGATGTGCTATCGGTGCTAGCCTCAGCTTTTGAGGCATCATCTGCAGGCTCCGACTCAGGAGATGACAGGGATATTGGGGAAGAGATGGATATTCCATTGGAACAATCCGTCTCATTGACCCAGTCATTCAAGACCCCCATTCCATTGGGAAGTGCGAGGTCATTTTCATCCCTGGGCGATGACGACACGGGCTCTGAATTATCAGCAGCCCCGTCTTACACCACAGCCTCTCTGCGCTCTGACTTTACAGGGCTCATCGAGAGGGCTGCTAAGCGCCTTGAGATTAGGCTGCCCCCCGTTCCCTCCAACCCGGAAGTGGACATGATGGAGGGCGGCCCCTATTCTCGGCCTAGAAGGGCGGCGGAACCTTTGGCTCCGACCATGCCCTCACTCAAGAAATACATTGAGGGCTCATGTGAGGCACCCTTGGCGGCGTGTGCGCCGGCCAAGGCGTATCTACCATTCACCAGAGTGGAAGGGAGACAGCAGGGCTTTTCTAAGGGAATCACCAGGCTCGAGAGCGCCATGGCTGCGTACCTCGTGCCGGGTTCGAGTTCCTGGACCTCGTCCAAAAAAGCCACTCTGCCTTCACAGAAGGACCGGCTCACAGTACAGCTGGTGGAGAAGTCCTTTGTGTTGGGAGTCCAGGCTGTAGCAGCAGCAAACAACATTGCCCTCCTCGCAGCCTCTCTGTCCCGTCTAACCACGGGTAAGACTGAGCTCTCGGGGGGGAGGTGGAGGAGGTGTCCAGGATTTCTGGCGCCATTTTCCACCTGGCGCAGGCGTCGGCCATTTGTGCTGGGAGGTCCATGGCCACATCGGTGGTCACGGAGCGACACCTCTGGCTGTCTCTGACGGCCATGAAAGAGGCCGATAGAGCATCACTATTGAACGGCCTCATCTCTGACGACGGCCTGTTTGGGGTCGCCGTCAAGGATGCGACGGAGCGTTTCATTAAGCTTGACGAAGAGAGGAAGTAGCTGGCCAGACACCTGCAACTGGCAGGGAGATCTACCTCTGTGCCACGGAAACCGTCAACTTCCGCCGCTTCTAGTAGACCTGGGTCTACTGCGAGGCGTCGTGCCCGGCATCAGACGGCGGCCTCGAGCAGCAGGGGAGAGGGCTCCACCCCTCCGGCAGCGCCAGAGGTTCCGACCATTCCGCCTGCAAGAGAGGTCATCCGCACGTCGCCATGGCATCACCCGAAGGGCGGCCAGAAAAGACGGCGCTTATGACATGGCGAGGGGAGAGAATGGGAGACGGCACAGCAGCGCCTGGTTCGTCTGTGCCCACTATTCCCCCCCCCACCCTTCTGTTGAGGGTACGGAGGAAACTGTGTTTTTTGGTGCATGTACACTGCTCAAAAAAATAAAGGGAACACTAAAGTAACACATCATAGATCTGAATAAATGAAATAATCTTATTAAATACTTTTTTCTTTACATAGTTGAATGTGCTGACAACAAAATCACACAAAAATGATCAATGGAAATCAAATTTATCAACCCATGGAGGTCTAGATTTGGAGTCACCCTCAAAATTAAAGTGGAAAACCACACTACAGGCTGATCCAACTTTGATGTAATGTCCTTAAAACAAGTCAAAATGAGGCTCAGTAGTGTGTGTGGCCTCCACGTGCCTGTATGACCTCCCTACAACGCCTGGGCATGCTCCTGATGAGGTGGTGGATGGTCTCCTGAGGGATCTCCTCCCAGACCTGGACTAAAGCATCCGCCAACTCCTGGACAGTCTGTGGTGCAACGTGGCGTTGGTGGATGGAGCGAGACATGATGTCCCAGATGTGCTCAATTGGATTCAGGTCTGGGGAACGGGCGGGCCAGTCCATAGCATCAATGCCTTCCTCTTCCAGCCACATGAGGTCTAGCATTGTCTTGCATTAGGAGGAACCCAGGGCCAACCGCACCAGCATATGGTCTCACAAGGGGTCTGAGGATCTCATCTCGGTACCTAATGGCAGTCAGGCTACCTCTGGCGAGCACATGGAGGGCTGTGCGGCCCCCCAAAGAAATGCCACCCCACACCATGACTGACCCACCGCCAAACCGGTCATGCTGGAGGATGTTGCAGGCAGCAGAACGTTCTCCATGGCGTCTCCAAACTCTGTCACGTCTGTCACGTGCTCAGTGTGAACCTGCTTTCATCTGTGAAGAGCACAGGGCGCAAGTGGCGAATTTGCCAATCTTGGTGTTCTCTGGCAAATGCCAAACATCCTGCACGGTGTTGGGCTGTAAGCACAACCCCCACCTGTGGACGTCGGGCCTTCATACCACCGTCATGGAGTCTGTTTCTGACCGTTTGAGCAGACACATGCACATTTGTGGCCTGCTGGAGGTCATTTTGCAGGGCTCTGGCAGTGCTCCTCCTGCTCCTCCTTGCACAAAGGCGGAGGTAGCAGTCCTGCTGCTTGGTTGTTGCCCTCTTACGGCCTCCTCCACGTCTCCTGATGTACTGGCCTGTCTCCTGGTAGCGCATCCATGCTCTGAACACTACGCTGACAGACACAGCAAACCTTCTTGCCACAGCTCGCATTGATGTGCCATCCTGGATGAGTTGCACTACCTGAGCCACTTGTGTGGGTTGTAGACTCCGTCTCATGCTACCACTAGAGTGAAAGCACCGCCAGCATTCAAAAGTGACCAAAACATCAGCCAGGAAGCATAGGAACTGAGAAGTGGTCTGTGGTCACCAACTGCAAACCAGTCCTTCATTG
Source organism: Coregonus lavaretus (assembly GCF_964263955.1). Lineage (NCBI taxonomy): Eukaryota > Metazoa > Chordata > Actinopteri > Salmoniformes > Salmonidae > Coregonus > Coregonus lavaretus. Next base: position 9,192,018 of record NC_139993.1, read on the forward strand.
GGGGTGTCTTGCTAATTGCCTATAATTTCCACCTGTTGTCTATTCCATTTGCACAACAGCATGTGAAATGTATTGTCAATCAGTGTTGCTTCCTAAGTGGACAGTTTGATTTCACAGAAGTGTGATTGACTTGGAGTTACATTGTGTTGTTTAAGTGTTCCCTTTATTTTTTTGAGCAGTGTAATAAACAGTTGGCTCCAATTGACTTTGTCACAAGAGAGCCCCTTTTCCATGATACAGCCGAGAATGTTCAGGTTCCTTCACTCTCTCTCTCTCTCTCTCACCACTCTGAGTGTAGCACAGCCCACCAAGGGTGCGTAGCTGAGCGCACACATGAGGCAGGTGTAGGTAAGGTAACAAGGAGCCGCCTTGCTGTACCTCATAAAAACCTCACACCACAGACTCCTAGGAGTGCTGTAGTGAAGGTTTCACATAGCAGACTGCGTACACAGCAAGGTAATGGAATGATGACGCAATCGCTATTGGGAGACGGTGCTCTGACTCAGGCTAGCGCCTCAGTCAGTGCAGTTCAGAGCTGGGCTGCGTTCATGGAGGGCTGGGATAACGAGGTTACAAGTTTAACCAACGTATCGGCGCCCCCGTTTCTCTTTCAGGGGGGTGGTAGAGACGGTGATGAAAATGCCGGAAAATGTAGCCGCTCTCGTTACAGAGATTACGGAACTTTTGGCAAAGGAGGCGGTCACAATAGTTCCCTGCGAGCAAAGGAACAGGGGACTCTATTTGCCCTACTTCCTGGTGCCCAAAAAGACGGGGGGAATGAGGCCAATATTGGATTTATGCGTTCTCAACGAGAGCGTAACAAAACGGCCATTTCGAATGCCAACAACAAAACGTCTACTGGAATGTGTCCAGAAGGGAGACTTTTGTACGAGCATAGACCTGAAGGACACGTACTTTAATGTGCCGGTGCAGCCGTGTCACAGGAAGTTTCTGCGTTTCGCCTTTCAAGGGGTGGCGTACGAGTTCACGAGGATGCCATTCGGGTACGCCCTGGCACCTCGCTCGTTTTCCAAATGTGTGGAGACGGCAATAGAACCATTACGTCGTCAGTGAATAAGGCTGTTAGCCTACCTAGACGATTTACTGGTTCTCGCCCCGTCAGCAGAGCTGGCGATCACACACACGACACAGACAGTGATTCATCTCACGCATCTGGGGTTCGCTGTGAATTGTAAAAAGAGCGCGCCCTGGCCCAGTCATCAGATTGTCTATCTGGGGATACAGCTAGACACTGTGACGATGAGGGCTCGAATTTCGGATCCTCGACGGGCTGCGCTGTTGCTAGCCCTACGAAGGTTTCATCCGAATCACACGGTAACGGCGCTTTCGGTCATGTCACTCTTGGGTCTCATGTCGTCGGCCCATTTCGTGGTTCCGCTGGGACTCCTGCACATGCACAGGATACAGCGATGGTTCGCTCAACTATGACTAGACCCAGTGCGTCAACGTCGTCGGTTGTTGGTGGTTCCTCTCTCGCTCAGAGCAGATCTGAACTATTGGAGAGACCCGCACGTTCTCACGCACGGAGTCCCGATAGGCAGAGTGTCCTCCCACATTCCAGTGTTTACAGATGCCTCTCTGACTGGATGGGGAGGGACATGTCAGACCCAAGCGATAGAAGGTATGTGGCCTCTTTCGAGTCGCCACATCAACCTCTTGGAGTTGGAAACGGTTCTACTGGTTCTGATTCACTTCGTGTCTACACTACGGGGTCGCGATGTGCTGGTCTGGTCAGACAACCGAACCACAGTAGCCTACATCAATCGCCAGGGAGGAGTCATGTCTTCAGCAATCCACCGGTCGGTGGAGGAATTGTGGCTCGTTGAGAGCAGCACACATTCCAGGCTACTTGAATGTACAGGCAGACATCATGTCTCGAGGGGGTCCTCGGGACGACGAGTGGTGTCTGCACCCGGACATTGTTCTCCAAACACGTGTGAACACGCATTGCCCTCTCTGGTTCTCTCTTCGAGCTCAGGACGAACCGCCACTGGGGACGGACGCATATGCGCACCGACCGTGGCCAAAAGTTCTCCTTTACGCATTTCCACCGCTGTCCTGCATTCTCCCACTGTTAGCCAGGGTGAGATCAGGCGGGCTGACAATCATATTGGTGGCTCCCGATCGCCCAGGTCTTCTAACGCTTTGGCTCAGTCTGTACTCAGTGTAGCTGATGGGAGGCCTTGAGCTAGGAGAAAGGAATGCAGGACGGAAGAGACAGGTCTCTTTCAGGTTCGCTCCTTATAGAGGAGACATATATGGCATGACTCCTGTCTGACATGTTCAGTACAGTAGAAGGCATGTTATTGATCTGCCCACCAGTGTGACTGGGTTGGGGCGGAATGATGAGGGAAATAGTTTTTGTAACTTTGGTTACATTACTATTAGACCGGTAATAGATTTTTGGCGGAATTGTGACGTCATCTATCTGCTGGTTCAGGTTAGTATGACTCATATTCTTTTTATCTGCCCACTAGACATTGGCAATGCCATTTGACTAGGTGGGGCGGATTGTACTGAGGACATAGTGTATTGTGAAACAGTGTCGCAGCCATTGCTAAGCCCGACCTTTTCATTTAAGTGGGAAGTGTTGGGCTCGGCAGGGAGTACATTTTGGAGCTCCACGATATAGAACGAAAGTTACCGGAGTGTAACTCCAGTTCTATGAGTGGAGCGGAGCCCCATAGGACTTAAGGCCCTGCCGACCCTCCAGTCTCGCTGAAGATAATTTCTCGGGAGGCTGATTGAGGGGAAGCGTCGCCTCTTATAGGGACACCTGTACTCCTATTGGCTGCAGGTGTGTGCATAATTTTGTCTCAGGCTGTTAACTGCCTAGGCAGCGGGGTAAAACAATAGGAGCAGAGCTCCCCTGTAGGGCTCCGCTCCACTCATAGAACTGGAGTTACACTCCGGTAACTATCGTTATATTCTCACATACGCTGGATAGGTGCATTGAAATGTGTTGTTTTACAGGGTCAGCAATTGTAGTATGGAGCCCCTGGAGCAAATTAGGTTTAAGTGCTTTGCGCAAGAGCACATCAACAGATTTTTCACCGCTCTGGTATTCAAACCAGCAACCTTTCAGTTACAGTATTGCTTTTGTTTATTTCATGATAGCAGTTTCGATACTTACTGTGTTGTGAGCAGATTATTTTTTATCAGCCCACTCAGCTATTTCTCTATCCATCATTCCGGAATAATCATCCTCCATCTTCCTTTCTCCTCTCCCTATTGTCGGGGACGACTGGAACTGAGGGAGCCTGGGGTTGGGTTTTCTGCTGGGCCAGTGAAATCCAAGGCTTCTCTTGTATCCACCTTGGGTTATAGCCTATTATGGCGACAACGATCGCTTTGGCACACGAGCCCCTTGACACAGAAAGACCAAGGGCAAACAGGACAAAATGTCCTGTCAATATCGTAGAGTTCTGAAAAGGGAAATTGGTAACACTTTACTTGAACCCTCCATACATAAGGTTGTTATAAGACTGTCATTAGGAGTCATACCATCTGTCATTTGGCATGCATAGGTTGATATGACAGCTGATGTCAGTTGCTAAATGTTGCTATTTGTGCTGAAGCAAAAATTTACAAATATGATGATGATTCAATATGCACACAAATGATTTCTCAATCACATTTAGCCTACTCAAGTTGTCAAATGTAAAAATGTATCTTATTTGAGTTTGCCTCAAAAGTTACATTTTATATGTTGGACCACACTAATCACCACCCACTTAAAAACACACACACAAAAATCTGAATTTCCATGGTTGATGGAGTGGTTTATTAGACGCTGATTACGGATCATTTTGTCCAGCAGAGTGTTCATTAGCATAACTTTGAAGACACCACTCCTGTGGGTGAATGCTAATGTCGTCTCATTCACCCTCCAGTAGGCTATTTTGTAGGCTATACTGACATTGTTTTTTTTCCCTTGATAAAAAAAAGATTGGGAAAGAAAGCCTATCAAAAGAGGAAATAATGTATGTATTTTTTTAGACACTTTTTGGGGGGGATAACAGTGGAGGCTCCTCAGAGGAGGAAGGGGAGGACCATCCTCCTCAGTGAGTTTCATAAAAATTTAAATTGGAAAACATTTAAAAAGATCTCATTTTTAGATATAACTATACTAAATATAATCACATCTCACCAAACAATTGATTAAAACACACTATTTTGCAAAGAAGGTCTACAGTAGCCTCACCAGCACTCTGTAGGGTAGCACCATGAAGACGGCTAGCTTCCATCCTCCTCTGGGTACATTGACTTCAATACAAAACCTAGGAGGCTCATGGTTCTCACCCCACTTCCAGAGGACGTCCTCCAGCCTATCAGAGCTCTTGCAGCATGAACTAACATGTTGTCCACCCAATCAAAGGTTCAGAGAATTAATCTAGTACTGAAAGTATAAGCTACAGCTAGCTAGCACTGCAGTGTATGAAATGTGGTGAGTTGTTGACTCAAAGAGAGAGAAAGACAGTAGTTGAACAGTTTTGAACAAATTAATTTCTTCCAAAATGAAGGAGAAGCAAGAGAGAAATAGTGAGAGAGATTGTATTTTTTTTCACTTTCAGTTTCACTTACTTAGCTAGCAAATGCAGCTAGCTAGTTTATCCTACTGAAACACCCTGCTCAAACAGAGGGATGCTATGTTAGCTAGCTGGCTATGACTATCCAACACAACACTGGAACTCTTCCAAGTCAAGGTAAGCTTTTGGTATTACTAATTTATTGCCACGGGGCCCACCGGTGTAACTGCTTACTGACTGTACACTAACGTTACTGCATGATTGTAGCGGGTTTACTAATGCGTTAGTTCTATTAGCTATGCTGACTATGACATTACTTTAGCTAATATGGTGACAACGATCTAGGCTGTGTGTAGCGGTTTGGCTTGGAAAGGTTTTTTCACCTGGTCACATACAGCTGATGTGTTGTGCATTGAAGTCCACAAGCCAAGAGACAAGGTGAGAGGAGTAGAGCGCATAGAAGGAATAAAACGTGGCTGCTATGAAAGTGAACTGTGTTTACGCATGATCAGGGGTGTATTCATTCTGCTGATTCTGTTGAAAAACTTTTCTTAAACGGAAGCAAACGGAACAAAATGGGGAGAAACATACCTGAATTTGTCAGATAGAAACTCTCGTTTGCAACTGTTGGACTAATGATTACACCCTATATCAGCTAGATGCAGGCAAGAGTGTGCAAGGCGGTATTGAATGTCACTGTCTGTCCATGTGTCACTGTCTGTCGTATCAAATTTGTCTCTCGACCTGTGTGCACCTACGTTGTAAACTTTCATTCATAGGCTAGGTTGTTGTCACTATTCCGTCGTGGATGTGGTGGAGGAGTCAAGCGCAGGACACAGAGGTTAAGTCCAACAAGACTTTTAATAGTCTCAAAAACAAGCGAACAAACCCCGACCTCGAAAACACGAAGTGGCGAGGGAAAATTACGCACACGCGTAAAACACTAAACATGGAAAAATGACATAGAAAACAAACACGTATCAAAAACACGGTGGCAACAGAATAACAACACACAAATACCCTAGATCACAACACGGAACTTATAAGACACGTAATCAACTCCCAAACAGACACAGGTGTGACAGACAGACAAAAGCAATCAAACACAGAAACATAGAGCGGTGGCAGCTAGTACTCCGGGGACGGCGAACGCCGAAGCCTGCCCGAACCAGGAGGAGGAGCAGCCTCGGCCGAAACCGTGACAGTACCCCCCCCTTGACGCGCGGCCTCGGGGACGGCCAGGAGGACGCGGACCCGGGCGCGTGGGATGCCCATGGTGAAACTCAGTCAGGAGGGAAGGATCGAGTATGTCCCTCCTGGGCACCCAGCACCGTTCCTCCGGACCGTACCCCTCCCACTCCACGAGATACTGGAGACCACTCCTCCGGCGCCTCGAGTCCAAGATGGTCCGGACCCTGTACGCCGGGACCCCCTCGATGTCCAAAGGGGGCGGAGGGGTCTCTCCTATCTCATCTTCTTGGAGTGGGCCAGCTACCACCGGCCTGAGAAGAGACACATGGAACGAGGGGTTAATATTTTTATACTCAATTGGCAGTTGTAACCTGTAACACACCTCGTTCAATCTTCTCAGGACTTTGAAGGGCCCCACAAACCGCCGACCCAGCTTCCGGCAGGGCAGGCGGAGGGGCAGGTTTCGAGTCGAGAGCCAGACTCGATCTCCCGGTGCGTACACCGGTCCCTCACTGCGGTGGCGATCGGCGCTCGCCTTTTGTTGACGGATGGCACGCTGCAGATGGACATGGGCAGCGTCCCACGTCTCTTCCGAGTGCCGAATCCACTCGTCCACCGCAGGGGCCTCGATCTGGCTCTCGTGCCACGGTGCCAGGACCGGCTGATAACCTAAAACACACTGGAAAGGTGTTAAGTTGGTGGAGGAGTGGCGGAGCGAGTTCTGGGCCATCTCTGCCCAGGGGATGAACCTCGACCACTCCTCCGGCCGGTCCCGGCAATAGGACCTCAAAAACCTACCCACATCCTGGTTGACACGTTCCACCTGCCCATTACTCTCTGGGTGGTACCCCGAGGTAAGGCTTACCGAGACCCCCAACCGTTCCATGAACGCTCCCCAAACTCTGGAAGTGAACTGGGGACCTCGGTCAGACACAATATCCTCGGGGACCCCATAGTGCCGGAACACATGGGTAAAGAGGGCCTCAGCGGTTTGTAGGGCAGTAGGGAGACCCGGCATGGGAAGGAGACGACAGGCCTTGGAAAACCGATCCACAACGACCAATATGGTGGTATTCCCCTGGGAGGGGGGTAGGTCAGTTACGAAATCCACGATAGGTGGGACCATGGTCGTTGTGGAACGGGCAGGGGATGTAGCTTACCCTTGGGCAAATGTCTAAGTGCCTTACCATTCTGGGACCCTGGGATGTATGTGATCTTAAAAACAAACCGGGTTAGGAACATATTCCACCTAGCCTGACGAGGGTTCAATCTCCTAGCTGCCCGGATGTACTCCAGGTTACGGTGATCAGTCAGAATGAGGAAAGGGTGTTGAGCCCCCTCAAGCCAATGCCTCCACACCTTTAGGGCTTGGACTACGGCTAACAGCTCCCTGTCCCCAACATCATAGTTGCGCTCCGCCGAGCTGAGCTTCTTCGAGTAGAAAGCACAGGGGCGGAGTTTAGGTGGCGCGCCGGACCGTTGTGACAGGACTGCCCCAATACCGGTCTCGGACGCGTCTACCTCAACCTGGAATGGTAAAGAGGGATCCGGATGCGCCAGCACCGGAGCCGAGGTGAACAGGTTCTTAAGTTTGACAAATGCCCTGTCCGCCTCAGCCGACCACCGCAAACGAACCGGACCCCCCTTTAACAGGGACGTAATGGGAGCTGCAACCTGTCCAAAACCCCGAATAAACCTCCGGTAGTAATTAGCAAAACCCAAGAACTGCTGCACCTCTTTTACAGTGGTTGGAGTTTGCCAATTACGCACGGCCGATACCCGGTCTACCTCTATCTCCACACCAGACGCGGACAACCGATAACCCAAAAAGGAGACGGACTCCTGGAAGAACAGGCATTTCTCTGCCTTGACATACAAGTCATGCTCCAACAGTCTTCTCAACACTCGGCGCACCTGGGCTACATGCTCGGCTCGAGTAGCAGAGTACACTAGGATGTCGTCGATGTAAACTACTACGCCCTGCCCATGCATGTCCCGGAAAATCTCGTCAACAAAGGATTGGAAGACTGACGGAGCATTCATTAACCCGTATGGCATGACGAGATACTCGTAATGACCCGAGGTGGTGCTAAATGCTGTCTTCCATTCATCCCCCTCCCTAATGCGCACCAGATTGTACGCGCTCCTGAGATCCAACTTTGTGAAGAATCGCGCTCCGCGTAATGACTCCGTCATCGTCGCAATCAGTGGAAGTGGGTAGCTGTATTTAACTGTGATCTGATTGAGACTATGAGAATCAATACACGGGCGCAATCCCCCGTCCTTCTTCTTCACAAAGAAGAAACTCGAGGAGACTGGGGAAGTAGAGGACCGTATGTATCCCTGTGCCAAGGACTCGGCTATGTATGTCTCCATAGCCGCTGTCTCCTCTTGAGACAGGGGATACACATGACTCCGTGGAAGAGCCGCTCCTGTTTGGAGATTTATCGCACAGTCCCCCTGTCTATGAGGAGGTAGCCGTGTTGCCCTCGATTTGCTAAACACGAGTGCTAAATCCTCATACTCGGGGGGAATGCGCAGTGCGGGCACTTGGTTCGGACTCTCTACCGAGGTCACCCCTACGGAAACACCTAGACATCTCCCTACACACTGAGCAGACCACTCCATAAGAGACCTCTGTTGCCACGCTATGGTAGGATCATGGGTGCTTAACCAGGGAAGGCCCAACACCACGGGGTACGCAGGAGAGTCAATCAGATAAAACTGAATGATCTCCTCATGACCCCCCTGCGTCGTCATCGTCAGTGGTGCCGTGACCTCCCTGATCAGGCCCGACCCCAACGGCCGGCTCTCTAATGCGTGGACAGGAAATGGATCGTCTACCGGCCGAAGGAGAATCCCTAACCTACTACAAAATGCCCGATCAATAAAGTTCCCAGCTGCGCCTGAATCTACTAGCGCCTTATGCTGGGAATGAGGTGCCACCTGTGGAAACCTCACAGGAATACTCATGTGACCAACAGAGAGCTCTGGGTGAGTGGGGCGCCTACTCACCTGAAATGACTCCCCAGTGCGTGGCCTGTTGTCACCTCCCCCAGGAGACCCTCCCCAGCACCTGGCCGCAGTGTGTCCTCCACGACCGCAGGTGGTGCAGGGGATGGCCCCCCTCGGGTTCCCTCTCCTCCTCTCTCTAGCGCCAGCACCCCCCAGCTCCATGGGAATCGGCTCGGGGGTGCTGGAGGGTGGACTGGACGACCCCCACTCGGGACGTCCGCGGGTAGCCAGCAGGGTATCCAGACGGATGGAAATGTCCACCAACTGGTCAAACAACAGGTTGGTGTCCCTGCAGGCCAGCTCCCTACGAACGTCCTCTCGTAGACTACACCGGTACTGGTCGATGAGGGCCCTCTCATTCCACCCCGCATCCGCCGCTAGTGTCCGGAACTCCAGTGCGAACTCCTGTGCGCTCCTCTTCCCCTGTCGGAGGTGGAATAGACGCTCTCCCGCCGCTTTCCCCTCAGGGGGATGATCGAAGACAGCCCTGAAGCGGTGGGAGAACTCCGCGTAGGTGATGGTAGCGGCGTCTATTCCCCTCCATTCGGCGTTGGCCCACTCCAACGCCTTGCCGGAGAGACAGGAGATGAGGGCGGAGACGCTCTCGTATCCCGAGGGCGCCGGGTGTATGGTGGCAAGGTAAAGTTCTACCTGCAGGAGGAATCCCTGACACCCGGCTGCAGAACCGTCATATGCCCTCGGGAGTGAGAGCCGAATGCCACTGGGTTCCGGTACTGAGAGAGGAGGACTGGCCGTTGGTGATGCGATGTTGTCAGGGTCCTTGGCCACCTCAGAGTTCACCAATCGGCGCAGAGCGTTGGACACCTCGTCCATGGCGGTCCCGAGTTGCCGGATCATGGCGTCCTGGAAGTTGATCCGGTCCAGCAGGGATTCGGGTGCCGCCGCTGTTCCTGCTGACTCCATGATGGTGTGTTGTTCTGTCACTATTCCGTCGTGGATGTGGTGGAGGAGTCAAGCGCAGGAAACAGAGGTTAAGTCCAACAAGACTTTTAATAGTCTCAAAAACAAGCGAACAAACCCCGACCTCGAAAACACGAAGTGGCGAGGGAAAATTACGCACACGCGTAAAACACTAAACATGGAAAAATGACATGGAAAACAAACACGTATCAAAAACACGGTGGCAACAGAATAACAACACACAAATACCCTAGATCACAACACGGAACTTATAAGACACGTAATCAACTCCCAAACAGACACAGGTGTGACAGACAGACAAAAGCAATCAAACACAGAAACATAGAGCGGTGGCAGCTAGTACTCCGGGGACGGCGAACGCCGAAGCCTGCCCGAACCAGGAGGAGGAGCAGCCTCGGCCGAAACCGTGACAGTTGTAGCAACCTCATGATGGGTATAGTGAAAATTTAAGTATCATGTAGTAGCCTAAACCTATCGCTGTTACATTGAACTGTGTGGAAAAAAAATCGTCCTCCCTCATCTTAAACGGCACTGACCGCCACTGGCGTATAACTAGAACAGATGATAAGTAAACAAGTAGTGAAAGTGAACTTTAAAAGTACTGTAGTACTACTACTACTTTACTACTGCACTAGAATAAATGGCTTGTTAAACACCATAACAACATGAGTAACACATTTCAACCACATGGTTTTTGTCAGGTAATGTTGCTGTTTCCTTCTGCATTTGGAAGAAGCCACATTTCTGACACCCACAAACCCTCAGAGCGTACTGTAGCAATGGTCGCCATGTGACTTTATAAGTGGCAGGGGAAAAACGTCTCAAACTGCCTAACGGCATCAAAATTCCCCCCTAAGAACACTTTCACTTCTTAAGCATGACTTTCACTTCCCCTTCCTCCACTGTCTTTGTACAGTAACGGTGAGAGGAGAGAATTTAAACACCTGTCTGTAATGACAATGTCACCCAGTGAAAAGGGATGTGCTGTGTGGGTAGTTGTCTGGGTATGAGTCTCAGATCTGGAAGGGGGATTCTGTGTGACCTAAAACTGAGTGAAATCTGGGGTGTATTCACTAGGAAGCAAACAGACCGAAACGGAGAGGGACTACCTGAACTTGTCCAATTAGAAACGATTGTTTTCGTTGCAAAACGTTTTTCTCACGGTGTGCACTAATGAAGACTTGCTGCACTGTCAGTGAGAATGATAATACATTACCAAACGAAATACTACCGTTTCTCACACTTAAAATACTTTCTGCTCTGTCAGAATTTAAACATGAAAAATGTAATGTACTAATAGGTACAATACAAGAACACCTCAACAAAATCTGAAGACGTAGGCCTACCTACAGTGGGGAAAAACAGTATTTAGTCAGCCACCAATTGTGCACGTTCTCCCACTTAAAAAGATGAGAGAGGCCTGTAATTTTCATCATAGGTACACGTCAACTATGACAGACAAAATGAGAAAACAAATTCCAGAAAATCACATTGTAGGATTTTTTATGAATTTATTTGCAAATTATGGTGGAAAATAAGTATTTGGTCAATAACAAAAGTTTCTCAATACTTTGTTATATACCCTTTGTTGGCAATGACACAGGTCAAATGTTTTCTGTAAGTCTTCACAAGGTTTTCACATACTGTTGCTAGTATTTTGGCCCATTCCTCCATGCAGATCTCCTCTAGAGCAGTGATGTTTTAGGGCTGTCGCTGGGCAACACGGACTTTCAACTCCCTCCAAAGATTTTCTATGGTGTTGAGATCTGGAGACTGGCTAGGCCACTCCAGGACCTTGAAATGATTCTTACGAAGCCACTCCTTCGTTGCCCGGGCGGTGTGTTTGGGATCATTGTCATGCTGAAAGACCCAGCCACGTTTCATCTTCAATGCCCTTGCTGATGGAAGGAGGTTTTCACTCAAAATCTCACAATACATGGCCCCATTCATTCTTTCCTTTACACGGATCAGTCGTCCTGGTCCCTTTGCAGAAAAACAGCCCCATAGCATGATGTTTCCACCCCCATGCTTCACAGTAGGTATGGTGTTCTTTGGATGCAACTCAGCATTCTTTGTCCTCCAAACACGACGAGTTGAGTTTTTACCAAACAGTTATATTTTGGTTTCATCTGACCATATGACATTCTCCCAATCCTCTTCTGGATCATCCAAATGCACTCTAGCAAACTTCAGACGGGCCTGGACATGTACTGGCTTAAGCAGGGGGACACGTCTGGCACTGCAGGATTTGAGTCCCTGGCGGCGTAGTGTGTTACTGATGGTAGGCTTTGTTACTTTGGTCCCAGCTCTCTGCAGGTCATTCACTAGGTCCCCCCGTGTGGTTCTGGGATTTTTGCTCACCGTTCTTGTGATCATTTTGACCCCACGGGGTGAGATCTTGCGTGGAGCTCCAGATCGAGGGAGATTATCAGTGGTCTTGTATGTCTTCCATTTCCTAATAATTGCTCCCACAGTTGATTTCTTCAAACCAAGCTGCTTACCTATTGCAGATTCAGTCTTCCCAGCCTGGTGCAGGTCTACAATTTTGTTTCTGGTGTCCTTTGACAGCTCTTTGGTCTTGGCCATAGTGGAGTTTGGAGTGTGACTGTTTGAGGTTGTGGACAGGTGTCTTTTATACTGATAACAAGTTCAAACAGGTGCCATGAATACAGGTAACGAGTGGAGGACAGAGGAGCCTCTTAAAGAAGAAGTTACAGGTCTGTGAGAGCCAGAAATCTTGCTTGTTTGTAGGTGACCAAATACTTATTTTCCACCATAATTTGCAAATAAATTCATTAAAAATCCTACAATGTGATTTTCTGGAGAAAACAATTCCTCAATTTATCTGTCATAGTTGACGTGTACCTATGATGAAAATTACAGGCCTCTCTCATCTTTTTAAGTGGGAGAACTTGCACAATTGGTGGCTGACTAAATACTTTTTTTCCCCACTGTATGTGACATCTCTTGAGTCAAAACCATGTGAATACAATAAAAATGTAAAATGAAAACCAAGAAACACAAAGAAACCAATTTATTTATTTGACCTAACTCTATTTGAAAGGCTACAACAAAAACAACATGGAACAGTATTATGCCACTTAAAAACCTGTTCAAAACACATGCAGATGAATATTGCATTCATGCAAAAGTAAAAGCCAGTTCTGCTCAATTAATTTGGAGAAAATAATTTCATGGCTCATTAGAAATTGTCATAGTCAAATGTTGGTAAAACAAGATTTACTGCTATTTGTCTTTTAACTTAAAAATTACTTCTGAGTTTAAAAACCGTTCATTACTTGTGCTATGTTGTTTATCAGTTACAGATGAACAAAAAATCTGGTATTAACACAGAGATGGAATCGAATACAGAAACAGTGAGGCTGGACAATGTTTTCTGCAATATTAGGCTAAATAATGGAAATAAATTCAGTTCTGCCACATTTCAGTTCATGTAACCTTGTCTTGTTTCGAATGTTACACCAACCATGTAACATTAATGCATCATCTTCAATGGTACACCAACCATTTAAGCACATGGTCAATATAAGCTCAAAACATGAATCATACACATAAATGACCAGTGTACCTCCAAAACCACCACATAGCAAACCCATAGTTAAGATGGCCACTTTATTTGCCTAGTTGGCCAACTACCACAAACAATCTGCATGAATATCCGAAACAAGCTCCAGGCGAGAGAGAATCCTTTTCATGTTGATGGAACAAAAAAAGGAAGAGGAGCAATCCCTTTGAACACCCGATGCTCTCGTGACGATCTGTGGAGAACTCGGATAAACTCCTTTCAAAGCTTCTAATTCCCCATGTCTTTTGGTGAGTCGCCCCAAGGTCTCCTTCTTCCATGTCCCCATTTGCACCCCGTCATACTAGTTACCATTCTAAATAAAGAAGATTGATGTTACGGTGTGTGATGAGAAATTGTATGAAAGTGTACTTGTCCTGAACTTGAAGCAGCCAGTCATGACATTTCACAGGTGTTTTGATAAGTGACCGCGCATGACTCCAACGCCATCATTACATTTGCCGACGACACGACACGACAGTGGTAGGCCTGATCACCAACGACGATGAGATAGCCTACAGGCAGGAGGTCAGAGACCTGGCAGTGTGTTGCCAGAACAACAACCTCCCCCTCAACGTCAGCAAGACAAAAGAGCTGGTTGTGGACTACAGGAAACGGAGAGCTGAGCATGCCCACATCCACATCGACGGGGTTGTAGTGGAGCAGGTCGAGTGCTTCAAGTTCCTCTGTGTCCAGATCACTAAGGAATTATCATGCTTCACACACACCAACACAGTCGTGAAGAGGATATGACAATGCCTCTTCCCCCTAAGGAGGCTGAAAAGATTCTGCATGGGCACTCAGATCCTCAAAAAGTTCTACAGCTACACCATTGAGAGCGTCTTGACTGGCTGCATCACTGCTTGGTATGGCAACTGCTTGGCATCCGACCGCAAGGCGCTACAGAGTGTAGTGCGTACGGCCCAGTTCTCTGCCATCTCTGCCATCCAGGACCTCAGAGGAAGGCCCTAAAAAATGTCAAAGACTCCAGCCACCCAAGTCATAGACTGTTCTCTCTGCTACCGCACGGCAAGCGGTACCGATGCACCAAGCCTGGAACCAACAGGACCCTGAACAGCTTCTACCCCCAAGCCATAAGACTGCTAAATACTTTAGTTAGTTAAATAGTTAACCAATAGCTTCCCAATAGCTTCCCAGACTATCTGCATTGACCCTTTTTGCACTAACTCTTTTGACTCATGACATATGCTGCTGTTACTGATTATTATCTATCCCGTTGCCTAGTCACTTTATGTATGTACATATCTACCTCAATTACCTCGTACCCCTGCACATCAACTCGGTACTGGTATGATGTATATAGCCAAGTTATCGTTACTTATTGTGTATTTATTCCTCGTGTTATAGTTGTTCTATAATTTCTATTTTTTTCTCACTGCATTGTTGGCATTTCACAGACTAACTGTGTAAGCATTTCACTGTTAGTCTGCACCTGTTGTTTATAAAGCATGTGACAAATTACATTTGATTTGATTTTAACCCTGACATTTTCCTGGTCAGTTCACGTGGTCAGGAAAAACTGTTCCTAGTTATGACAGACCATGTTTATTGAAGTGTTACTGACATTTTATGGAATACCATGAATTAATATAACATTACTTTCACAAACCCCTCAACAGATCTGGCAGAGATGAGAGGCACATTTCTCTAAGTGTTGGAAGAGCTTAGTATATTAGTTAGTAGTATGGAGCCATATTCTAAGCAGAATTTACAACCTCCAATTATTTCCATGGATGCAACGACAAAGTAGTATCCGATGCCCTTCGATCGTTTCAGTTGTCGTTGTGCATTTTGGGACCGTTCTTCGAACGTTACGGTCTGTTCCCCATTGAGGTAACAACACGTTTAACCTTCATCCTACCTCGGCAACCCGTGACCGCTTTAAATGCTGTGTCCTAGGTGCATGAGCAGCTGTCCCCTTGCATCGCCATGGTAACGGCTGAAATCATCCAGTCTTGTTTTTCCCATGATCCACCTGCAACATGTGCCACCCACACCACTGTGGCTGGGGCTGCAAACAGAAGCAAACACATTTTCCGATTGTGTTTTTCAGAGGTGTGTGCGTGCTATGGCCATCTTTCTGTTTGTGTTAACCTTCATCAGTGGAGACAAAACACCCTGTCTGCACCGAAGTACTAACACGCATCATTAGTCACTCCAACAGATGCTCTGCAGCCATGTCTGGAGGAATAGACGCCCAGTGTGTGTGTGTGTGTGTGTGCGCGTGTGTGTATGTGTGTGTGTGTGTGTGTGTGTGCATGTCTGCGCATATGTGTGTGTGTCTGTGTGTGTGTGTCTGTGTCTGTGCATATGCATGGGTGAGAGACAGAGAGCGAGAGAGAGGGGTCAACAAATTAATCAATCAAAGGTCAACAGCGTGCGTCACTGTTGCTCAACTGTCTGCACGTTAACACTAAACAGTCACTTCGTTTCATTAACCCGTGCTCCCTGGATGGACACTACTGATGTGGACAACATCCATGCCCTTTTTCACTATCACATTGTGATAGTTACAGCTAGGCTGCATCCCAAATGGCACCCTATTCCCTACAGAGTGCACTACTTTGACCGGCACTCTATGGGGCCTGGTCAAAAGTAGTACACTATATAATAAATAGGGTACAATTTGGGATATAGACCTAGAGTACACATACATACATGTTGACACTAGGACCTCAAATCAACCAATCAATCAACCAACCAACCAACCAACCAACCAAATGACGCACTGACCAATAAATCAACCAATCAGCCAATTACCTATAAACTACATTTATGGTGTGGATGAAAACTGTAGGATTACTTAAAAGGGAAGAGATTGATAGCCACATATTGTTGTCACCATGGTTTTTGCATTATAATTGTTCACTGTGATATTCAGTCACAATTTACATCATATTGTGTTTCGACTAAAGTAATTTCAGAATAACCACACAGGTTTGGAAGGAACTTCATATAAACTGCTAGCTATATCAGTATCATGCAAGACGGCAAGAAACACCAACAACATGTTGTGTCATACTATACTACACATATACAGCTGCCTCTTTGCATACTGTTTTTCTAATCTTTCTTCGGGCCATATGACGGTTATACATGTGCTCTTACTGCAGGAAGTGAGAAAAGAGTCTGTTTTCAAACCGCCAGCATGACAAAAGCTGAGCTCACCTCAAACAAACACACACACACACACCTCCCCCCTCCAACCCATACACTCACACACACATTTTTTCTGAAGCAGGAAGTGGCGGTTGTTTGTTTTTTGCAGCGTGTGATGTTGCACAGCCTCCTGCATTTAAAAAAAAACTTTTTTTCTGACATTCGTTTTGAAATTGACTCTGGCTGGAGGTCACAAGGGTATAGAGCAGAAGAGCACAACACTGCAGTCGGCATTTGGTTTCTGTTTGTAAGAGCACGAGAAGACACACAAACAGGATGTTTCCCTGACAAAAGGCCATGTATGGAAAAATAAATACACTATCAGACCAACATTTTGAAGGTGACACACATGGTCTTAAGATTGTAATGGCTGACTATTCTTTCCGATTTATATCTACAGGTGGTGGTTGAGGGGAGTCTGTATTCATCTTGCCATCTCCCACACTGTAGGCTATAACACTGTCTGCATCCCAAATGGCACCCTATTCCCTATATATTGTACTTCTTTTGACCAGGGTCCAAGTGTTGCACTATATAGGGAATAGGGTGCCATTTGGATGCAACTTACCGTCTGGATGCCCTTGGGTCTAGACTTTTTCCCCTCCATTTCTTTCTCTAATGTTTGTCCAGTTTAACCCACAGCAGGCAACCCTAGACAGTGATGTCATCCTTTTCCCTTTGTGCCTTAACCTCAACCTCTTATCTCTGGGTAGAAGTTGCTCTTAGGCACAAATCTACAAGTAGCTTCCTCTCCCTGAATCCTAACATATACGACTAAGAGGGGAAAACACAAAACTTACCTTAGATCAGTGTCCGTAACCAACGTCCTACTAGCTCACCCCTTGTTGGCTATAGTAAAGCATGTTATTGACAGAATATGTAGCCACAGTTTTGAATGCTTTGATTTACTGTCAAGGCTTCTCAGTTCCTTCAAAGATTTCACAATCTCACTTAGACTTTCATATAGTGATATAGTGTCTTCCTGTATGACTTAGGTTAACGTTAAAAACCCAACCACGTGATTGGTTGGGACAAAATATTTACTTAAAAACAATGTTTAGCCAAAGTGACAAGTGACCTTCTTTTGGAACAGAGGGGCAAGAGTGGAGTGTCACGGGAGGCCAAAGGAGCTAATCACTCACGTTGGCCCTTTGCTAGTACTGACTGGTTAAGCGGGCGCACACACACACACTAACACAGAAACAGACACAGATACACACACACACGCAAGCATACACACACACACAGAGTAAATACTCACACACAGACACACACTCAACCCAAGCTAGTCCCTGGGAGGTGGACAGTGTGGTGAGGTAATGTTTACATGCCCCTGTCTTAGGGGACTTAGCGCGTGACTCATAAACCCATTACAAACATTCTGGCGACACTCTGGTCAACGGGTTAAACTGCTGCGCCTGTTTTTCCTCTTTCCTTCCCTCCCTTGTTCCCGCCCCCTTCCCCCCATTCTATGAGAAAGGACTTAGTGAGTAAAGCCGGCGGCTGATCACATGAGACACGGGTTCACCCACTCCCGCTGAAACGCACAGCTCTACAGAAAGTGACGGGCCGAGAGGAACGGGCCGAGCTATTTAGGACGGGGTCACGGCCCAATCACTGGCGGCTTATCTACCCATCAGTCAGATCCTCCCTCCCTCACCCTCACCCTCACCCGTCCAGACCCAGGCCAGAGTGAGCGAGTGAGTGTTGCGTCCCAAATGTCAACCTATTCCCTACATAGTGCACTACTAGTGCACTATATAGGGATATACAGTATATAGTAGTACACTATATGGGGAATAGGGTGTCATTTGGGATAAAACCAGTTAGTGAGTGCCACAGCCAAGCCTCCTCTCTTCTCTAGCCTTGAAACCCCCCGTCACCTTTGACACCCTTCTGTCTCAGCAACCCTTCATCCCTTCAAATACAGGCATGCGCGCACAAACACACACACACACACAGAGTCAAAGTCCACCACATGGCTGTAGAGATTGGGTAATCCGCACTAACACCAACCTCCCCCACCCTCCCTCCTCCCTCTCTCACCCGCTTGATGAGACAGCGTCTCACATGACACAGGGGCAAATCTCTCCCTTCACCCCCTCTCCCCTTCTCCCTCCCCCTTCCTGTCACTGAGCGCCGCTCAACAAGGCTGAGCCTGAAAATAAATGAGTGCCGGCCGGCGGCCAGCCTCCGGAGCGAGCACGTGGACTCGCAGAGACCCGAGCCTGTCACATAGAAAAGAGACGCGGAGAGATTTGTACTCCGCCGCCGCTAAAAACAGATCCAAGCCACATTCATCACCTTAGTAGCTTCGGGTCACTCTGTTATGGGCACGGACTGAGGCGTAACCCCTCAGCTAAAGTTTTTCATTTAGCAGACACTCTTGTCCAGAGCAATTTACAGGAGCAACTTACTCAAGGGCACATCAACAGATTTTTCACCTAGTTGGCTTGGGGATTCAAACCAGCGACCTTTTGGTTATTGGCCCAACATTCTTAACCGCTAGGGTACCTGCCGCCCCGGGTAGAAGGACTGACATTTCCGCACTCTCATATGGATTCCTTATCCTGTTGTTTTAATAAACTTCCTGTGTCTTCCGGTATCTTGTCAGGCCTATCTGGTCTGGTGTCTGGCCTGTTTCAACTCCAGCAAAACAGTGTTTGTGACCATCTTAGTTTAGATTAGCCTATTCTCAGGGTTTAGCATTAACAACAGTTAATCTGTGGCCTAAAGGGTTAATTAAACAGCTTGGTCTACAGAAGGTTGGACTTGTTATGTACCTTTAATCAGACAATGCTCCAAACTCTTTTGAGACATTTCCACCAATGAGATTCATTCAAAGAAATCCAGTGTGATTTAACCCTTTGGTGACAGCCGGTCGATAACACTGACAATTAGGATATTTCAGAATTTCAGAAAGTAGCTCGAACTTAACTGCATCAGACCGCATCAGATGGCTATACTGCGACAACAACACCGCACCCTGTCCTGTAAAATGTTGACATTTTTGAGAGCTGTTCATAAAAAAACAGCTTGTTTTAGTGCTTCAGATGAGAAGCTAGCACTGAGAAGACGTTTTTAAAGAGAACAAAGAGAGAGTGAGAGAGAGGAGACTAAAGTCAGACATGACGGGTCTGGGCTGGAAGATAAAGGGGCAAGCCTTCACACGCTTCCTCTGCCCAGCTCTCCCTCGCTGCTTCTCTCCCCTCCTCCCCGCTAACATTCTTCCACCATGCGCCAAACAACATTTTTCAAAGGCCCCCGAAAGTAGGCCACAAAGTTTTAAGAGAGAGCGAGAGAGAGAGAAAACATTTACTAAAAACACTGCACAACTCCACTTCTTGAGCACGTGTTTCAGCGAATGGATAGATGGAGAGAGAGGAGAGAGGGTGGGGCGAGAGTTAGCAAGAGTTCTAAATTATATCTCTCTTTTTATCTTCATGCTTAACCAGATTGGAGAACTGTTTCATCTGAGACTGTAAACTGATTTGGCTGTCAATCTCAACGCATCAAACACCACTCCACTCTAAACCCAACTTTTTTGGCTGGTGCGAGCATAAATGACCAGCGCTCAATATCTCAAGACGTTATGTTCGTCCGTGATAACACCACCAGCCGCCACTTCAATACCCGTCGATTGGCTGCGACAATCGTCTTTGTTTTTGGAAGCACCGTCGCGGTCTACTTATGTCTAAACAAATGTCAGTCGCACGTGAAGCCGTCTGACTAGTATCTGACGCGGGGAGATTGGATGGTGGCGATAAAGAGGATGGGTAAGATGGGTAAAGATGAGGCGGGACGATTACAGGGGGGCTGTTGTTTTGAGAGGAGCTAGCTGCGGCTCTTGGCAGCTCTAACCGAGAATAGATTTTGGCTGCGTCTCAAATGGCACCCTATTCCCTATATAGTGCACTATTTTTGACAAGGGCCCATAGAGCTCTGGTCAAAAGTACTGCACTATATAGGGAACAGGGTGCCGTTAAGGATCTTATCTGAACCACCAGGAAGACAAGCAGCACTGTCTGAACGTCTGCGATGTGGGGAGGAGATAAGGAGTTGTCGGATGGAGAGCCCAGGATGGATGACAGGAGCAAGGGAGGGGAGGGGTGACGAGGGAGGGAGGGTTAGTGGAGGAGAGGGCTGGCTTTAATGCGCAAGCTAGCAGTCCCATGGGGGACATTAAGAGCTCTTCATAAGCCAAATCCAGGTAACCATCTCAAACTCAGGAGTTTGGAGCGACTCAAGGTTCCCTTCTTCGTCTCTTGTTACCTGAGGGAGTTTCTTATGGCCTTGCTATGTCAGCCAATGCTTGCTCCAGGACAGGCTTAGGATCTGGCCTAGTTATAAAAATGACTTGAGAAAAAGTGCTTTAATAATGAAAGCATTGAGCCTTATTCAATTGAATGACATGACTATGAAAAAAATCTTGCTCTGTTTTTTTGTCCAATATAAGCCAGAGAGCAGAAATGTGGGAAAAGGCAGTTTTGAACATGTTCTCTAATTCAATTATGGAAAAATAAAACATATTGTGTTGTCTTTTTCTGGCCTCAGCTTATCAGTTCAAGCACACTTCTCTGCCCATTTTATAACAGGGGTTTGATTTATTGACCGGTCCCTTCAGAGGTCTCACCAGAGGTCAGAGGTTTGAGGCCAGAGCCCATTCCAGGATCATCAAAAGAAGGGCGCTGACCGCTATAGGAGTTATATGGCTTGAGCTGACCTCTGACCTTATTTCCAAAATCTCATCATGAAGCACAGTTTACCTCGTCCAAAATATCAAACTAAACTAAACTAAAGTTGACATTTGCTGCAATTTAGGGTCCTAGCAGATGAGCTAGCCATGGTTAAGTACATGCAAAATGACGGTGATCCCATTATTTCACATATAGCCTACCGATGCCAGGTATGGTGACAACCTACGAGCTCCGTAATACCTTGCTAGTGTCCGTGTAAAGTATGCTTTGTGGCGCGGTTGTTTCAAGTACAGTGTCACCGTCTGTCTTGGGTCGACTGTCTGACAGTACTATGTCTTCCCTCTCCGTGTTGAGGTGCTTACACGCAGCAGGGGCAGCCAGGCAGACTTCTATTGGGACATGAGGCAGTTGGGGGAAGCGTGCAATGTGGGGGAGGTAGTTCATCGTGTCGCCATGGTTATTTACGTCGCCGCAACCGAGGCAGCTGTTATGACACCTCTTGGGCGATTGTCACACTCCTGCTATGGTGGTGGTGGGTGATTGCTGTGGCGCAGAGGGCCAACCGAGACACTCTCCCCTAGAGGAGCTTCTGCTGAAGAGCGTATTTTGAGGAGGTGTCAGATACGTAGCGGGAAAAGAGAGCGGTTTGTTCGTGAATATTGAGTGCCGTGTTTGGTCTTCAGTGTGTGTAGTCATGTTTTCCGACTGCGTTGGAGAGTGTGAGATTGTTTTGTTTACATGAATGGGTCTGTGTATATGACAGCTTCAAGTTACACGTGGGAAAGTGTTTATGTTTACATATTTGGATGCGGACATGTGAACGGGTAGCTTTCATTTGAATACATGTATGTCTGTGCTGCTGCTACTGCTGCTGCTGTGTGTCTGTGTGTGTGTGTGTGTGTGTGTGTGTATGTGAGAATGTGTGCGAATGGGAGCGCGTCCAAAACTATTTAGGTGCATACATCAAGAGGGGACTTAAAGGTCATCGTCAGGCACAGGGAGGTGTTTGTGCGTAAACAAGTCCCTGTTACCATGGTAGTGTATCCACCTCCCTCCCGTAGCGACGACACGGGCTATTTTAGGGGAAAGATACCTAACCAGTCATCACCCCTCCAGCCACCCCCACCCCCCCTTCACCCCCTAAAAGCATCCCAGCCACAGCAGCTTGTATCCAGGCTCTCTCCAGCTGATCTCTCCCAGGCAACCACCTCTTCCAGAGGTGGGCAGTGGGCCAGGTATTTGGCCTTGGTCATCTATAATCGTCCCCCAACACATGCTACAGAGTGTCCCTCCTCGACATTTCAACTCTGGCACGAATGCACTGTTCCTGATATGAAGCTTAAACAGAGTCAGCGATTCATGGCCGTTCAAAGAAAACCTGTAAACGCCAGAGTTCCAAGTAAACATCGTGGAGAAAACAAAGGGAGCAGAGCCATGGTGATGGGCCATGTTGCTAGCAACGGCACATGTCGCTAGCTCACCGAGGCTACCCAACAAAGAGTACCTGGTAGACTGCATGACATAAGGTATTCTCACTTTGTAATGTTTGAAAGCTTGGGATAGGACTTGCTAACCTCCTCGCGAAAACCATTATAGCTGACGTCATATAAACATTGGACGAAGACAATGCTAACAGTGCTAAAAATAACATTACAAAACTGTGACAATGCTAACGAGTAGGCTACAATATCCCTGTATTTTGTGACGTTTCTTGTTCATCTCTCTCCATTTTCTCTTCAATTTCATTTACATTTTTCGTTTATCTCATATACAACCGTGGCTGCAGTTGTGTCTTCTTTTCAGGGTTCGAGCACCGTTTACACATTTTTCACTGCAACCTGCTGACAGCAACAATGGCCGCCACTGACAACAACACAGAGAATGCAGCAATCCTGCTGCTTCGCTGGACCTCGCTGTGATCTCCCCTTGTGGGTTTAATCAGGAAAAGGTTCAGCATTTCAACATTACTCCTCTTTGTTTTATTCTCCCTACAAAGAGGGAAAGGGCCCTGTCTCTCTCTTTCTCTCTCGCTCTCCCTCTCTTTCATTCTCTCCGCACCATTTTAATTAAAGTAATGGCAGAGGCAATCCAGAGAGGCGTAAGACTCTTTTGTTTCTTTCGGGATGACATCAACGCCATCGCCATGATACCGCTTTCTCATTTAGGAGATTAAATAAAGTCACACTCAGCTAAGAGTGCAAGAACGGATAGGAGGAATAACCAGTGGGATAAGAAGGCACAGTGCTAGGGTAAGAGACTGTAAAGCCACACTAATCAAACACTGATGACTTGCACTTTAGCCGACGCAGAGATCAATGGTGGTCCAGTTCACTCCTGTTTTTCATTAGCGAGAAGCAAAGGCAAAGTATGCGTCCCAAATGGCACCCTTTTCCCTTTTTAGAGCACTACTTTTTATCAGGGCCTGGACAAAAGTGTTGCACTATATAGGGAATAGGGTGCTATTTGGGACGTAAACAAACTCTGGAGGTAGGCTAACCCTTGAGCCAAACCATTGATTGGTTCTGTAGATCTCTGGGACTGATTGCAGCGCATTGTCACCAAGGAGACAAAAGGGAATGGATGGTAGGAAGTTGCATCAATGGATTGTCACCTTGTTATTGGAATCAGGGACTTTCTGGGTAGAAAACACACACACACACACACAACCTGAGTCGCAGCACATTCCAAAGCCACAGATTGGGTTCGATCCCCGGGACCACCCATACACTAAAATGTATGCACGCATGACTGTAAGTCGCTTTGGATAAAAGCGTCTGCTAAATGGCATATTATTATTATTATTATTTCCCTTTTATTAATCAAGAATGGACTGTTTAATCTTAAAGCTGTCAACTCTCAGGTCCTTCCACCGTCCCACCCTGTTTTTATGCCATGTCTCAAAGACATTATCACTATTTTACATTACATCAGAGGTGCGTTCAACTTGGCGAATGTTTGCAAACCAATTGGGAGCTTGATGAAGACCTAAGGGTTGATACGTTGTCAATAAAGCACATGGCAGCATAGAATGCAGTACACAGTCTTTTTTAACCTTTAGTGCAAAATAATTGGAACATGTTTTATTGTTAAATTGTTTCTTTGCCCTCCTGGTTGTCCGTCAGTCAGTCATCCTGGTCTCTAGTAATAAGAGGGTGCTGGACAGACTACATACAGTAGCTGGTTTAGACTCCATAACCCCCCTGCTCCCTGCTCATGGCACGGAGATCTGCTGTGCTGACAGTCAGACAAAGTTCCTGTTAGAGCACATGGTGGGAGGTTTCCAGGAAACCCAGACACACACACACACACACACACACACACACACACACACTTGTACACACTTGTCCACTTCTATCCACCCTTTCCATTGGCCCCTGAACAGTGTAACTGTGAGAGCCAGTGTTGACGAAATCAAGGTAGGTGAAATGTGCTGCCACATCTCTTTGAGTGGTAAGATACGATGTTCCGTTGAGATGGGAGCAGGGTAGCTGGGTTGCCAGTTCCGTTTCTGCTCTAGCAAACACTGGTGGTTGTTGTTGTTGTCAGGTTTGGCTGTTGGCTGCTGGAGCCGGAATGGATCTGGCAACCAGGCTAGTAGCAAAGGGAAGAAAAAAGATGGACGGATTGAGAGTAGCTACTATAGAACAACCTCCTGTATCGAGAGAGAGAGAGAGAGAGAGAGAGAGAGAGAGAGAGAGAGAGAGAGAGAGAGAGAGAGAGAGAGAGAGAGAGAGAGAGAGAGAGAGAGAGAGAGAGAGAGAGAGAGAGAGAGAGAGAGAGAGAGAGAGAGAGAGAGAGAGAGAGAGAGAGAGAGAGAGAGAGAGAGAGAGAGAGAGAGAGAGAGAGAGAGAGAGAGAGAGAGAGAGAGAGCGCAAAAGAGAGAGAATGAGGTGGGTGTTTGAAACTAAAAGTAACAGTATGTATCAGAGTGTGTCTGTGTGGGACTGATTGATGATGGGTTTCTATCTGTCGAAGAGTGGCTGTGTGTGCCAGTGTCAGTGTGAGTGTGTGTATAGGTGAACAGCTGTGTTGGTCAATTGGCTTTGATCATGTGTTCATGTGCTGTGCTGTGCTGTGCTGTGCTGTGCTGTGTGTGTGTGTGTGTGTGTGTGTGTGTGTGTGTGTGTGTGTGTGTGTGTACGCTGCATGCACACATGTATGTGTCGTCTGTATGTTTGTGTACTGGAACGCTTATAAGTAAATGTGCCTCCGATCACTGCAGCAAATGCTAGCTCTAACCACTCCTCTCATCCCACGTTACGGAGATAGGATAGGGTGTCAGCCCAGCGATATCCATCACCTAGGGTACCTTTCTCTCTCTGCTTAGTCAAGGTGTTGGCTTTGTTCCAATGTCTCCATCCATGCCGATTGGTTTTCCTCCTTCCCTCTTTTTAGGTCGACGACAGGGGAGAGAGAGTGTCAGACGGGAGAGGAGGTTGTCCATGATTGGTTCAACAAACACAGTGTGACATCCAATCTCTACTCTGAGCACTCGCCATAAGTCATAATCTACACTCTTAGAAAAAAGGGTTCCGTGGCTGTCCCCATAGGATAACCCTTTTTGGGAAGGGAAAGGGTATACCTAGTAAGTTGCACAACTGAATGCATTAAACCGAAATGTGTTTTCCGCATTTAACCCAACCCCTCTGAATTAGAGAAGTGCGGGGGGCTGTCTTAAATCCACATCATTGGCGCCCGGGGGGCAGTTGTTGTGGGGGTTAACTGCTTTGTTCAAGGGCAGAACGGCAGATTTTTCCACCTTGCCACCTCAGGAATTCGAACAAGCAACCTTTTGGTTACTGTCCCAACGCTCTAACCGCTAGGTTACCTGTGTGTAAAGGTTTCTACATGATACCCAAAATAGTTCTACCGTGAACCAAAAGGGTTTTACCTGGAACCAAAAGGGGTTCTTCAAAGGCTTCTCCTATGGGGACAGTCGAACAACCCTTCTTGGTTCTAGATAGCACCTTTTTTTCTATGAGTGTACCCCTGCCCCGTTTAATAGAATACATTGCTGTACGCACATTGTGCTCAGATGGGGTTACGGTTGCGGTGTTGGAGTTGAACCCCTCCGTGTCTAAATATAACTGATTCACGGTAGCTGGGGTTGGCATTTACTGTCTTACAAGGGGGCCTTCTCGCTTTACGCCAATACACAGAGACAGAACACATGGACATGCTGGAAACCACGTGTAGATAAGGTTACGGCTCTGAACTCATACAAAAAGTATTCACACCCATTTACTGTTTCCACATTTTTTTGTGTTACAAAGTGGGATTGAAATTAATTTAATTGTCATTTTTTGTCAACGATTTACACAAAATACTTTGTAATGTCAAAGTGGAAGAAATATTCGATAAAAAAATAAAAAAATATATATACTGTACCAGTCAAAAGTTTGGACACACCTACTAATTCAAGGGATTTTCTTTATTTTTACTATTTTCTACATTGTTCATGTAGTAAACAAAAAATTGTTAAACAAATCAAAATATATTTTATATTTGAGATTCTTCAAAGTAGCCACCCTTTTGCTTGATGACAGCTTTGCACACTCTTGGCATTCTCTCAACCAGTTTCATGAGGTAGTCACCTGGAATGCATTTCAATTAACAGGTGTGCCTTAATTTGTGGAATTTCTTTCCTTCTTAATGCATTTGAGCCAATCAGTTGTGTTGTGACAAGGTATACAGAAGATAGCCCTATTTGGTAAAAGACCAAGTCCATATTATGACAAGAACAGCTCAAATAAGCAAAGAGAAACGACAGTCCTTCATTACTTCAAGACATGAAGGTCAGTCAATACGGAACATTTCAACAACTTTGAACGTTTCTACAAGTGCAGTCGCAAAAACCATCAAGCGCTATAATGAAACTGGCTCTCATGATGACCGCCACAGGAATGGAAGACCCAGAGATACCTCTGCTGCAGAGGATAAGTTCATTAGAGTTACCAGCCTCAGAAATTGCAGCCCAAATAAATGCTTCACAGAGTTCAAGTAACAGACACATCTCAACATCAACTGTTCAGAGGGGACTGTGTGAATCAGGCCTTCATGGTCGAATTGCTGCAAAGAAACCACTACTAAAGGACACCAATAATAAGAAGAGACCTGCTTGTGCCAAGAAACACGAGCAATGGATATTAGACCGGTGGAAATGTGTCCTTTGGTCTGGAGTCCAAATTTGAGATTTTTGGTTCCAACCGCCGTGTCTTTGTGAGACGCGGTGTGTGTGAACGGATGATCTCTGCATGTGTATTTCCCACCGTAAAGCATGGAGGAGGAGGTGTTATGGTGTGGGGGTGCATTGCTGGTGACACTGTCTGTGATTATTTAGAATTCACTTAACCAGCATGGCTTTTACCAAGAATGAGAGTGATGGAGTACTGCATCGGATGACCTGGCCTCCACAATCCCCCGACCTCAACCCAATTGAGATGGTTTGGGATGAGTCAGACGGCAGAGTGAAGGAAAAGCAGCCAACAAGTGCTCAGACTGTTGGAAAAGCATTCCAGGTGAAGCTGGTTGAGAGAATGCCAAGAGTTTGCAAAGCTGTCATCAAGACAAAGGGTGGCTACTTTGAAGAATCTCAAATATATATATTTTTTGATTTGTTTACTACATGATTCCATATGTGTTATTTCATAGTTTTGATGTCTTAACTATTATTCTACCATGTAAAAAATAGTAAAAAATAAAGAAAACCCTTGAATGAGTAGGTGTGTCCAAACTTTTGACTGGTAGTGTCTATAAAACACTAATATATCTTGATTAGATAAGTATTCAACCAAATACATGTTAGAATCACATTTGGCAGCGATTACAGCTGTGGGACTTTCTGGACAAGTCTCTAAGAGCTTTGCACACCTGGATTTTAAAATATTTGCACTCTATTTTTTTTTATTCTTCAAGCTCTGTCAAGTTGGTTGTTGATCATTGCTAGACAGCCATTTCCAAGTCTTGCCATAGATTTTCAAGCCGATTTAAGTCAAAACTGTAACATTCAATGTCGTCTTGGTAAGCAACTCCAGTGTATATTTGGTCTTGTGTTTTAGGTTATTGTCCTGCTGAAATGTGAATTTGTCTCCCAGTGTCTGTTGGAAAGCAGACTGAGCCAGTTTTCCCTCTAAGATTTTGCCTATGCTTAGCTTTTTTCTGTTTCTTTTAATCTTAAAAAACTCACTAGTTCTTGCCGATGAGAAGCTTACCCATAACATGATGCAGCCAACACCATGCTTGAAAACATGAAGAGTGGTACTCAGTGATGGGTTGTGTTGGATTTGCCACAAACATAAGGTTTTATATTCAGGACAAAAAGTTAATTTCTTTGCCAGTTTTGCTTTAGGATGCAAACAGGATGCATGTTTTGGAATATTTTTATTCTGTGCAGGCTTCCTTCTTTTCACTCTGTCAATAAGGTTAGTATTGTGGAGTAACTACAATATTGTTGATCCATCCTCAGTTTTCTCCTATCACAGCCATTAAACTATCTTTTTAAGTCACCATTGGCCTCATGGTGAAATCCCTGAACGGTTTTCTTCCTCTCCGGCAACTGAGTTAGGAAGGACGTCTGTATCTTTGTAGACTGGGTGAGTGGGTGTATTGATACAAAGTGTAATTAATAACTTCACTATGCTCAAAGGGATATTCAATGTCAGCTTTTTTTATTAATACCCATCTACCAATAAAAACCTACCTGATCTTTATGGTTGAATCTGTGTTTGAAATGTACTGCTTGACTGAGGGACCTTACAGATCATTGTATGTGTGGGTTACAGAGATGAGGTAGTCATTCAAAAATCATATTAAACACTATTATTGCACACAGAGTGAGTCCATGCAACTTATTACGTGACTTGTTAAGCACATTTTTACTCCTGAACTTATTTAGACTTGCCATAACAAAGGGGTTGAGTAGTTATTGACTCAAGCCATTTCAGCTTTTATTTTTTTTATTTAAAAAAACCATCTGAAAAACATAATTCCACTTTGACTTTATGGGTATTGTGTGTAGACCAGTGAGAACAAAATCTCAATTTAATCCATTTTAAATCCAGGCTGTAAGTAAAAAGTCAAGGGTTGTGAATACTTTCTGAAGGCACTGTGCAGTATACCCACAGATAGTAGAAGGAGCCAGATATCTCACCTATAAATCTGAAGCATCCGTTTAGAACGTCTTCTCACCACCAAATATGACACGCGCCAATAGGATCTCACTAGCTCGTCCTTGGCTCTGCCCGCCTCCTTGCTTGTTCTGCCCACTATGCTTCATTTGCTCCCATTGGAAACACTGGTGGTGTATTTTGGGTTAGTTACCAGTATCTTTGTTATACCCACACTTACACTACATCCACATACATGAAGTCACACCAACAGAACATTGGCTGGGATTCAATAAACACAAAATGTGTAGACGTCGCAGTGCTTGACTTTTAAAGGTCGTTTACCTTTGAGCCGACATCTGCAGAGTTTACCGCGATCTCCACGAACGTCAGGGAAATTGCTTTTAAAGTCAAGTGCAGTGCGATGTTTGCGCAATAGTTTGCCAATAGAATGCCCCCCCCCCCCCCCCCCCCCCCCAAGGTGACTCACCTCCAAACGGCCCTAAAATAACAGCTGGGTCCTCTATTTGGGTCTCAGTAACATACACACACACACACACACACACGGCAGAGGCCTAAAGGCCAAGGGTGGGTTACTCCATGTCAGGGCATGCAACTGGCACCACCCATCCTCGTTGTATTTCTCCATTTCATTACATACAATCGGTCACATCCATATTCACTGTACATTTCTATGTGAACTGGTGCGATCTTCTCCATGTTTCTGTTAGCAGTTTATATTTCTGTGTGTGTGTCACGCTATAGAATAAATGTGGGTAACACATTAAGGTAACCTTTATAAAGTTAATTATGTAATTAATGTTTATTTAATCGTTTATAAATGCATTATCACCATTAATAACTACTGAAATGTGTATCTTGATACTTTATGTTGCTGATGAAATAAACTTGTCTTTTCAGATACTTTTGTATGGAAAAATGTATGAACTGATTAACCCACTCCTTCAACCTTTGCATGCAATAGCATCGTTGATCCTCTCAATATTTCCCAATGTTTCTGCATGGTTTGCCAAATCTATCTTCTTACTCATTGCAGTTTTCCTTACACAAATGTGTCGTTTACTTGGCGAAGACTGATGGATACGGTCCTGAGGCAGCAAAGCATCCCCAAACCATCACACCACCACCACCATGCTTGACCTTTGGTATGATGTTCTTACTGTGGAATGCAGAGTTTGGTTTTCACCAGGCATTACTGGAACCATGTCGTCCAAAAAGTTATACTTTTGAATCATCTGTCCATAGAACGTTCTTCCAAGAGTCTTGATGATCATCCAGGTGCTTTTTGGCAAACTTGAGTCAACTTTTTGGAGAAGATGGGTCCCATTATGCCTGGCGAAAACCAAACACTGCATTCCACAGTAAGAACATCATACCAAAGGTCAAGCATGGTGGTGGTGGTGTGATGGTTTGGGGATGCTTTGCTGCCTCAGGACCTGGACGACTTGCCGTAATAGAAGGAACCATGAATTCTGCTCTGTATCAGAGAATTCTACAGGAGAATGTCAGACCATCCGTCTGTGAGCTGAAGCTGAAGCGCAGCTGGGTCATGCAGCAAGACAATGATCCAAAACACACAATCAAGTCTACATGAAAATTGCTAAAAAGCAACAAATTGGAAGTTTTGGAATGGCCTAGTCAAAGTCCAGACCTAATCCCAATTGAGATGTTGTGGCAGGACTTGAAATGAGCAGTTCATGCTTGAAAACCCACACGTCACTGAGTTAAAGCAGTTCTGTATGGAAGAGTGGGCCAAAATTACTACAGGGAGCATTTGGTTGGAGTCATTGCAGCTAAAGGTGGCACAACCAGTTATTGAGTGTAAGGGGGCAATTACTTTTTCACACAGGGGAATTGGGTGTTGCATAACTTTGTTTATGAAATAAATATGTAATTGTTGTGTTATTTGTTCACTTATGTTCCCTTTATCTAATATTAGGTTTTGGTTGAAGATCTGATAACATTCAGTATCACAAATATGAAAAAGTAGAGACAATTAGAAAGGGGGCAAATACTTTTTCATAGCACTGTACATACATCATCTGAAACTTTCCCAGCACAAATATCACGCATTCTGACCCAGACAGCCTGAATCAAAATGGGGGAAATCTCTTGAATTTACTTTTCAAATGTGATATTAATGAGAGTTTATATCAAGATACTTTTTCTCATATAGTGCATTTTCGCGATCAGGCTCAACTCCAGTGTTTGGGCGAAGAATGTTGCTTTTTATGTTTCCACCACTGAAGATTAGCCCCAAAAAACTGGAAACTACAATAAGGAGGCCATGCCATGCAATATTCATGTGGGTAGCCCCACCCCCCTGAAAATAGCATAACCAGGGTGTCCTGTTTAATAATACAAATAAACAAAGTGGGGGGTGTTGGTATTGAATTATCAAGGGGATGGTCGGCGTTACAGAGTGCCATTGGGGATGGAGGGGCTGTAGGGGGGTTCTCAGAGTCTAGTTTAAATATACAGTGCCACGTATTCCAAAAAAAGCACCTCATCCCACTTGTCACTTCGGTCTCTCAGAAGCGGTCGACTTTGGAAATGTCAGGTGTCGCGGGCCAGAGGGGGTGGGTGTTGGAGTCCGAATGGTCTCCGGGTCTATTTAAACGACACGCCATGCCTTTTGTAAGAACATAACACCCTCTGCCCTCTGCCCCCTCCCCACCCCCCAACATCCACCCTGCCCTCCCAGGTGGGCAAGGGGGAAAATAGTGAGCGAATTTGAGGGGGTCAGACACAACTAACAGGCCACACATCTGTCCAGGTTGGAATTCTGGAGGGGCCAGTCAGCACATTGTCAAACTGGCGTCCGGCCCAATAAACAGGCCGTCTGTCCTTCTCCCTCGCTTGCCATAGCAACCCGGAGCACCTGGCCCACAGCCCAGATAAGGAGGACTTTTTATGTCGATGAATATCACGTTAAAGGAGACCGGGTTGAGGCTAAGAGGGTCAATAGTCTGTGATTTTTCTGGAACACAGATTGCCTTAGTGCCAAGAAGCATCCTTTAAATACATACATTAGGCATGATTCTAAAATTCTCAAGTCTTTACTGTATTTGAACCACAAATACTACTAATACTACAAATATTTCTAATTCGTTAACATATACTTTATACTTTAATGTAAAGTGTTACCACCAATTCTCTACAACATATGAATTTCGTAAATTCTCAATTTTCTTATCCAAAAATTCCAGATTAAAAAGAATTCCGCATCCCTGTAATTTCCATGAGTGCTTGGCCAGGAATACATCTATCAGAGATTGATTGTGACGCTCCAGTGACCTAAGTGGATGAGAGAACATTGATGGAGATCAATGCAGGAAGCCGTTCTCTCTCTCTCTGTCTCTCCCTCTCTCTCAGTCTCTGTCATTAACTCTCCACTTCTCTGTGTACACATCTTTCAACCCGTAAATAGCCTGCATGTCATCAGGATCGGAGTTCAGTTTGGAAATTACTTAACTGTTTTGGTTGTGTTACTTCTTTCTTGGTGAGGTTTTACCACATGTCTGAGGGAAATTAACCTCAGAAATGCTCTTGTGAACTCTCTTGATGTTTCTTGGTGTTTCTTGCAATGTAGCTTCCCTTTATACCACATTGACATCAACGCTTTCGTCTCTATTGATATATCCTGTGAATTACACACACACAGACACACACACACACACACACACACACTCCTTTTTGGACACCTCTCTTGAAAAGCACTCAGACATTGACAGTTCGGTAATCCCTGACATCCAAGTCATGCCTGATGCCTATAAGTGGGCCAAAGAGCAGAAGTTTCCAGAAACAGGTGCTGCTGGTTCCTGCTGGCTGCTGCCTGCATGCTGGCTGAGCTGAAATACTGCCAGTCCACATTCAGAACATTAACCTACCCCCCCAACCACATCCTCCCTCATCCTCTCTCCCTCCCACTTGGCAGTAAGCCCGGCAGACTCAAACATCCACTCTCACAGATATGCGAGGCCCCCCCCCCCCCCCCCCCCCCCCTCTCCCTCTCTCCTCCCTCCTCCCTCCACCCTTCACTCTCCCATCTAAACATATCCTGCTTGGCCCAGTGGACAACTTTCCATGCGGCTTCGGATGACATCGGATACTTTTCTCTTCCCACAAATCCCAGCCCTGCCTAACTGCCAGTGGAATGGTACAGACAAAATGGAGGGAGGAAGAGGGGGGAGACAAAGGGAGGAGACCTTCTCTTTCCTACTTTAATCATGAGTGTACACTCTTAGAAAAAAGGATCCCAAAAGGGTTCTTGAGCTGTCCCCATAGGAGAACCGTTTTTGGTTCCAGGTAGAAGTTTTCTGGGTTCCATTTAGAACCCTCTGTGTAAAGGGTTCTACATAGAACTCAAAAGGGTTCTTACATTTTAGTCATTTAGCAGACGCTCTTATCCAGAGCAACTTACAGGAGCAATTAGGGTTAAGTGCCTTGCTCAAGGGCACATCGACAGATTTTTCACCTAGTCGGCTCGGGGATTAGAACTAGCGACCTTTCGGTTCCTGGCACAACGCTCTTAACCACTAAGTTACCTGCCGCCCCAAAGGGTTCTCCTATGGGGTCAGCCAAAGAACCCTTTTAGGTTCTAGATAGCACCTTTTTTTCTCAGAGTGTACCAGATATGCTCCACTAACAATAATAGAGAGGAGAAAGAGAATGCTCCCATGCTCCCTGTGTTTTTAGCTACCATGCAAAGGCTATCATTAAAAAAAAATCCCTGGCTTGGGAATGAAGGGAGAGAGGGTGATATGATTTGGGGTTGAGATCCAGCCTGCCTGCCCCACCCCTGGAATGAATAGCCAGGGATCAAAGAGATCCGGTGTGGGGAGTGAGTATGTGTGTGTGTGTGTGTGTGTGTGAGAGTGCATCAGTGCATAAGTGGGTGCGTCTGGGTGGGTGGGTGGTTGTGTGTGTTATGTATATGTCTGCATATGTTTGCTTATAAGTGTTCTATTTGTGGGCAAGCAATAAAAATGTACTGTGGTTGTGTGTCTCTACTCTCTTCCTTCATTTTCTGGTGTCCCATCCATAGCCGGGGGGATTTTATTTTTCTGGTGGGCGTTTTGTGTGGGCTTGTATTGCAACATGTGAACAAAAAAAACTAAAAGAAAGATAAATCACTTACAGTAAGTGCTGGCAATTGCATACACACCAGCTGCCAGGAACACAGAAAAATAAAGTCGTATTTCTAACAGGCACAGCAGCAGATGCCTTGAAAAAAGGGAAGGCCCTTTGATCTCCCGGGATGTTAGAAATCAGCAGCATTATTCACAGTCAGGTTTACGTAACTGCAAGGAGCGGTGAGTGAGCAATGAGTGCATGCCTGTCTCTCTCATAGTTCTCCCCCCCTCTCTCTCTCTCTCTCTCTCTCTCTCTCTCTCTCTCTCTCTCTCTCTCTCTCTCTCTCTCAGCAATCTACCGTTTTCGCAGCAAATAAAATAATTATATTCTGTTCTATTTTATACTATTAACTGTTCAATACAATACTTTAACTTCATGTCAGCCATTGGTGAATAAAAAAGCTTAGAAAAAAAGCTAATTTTCAAATATATTGGCCTGGAAGGTCTAAAAAAAAGTGTGTTTCCATGAAAGGAGATCGAGGAGTCAAGGCTGGCTGTAATAGGTCAGAGCTGTCACCGGGCGGGAAATGCAAGGTCAAAGGTCACCGGTGGAAAAATCCAGTCAGTTGGCTTGTGAACATTTATAGGGCGAGGTAAGAAGGTTTTTCCCGAAGACAGCAGTTGTTGCAACAGCATGTTGCCTTAATGCCTGGATTCATGTTTGAATCCATTTTGCGTCCCAAATGGCACCCTTTTCCCTATGTAGTGCACTACTTTTGACCAGAGCCCTATGGGCCCTGATCAAAAGTAGCCCACTATATAGGGAATAGGGTGCCATTTGGGACATAGACGTGGCCCCTTCTTTTACTTCCTTTGACACAACCCAGACAAAACAAGCAGAGGCCAAAACAGCAAGAAGAAAAGAGAGCTAGAGGGTAAACATTTCAACATTTGCTTCATTTTGCTATGTGTGTTTACAGTTGTCGATCCCTTTGAAATGAACAAAGTGAAGCCAAACGATTGCCCCTCTTAACATGCTGTTGGATTTAGGAACATGTCTGTATCCATTTTATTTTTCAAATGCGAGTTTCCCGCTTGAAACACATGTCCGTTTCACTTTATTTGCGAGCCGTCCCGCGTGACAAGTAAAAAGTATGTGTTGAAAATTAACGTGGATTTGATACAGGGTCTTGGTGCCACATGGCATGTGTGATAATGGACACCCCGAGGCAGGGAGCTGCAACTTAGAAAAATATGGGCTATTTCGGGGTCCCGGCACACAAACCGATCTGTCTGGTGCCTGTGTGTGTGTGCGTGTGGTTGTGTTTATCATTCTTTGAATGCATTCGTTTTGGCCATCGAGGAAAACACTATGTCTGGCGCAAACCCAACACCTCTCATCACCCCGAGAACACCATCCCCACAGTGAAGCATGGTGGTAGCAGCATCATGCTGTGGGGATGTTTTTCATCGGCAGAGACTGGGAAACTGGTCAGAATTGAAGGAATGATGGATGGCGCTAAATAAAGGGACATTCTTGAGGGAAACATGTTTTAGACTTCCAGAGATTTGAGACTGGGATGGAGGTTCACCTTCCAGCAGGACAATGACCCTAAGCATACTGCTAAAGCAACACTCGAGTGGTTTAAGGGGAAACATTTAAATGTCTTGGAATGGACTAGTCAAAGCCCAGACCTCAATCCAATTGAGAATCTGTGGTATGACTTAAAGATTGCTGTACACCAGCAGAACCCATCCAACTTGAAGGAGCTGGAGCAGTTTTGCCTTGAAGAATGGGCAAAAATCCCAGTGGCTAGATGTGCCAAGCTTATAGAGACATACCCCAAGAGACTTGCAGCTGTAATTGTTTAATTTAATTAATTAATTGCTGCAAAAGGTGGCTCTATAAAGTATTAACTTTGGGGGGGTGAATAGTTATGCACGCTCAAGTTTTCTTTTTTTTGGTCTTATTTCTTGTTTGTTTCACAATAAAAAAAGATTTTGCATCTTCAAAATGGTAGGCATGTTGTGTAAATCAAATGATACAAACCCCCCCAAAAAATCAATTTTCATTCCAGTTTGTAAGGCAACAAAATAGGAAAAATGTAAAGGGGGGTGAATACTTTCGCAATCCACTGTACATATCTGGAGTATGTGTGTTCCTGTACACTGTATGTGTGCACATGTATGTCCTACTACTCTGCATGCGTGCTTGTCAGTCCACTGTGTGTGTGTGTCCTCTTTGTGTCTATGTGTGTGTGTGTGTGTGTGTATGTCTGTCTGTGTGTGTGTCTAAGTAAGGAGTGGTGAGGCAGAGCTAATATGGAGGTGTGAGTAAACTGTAGAGTCAGGCATTCCGGGGTTATAGCTAGCTGCTGCACTAAAGACTGCACAGTGAGCTGCAGATGCCCTGAGGCATGGCTGTGGAGCGAGAGAGAGCAGTGACACAATCAATGACACATCGACGTGCTGGAATGACGCCAGGATCACACTGCAGTCAGCAGCTGCTGCTGCTCTACTTCCTGTTTTGCGCTCTCCTGGTTGAAGTTTCCCCTAGGTGCAGGTCTAGGATCAGCTTCCACTCTCCCAACCCTATTGTTAACCATTAGTGGGGGAAATGCAAAACGGACCTAAGACCAGCATATACGGGCAACTTCACCCTACTCCGTTTTGCTCCGGGCGAAAAAGCCCCATGCTCCTTTGCTTTGCTTTTGTCTGGCTTACAGGGGACGCTGAAGCTTCTAGCTTTTACCTTATCGACACACTTTATCAGCTGATTCCAATCTGGCTGCAAACCCTGAGTAATGTCTATCGTACAACAAAAGGCACTCCTGTCAGCCGTTGTTTGCTTTTTCTCCGCTTTCTGCTCCCTTTCAGTTGTTTAAATCTGTTTTAGCTGTCGCCTTCATTTTCCCTCCCTCGTCTCTTGCTCTCTTTTCTCTCTCTCTCTCTCTCTCTCTCTCTCTCTCTCTCTCTCTCTCTCTCTCTCTCTCTCTCTCTCTCTCTCTCTCTCTCTCTCTCTCTCTCTCTCTCTCTCTCTCTCTCTCTCTCTCTCTCTCTCTCTCTCTCTCTCTCTCTCTCTCTCTCTCTCTCTCTCTCTCTCTCTCTCTCTCTCTCTCTCTCTGCTCTCACAGCTTGCTCCAGTTTTGTGATTGGACGGCGCTCCAACATCTGAGAGAAAAACATTCTGAGGCAGTGTCGTTTTTCATGTGGGGGAGACAAAATGAGAATTTCACAGCCTCGATTCACTGCAATATCTGTGAGAGAGAGCGAGAGAGATGGTGTGAAAGAAAGAGGCAGAGAGAGAGAGAAAGGGAGGGGGAGAGAGGGAGAGGATTTTGCAATGATTTCATCCATCATGTGAATCGTGGCCAACAAAGGATCCTGGTACCCCTTGACATCACGGTCTAAAAATAGACGTCGCCGTGGCAGCGCTGCAGGACATTAATCATGCAGTAGAAGAACAAGGTAGTGGAGGAATGAGCCCTCCCAGCTCCCACTTCCATCTTAATTAGGTTCCTCCAGCACCAGAGAAGAAGAGAGGAGGAAAGATGGAGAGGTTATAGGGGTTGGATGACAGGGGGATGAAAAAAGCAATTGACTAAGTTTTAAGCCACGTATTAAAGGGTCCAAACGATCCAATCGTCAAGAGATGGACGCTTCTTGGCACTGATGGTGGTGCAAAATGGCTTCCTCTCACGTCTCGTGTTGGCGAGAGCTCGGTGTTTAGAGTGTATCACGTTATCCCATTTGATAAGAGAAACTGGAAAGCTGTGATACCATCTGGGGCTGATACGGGAACTTTCTTGTTGAAGAGGCCATGCACTTTTCCCAACTCTGTTTCTCAACCAATCACTAGAAATTAGGTTACTGAACCCTAGAATGTCATCTTGCTTATACTGTTACAAGGTTGAAAACAGGACTTTTCATTCTGGTTGCTACAATTCAAGGTCCTCAAAGCACTTCTGTGACATCCATATTTGTCCCCTGGAACCTAATAGGTGACACACTGCTGGAATCAGAGTAGGAATAACCACACCACTGATAGGAACTGCATGACTCCAATGAAAATAGCCCAATCTATAAATCCCTTTTTTTAAAGCAGAGAGAAAAAAATCTGAGAAACTGTGTCCTTGTTTTCCGAACACTGGTGACCTGGTTTCGCCCAGCCTGTCTGGCATTGGTGACCATTATCCCAGCGCTCTTATCAGCCGACTCTGGGTCAGATGGACAGGGATGAGGGAATCTCTTCCACGCTATCCCGCCATGGCCGGGATACACAGGTCATAGGTCATCTGGATTTGTTTTGTTGTCCGCCCCTCTTTCTGGCTAAACCACTTGTTACTATAGGTCTTACACAACAATACTGGATTGTAGCCGATGCGTAATGCTGCTCCGACCATATGCCACCTACTCATCCCAGGGCAGCCAAAGTAGTATCACTCCAAATGCTATGATTGCAGTCACATTAATTTCTCTGAATACATCATATTGGATGTAGTCTATCACAGTGCCATTCGTTTTGTCTCCAAAGCCCCATACACTACCCACCACTGTGACCTGTACGCTCTTATTGGCTGGTCCTCACTACATGTTCGTCGTCAAACCCACTGGCTCTAGGCCATCTATAAATCACTGCTAGGCAAATCCCCGCCTTATCTTAGCTCATTGGTCACCTTAGCAGCACCCACCCGTAGTCTGCGCTCCAGCAGGTATATCTCACTGGTCATCCCCAAAGCCAACACCTCCTTTGGCCGCCATTCCTTCCAGTTCTCTGCTGCCAATGACTGGAACAAATTGCAAAAATCTCTGAAGCTGGAGACTCTTATCTCCCTCACTAACTTTAAGCATCAGTTGTCAGAGCACCTTACCGATCACTGCACCTGTACACAGCCCATCTGAAATTAGCCCACCCAACTACCTCATCCCTATATTGTTATTTATTTTGCTCTTTTGCACCCCAGTATCTCTATTTGCACATAATCTCTTGCACATCTAGCATTCCAGTGTTAATACTAATTGTAATTATTTTGCACTATAGCTGTCAGAGTGGTGTAGGTGGATGATAGGAATCAGGCGCAGGAAACCAGGAGGACGTCAACAGAACTTTACTGAGTCCAAAACACAAGTATACGTCGCCAACCCAACCGGGTGGCGCGAACAATTACGCACGAAAATACACAGTGCGAGAAAACAAGGAAAAGCGCACACAGTGCGAGCTCTCGTAAATACACAACGAGAGAACAAACTCCAAGAGGCAGGCTGACAAAAACAATCACGCATAACACCTGACCCAAACAAACAAACTAAATAAGGGGAACAATCAAGACACAAATAAGGGACAGGTGTTATGAACAGACAAAACCAAAAGAACAAGAAACATAGAACGGTGGCAGCTAGTACTCCGGAGACGACGACCGCCGAAGTCCGCCCGAACAAGGAAGAGGAGCAGCCTCGGCCGAAACCGTGACAGTACCCCCCCCTTGACGCGCGGCTCCAGCCGTGCGCCGACCCGGAGCTCGAGGACGACCCGGACGACGCGGAGCAGGGCGCGCAGGATGACCCCGATGGAAATCGGTCAGTAGGGACTGGTCTAACACGTCCCTCCTTGGCACCCAGCACCGCTCCTCCGGACCGTACCCCTCCCACTCCACGAGATATTGAAGACCCCCCATCCGGCGTCTAGAATCCAGGATGGACCTCACGGTGTACGCCGGAGCCCCCTCGATGTCCAACGGGGGCGGAGGAGTCTCCTCAATCTCAAAGTCCTGGAGTGGACCAGCTACCACCGGCCTGAGGAGAGACACATGGAACGAGGGGTTAATATTTTTGTAGTCAACAGGTAGTTCTAACCTATAACTCACCTCGTTCAATCTCCTCAGGACTTTAAACGGCCCCACAAACCGCCGACCCAGCTTCCGGCAGGGCAGGCGGAGGGGCAGGTTTCTGGTTGAGAGCCAGACTCGATCTCCAGGTGCGTACACTGGCCCCTCACTGCGGTGTAGGTCGGCGCTCGTCTTCTGTCGACGTATGGCACGCTGCAGATGGACGTGTGCAGCGTCCCACGTCTCCTCCGAGCGCCTTACCCACTCATCCACAGCGGGGGCCTCGATCTGGCTCTCATGCCATGGTGCCAGCACCGGCTGGTACCCCAACACACACTGAAACGGGGTTAGTTGGGTGGAGGAGTGGCGAAGAGAGTTCTGTGCCATCTCGGCCCAGGGCACATATCTCGCCCACTCCTCCGGCCGGCCCTGACAGTATGACCTCAGAAACCTACCCACATCCTGGTTGACACGTTCAACCTGCCCATTACTCTCCGGGTGGTAACCCGAGGTAAGGCTTACCGACACCCCCAACCGTTCCATAAATGCCCTCCACACTCTAGAGGTGAACTGGGGGCCTCGGTCAGACACTATATCCTCGGGTACCCCGTAATGCCGGAAGACATGGGTGAACAGAGCCTCAGCGGTCTGTAGGGCAGTGGGTAGACCCGGCATGGGAAGGAGACGACAGGCCTTCGAGAACCTATCCACAACGACCAGGATGGTAGTATTCCCCTGTGAGGGGGGAAGGTCGGTAACAAAATCCACCGAGAGGTGGGACCAGGGTCGTTGTGGAATAGGCAGGGGTTGTAACTTACCCCTGGGCAAATGTCTGGGCGCCTTACACTGGGCACACACCGAACAGGAGGAGACATAAATCCTCACATCCCTAGCTAACGTTGGCCACCAGTACTTCGTGCTAAGGCAGTGCACTGTCCGGCCGATACCCGGATGGCCAGAGGAGGGGGACGTATGAGCCCAACAAATGAGGCGATCGCGTATCTCGAGCGGAACGTACGTCCGACCCACTGGACACTGAGGAGGACTCGGGTCGGTGCGTAACGCCCGCTCGATCTCACCATCAACCTCCCACACCACCGGAGCAACCAGACAAGACTCCGGTAGTATGGGCGTGGACTCAACTGACCTCTCCTCTGCGTCATACCGCCGGGACAGAGCATCTGCCTTCCCGTTCTGGGACCCCGGGATGTATGTGATCTTAAACACAAACCGGGCCAGGAACATAGTCCAACGAGCCTGGCGAGGATTCAGTCTCCTAGCTGCCCGGATGTACTCCAGGTTACGATGGTCAGTTTGAATGAGGAAAGGGTGTTGAGCCCCCTCGAGCCAATGCCGCCACACCTTTAGGGCCTGTACCACGGCTAACAGCTCCCTGTCTCCTACGTCATAATTCCGCTCCGCCGGACTGAGCTTCTTAGAGTAGAACGCACAGGGACGGAGTTTAGGTGGAGTACCAGAACGCTGGGAAAGAACGGCCCCTATCCCGGCCTCTGACGCGTCCACCTCTACTTGGAACGGTAAAGAGGGATCCGGATGCGCCAACACCGGCGCCGAGGTAAACAGGTCCTTCAGTCTCCCAAATGCCCTGTCCGCCTCAGCTGACCACCGCAAGCGCACCGGACCCCCCTTTAACAGAGACGTTATGGGAGCTGCCACCTGTCCAAAACCCCGGATAAACCTCCGGTAGTAATTCGCAAAACCCAAGAACCGTTGCACCTCCTTCACAGTGGTTGGGGTCTGCCAATTACGCACAGCTGACACCCGGTCTACCTCCATCTTCACCCCTGACGCAGATAACTGGTAACCCAGAAAGGAGACCGACTTCTGAAAAAACAGACATTTCTCTGCCTTGACATATAGGTCATGCTCCAACAGCCTCCGCAATACTCGGCGCACCAGGGCTACATGCTCAGCACGGGTAGGACTATACACCAGAATGTCGTCGATGTACACAACCACTCCCTGTCCCTGCATGTCCCGGAAAATCTCATCAACGAAGGATTGGAAGACTGAGGGAGCATTCATCAACCCATATGGCATGACTAGATACTCGTAGTGCCCGGAAGTCGTGCTAAACGCTGTCTTCCATTCATCGCCCTTTCGGATGCGCACCAAGTTATATGCGCTCCTAAGATCCAATTTTGTAAAGAACTGCGCACCGTGCAGTGACTCCGTCATAGTCGCAATCAGAGGAAGTGGATAGCTGTACTTCACTGTGATCTGATTGAGACCGCGGTAATCAATACACGGCCGCAGACCTCCATCCTTCTTCTTCACAAAAAAGAAACTTGAGGAAACGGGTGAAACGGAGGGCCGTATGTATCCCTGTCTAAGAGACTCAGAGATGTATGTCTCCATAGATTTCTTCTCCTCTTGAGACAAGGGATACACATGGCTCCGCGGGAGAGCTGCGCCTGACTGGAGATCTATCGCACAATCCCCCCGTCTATGAGGCGGCAGCTGCGCAGCCCTAGTCTTACTGAACGCCAATGCCAAATCCTCATACTCGGGGGGAATCTGCAGTGCTGGCATTAGATTCGGACTCTCCACCGAGGTCGCCCCTATGGAAACACCCAGACACCGCCCCTCACATTGAGCAGACCACCCTTTAAGAGCTTTCTCTCGCCACCCAATAATAGGGTCATGAGTCATCAACCAGGGAAGACCCAGCACCACCGGATACGCAGGAGAGTCAATCAGATAAAGCTGAATTCTCTCCTCATGACCCTCCTGCGCCATCATCTGAAGTGGTGCTGTGACCTCCCTAATCAACCCAGACCCTAACGGACGGCTATCTAGGGCATGGACGGGGAAAGGCTTATCCACTGGAAGAAGGGGAATCCCTAACTCTAAACAGAACTGGCGATCTATAAAATTCCCAGCTGCGCCTGAATCTACCAGCGCCTTATGCTGGGAACGAGGTGCAACCTGTGGGAAACAAACAGGCAAGGTTAGGTGCACGACAGAAAGCTCTGGGTAAGCAGGGCGCCTACTCACCTGGGGGGACCCCCCAATGCTAGACCTGCCATCTCCTCCCCTGGAGGACCCGCCCCAGCACCTAGCCGCAGTGTGCCCTCCACGACCACAGTTGGTGCAAGGGCCGGGTCCCCGTGGGCTCCTCCTCCTCCTTTCCCTAGCGCCAGCACCCCCGAGCTCCATAGGACTCGGCTCGGAGGCGCTGGAGAGTGGAATGGGCGAACCCCCCCCTCCGGGACGCCCACGGGTGGCGAGCAGGGTATCCAGCCGGATGGCCATGTCGACCAGTTGGTCGAAAGTTAGCGACGTGTCCCTGCACGCCAACTCTCGCTGGACGTCCTCTCGGAGGCTGCAGCGGAAATGGTCAATATGGGCCCGCTCATTCCACCCTGCATCAGCCGCTAGGGTCCGGAACTCTAAGGCAAAGTCCTGTGCGCTCCTCATCCCCTGTCGGAGGTAGAACAGACGTTCCCCCGCCGCCTTCCCTTCTGGTGGATGGTCGAATACAGCACGGAAGCGGCGGGAGAACTCCGCATAGTTCGTGGTTGCGGCGTCCATTCTCCTCCACTCGGCGTTGGCCCACTCCAACGCCTTGCCGGTGAGACAGGAGATGAGGGCTGAGA
Source organism: Coregonus lavaretus (assembly GCF_964263955.1). Lineage (NCBI taxonomy): Eukaryota > Metazoa > Chordata > Actinopteri > Salmoniformes > Salmonidae > Coregonus > Coregonus lavaretus. The sequence goes on from NC_139993.1 coordinate 9,235,822, forward strand.
CGCTCTCGTGTCCCGAGGGCGCCGGGTGTACGGTGGCGAGGTAGAGCTCCACCTGCAGCAGGAACCCTTGACACCCGGCGGTGGAGCCGTCGTACGCCCTCGGGAGCGAGAGCCGAATCCCACTGGGTTCCGGAGATGAAACCGGAGGGCTGACCGCTGGAGCTGGGTCGGTGGTTGGAGGTGTGGGCACCCCGCTGGTCTCCCATCGGTGTAGAGTGTTCATCACCCTCTCTAGGGCGTGACAGACCTGGTTCATTCGGTCCTCCTGACCACGAAGACGTTCGTCCATATCGGCGGTCGGCGCGGTCGCTCCTGCTGATTCCATTGTGATGCGTGATTCTGTCAGAGTGGTGTAGGTGGATGATAGGAATCAGGCGCAGGAAACCAGGAGGACGTCAACAGAACTTTACTGAGTCCAAAACACAAGTATACGTCGCCAACCCAACCGGGTGGCGCGAACAATTACGCACGAAAATACACAGTGCGAGAAAACAAGGAAAAGCGCACACAGTGCGAGCTCTCGTAAATACACAACGAGAGAACAAACTCCAAGAGGCAGGCTGACAAAAACAATCACGCATAACACCTGACCCAAACAAACAAACTAAATAAGGGGAACAATCAAGACACAAATAAGGGACAGGTGTTATGAACAGACAAAACCAAAAGAACAAGAAACATAGAACGGTGGCAGCTAGTACTCCGGAGACGACGACCGCCGAAGTCCGCCCGAACAAGGAAGAGGAGCAGCCTCGGCCGAAACCGTGACAATAGCCTATTTATTGCCTTACCTCCATAACTTGCTACATGTGCACACACTGTATATATATTTTCTGTTGTATTTTTTGACTTGATGTTTTTTTTTTACCCCATATGTAACTCTGTGTTGTTGTTTTTATCGCACTGCTTTGCTTTATCTTGGCCAGGTCGCAGTTGTAAATGAGAACTTGTTCTCAACTGGCTTACCTGGTTAAATAAAGGTGAAATAAAAAAAATGTAAGAACAGATGAATCACGTGGCATAAACAGTTGGACGACTGACCCCGCACATAAACAAATATGAGAACAGACTTTGTCTCTGCAACAATCCATTCCACTCACACTCATCATCCCCAGTGTCCATTGCCCAACGTTGAATGTCGTAATTTCATAGATAACATTTGTATTCCTTTACTTTGTCGACTTGCATGGACAAAGGTCAACAGTTTGCAATAGAAATAATCCGGAAGATAAATAAATCCAATGGCCAGAGAGCTTTCTCTGCCTCTACAATAATGTGGCAGAATTAGACAACAGAAAAACCTAAATAGGTCCCCCCAAGAAATGTAATACTCACAAACTCACACATACACACACATCCAACATCATTGGATCATTGGCTCAAACTGAAAAGAGGCGGGATGGATTTCAAAGGCCTATTTTGATTTGACAACAAAAGGTTTTGCAACACTCGTCAAACGCCAACAAGGCTGTAACACGTTTACCAAAGGAGGTAAAGGGACGTACCATCCGTGTGCCATGCTGTGTAGGGATATTTAATTACAAAACAGTTCATTTCACAGATCTGAGGGAGATAATACATGCCCCCCCATCAGGAGCAAAACCCATGTGGCGCGTGTAGCGTCAAAGCCGCTCTGTATTTAAAGCTTTTTCAAAGCCGAACACAACACAGAGGAACAGGAAGGATGTAAATGATCTACTTTAAAGAGTCAGAATCTCAGAGATCACACTCCTTGGGGCTGGGGGTCTGGGATCTCCATTTCAAAGTTGCCAGAGTGCAGAAGATGGAAACAAGGCTTAGCTGAAAATGTCTCTTGGACGAGCACCCTCTTTCTTGAAGCAAGACGGCCCTCGTCGTCCCTTTAGAAGATGACTCATCAAAGTAGTTATTTGAAAAGCAGCACATCAAGGCCGACATGAAAGCATCCACAAATGAATTGATAAAAGTTCAGAAAAAACTTGGCTCTGAAATATGGGATAGAGAAAAATTATTTCTAAAACATAATATTGAAAATCGTCTAATAGAAAATCGTCTCGCAATTTCATTAAATTGTCCTGATTAAACCGTAAAAAGTGGTTTCAAATGCTTATTTTGGTTATTTTTCTTTTCTTATGCGAGTCCAGATTGGTAACATCAGATACTAGGCATCCAACTGTTGATAGTCACCTCAATAAAACATTTCCAATTGACAATAAAAGTCTGTTCCAGACCAGTCTGCTTCTCCGATATCATTGCCAACAAGTCAATGACATAAGAGCTATAGCAGAATCAATCTGGTACTTCAAAAAAAAAAAAAAAACGTTGCCTTCAATAAAACAAGGTCTAGAACTGTAGAAGGCCGATTTTGTGTACTTGCTTCAGTTTACCCTTCCTCCTAACCATTGTGAACACTCGCCCAGTAAGCAATTCAGCATTTTCCTGCAGCAGTTCATCATAAACGCCCAATATGGGCCACACTTAGCGGGTAGCTATTTCCTTCGCATGCGGATTGACGTGGCACATCCACATTGCCTGGTGTTTACTTTTCGCAGGAGTGCGGTAACTAGGCAACGGGGCCCACTTTCACGATACACACATGGTTCACTCTCTGTGTGTCGATCGCTATATTTGGGCCGTCCATAAAACCTATTTTCCAGATAAAGGCTTTGGGAGAGTCAACAGAACACGCGTTCCTTTCTTGGAGTTGGCTGCTGGGTGATTAATGGTGGCAGAAGCTTGCCTGTTTTCTGTCTAATTATAGTGAGAGCAGCTGCTGGATTTGACCCTCCCCTCTTTCGCTGTTAACTCCCCCACTCCCCAGCGTTCCCCCACACACCTTTCACATTCTCTTAATTTTTTTATTTGTTTTACTGGGACAGCAAAGGACCCTGGAATGTGAGCACGGGTATTCCCCCCCCCACCCCACCCCTCCCTTTACAACTCACCCGGCAAAGCACAGTGGCCCCCCACAGGATTTCCAAAAGCCCCCAGGCGAGATCTTTCAAATCGCTGACGTGGCAGGCCGGGGCCCAGACCATTGTGCATGTGCAACATGTTCAGCCACGACCGGCGGCCATTTGTCATGCGGGGCTGTTGGGTGACCTTTTGAACAGATGAGACTATGCTATCCTAGTTAGCCTAGGCAGTCGTTTGGACACAGCTATCACTTCTAAAATGCGCATGGCAAACACAACCTTAAACAACCTCGGGGCCTTACAAACAAACATGGAGAAGTTAGTGGCACTTGTTGTTAGCGATTCGTTGCGTAGTCATGAGGAGATGGTAGAAGCAGCACAGTAAGGGCGCTAAGGTTGAACTGGAAGAATGTTGGCCATCCGACGTGCCCGTCCTTTCAGACAAGCCCTGACATTGCAGGTCTAAAAATACAGGGGTGAATGTTTTAGGGGAGTTTGTGGGAGAGTTATAAGCAGTAGAGGCTCATATAACCTCCAGAGACAAACATTGACATGGCAATGGTTAAAAATAAGTTACTATAAAGGTGTTAAAAGGGAGGATACAGTATGCTGCTCTGTTTGGAATTGCTCCAGATTAACTAGGCCTAATTTTGTATTTATTTTACTAGGCAAGTCAGTTAAGAACAAATTCTTATTTACAATGACGGCCTACACCAGCCAAACCCGGACGACGCTGGGCCAATTGTGCGCCGCCCTATGGGACTCCCAATCACGGCCAGTTGTGATACAGCCTGGAATCGAACCAGGGGGTCTGTAGTGACGCCTCAAGCACTGAGATGCAGTGCCTTAGACTGCTGCACCACTCGGGAGCCCATAATACTGTAGGCTACATAGAATGATGAACACCCTCAAAGTTATTTTGAAATTGTTTTGTGGAATAGCTTTGGCTCTTAGTTTGATATTACATTCGTGTCATTCCATACTTATATTTCTCCAAAACAGCCACTATTCCCTAGGTTTCATTCAATTGAATGAAGGCCATATTAGATGTGATTTTTATTTACGTTGTTATTTGATAACTCCATCAGGATCTATGTTGAAAGCTGTATGGTACAAATGAAAGAAGTTTAGGCTTCTGAGGCTATTTTAATACAGAGGTAGGTAACATTCGTTCAACAAACCTGTATTGGAAAGTTCACTCGTTGCAAATTCCACATGGCCGACCTTGTGTGCATGCTCCTTGTGTGTTTATTATCGTACGGGGGTGGGACAGCTGAGCAAACAAAAAGAGAGAGACGGGAAAAAAGCCCTAAATTCTTTCTGAGTGTGCCCCGTAATTTGAGCAAACCTATTAATCTCGGACGACTGGCTGCTTTTTCGCCCTCTGGGGCGTTTCGGTGACAGATGAAAAGGAATGAGCTGGCTCGGCTGGAATTCGAAACATAGAGCTGAGCGCCAGCCAGCGTTGTAGATGAGCTGGCACCAATGTAACAGAAAGCCCAGGTCAGGTACGAACCGTCTGCTCCTCTCCCTCCCTAGACATCAAACAAATCAACATCGATCCGCACAAAATGGAACCTGACAAATCGGCTGCGGCCAAGTCTGTGTAGGTCTACTGTGAAATAGCTGCAGTGCACATTGGGTGAATCACTGCATCAGTCATTTTATTACATAAGCCTAAAGTGCTCGCCACAACATTGGGGGAAAAGAGAGAACGTACAAAATAAATGCAAATAATTTTTGGTAATGTAGGCCTAGCCTACTCTTTATCAGTGAATGAACAGTTTCCATTTACTGACTAATACAATGTAATTGTACAAAACCAACAGTGGGCTAATGTTTGTTTTATGTGGAATTTGCAGTCTCTTAAAAATGACATGAATTTAAAGTACAGCTGCAATGTGTGGCCATGTAGGGCTGTATCTAGGCCTATTTCCTTCCAAAATAGAGCTTGCTAGCTTGTAGTCCTAAAACCCAGAAATGAGTTTACCTGTGGTTCAGTCAGCCATGCCTATTGGGAAAATGAATGGGGAAAGAATATGGTTTTGGGATAAACGCAGAAAATAAAGGGCTGAGGTTAACACAGGCTTAAGAGATCTTATACGTTTTGTTCTATAAGATAATATCAGTCATTTAACATGACCTTTATTAAAAAACAATTATTACATAAATGCTTCAAAATTCACAAAAAGTGACATTAGCTGATGACGACTATCTCATAGAACAACATTTATAAGATCTCCTAAGCCTGTGTTTACCACAGACCTTATTTTTGGCGTTTATCCAAAAACCCTCCAAAAACTCCATTCATTTTCCTATTGGCTCTGTCCAACGAACCATGGCAGAGTTAGTGCCTATAAAAGGACGGCATTACTATTGCTCTCTATACCAACCTTGGACCATGTTGTCGTCAAACTGGGTCAGTAAAGGGTTAAGTTTGGATTTGGCCGCTCCCCTGAATGGCGGGTGAATGCAAGGCGAAGGCGCAGAAATACACAAGCCTCCCATTCATCTCGTCACCGTGTGATCAACCTTGAACAGTGGAAGGCGTGTTATTGCACCGGAGGCCCCGAGCAGGCAGCAGAAGAGATGAGAGGGAGGGGGGGGACGGTGACTCAGGAAATCCACTGAGGCGTGCACATGACCAAGCACCTCTTTTATGGAGGATGATATTCTTGAGGACTACAATGCAGCCATTGACTCAATGGTGTTCTGATGGCGAATCATGTCAAACGCCCATGTGTGTTTTGTTCATGTGTGCACTATAGCCTATAGAGGGGATGATTATATATTCCTTTTTCAGATAGTTGCCAATAAACAATTGATCCAGAGGAGAAATGAACACAAATAGACATCTACAAATAATGCATTGTTTGTTGTTTATGCTGTTGGGTTACTAGGGAGATATCTAGGTTATCACCGAATTAAATATGTATCCAGTCAGCATTGGCTGTGGCTTACAGATGAATGAGAGATTATCTTATAAATGCACAACTCCAAAACTGGTTTACCCAGCTCAAATTGATGAATCACTCTCACACAGTGGACACTATGTTTGCTTTTACAGTAGCCTCAACAAATGTATTCAAACTATTTATCTGAGGCAAAAATCTAGAGACACATTCATGCTTCTTGACAAGCATGCAGCGTTGAGTTATGTGGAAAAAGCCAATACAGCCAATCAAAGCTCACATGTACCTAGTTCACAAGTAGTCACACGATGTAATCATTCATGACTTCACATCTTTACTATGTTTTGTTTTGGTTTGTATTAGGGCGTGGATGCAATGTGTCAATGGCAATGCCCCTGGGGGCAAAGTGACAAGAGAATAGATTTGAAAGAGATTTACCTGAATATTGTGTAGATCGTATTGATCTACATGACTTCAGTACATTTTAGCTCCATTGCTAGCCTAACTACCTTTGAACATGAAACGAAACAACTCCTCTCCCTCCATTTAGGCTGACTTACCAAGAGATAATTTACAGTAGAGGCTGTTTCAATTGTGCAGAATCACTTTAAAATCAACATCCCCAAATAAACAGTGATGTGGAATAACCTTAGTGAACTGATTAAATTGGGTTAACTGTACCTGAACTTCTAGCATGAGAAACTTAGAATAATTTTATATTTACCAGCAATAGGAGACATGCAGTGGATTGTACAAACTTAGTGGTCATTAATGTCCAATAGCCTCATAGTTACTGTAAGCAAAGTAAATCATGAGACTTAAAACCATCTTACTGAGGAATTTTTGTTTGCTGGCATATTCAACTGTATGTTGTTTACCGCTGTATAGAAAATCTCCCCTCACTTCTTTTCCTCCCTCGCTTTGCTTCCCCCCTCCACTCCTCCCTGGGTCCCATTTTGTTATTTTCAAAAGGTATTGCATCACTGCCCATGAGTGATTCATAGTCAGGACATGACTCTCTCTCCCTATGGCTTCACTCATTACTGATTGCAGGGAAATAAGCAAACCAGACACTAGTTATTATTACAAGGTCAGAAATTGTATTTGGCAAGTTTTTTTTAAACAAGTGCATACAAGTACAGCTAGAAGCATTTCAGTTTGCCAAGTGCTCGTAGAGTCATATTAGTTAGTCACATTCTATGTTTAACAGGGACTGCCACCAGAACTAAAAGTACATCGATAGGACATCGAAAAAAGGGGGAGGAGGAAAGTAGTCTATTATGATGAGTACATACCTTTATCTTCAAAAAAATATAGAAACACAATGTATTGAAAAAAAAAAAAAAAAAAATTATACAGCCATGTTTACGAAGTATACAACTTCCCTTGTGTCCAATATGTACATGTCCATCAGTTTCTTTTGGATGGTATGCATGGTACGAGGATTTATATTCATTTGTAATGGTGTACATGTTGGTTTTTGTTTGTTTGTTGTTGTTGTTGTGGTGGGTAAAAAAAAAATGCTGGTAAAATCAAGGGTCTCTCTCCTTTTTTACTTTCACGTCCCCTGCCAAGATGGTGGCTATTTCACCCTGCATGAAGGCCCATGGTACGTTGGAGCCCACCAGTGGGCATTTCTCCCCGCTGGGGCAGTACACCTCTCCCGTGGCCCCCTGCTGTTTGATACTCTCCCGGGAGCAGGGGAAGCAGAACTTGTGCGAGGGAACCGACGGGCACTGGACAAAGTGCGTGTCCTCCAGCCTCTCGTGGCACAGGGTGCAGCACAGTGGCACGCTGCCCGGCACCGACGAGTCTGGAATGCTCTGCGGCGGCGCCCCGTGAGGGTCCATGCCCTGCGAGTGGGCCGTGGCCACCACCTCCCTCTGGGTCAGCCGCCGCTGGCCTGCAGAGGACGGGGACAGCGGGCTCCCGCTGTTGCGCCGGCCCGCTGCCGTGGTGGAGTGCACCTGGTTGGCGTCCTTGGGCGAGTTAGTGTTGCCGGCATTGTCAGCGGCGAGGATGAGTGCTGCCATGGGCGACTGGCCGTTCTGTGCCGTGGCCGCCTCCGGTGGGGTGGTACGACTGTGAGGGGAGATGGTGGAGGGTGGAGCGGCAGAGAAGCCTGGCAGGGAGGCCGGGGGCATCTTGAGGACCTCGGAGGGCGATGGCAGCCATGGCTGGCCCTCGCCGCCGTTCATCTTGGGGGCGGAGCCCTCGCCGTCTGGCTCAGGGGAGGCTTTCCTCTTCATGCTCCGCGGGTGCTTCCCTCGGTCTGTTGGAGAAGAAGGAGGAGGAGGGGAGGGGGGGTAGAGAGAGGAGTTCAGGGTTAACAAACACTCCAACCACCACAGCAGCAAATGTTCATGCACCGTAAATAATGAAAAATTCCTCTCAAAGTTGTATTCTTTCATATGTAAAACAAATTTTGCAGAGGAAAAATAAGTAAGCTAGTTGGTAGCCTGCTGGGGATCAGACTAGAGGAAATGTAAACATGCATAAACAACCATTCAGCTGAAAACCCACGTCAACACAGTGGCAAAGTAGCTGACTAAGAATTTCAACACTCCCAGTTCCTGTTTTGTCTTCTAAATGAATGCATTCCTGTGTGAAAAAAATCCACAATCCTACCTGGTTTTGAAGAAGTTGCACTTGTCTCATATCCCATAACGCGCTGCATCGCCGCATGGTCTTTCTTGAACCTGCTGTCGAATGTGTGGAGAGCCATCAAATCCCTCACTGTTTTACCCTTACCCATCCACTCCTCCGCCCGCTTGTGGCTCTCCGACATGTCCGACATGCTATCCGGTCTATGCTTGTCTTTCATATCCTCCCCGCGCTTGCCGTGGTCGCCTTGACCAGGAGCATTCAACGCGCCCGGCATACCCATTTGGGCGGGCCGACCATTGAGTGCGTGTACTGGGCCCATGTTTCCGTTTACTAAAGGCACCAAATTGGGAGGAACCGTGCTAGTCCTGCGAGGATTAGGGCTCTGGCGGTTCAGCTCCGGTGGGTCGTCAGGTTTTGGAAATCCATTTGGCACAGGGATGCCGTTAACTTGCCTCCCCGGTTGGTACTCCGGTCCCAACCTTGGCGGCCGGTCAGAGAGGGGATAGCGATCCAGAGGCTGAGGCGGACGCGAGCCGGGGTCTCCAGCCGAATGGTTGTGGGACTGAATTTCCTTCCCCGAGTGTTGAGGTTTGCCTGGCCCCGGAGATCTCCCGTCCTGGAAGCCATGAGCCCTCTTCAGCTGTCGGGCAGTCTCAATTACAAACTCAATCCGGTCGGCTCCCTCGTAGTTGACACATCCCCTGCAAACTGGTTCGGTAAAATCCCAGATCATCGCCCATGGCATGCGGGGCAAGTCACACAAATAACATGACTGCCTCCTCGAAGCAGCTACAGCCGCGGAAGACATGGTTTTCTAAAAAGTGGATACCAAATTATCCAAATCTCCCTGGGATTCGTTTTATTCTGTAGAAAAAAGGAATCGCGAATTATTTTGTATTTTCCCTCTAGCCAAGCAGCCTTAAAACAGCCAAGTTACACTGAGAAGTTCATTGCAGTTGTGTACTTTACTACGGCGCGCCTCTATCTATCTCGCACTACAACTCACAGCCCGAGCTCAATGTAGGGCGGTGACGTCACCGACGACACACCACTAGTGCTTCTAGCAGCTCCAATTCTATTTACTTGATTCTTCGACAGCCCCTCCAGCGCATGCTCACCTTTTCCTCTCTTTATCTGTAGGCCCTACCACTTGTGCAAGGAGTTAAACTGCCAGCAAGCCCTAAAGAGAAACTGGTTTGAGGCAGTTGAGCCCTGCTACTTAAATTATTTATTTCAAGTCAAGGTTACTTGTTTAAATAATGTTGATGATAGGCTTCTGATTACTGAGAATCGACATCCAAAGAATTCAAAGCAACAGCTAAAATTATTGCGGCTCCTAAATTATCTCACGAATATTTAATGCCTTTGCATGCAACTCAAGAAGTGGCGTCACCTATCTTGCTCTTTTAGGTAGCATATGCATGCTCTCCCGGACTGGCACTAGAGCCCTATTTAGAAAATCGTCATTCCAGTCACGCTGCCAGCACAACGTCACGAGGCGGATAGCTTTCACCCAACCATACAATTCGACTCTGTTACTATGGCAGATTTTACCTTCCTTCCTTCGTCCATTTAAAAATCGGATAGCCTCTTTCCAATTCATAGTTTACGCATTGAGCTTTGCACAATCGGCTTGTTTGGACATAAAAATAGTTTTCATAATGCAACTACTCTAATCTAACGTCGAAATGTTTCTCATTTTACAAATATGCGTCATTAACTAAATTTAGGCTACTTTGTCAATCGCTTGCTACATGCGCCCCTTATTCTATGCAACAATGTATCACATAACGAGGTAGTTGATACGTTGTTGCAGTCACATTATGCTGTGGCATGTGCCTGTAACATTGTTGCAATTCGACATTTGAGATTATAGCCCCTAACCACCGTTTGAGCGATGTTTTTACAAAGAGCGACTGTGAATTTCCTCATCGTCTAAATATTGGACAAAGTTCAATCAGCATGACTAACTCACACCAATCAACGCCTCGTGATTCAGTAAACTCGACAACTCACAGCCTGTCTGACTGGCAAACACGGAAACCCCCAGATCAAAGTCACAAACCGAGACATCGTTTGCACTTTTTTCAATTACTGCTCCATCAATTCTTTAAGTCTGGGGGCTATTCGTGTGGATAGTTCATTTACTTTGATTGATAATTTCACATAGCCTAAATGTCACTCCGGTCTGGTCTTGTTAAACTGTGAGGAAGGTCTACAAAATAGCCTTAGGCCTACTAAATGTGTTTATTGCATGAACTGTGTTTGTAGCCTATATAGCTCACTGTAGGGTTTGACAAAAAAATGATGCCCTCATTGCCAACCGACCGAGGAGTTTTCCATCATTTACTTTCTCTCTTTGTTACGGTTAGCCACAAAATTGTAGAGTAGGTGGCTGTTGTGTGTGAGGCAATACCGCCGAGGAGACCTGCGGATACAAAGCAGGGTTTGTTTTTGCAAGCATGTAGCCTACTATATGATGACGTTCCAAACAGGAAGTGGATTTTAGTCACGTACCCGCTTCTTACCTCGCCCATCCGTGGAAAAACAAACTACCCATCCTGGCTCGCTGCCAAAGATCACAGACATGCGGGGTAGGACGAACGAGTCACAGCAAGTTAAAGCAAAATACCAAAGGAAATGGTTTCTGATAAAAAGCATGCTCTTTGTTAAAGAGACAGTCGACTAAATGTGATGAATCGTTTCATTTTTTGGCTACATCTATTTGTTTCTAATAGGCTAAACATGGAAAATGGCAACTATATCATTGTATAGCAACAAGCTACAAAATGTATGGTAGCAGCCTCAAATTTGTCCTGTAACAGGGCCGCCGAATTTAATCAATTTAATAAAATATATTGACGAAAAGCGTTAAAAAGAGGGGCAAAGTTGTATGTTTTTTAGACCGATTTGCGCAAAATTTCTCTGTCCTTCACATCAGAGTGCTGCTGCAGACTGTGTGTCTTGACAAATCAGATTCATGGAAATCGCAGGTTGCGGTGCCGGGCACAACGCTCAAGGCATGCGCTCCACTTTCCTCCAGTATTTATATAGCAAGCGTGATAACACGTCACTCCCTACAGACACAAGCAAAAACTCTTACATAAATGTAGCAGACTATACACCTAAAATGTAGCGATCTTACAGGCTGTATTGCATGGAAATCAGACTATTTTTCACTCTGATCAACTGTAGGCTACTAACAACAGCAGCTGCATATTCTAGGCTACTATGCGCCCTGTCACTCTGGTCAGTGTAACCGGGTAATGTTGTGTATTTATAGCCCATTTGTTTGTGCGAAAATGTGAATAGGATCAAATTTGGTTTATATTCACACATGGGCTGACTAGGCTACCTAGACTTTTTCAATCCAAAATTATTAACTGTAATTAATCAATAACAGACAGAGACCATGAGTACATTTTTAATTAGGCCTACAGTTGCATATGACAAGACTACATGATGCAGACCTGCATAAAGCAAGCTCAGCCCTGTGAGTTTTATTGTCCAATTATGTTGCTTTCTCTGTGTATAGGAAACCCCACTAGTTCTAATACACATTTCAGTTGAATGCATTCAGTTGTGCAACTGACTAGATATACCCCTTTCCTTCCCTTTAAAATATAATTAATATGAACAAGTACAAGGTTGCTGCAGTTTGACAGGGTTTTCACCATCCTCAAGGTCAGGATTTTTCCCCAGGATTTAAAAAACAACAACATGTGACCTGATTAGAAAAACTCTGGTCCATCATAGCCCATATTAAACATTTTTACAACAGATTAATCACATCATACCATATAAGGTCCAGAATTTTACCTGGTTAGGTTGGTTACCAGATTAGGAAAAACTACAGACCCCAGAATTTTGGGGACTCCGGGACCTGTGGTGCCACCTCTGCTCTGTAATACGACTAGCCACTTAGCAATTTTATGAAGTTGGCTTTAGCTATCCCAACTAGGTTCCCAATCTCCAGGCTATCAATCAATTTAAGAGTAGCTAGCTTGTCTAACTATCTTAGCTGGCATGACTGCTCGCATGTTTGGTAGACTTTAGAAAAGCAAGCAATAACTAAATGTTGAATAAGACTCACATTCCTTAAAATGATTTACCCAGATTTTAGCAGAGATGCAGAGAAGCAGGAGACAGACAGCTCAAGAGGTATGCTTAGATATGCAGAAAAATTGACATATTTGGACATAAAATTAAGCATAATGATTATGGCTATAGATTGCCAGAAAAAGCTTTTTCAAGTGTTTGAAAAATGCAAAATTATCACATTTACAGATGGGAGGCATAGCCCCTCTCCGGACCCCACCCCAGCCATCCTCATGTACTTTATGCCCCTTCAAATGTTTGGGGTGCATGACGCCCCTGAATGTAAACAAACTAGTTGTGGAATGATGGCTGGCCAACAGGAGACAGTCGTCTCTTACTCAATGGTCTGTATGACTGTATCACGTCGGTGTGGATCTGCATCGCCCAGACAGCTGACTTGACGTGGCCGTGGCCCATTTAGTCTCGTCCTTCTCTCTCGGTTGCAACACTGTGACATGCTCTGTCTCGCTCGCCCAGTCGGCTGTGTGGAGAGAGAAAGAGAGAGAGAGAGACACGAGGGGGACACGTATGCTACTGTAGGTGCACCAGTGAACAATGTGTCCTATTTCTCTGCAGCCTGAGGCAGAACAGGCAAATGAGCACTGAGCAGCAATAGCAGTATGGGCTATTTGCATCCAGGACAATGTGCCCCTGTGAACGGTGTATAAGCAAATCCCAAGCGATGGCTGGGAGAGATACTGTAGGTATTAAAATAGAAAGGACAAGTTTTGACCCAAAATAAGAATGTACCTGGAGATCAGATAGGTTGGATGTGGTGTAGTTTGCATTGTGGTATGTACGTTTGAGTATGTATTTATACGTGCACACACCTGCACACATACACACAATGCTTGTGTGCACATGCACACGTGTGTGTGTGTATCTAGACTCTAATGAAATACATACTCAAGCTAACACCATATTGGGTTTCATCATCGTGGCTGCCAATCAGCTTAGACATTTCCCCACTACCATGCCAAGACGTCTGCAGAGCAGCAAGGTAACTGTCTTGGTTCACTTAAGACTCTTTAGTAAGCTGGTTAATTAGAGTGGGAACATCCCTTACGCTGGTGGCCTTGTCTTGAGCTGGGCCAGTGTGAAGAAAAACAATCCTCCTTATGCAGTGTGATTACAGTTTACACACATATACACAAAGTCAGTCACAGACACACACACAAAGTCACAGACGCATGCACACACACACACATTCACACAAAGAATACACACACACACATACCCTCACTCCCTCCCTCCCTCCCTTGCATTCTCTCACCTACAGGCATAAAAACCCACTTGAGCATCTATTGTGGCTTGTCACGAAGGTTGGAAGACCCTAAGACCTGCTGTTCTGCTGATGGAATGAGGAATGAAGGAGGGGGGGGGCACTCTGGTGGCTTATGTGGCACGCTGATATCGCTCAGCATCCCCAGGTGCTCCAACTTGGTGGCAGCTTAAACAGCAGCTCACACACAAACACAGAGGACTACATGTCAGGCAATCACAGGTTGCCACAATGTCTTGACATGAGCCTGCTATTGTTACTTTTAATCGTTGTTCTTAATGGTCTGAGGAAGAGAGTGGCAAGAGTGGTTAAAGAGAAATTAGGGTAACATTTCGCTTAAAGCCAACAGGTACTGGTGCATTGCTACCCTTATAATACTTTATTATTAACTCATATCTTACTGTATGTCTTTTTTATGTGTTGTTTTTGGCAACATCTGAGGATCATTATGACATATGATACTAAGACATTATTTCTGGGTTGCACATCCGTCATGCGGTCACATCGTTGCCATTGTTATCAACGTTTTACAGATGCCGCAGGATATTAATGTCTGACTGATGGTTAATGATGTCTTTCTGAACGGGGGCTAATGACTGTTTCGTCAAATTTACACTATAGTGGCCTGGAAATACGATGACATTGCGAAAGTAGACAAACAATTAGTAGAAAACAACTTTGCCATCATTATGATGTCGTAAAGTAGTCGGAAATAGCTAGCAATGCTAACATTAGCTAGAGTTATACTGTATCTAAAGTAAATCTGCCAACATCACAATGATGACAAAAGCTTGTCCTACTAATTATTTGCCTCCTTTTGAAATGTCATATGGTTTCCAAGCCACAGTAATGCACTTTAGACTAAATCTTCATCAGCATTCATTGAGACTGCATTGAGTAGAATCCTCAGCTGGGCATCAAGTCCTAAAACGAACGTTCAAATCAATATTGTGATTAAACGTGCAAGCCATGAATAAGAGTGTCATATGACAAGTCCTACCGTGCATTATGACCACGTCATAATGCATTATACCTGTTGGCTTAAAGTAAAGTGTCACTTGGAAGTTCTTTCAAGTCAGGCATTCCTTGCCTGCATGACTCTTGGGCTAGGGCCCTTGAAAAGGTTCCCAGTTGGTTGGAGGTTGGAGTTAGTCAGATGTGATATTTGCATACATGGCCTCATGGCGAGAAAGAGGGTCAAAGGAGTCAGTTTATTCAGCTTAGTCGTTTCACATGGGAGGAAGTCTGCTCGATGGGAAAGAAACTCAGGAAAAGCAGACTGGAGAAGGTGACATTGAGGTCACACTGTAGCACGGTGTCCAGCATTTTTCAGATGGACTCCTGGCCATTCGCAAATGTATCCAATGATGACAAAAACAAATAAAGACGATAACTGAACCACATGACTCCATGCATTTGCTTGCCAAAGCTAGGGAGGGAGGATATGTTTGATAAAAAAATTATGAATCTTATCAATTTGCCCTTGACCAGGAATGTTTACGGTTCGGCAAACCACCCTTATGACTCAGTCAATGGACTTTTGTTCCTCTGTAATCTGTCAGTAGACAGACTCAGTAACTAGGTGGTTATATGCGCAAGCCTTCCAGTATGCGACTAAGGCAAATTAACAGCATGGAAGTCATTTAATAATTGAACAAATGGCTTTGTAGTGGCTTCTCTTTGATGTGTTAAAGCCTTAAAAATTTTAAACAGTACTTTTCGTGAATTAAGCATTACTATACACAGCACATGTGCTTTGAAGTTATTGAGTGCATGCTGCTGCATGTTGCTTTCAAGAGTAAAAAGAAAACAAATAGCCTTTTACGTTTGCCCATATTGGGAAGCAACTGACAGAGTTCCAAATAAATTGCCGTTTGGCTCCCAATGCTTATAAATGATTAGCCTTATAGCCCCAAAGGGAATTTCTTTTCCGAGGTATTTGATTTAATGTGTGCACTTAATTGAAATGCATTCTAAATTAAATTCGTACTATTTTTGTCAGAGGACGTCTTCTGTAGTTGCCAAGAAAGTGTAGGCTTGCAGTGGCGCCTAACCTCCCATTTAGGGGAATTCATCTTGTGGGCTGAGGTTGTTGCAACGTGCTCCTCGAGGCCCTATTTATACGTTATTAACTGAAAACCATTAGCTAGTTATAGGCCTAATGGACTATTGGACTTATTTTAGAGTGGGGTCGATGGCATTGTGTTGTGACTAAGCTTGGAGGCACTGACCTATCACTGTTGGCTATTTTGCTTAGTCACAGTTGGTTCTGACAGACACAAAAGCAACATGCTGTGTACACTCACCCGAAAAACAGTATTAGAAATAATGTACAAAAGATTACTTATTCCCGTTCCCTGAAATCACACTTTAGTTTACCGTCATCAACATTTCACTTTAAGTGTGGCGCAATGGAAGGGAAAACAAATTATCATCATTATGCTGTCATGTTTTTATTGTCAGTGCAGGAAGGAAAGGGTTACTATGGAGATCACTCTCCCTTCAGGACATTCTAAGTAATGAACCATTTCCTGTTTACAGACGTGTTATTTTTCTCCTGTCTTAATCATCCGAGCTTGACACAAACAAAGCCCTTGCCTTACATTGAAAAAATTCCCACATTTAAAGCCCTCTTCACTGCTCCTCTAAATAGCACTTAAAGCTAGGTTACAGTGTGCACACAGACATGAATAAATAGTGTGGTCTACGCTTCAGACAACTGCCTACAGCTCGCTGAGTGTGCACGCACTAAATCGCCAAATCACTTCCTGCTTTGCTGCAATGAATCCACTCTATGACCCTGACAGCCTGTTATGGTGCGAGTGACTGAGGCATATGCCACTTAAAGAGATAGCTTCTTGGACGGCGCAGAAGGAAAATGTTCTACCCTATTGATTGTCCACAATGCTTCTTTGGCAGATCAATAAGCAGAGGTAACAAATGCTGATTGAAAAAAGAACAATAAATTGGGTGCTGCAGCATCGACTTTGCAGCTATTTTAAAGCGGCGACAGTCTCGAGAAGCGGCGTTGACTGCAGTGCTTTGATCTTTGATGCAGTGTTGCAGTACGGAGTGATGCAATATCCTGGAAATGTCACAGCGCGAGCACTTTATTGTATAGGAAAGGGTGGGATGTTTTTGCATCATTTTCACAGAGCAGGGATTGCATTCAAGTCAACGCTTGGAAACTGCATAGGCATTTGGTGCAGATCTAGTCCTCTAGTCCTTACAAGTGCAGTTAGTCAGACAACCGAGAAGGATGCCATTTTGGGCGCTCAGGCTTACCCTCAATATAGCGACTGACGACACCGTTTATAAAATGGAAGGCCAACTCAAATAAAATGGCGCGTTTGGAGAGAGAGGGGAAAAACACTTTTGGACAGTGTGCATCTGGAGATGGAGGAGAGGCGGTGATGTCACAGGGGCAAAGTGAGGAGACGAGAAAAACAAGGCTTTCTTTTTCCCCTCTCTCTTTCGCTCTCTCTCCCTCGCTCCCTCCCTCCCTCCCTCCCTCCACCCTAATCCTCTTTGCAGGCCTGGAGGGAAAGGGTGGCGGGCTGCCAAGGCAAAGGCTGCTGGGAAAACGCAGAATCTGCCAAGCGGGGCCCTGTCGCCGGCGTTAGAAGCACACATCTTTGTTCTCGGAGACCTGGTGTTCTGCCAAGGGCCTCATTTCAGCCAGGCATTATGGTTGCCCTGGATCGAAGCCAAACTACTGAGAGCTAACTCCCTTCTCCCTCGCTCCCTTTTTTCTCTATACCCTCCTCTCTCTCTCTTTTTCCATCCCTCCCACTCTCTCACACACACATACACACACACACATACACCCATCGCTAGGCTCTTATTCATCCCTGGATCCTCCGACTAGGGCTTCCTGCCAAACATTCGTCAGTTGCCATGGCAGCAGGAGAGAGAGAGAGAGAGGGGAGTGGAACATCAGAGCGAATAATAATGAGTCACTCCTGGAGCCAGATGTGCCACATCTGCAAAGCCGCCACACTGAGGGGGAGGGAGTTGGGGGAGGATGGGCGGAGAAAGGGGTGGGTGAGGACTAGCAGTTAAGCAGGATGGGTGAGAGAAGGAACGGGGGACAGGGGGCTTAAAATAAAAAAATAGTCTGCATTCAGTAATATACTGTAAGGGGACATTTTGAAAAATAGCAGACAACCGAGCCTATGATCGCACGCTCTTCGCAAGCGTGTGGGGAAATTGCTGGAATCTCCCCCGCATTTTCTCCAGTGTGGGAAAATATGGAGAGAGGAAAATCGCAAAGCAGTTGAGGACACAAATTCCTAAAAGGATAGAATAATAAAATCATATGATATGCAAACTGAGAAGCCACACTAGTGGACACCAGCAAAAATAAGGCTTTCATTTATGTGAAAAAAAGAATATCCAAAGATCATGCTAGCCAACATTTCTCAACTGGACAGTTCCATACCTCAACCAAATCAAATGAATACTAGGCCATTATAAATTTCTCCTGATTGAGAAAGGTGAGCAAAACCCAAAACAGACCATGTTTGTGCATTGGTGCAAAATACCATTGAGTTTTGCTTATCTTTGAGTAGCAGTATCTGCAACATATTTATTGCACGTAGGTTATCCCTACTCTGATGCAACCCTGCGTTTTCAACCCTGCGTTTTGGGGTATTTTCTGCCACGCTCTGCAAGTTTCCCCTTGATTCACTCTTTCCGATATCCACATGCATCTTCGGGGAGAGAATGGTAAACTCATCAACGAAGTGCTGCTTAAATTTCATGGATTCTTTTACGGTCTGGGCCGTTACGGGAGAAAACATTTTTGTTCCTGTTTTCCCTGTTTTTCCTCTTCGCCAGTTAGTTTGCCAGGGTGCTAAGCCAGCTATTCTCCATTCAGGTACGTAACACAGGGCTGCCAAAAATAAGATCAGCGCCGCACGGCTAAGTTCACCATGATGTAACTAAGCCCTGAAGCAAGAAACTGACAGCTTAATAATGACAGCTTACTTAATGTCCAGACAGACAGCATTGTCAGGCCACTCCCAGGCAGCAAGCCCATTAAAGGGGAGTTTCTGACATCAAAAGATAATAGGGCAAAACTTTAACAGTCTGAAGTATCAGGTTGAAGTGGATGACAGGAGATGAAGATGTATTTTTTCCTGACACTCAAGCTTTTTTCCGAGTGTCTCACAGAGGAACAAGGCAGATTCTAGGGGAGGGTGCTGGGTTGGCCATTGCCCATTCTAAAGGTACATTTGGCCCACCCACTCAGAAATGACACAACATGATGATTAAGGAATGGTAGGACCATGATGCAACATGTTGATCATGTGATCAACTGTGTCACAGTTACCTTTTTAACCACCTAGCAAGTTGAGAGTTGAGCAGCAAGAGGGTCCAGTATCCTAGAGTATACTAGCAGGTTTAAAAAACAGGTTGTCTGCCCAACAGAAGACCATGTTAGCCCACTAAGCTAAAACCTTGCTCGGGGAGGTAACACTTAAGTCTTCACATCTAAGATGAGGTTACCCATCATGCAAGTGTACTTCAGAGAACCATCTCCACTACATATTTGTAGTGTTAGGTAAGCTTACTCGGGAGCTAACACACCACCTCCGCTACTTATATATCCTAAATGGTAATAGATTCATTGCTAGCAGAGCCCATATGTGCACGTCACTCTATTTCTGCCTGGTCTGGATGAGAGAATCGTAAAAAAAAGAAAAACAGGCCTTCCTCGCTAGTCCTTGTGTCAAGGAAACGGTTTTACGACATCTAACACATGAATCAAACCGTCATCTGTGCAACATTCCCCTCTGTTTTTGCAATCCGGCCTCAGCCGCTATATTCTTTGCGAGGCCTCGCCACGCGGTCACCGCCTCTCTAAAACTCTCACTCCCCTTCGAACCGCCAACGGCAGCGGAGAAACCATTTATCTGAGCTAGTCTCATTCAAACCAGATGTGAGGGCGAAGTGTACACCGAAAACCAGGACTGCATCCCAAATGGCATCCAATTCCCTATATAGTGGAGTACTTATGACCATAGCCTTGGTCAAAAGTAGTGCACTATATATGGAATAGGGTGCGATTTGGGGCATACACCAGGCATGTGAACACAAGGCCTTCCGCATGAATGGGGGGAATTCTATTCTGTCCAACAGAATTAGAATAACCCGGGATGAAAACAATAACCATTTCACATTCTCTTTCCCCTCTCTCGCCCTCTCTCTTTCTCACTCTCTCTGGAGAATTTACATATAATCTTTATACCTGTGATGTTTTATGTTCCCTCTTCCTCCTGCCGTCTGTTTTATAGCATTGTTCCCATTCCTCTTTCCGTCCCTATTTTGAGCCACCTCCTAAACCTTTCGACACCCCCTGTGTCCTGACTTGTCCTGAAGAGGTCATAGATACAATTGGTAATTGTCCGTGGTCGTATTCATTCGTGAACACCGTAGCAAGTCCTTCACCGTTTTGGTCTGTTTGCTTCTGTTTTGTTCAACCCTTTTTATAGGCACGTGGTCCAAATACTTGCTTGAGATAAGTGTACTTACAAATCAGATATTTGCAAAAATCTCCCTATAACAGCAATGCATAGTTTACACAAATGTTGGATTTACGTATGTGCTGCTCAAGCTGGGATTCGGCCCAACGACCACATTTGATCTCCAAACATACATTTCATAGTGTGATAGCGTCGCTTAGCAACAATGCATCAGTCCGTTATTAATTTGCTCTTGGTTCATAGCCTCGGGTCTATACTATAGCAAAGCTAGAGAGTGTCAGTGCACATTCAAACTGTTCTCTGCAAAATGCTTAATAATAGGCCATTATTATTATTAATAGGCTAGAATGTATGTAGTACCTCTAAAAGCTCTGTGCAATAACCTGCAGATGTAAAGCCCCACCGTGACTGCCTTGAATGACACACACTAACAAACAGCTCACACACTGACACACATTTACATTTCAGTCATTTAGCAGACGCTCTTATCCAGAGCGACTTACAGTTAGTGAGTGCATACATTATTTTTTTTATTTTTCATACTGGCCCCCCGTGGGAATCGAACCCACAACCCTGGCGTTGCAAACGCCATGCTCTACCAACTGAGCTACATCCCTGCCGGCCATTCCCTCCCCTACCCTGGACGACGCTGGGCTAATTGTGCGCCGCCCCATGGGTCTCCCGGTCGCGGCCGGCTACGACAGAGCCTGGACACACAACTCATGTACACTAACACACAAGTCACACACACTAACAAACAACTAACATACGCCTTACACACTCATTCAAGGCTTACATGAGTGTGTGTTAGTGTGTGTGAGTTGTTTGTTTGTGTGTGTAAGCCTTGAATGTGTGTGAGTTGTGTGTGTGTTAGTATGTCATGTCCCAGAGGTGAGGCAGGGCACTTTGCAGACTGTATTCTCTGAGCTAAGACGAGCTGAGTGGGCTAGAGAACATCAGTGGCTTTAGCCAATCTGTTGAGCTGTCTCCCCAGCCACACCCCAACTGTCGACACCCCTCCTCTCCCCCTCTTCCTCCCTATCTCTACACCTCTCTAACTCCATTCTCCCTCTCTCACACCCACCAAAGCCATTTCTCTCTCCCTTTGCTTCCTCTTAATTGTTCTGGTCTCTCTCTAGCTCTGTATCTCTCTTCATCTCTTTCTGTCACACTGTCACAACAGGGCACAACACAGCCCTGGGCGGCGGGGCAGAGTACACTAGGTGCCCTTGGCGAGACAGATAAACCGGTGTTATATGATTACGCGGTGCAGCGTTATTGTGCAACCCGTGACTCACACTCAGCTATAATTGCAGCGCCGCTCGGTTGTGCATGTCTTAGCGTGGGCGGAAAGAGAGATACGAGTGGGAGAGGGTTAGCGCTTTTGCAGGTCAGCGTTCGGGGGGGGGGGGGGGAGGCTACCGGCACTTGGAGAGTGCATGTCCCACATGGGCCAACCACAGTGGCGTGTTTATTTTTACTACTCTTGTTTACACATAAGTGACGCACATTCTGATGAAAAGCGAATGCCGTTCGGCCAAGAGGACTGATAACAGCAAATTCTGCACTGACAAATACACAAAATCATCATCATCTCAATTATTATTTAGTATTATGTAAATGGCATTCAATCATTACAGAAAGGCCTTGAGTTTCACAACAAGTAAGAGTTCAGCAAGTAAGCCTATGAGTAACACTCCTCCTTCAAAGCCGATTGCACTCGGCTAGACTTGGCAAGGCAGTCACAGCGAGAGGTCGGCTTATCCTCTCTTCACCCGGGGCAGCCATTTTGGAAATTAATTTGGAAATGAATCACATCTCAGGCGACCCTGAGAGACCGAAGCGGGGTGTAAAGCCGTTTGTGTGGGTACGAGGGGCTGGGCTGGACTGGATAACCTTGTGGTTGAGAAGAGTGTGTTCGACACTCACACACACACTCAGCTTTCCTTCATATTCAGTCAGACTATTGGACAACAACTTGGCGGGAAGCCTGTGCGAGTGTGTCTGTGTGTCTATGTGTGAGAGAGAGATTTTTTAGTGGCTTCAGCTCCCTGCCAATTCCTATTTGTGCCAAGCCAACCAGCTCCTATGTTAGAAGGAATAGGGAGCCAAGTCCTAACATGAATTTGTCATTCTTTGGAGGTCAAACAGAGATTAATCATTCAAGGCAGGCAGAGAAATGCTTGACAGCAAGCTGAATAGCAGTTGATATACACTCACACGTTTACAGTATATACCAGTTTTTTTGTTTTTACATGTTTTAATTGTTTTTAATTATTGGAATAGTGACCTTTTGCAAGACACTGAGTGAATTTCAGGGACACATTATAATGTTGAGGCGTTAAAAACATGCATACGTAAATATGTAATTGTCTATCAATAGTTAACTAAGTAAGCAATTAGGTTTTTCTTCCTAGGAACAAGAAGCGGTGTAGTAATATTGTTTTTTAAAGACTTTTCCAGATGGAAATCAATTGTTACTTTCTTTTCGTATTTTTTGTATTGATTAAAAAGACAAAATTCGAATCTCTGATGTTGACGTGTACATAAGCCTGACAAGTTCAGAATTTTCCGGTTTGTTTGGTCTGTCTCCTTGTTGCGGCAACCTCAGTGACACGTATGATAAGGTGTTGTCAAACAAACTGCACTCTGATTGGCTCACCCAACTCCCAGGTTGGATTACATCACCACAAAGCACTGTTTTCACCTTCATGCCAAAATCAGTAATCATGGGTAACGCCCCACCGTGACTGTTTCTGTGTCACAAGATTGCCCAATTTGCTGGATAACTGAGTTACTGATCCATCAGACCATGTTCACCTCACTCTGTCAAAGTTAGCCATTAACCCAATGTTAGCTCCAAAGGTAAACTATTAGAGGTTACAGGTAGTAAGAAGATAATGATAGACACAAGTCTAAAGGTCATAGATGATTCCAAGAAGGGGGACTTACTCAGAAAAAGACATGCTACACGCACATAGAAACTATTCCTGGCCTGGGATGGTCTAGCAGTCTAAGCCGCTGCCTCTAGAGCACATGTATAATGTGCCACTGCCAGCATGGGTTTGAATCCGTCCCACTGCTCTTTCAGCACCCTTCTACATTTCACCTTTATCTCTATCTATCCAATGAACATACAAAATACTTTTAAAATATATTTTCAAAATATAGCTGCGAGCAGCAATGAACGGGGTTCACAGGATGACAGAAAGGACACAAGATCAGTTGGATAACAAAGCAAGCAATCTATCATGTACGAACTATCAACACAACACTATCAACTAACTATTTTATAGCAAACAATCTATCCTGATGGACCTTATGGGTCCTTGAGGCAAATTTGTTCAGCATGAACTACATACAAAGTTCAAGTCTTTAGGTCAAACGGGGTGGCGGATATGAGGGTTTAAGTGAGACTGCTTATAACAGTGCCACCTATAGGCCAATCGGTGCCATTCTTTTTGACCAATTTACTCATGGCCGCTAGTTTCTGTGTGCCAAATTAGAAAAAGGTTATGCTTGAGTTATTTGACCATGTCAAGAAAAAAACAATCAAAGATATTCGCTATGAACCCTTAAAAATAAACTATTCTGAAGTGCCATGCAACAAACAAACCTGTAAACCAGTAGCTAGGCTGTACTAGTCCAATGAGTGTATGGAATAAACATTAGACAAAAAAGGTTATCCTTGGTGAGTTACCCTGAACCACAACCCTGTACAAAGTGCCCCGTCAAAGTTAACAGCGTGTGGTAATCTTTAGTAGGTCCTGACCAATTTCATAGTTAGAGGTCGTATCTGACGTGAGATAAACACCAATTATTGCCACCCTGTGAACATTTGGAGTGTCACAATGGGCAATGGGGCGATGTCGGGTTTAAGGGCGCTGTGCACCGGTCATGCCTTCCGAAGTTACATTGCCCCATTGATGCGATAAGCCCGCCAGTCCAAGGGCCAAGACTTTATCTCAACGAGACAAGGTATTTACGATGTGTAAATAGAAATACTATCGTGTGGCCTAGATTGTCCGAGTGAAATATCTAACGCGCTCAGTAGGAAATTTCACAATGGTTAACAGTGCAATCGATAGGGTTATCTAACTGGTTGTTGTCACTTTGAAAGATTTGGAAAACTGATGAATTTGAACGTGACTGTGGTGCAGAGAATACCTTTTGTTTTGGAATTATTTTCCGTGCTTAGCATAGCAGATGACCTGAAAAAATGCCAATAGGTCGAGGACCTTAAGGCTGAATAGCCTACCGGAGACCTCAGTTGAAACAAAGCCAAATGTTTATTGGTGGATTTCCGCCTATTGCCATCTTGACAGCAGGTAGCCAGCTGTTTTTCTGCTCGATTGTTCTGTCCGAGCTCTCTGCGTTTTTAACAATGGGGAACAATTCCAGGAAAGGGCAGTAGAAAAGAGTCCGTCGCTGCTTTTCCGCTGCCTTCTAAGGCCTTCGGTCTTCCCAACACTGATTTCTATCTGCTAAATTCCCGACTTTGGATACACCGTGAAAAAATACACAAACATATTATGTTACGACAACAATGCCTCACCATTTCCTTGACAACCCAACGTTATCTGTGAAATAATGTAGCCTAACTTTAATGAGGTGAGTGTGTAAGCATGTGAGTGTGTTTGTGCATCCAGTGTATATACGAAGGCCCTATGTCTATCGAATGTCCCCCCAAAAATGGTGCAAGGTAGAACTCCAAACTCAGGAGATAAAGATGAACTGATCCAACTCCAGGTTCTACACTTGAGCATCATCATCATTCAAATCAAATCAAAATCAAAATCAAATGTTATTTGCCACATGCGCCGAATACAACAGGTGTAGACCTTACAGTGAAATGCTTACAAGCCCTTAACCAACAATGCAGTTTTAAGAAAATAAAAAAAGTGTTAAGTAAAAAATAGATAAGTAAAAAATAAAAATAAAAGACCAGCAGTAAAATAAAATAACAGTAGGGAGGCTATATACAGGGGGTACCGGTACAGAGTCAATGTGCGGGGGGCACCCAATCATTCAGCTGCAGAACATTCACCAGTTAGGTTTGCAAGCTTGGTTGAAGCGCTGATGAGCAGCTTCATGTAATGACAGTCAGCAGACACAATGCAAGGCCTGATACTGCATTTTGGGTTATAAGAGTTCTGCAGCATTTCCACTCCACTAGAAGTGCCCATAGGCACTTGGCTAGGTCCCCAGTTGGCAGATTCCCTGCAAGATTAGCAACTCTGCTAGCATATGCTGCCCCCCAGCTAGAGATGGGAAATGATGCAACGAGTTGAATACGGACTCTGCTCTGGCTACTCATATATCTAGCCTGACTTTCCCAATCAAGAAAGGCAAAGCTGACTTTCTTTTTATAAACTAAAGGCATTGCAGAATATTGCTCCTGTTGTGAGCTTCACTTTGCTATTTCAGTGCCACTGTGTGGGTGAGAGTTTAGATTTTTTCTCTCCGAGCGTAGGCCTCCCCTTTTCGAGCGCTGTGAAATTGTAATGGGTTTAGTGGTCTGTTGTGCGTGTGTGGGAGATTGAAGGTTCTGCCTTTTGACCTGAATCAGCAGATAGCTCTTTTTTTCTAGGAAAAACGGAAGAGGAGGAAAATATGTGAATTTGGATTATTTTAGTATTTTATTCATTTGCAGAAAGAAAGAAAAAAAGGGCACCCAATCAATGAGCATTCTTTTTATAATATGGGCAGTCATATGCTCTCCAAGGAGGGCTTATATACAGTGGGGGTTGTTGATGGCTTGTGACCTTTGAGGACCATATTACACAGTATAAAAGGGTAGTCATAGATGTCATGTACCATGGCTTGGTATGAAATGGACCCGCATGACCCTAATTGCATCATGGTTAACTTGGTTAACTTCTGGCAAGCAAACGTACACGCATGTATAGGCACGCACACACACACACACACACACACACACACACACACACACACACACACACACACACACACACACACACACACACACACACACACACTTCCCCTTTGATAAAAGACAGATAACCCCCAACCCCCACAATGCAGGCTTGTGACATCAGTTGTGACCCAACACAAACCTCCCTGGCTTTGTTATCTCTCTAAACATTGAATAGAAAATAGAAGAGGAAACACACACACTAGTGTATGAATGGCAGCCCCCAAACATAGCACTAAATCCACACCATGTGCTGAGGACAATAGAGAGAGAATGGGGGTGGGGACCCAGGCTAGCCACAGGGCGAGTGTGTGTGTGTGTGTGTGTATGTGTGTGTATGTGTGTGTGTGTACGTGTATGACTGCATGTGTACGTGTATGACTGCATGTGTATGTGCATGTCTGTGTGTGTGCATTCATGTGTGTAGCAGTGTGTGTGTAGTGAGCGAGGGGGGTTTACAGAACGATGAGACTCAGACAGCCCCTGCTTACTCAGCAACTCCTGTGCCAGGGCTTATTTCAATCGCTCTTTTTTTAAATGGATCGCGTCGCGCCAGTCCCACTGAATAGCCCTGAGGTGCGTCAGACCCTTCACAGCTGACTGGCCTGATATATGCCTGACAGGAAAGCAGGAAACTTGGCGTGAGACAGAAAGAGAGTGAAGGAAAGAGGGGGGAGGGGGGAGAGTAGGCCTTGAGGCCAGAGAGGGAGAGAGCTGGCAAGAACGAAAAAAACGTATAGTTTCTTCCCTCAGCCCCATGCAGAAGATGGAGGGAAAAAAGCCTGTTGTGTGTCGTGATTGTTTACAAGTCGCCCAGGTCAAAGGTCAAATCAGGGCAGCCATCTTTGTCCCTGCTGCTGCTTTGAGTTGTTGTTGTTTTTGACATCCTGGAAGCACAACCAGATGTCACCCCAACGTCCTTTTGGTTCACTTCACCCTTCTCTGCTTTTCTTTTCCTTCCCTCTATTTTCTTTTTATTTTCCCTTCTTTCGTTCTGTCCCCTCTTCCGTCACAGCGGGAGAACAGACAGGGTTGACCCAGATCTCCAATTGTGTATGTGGTGGCACGCAGGGATGGAGGGAGGGATGGAGGGATGAAGGGAGGAAGGGAAAGGGGGATGAGGGGGGAGAGAGGCAGAGAAAGGACTTAAAAGGACTCAGGATAGAGTGGTTTGCTTTGTGAGAAACGTAACACTCCAGTGGATAAGATTTATCTGGAACAGCCCACATGAAACAATACTATGTTATAAATACTATAGTATTCACTGTAGTGTTTTAGCGGACTTTACTGTAGTATTTACTGTAGTATACTATAGTATTTACAGTTAACTACAGTATAAATACTGTACTAAAAGAAAACAGTATTATATACTATAGTAATTCATGTAGTGTTTTTGCAGATTGTAGTATACTGTAGTATTTACTGTAGTGTTTTTGCAGACTGTAGTATACTCTTGCGGACATTACTGTAGTATTTACTATAGTGTTTTTGTTTTATTATCTTTGACATAGAAGTGAAGGCTTTCTCATTGAGGAAACCTTCTGGAGAAATACTAAAAAAGTCAATTGTCCATAACCTGTAGGTATGTAGGACTTGGGTCTGAACAGATAGTTTAGCTCTTTAGATAAGTTCTGCTCTTTTCTATAACCTGTAGGGAACATGATATATGGTCTATACTTGGCATGTAGGTTTCTCACTTATGTATATGAGGGAGGGGAATGGGAAGGGAATATACAAATTAAATACTGTAGTATTTAATAAAGTTTACAAAATAGTATAGTGTTTTTGCAGACTAGTGTTTTGGTGGGCATTACTGTATTATTTACTACAGTGTTTTTGTGTGGATAATACTGTGGTATTTACTATAGTATTCTACAGTATACTACAACATTATATAGTATGTACTAGACATCATTGTGGGATACTACGGCGTGTAGTATAGTATTCTACAGTATACTACAGTTTACTACAGAATTCTATTGTAAGTGGTCAAAAGACCAATCAGTGACAAAAGATCAGACTTGGGCTGCCTGTGTAAACACACTACTATTGTCTGAGTGAGTGAAACATAAATAAATTCAAGGAGGAGGACAAGGAGGTGGCGCATATTTCAGAAATAGACCAAGCTTTGTGAAATGGCTCCGATACACAGTCAGGTCCATAATTATTGGCACCCTTGAGAAAGATGAGCAAAAAAACTGTATAAAATAAATAATACAAATACTGAGCTATATTGCATGCTCCAAAAATGGGGAAATTATATTATTGTATAATAAATACAATTGCTCAGAGAAATAGATTTTGTTTAACAAGTAATAAAATAAAATAAAAAGATAGTGAATTATTGCCACCCCTGTTTTCAGTACTTCAGCACACCAGTGGTGTGTTCAGATGCCATGAAAATAGATATATTTGGCCATGCACACCAGTGCAGTAAAGTACCTCATACTGTACCTACGGTAAAATATGGTGGTGGATCTTTGATGTTATGGGGCTATTTTGCTTCCACTGGTCCTGTGGCCCTTGTTAAGGTTAACGGCATCATGAACTTTACCAAGTACCAGGACATTTTAGCCAAAAACCTGATTGCCTCTGCCAGGAGGCTAACACAAGACAATAACCCCAAGCACTAATCAAAATCCATAAAGTAATAGTTGATTGACCACAAAATAAACATGTTGCAATGGCCATCTCAGTGTCTGTACTTAAACCCCATTGAAAACCTGTGGTTTGAATTGAAGAGGGCAGTCCATAAGAGCAGACGAAGGATATCAAGGTTCTGGAAAGATTCCGTAGGTTTAAGATCCCTCCCGTGTTCTCCAATCTCATAAAACATTTTAGAAAAAGGCTCAGTGTCATTATCTTCGGAAGGGGATGATGCTAGAGTATTGAAAACATGTCTGCCAATAATTTGACCCCTATCTTTTTTAGATTTGTTTGTATTACTTGTTAAACAAAATCTATTTCTCTGAGCAATTGTAGTAGTATAAAATAATGTAATTTAGCTTTTTTTTTTTTGCATACAATGTATCTCAGTATTTGTATTATTTATTTTATACAGTCTTTTTTGCTCATCTTTACCTGACTGTAACTTCGCTGCAAAGTGTCTATATTTTAATAATTTCTGAAGAATGCAATCAACACGAGCCATAGTCAGGGCTCTAAACACATGCCTCAACGACACACTTAGCGAACATTCTATCTGCGTGGTGTTTTAGGAAACGCATGTTACATCTTCGGCCGTTGTAGGAAAGATGCATTGTTAAAACACTCATAAGCCTAAAATCCATCGCGATCAGGAAACCGAGCCCAGGTAACTTTACCAGTGTATCCAAACATTTGGGGGCACAGAAAGAAAGTAAAAGGGATAGCTTCTTCAGGAGATCAATGATAATCGCAATGAATGAATCACAGATCTCTTGCATGTTGTCATCACAAACCTGACGTTTTTAAAGAGACATTGTACAATTCAATGTAATGCATCTCAGTAGGAAAATAGTGCTTTTACACAATATAGAAATCTAATATTCCACAAATGACTTTCTAATTTCAATGATAGGTATTCATAGCAACATGTTTTGTTTTATAATAAACGAATGTCTTTACAGTGTTACATATTAGTTTCTAGGGCACAACATGTGCTTCAAAAGTAGCTAGAATTCATATATGCTGTATCTCAATCAATTAAAAAAATATTAGTTTCTGGTTCTCCTAAATGTAATGTGGTGCTCCTAGCTTTTTAAAGTTGGGAGCACCAGTGGCCATAGTTCACTTCGCTCTACGGCTTATACAGTAGCAGGGGGTGAAAGGTCTATTGTGGTGAGACGGATAGACTTTCTCCTGAATGTAATGAGCTTCTTCACCTCGTTATCTTGAGGCCTATGCAAAAAAAAGTCTAGCTCAAGTTCATTAACTTCTCACCATGTTAAAGCTCTATTCTCATCCTCCCAGACCACCTCATTCACTCTTATCTATGAAGTGTTCAAGGACCAGGTTTAACTTCCTTTCACATGTTCAACCACCTCCACGCCATTGTCTGAAAAATCTATTTTATTCTTGACATTCACATTGTTCACTTGTTTTTTTCACCCCACTCTCCTCCTCTCCTCCCCCTTTTCCCCTCAATCTCAACCACCTTGTTCTGCCCTCTCCTGTCCTCTCTTCCACTCCCTTCATCCCTCTCTCTCTCTTCAATGTTTAACAATGAGGCATCTCCCATGCTGAGGTGAATTCGATCTCTCCACCCATCTATTGCCCTGTTCTTGCTGAGGCAACCGTATCTCGCTGAGAGAAGCTGACCCACAACTTCACAGGGGATCGGGTGGCGGCCATATTGAATTGGCTGAATGAGTGCGACGGTGTCCGTTTACCATCTTCCCCAATAGGACAGGACAATGGGGGGAGACAGGCGAGAGGCCCTTGCACAGCGAGGTAGACAGACAGGGCATTGAAGGGATGGGGATGGGTCATTGTAGGGTAAAGATGTACCAGCTAACACTAGCTTAGCATAGTGTAGCGCTAACTCCAGACTGACAATGAATGTTGTGTGTTTGCGCTTGTTGTGTTGTTCACCTATACTGGCGCTGCAGGCTTGATTGCTAACCCTTGTACTAACAGAGGGAATTTAAAGTAGAATAATATGGTCCCTTTTCGAATCAATATGCCTATTTGGCAGGTCGGGGCTAGGAGTGAATATGTTAGCATTGATAGCATCCACAACAGTGGCATCATTAGGCCTGGGCTTCCAGGGCTTCACCCCCGGATGATTTTGGTCCAGCCCCGGATGTTTATATTTTTTGTATTTTAGTCTGATAGGAGATTTCATAACCACATGCGTTACACAGTATATAAAAGAAACTGAAGTTAGGTTGAAAATACTGTATCCCTGAAAACAGGTTACTCTGCTTTCTGTTGACTCTGTGGAGAGTGCCTCTGGAGTGACGCGGTTCCTGCTGTGATTGGTCGAGATTTCACAACGCACTGGAACGCTCACATCCCCACCCCTAAATCACCGATTAGATGTACATTTCATCACTCAGCAAAACTCCTGTAACTCAGTCAGAGTCTGCAGCATAGCACAGAGCAAATATGGATATTCTGAACTTCTTCAGAAAGATAGGCAAAAAAGTGACCTGGTTGAGCAAGCTGAGCACGAGCAGGCAGCAGTGAATGAGGTGGAGAGGCCATGAACAGCCAGAAAGTCAAAGTGCAGTAGCAGCAGAGTTAGCCACAGGTTTGTGCAGGCTGGTGGTAGCTAACTAGCTAGCTAGTCTCCCTCGGCATAAGGGTTGGCTAATGCTAGTAAGCTAGCATTAGCACTCAGCATGCTTAAGCTATTGGGTGTCAGTCAGTTATTTAACAGTATATTTAGTGAATAGGCAAGCTAAGGATGTTGATATAAATCATGATATTAGGAAAAGTGTTTATTTCCAGCGAGTGTATTTGATGGGTATCGTTTCTGTATCTAGCTTGGCTGGCTAGCCACTTCGGTAGCTACTGGCTGGCTAGCTAGCTGAGACCGAAAATATGAAAGAACGTCTTTCTGACTGAAGCACATATCTTCTGACAGTCACACAGTGTCCCCCTGTGGACTGAACCTGAACTTTACTACAACTTTATATTTAACCCTGATTAAAATGGGCAATGTTGACGTGGTAGAACTGTCCAAATGAAATGAATCATATAAGGCTTATAACCTATTCCATTCTACAGGTAAACATGCTAGGCTATGTAACTATTTGTAAAAAAACTAAAAACTGGTGAGATTATTTTATTGAGCTTTAATTTTTATGATCCATATTATTAATTTAGCTACTTACTATTTCTATTGTTGTCCTGGATGGCAGTCGAGCTCCATGCCATCCAGGACCTCTATACCAGGCGGTGTCAGAGGAAGGCCCTAACAATTGTCAAAGACTCCAGCCACCCAAGTCGTAGACTGTTCTCTCTGCTACCGCACTCACATTGTACCAAGATAGCGTAGCAGTGCGGTCGTGTTCTCTTGTGTGTCCATGTAAATAGCCTGTTTTTTTATTTTATTTTTTATTTTACGTATATATTTCCCTATCACACTTTTCATCCTTATACTAAATATACTTTCCTGCAACCCGCCTCACTCAATGTGGAACGGATTCTATTATTTACTCACCTTTATCTATAATCTCCAGTTTAAACTAGCCAGCCAGCTAACTAGCTAACTAGCTACTTGCTATTAGCCACCGTTAGCGGTTTTCACCCAGAACATCGGATTTTCTGCCAGAATAACTGAATCACTGGACCTTAATGCCGGATCTAGCTAGCCGCAACCAAATGGATGTCGAATGAATGTTGCTGTAGGCTAATCACCACTGCCCCCGTAGCACCAGTTAGCCTTGAGCCTTGAGCTAGCCCCGGTTATCTACCTCTCTGTCTACCGGACGGGAGTAGCCAGCTAACCAGCTAACTAGCTACTTGCTATTAGCAACCGTTAGCGGCTTTTCTCCATTGTACGTAGCCTGCACTACCTACCAGCCAGCTCTAGCCTGGACTATTATCGGCCAGTCTGCACTGTCTGCACAGCGAGTTATCGACCCAGAACCTATCGGATTTTCTGCCGGAATCACTGAATCACTGGACCTTTAACACTGGATAATCGCAACTAGCTAGCTGCAACCAAATGAACGTTGTTGTTGGCTAATCAGCCTCGAGTCAGGCACATCTCCCGGCTATCTACCTCTCTGTCAACCGGACGGGACCTCCTAGAGTCGACACGGAACCCTGCCGATCCATCACGACTGGTCTGCCGACATAATCGTCTGTGGTTTCAACAGGCTTCCCGTTGCAACGACCACGAAGATCCATCTGCTAGCCCCGGCCCGCTAGCACACGCAAACTACAACCGTGCTTCCTGCTCGCTGTGCTGAAGCACCAATTTGAACTGCTCTCGGACTCACATATTGCTGTTCACTGGACCTTATGATCACTCAGCTGCACAGCTGATGCCTGCTGGACTGTTCCTTTACACGGTACCCTGTCCTGTTTATTCTGTTTAGCCTCAGCCCAAACGTTATCCATTACCAGTGGTTGTCTTAGCTCTCTCTAATAACACCTGTGATTGCTTTATGCCTCTCTCCCATGTCAATGTGCCTTGCCTATTGCTGTTCCAGTTAGTTCTTATTATACAATTTCACTGTAGAACCCCAAGTCCCTCTCAAACTGCCTCAAATAGTTCCTTTGTTCCACCCCACATACACACCGAGACCGGCTCAATCGGTGCCTCCAGTGATGCTATCTCTTTAATTGTTACCCAACGCTTAGGTTTACCTCCACTGTACTCATATCCTTCCATATCCTTGTCTGTACATAATGCCCTGAATCTTTTCTACAACGCCCGGAAATCTGCCCTCTTTATTCTCTGTACCCAACGCACTAGAAGATCAGTTCTTAAAGCCTTTAGCCGTATCCTTATTCTAGTCCTCCTCTGTTCCTCTGGTGATGTAGAGGCTAACCCAGGACCTGCAGCCCCCAGTATCACTCCTACTCCCCAGGAGCTATCATTTGTTGACTTCTGTAACCATAAAAGCCTTGGTTTTCTGCACGTTAACATCAGAAGCCTCCTTCCTAAGTTTGAGTTATTCACTGCGTTAGCACACTCCGTCAACCCTGATGTTCTAGCAGTGTCTGAATCCTGGCTTAGGAAGGCCACCAAAAATTCTGAAATGTCCATCCCCAACTACAACATTTTCCGTCTAGATAGAACTGCCAAAGGGGGTGGAGTTGCAATCTACTGTAGAGATAGCCTGCAGAGCTCTATTATACTATCCAGGTCTGTGCCCCAACAGGTTGAGCTTCTACTTCTAGAAATCCACCTTTCCAGAAATAAGTCTCTCACTGTTGCCGCTTGCTAAAGACCCCCCTCAGCCCCCAGCTGTGCCCTGGACACCATATGTGAATTGATTGCCCCCCATTTATCCTCAGAGTTCGTACTGCTTGGTGACCTAAATTGGGATATGCTTAACACCCCGGCCATCCTACAATCCAAACTAGATGCCCTCAATCTCACACAAATTATCAACGAACCTACCAGGTACAACCCTAAATCCGTAAACATGGGTACCCTCATAGATATCATCCTGACTAACTTACCCTCTAAATACACCTCCGCTGTCTTCAACCAGGATCTCAGCGATCACTGCCTTATTGCCTGCGTCCGTAACGGGTCCGCGGTCAAACGACCACCCCTCATCACTGTCAAACGCTCCCTAAAACACTTTAGCGAGCAGGCCTTCCTAATTGACCTGGCCCAGGTATCCTGGATGGATATAGATCTAATTCCGTCAGTTGAGGATGCCTGGTTATTCTTTAAAAGTAATTTCCTCTCAATCTTAAATCAACATGCCCCATTCAAAAAATACAGAACTAAGAACAGATATAGCCCCTGGTTCTCCTCAGACTTGACTGCCCTTGACCAGCACAAAAACATCCTGTGGCGTACTGCATTAGCATCAAATAGCCCCCACAATATGTAACTTTTCAGGGAAGTTAGTAGGGGTGTAACGATCCATCTACTACATCGATGTATCGATTTATATTCCTATGATCCAACTACATCGATCTGTGCTCGGCGAGTTGGCCTTTTGGACAACATATCAATCTAACATCGTTTTAAAATGTAATAAATCGATTGTATCGATACTAGGAAATAACCCATTGGATTTAAGCACGTCAGACTTTATATGGATGTTTTTTCTTAGCACTTTTAATGATAAAGGCTTTAAACATTACTCGATTCAGTCTGCCTATCCGTGACGTCATCGCCCCGCGCCAGCAGCAGCGCAAAGGCGCAAAGACAACAAAACATAGCATGGCGGACGACAGAGGAGAAGCCGACGAGCGAGAAATTATCAAGCCACCATTGCGGTCCTTACAAGAAACAGGAATCTAGGAAACTTCACCTGCACTGTCCAGTATCCAGGTATTTATTTCAGTCACACTGGTTGAATTTTTGGCTAAAAGGTTACTGAATCGATTTCAAGTCACTGAATCGTTTCGGATCGTATCGTTCTAAATGAACCAATATCGTCCTTGAATCGTATCGACAACCACGAATCGTGATACAAATCGAATCGTTGTTAAAACGAATCGTTACACCGCTAGAAGTTAGGAAACAAAGGCTAACTTTTTCAAACAGAAATTTGCATCCTGTAGCACTAACTCCAAAAGGTTTTGGGACACTGTAAAGTCCATGGAGAATAAGAGCACCTCCTCCCAGCTGCCCACTGCACTGAGGCTAGGAAACACTATCACCACCGATAAATGTACAATAATCGAGAATTTCAACAAGCATTTTGCTACGGCTGGCCATGCTTTCCACCTGGCTACCACTACCCTGGCCACCAGCTCTGCACCCTCCGCTGCAGCTTGCCCATGCCCCCCCGCTTCTCCTTCACACAAATTCAGACAGCTGATGTTCTGAAAGAGCTGCAAAATCTGGACCCCTACAAATCATCTGGGCTAGACAATCTGGACCCTTTCTTTCTAAAACTAGCCACCGAAATTGTCACAACCCCTATTACTAGCCTGTTCAACCTCGCTTTCGTAACGTCTGAGATACCCAGAGATTGGAAAACTGCCGCGGTCATCCCCCTCTTCAAAGGGGGTGACACTCTAGATCCAAACTGTTACAGACCTATATCCATCCTGCCCTGCCTTTCAAAAGTTTTTGAAAGCAAAGTTAACAAACAGATCACCGACCATTTCGAATCCCAACGTACCTTCTCGGCTATGCAATCCGGTTTCCGAGCTGGTCATGGTCATGGGTGCACCTCAGCCACACTCAAGGTCCTAAACGATATTATAACCGCGATCGATAATAGACAGTACTGTGCAGCCGTCTTCATCGACCTGGCCAAGGCTTTCGACTCTGTCAACCACCGCATTCTTATTGGCAGACTAAATAGCCTTGGTTTCTCAAATGACTACCTCGCCTGGTTCACCAACTACTTCTCAGATAGAGTTCAATGTGTCAAATCGGAGGGCCTCTTGTCTGGACCTATGGTAGTCTCTATGCGGGTGCCACAGGGTTCAATTCTTGGGCCGACTCTTTTCTCCGTGTATATCAATGATGTCGCTCTTGATGCTGGTGACTCTCAGATCCACCTCTACGCAGACAACACCATTTTGTATACATCTGGCCCTTCATTGGACACTGTGTTAACAAACCTCCAAACGAGCTTCAATGCCATACAACACTCCTTCAGTAGCCTCCAACTGCTCTTAAACACTAGTAAAACTAAATGCATGCTCTTCAATCGAACGCTGCTGGCACCCGCCCACCCGACTAGAATCACTACTCTCGACGGGTCTGACCTAGAGTATGTGGACAACTACAAATACCTAGGTGTCTGGTTAGACTGTAAACTCTCCTTCCAGACTCACATTAAGAATCTCCAATCCAAAGTTAAATCTAGAATCGGCTTCCTATTTCGCAACAAAGCCTCCTTCACTCATGCTGCCAAACATGCCCTCGTAAAACGGACTATCCTACCGATCCTTGACTTCGGCGATGTCATTTACAAAATAGCCTCCAACACTCTACTCAGCAAATTGGATGTAGTCTATCACAGTGCCATCCGTTTTGTCACCAAAGCCCCATATACTACCCACCACCGTGACCTGTACGCTCTTGTTGGCTGGTCCTCACTACATATTCGTCGCCAAACCCACTGGCTCCATGCCATCTATAAATCACTGCTAGGCAAATCCCCGCCTTATCTTAGCTCATTGGTCACCATAGCAACACCCACCCGTAGTATGCGCTCCAGCAGGTATATCTCACTGGTCATTCCCAAAGCCAACACCTCCTTTGGCCGCCATTTCTTCCAGTTCTCTGCTGCCAATGACTGGAACGAATTGCAAAAATCTCTGAAGCTGGAGACTCTTATCTCCCTCACTAACTTTAAGCATCAGTTGTCAGAGCACCTTACCGATCACTGCACCTGTACACAGCCCATCTGAAATTAGCCCACCCACCCAACTACCTCATCCCCATATTGTTATTTATTTTCCTCATTTGCACCCCAGTATCTCTATTTGCACATCATCTCTTGCACATCTATCATTCCAGTGTTGACACTAATTGTAATTATTTTGCACTATAGCCTATTTATTGCCTTACCTCCATAACTTGCTACATTTGCACACACATTTTCTGTTGTATTTTTGACTTTATGTTTTGTTTTACCCCATATGTAAGTCTGTGTTGTTGTTTTTATCCCACTGCTTTGCTTTATCTTGGCCAGGTCGCAGTTGTAAATGAGAACTCGTTCTCAACTGGCTTACCTGGTTAAATAAAGGTTAAATAAAAAATTAAAATAAAAAACAGCAAGAAGTACTGGAGCGCCAAGGCTGGGACCAAAAGGCTCCTGAACAGCTTCTACCCCCAAGCCATAAGACTGCTGAACAATTAATCAAATGGCTACCCGGACTATTTGCATTGACCCCTTTTTTTTGCACTGGATCTATACACACTCACTGGACTCTACCCACACACTCACACATACAGTGAGCTCCAAAAGTATTGGGACAGTGACACATTTTTTGTTGTTTTGGCTCTGTACTCCAGCACTTTGGATTTGAAATGATACAATGGCTATGAGGTTAAAGTGCAGACTGTATTTTCATCCATATCGATTGAACCGTTTAGAAATTACAGCACTTTTTGTACATAGTCCCCCCATTTTAGGGGACCGAAAGTATTGGGACAAATTAACTTATGTGTATTAAAGTAGTAAAAAGTTAAGTATTTGGTCCCATATTCATAGCACGCAATGATTACATCAAGCTTGTGACTCTACAAATTGGTTGGATGCATTTGCTGTTTGTTTTGGTTGTGTTTCAGATTATTTTGTGCCCAACAGAAAGGAATGGTAAAACCCCCAGGACATGCTAACCTCTCACCATTACAATAACAGAGGAGGATAGCATTTGGGGGGGTGTTATGATATGTGTGTGTGTGTGTGAGAGAGAGAGAGGGTCTTTGGGCACTATGGGATTGATTCTTTAAACAGTTTGGCTCATTGGACAGGTCAGTCTATGTTTGAAGTTGTTTATGTTTTTGGGAATACACTGTAGATATATGTGTTCCAGAGTAGAGTGTTCCAGAGTAGAGACACCCACAGTAGCTACTGTAATTGAGTACTGGCAGTGTCTGCTGTGGCAGGTGAGAAGGTGCAAGTTACCTGAAAAATATCTAATCTCTCAATGTTTTAATCTCTCAATGTTCATCTCAAAGTGCACCAAATTCATGCATCCTTCTTTTTTTCCCAGGGGAGGATGCCCTCAGACTCCCCTACTGGCTTTGGGCTAAGCACCCAATGTCTTGAAATCATAAAAAAGCCCCTGATCCACAAGCTTTATATTATGGCTCTCTTGGGGAACTGGAGATTAAATATGAAGTGGGTGAATATTTGAGATGTTCCTCCTAGTGTGTGTGTGTGTGTGTGTGTGTGTGTGTGTAGCACACAGGGTGTTGTGATGCATCTAGTGCGGTTGTGCATGCCTACTTCCCACCTGCTTGCAAACCTCTCGCTTACAGCTCACTGCCGCTGGCTAGCCCTTGTGGTAAACTGGGAAGCAGCTCTGCGCGTAAGCCTTCCCTAGCCAGTACACAGCCTAAGACTCCTGCCGGGCCTCCTCGTGACAGCACGCGGTAACTGGGCGTCCCCCCAGGCTAACTCGGCAGGGGATCTCGGCGCTGCAGTGGTCCCTAGAGGT
The DNA here is from genome assembly GCF_964263955.1 of Coregonus lavaretus. Classification (NCBI taxonomy): domain Eukaryota; kingdom Metazoa; phylum Chordata; class Actinopteri; order Salmoniformes; family Salmonidae; genus Coregonus; species Coregonus lavaretus. The sequence goes on from NC_139993.1 coordinate 9,274,791, forward strand.
GCGGTGCGCAGGCCTTGTGGGTAAGTCTGGGAAGACAAAGGCTAGGGTAGCTCACCCTGTGAGAAAAGCAACGTGCTGTCGGCAGGCGACATTTTCCAACAGCGAAGGATTGATGTTGGGACAAGTGCATCGCCACATCATTCTAAATAATTTTACCGCACAGGTATCCACTACTGCTCTTCAGCGAGTTCCACCTACATTTCCTGCACCATTAAAGTCTACTGGCGACGGAGTGCTTGGTAATGGGGGCAGGACTGAATGATCTGGAAGCTCCTAGCTAGGCCCCTGCACGGTAGCGGCACAGGGCTATTGGTCATCAGCAGCTGGGATTTGAGTGGCAGCTGCTCCTGGCAGATCCCTCTATGTCTGGGCAGCCCTATTTAGGAACCACACTGCTCACCCCAGCTGGGTAAAGGCCTAGAAACAGTAGCATAAACATTACACACTCTAACTCGCATGGACTTCAGCAGTCAAAAACGAAATAAAACGAAATATGTCCCCTTATGACTTGCAACATTGAACATAAGGACTCTCTTGGACTCGGAACCATGGCGCCGACAGGCCCGAACGAAGGACTGCACTCATTGCAACAGAGATGAAGTGATATAACATGGACATCGCTGCTCTCAGTGAGACCACACTCCTGGGTGAAGGGTCGCTCAGAGAGGAAGGAGAGAGCTACACCTTCTTCTGGAAGTACCCAAAAATGACAAAATCTTGTTATTGGGTGACTTCAAGAGAGATTGTGAGATATGGAGTGGAGTGATAGGACAGCATGGCATTGGTCATGCCAATGCAAATGGATTGAGATTGCTAAGACTTTGTGCTGAAGATCAACTCACCAACACCATGTTCCAAATGAAAAACAAAAACAAAACCTCCTGGATGCACACACGATCAAAGCACTTGCACCTCATAGACTACATGATTGTCAGGCGCTCTGATATCAGGGATGTCCTCATTATGCACGTCTTGATAGGAGCGGAGTGCTGGACAGATCATCGGATGATCTTAACCAAGCTCAGAATAAAGGTTTGCCCAGCTATTCACCTCAAGAAGTCCACCAAGAAAAGCCTGCACTGTGCTCGACTTCAGGAAACAGGTATGTAACAACCTACACTCTTAGAAAAAAAGGGTTCCAAAAGGGTTCTTCGGCTGTCCCCATAGGAGAACCCTTTTGGATTCCATGTAGAACCCTCTGTGGAAAGGGTTTTACATGGAACCTAAAAGGGTTCAACCTGGAACCAAAAGGATTCTTCAAAGGGTTTTCCTATGGGGACAGCCGAAGAACCCTTTATGGTTCTAGATAGCAAAAGAAAAATCTATGAGTGTACGTCGCTCTCTAGCAGAAAAACTAGAAAATCAAATCAAAATCAAATTTGAATTGTCACATGCTTCTTAAACAACAGATGTAGACTAACAGTGAAACGCTTACTTCCGGGCCCTTCCATACAATGCAGAATACAACAAAATAATAATAATAATAGAAAACTAATAGTAAAATGACGAATAAATACACAATGAGCAATGATAGCTTGGCTGTATACATGGGGTACCAGTACCGAGTCTATGTGCAGGGGTATGAGAAAATGGAGGTAGATTTGTACATATAGGTGGGGTTAAAGTGACTAGGCAACAGGATAGATAATAGACAGTAGCAGCAGCGTATGTGATGAGAGTGGAAGTGTGTGTGTGACGAATGTGTGCCTGTGTGTACGTGTTATGTGTGAGTGTGTGTGTGCATGTGTTGGAGTGTCAGTGTAAGTATGTGTGTGGGTAGAGTCCAGTGTGTGTGCATAGAGTCAAAAAGAGGCAAAAAGGGTCAAGGCAGATAGTCTGGGTAGCTATTTGGTAACTGTTTAGCCGTCTTACGGCTTGAAGCTGTTGAGGAGCCTTTTGGTCCCAGACTTAGCACTTCGGTACCATTTGCCGTGCGGTAGCAGAGAGAACAGTCTATGACGGCTGGAGTCTTTGACAATTTTTAGGGCCTTCCTCTGACACCACATGGTATACAGGTCCTGGATTGCAGGGAGTTCAGCCCCAGTGATGTACTGCTCCACTACAGCCCTGTCGATGTGGATGGTGGCATGTTCGGCACTCCATTTCCTGTAGTCCACTATAAGCTCCTTTGTCTTGCCCACGCTGAGGGAGAGGTTGTTGTCCTGGCGTTGAGACTCTCCTGAATGCGGAGGGTCTGATTGATGACAAATGGTCCTCCCTAAGCACATCACTCTATGAGTCAGCAGCCCACTCCATCGGCTACAGAAGCAAGAAATATCAGGACTGGTTAAATGAAAACTCCACGTACATCTCTACCCTACATGACAGCATACGCAAGGCACATAAAGCCACACTCAACAACCCCACTTCTAAGGCCCTCAAAAAGCAATGGCAAGTGCACCAGAGGGAGGCACAGAGTGCTCAATGACATCTACAAAATGAGTGGTGGATCTCCATGCATGTCATATCTGTCTGCACAAGAAATCCAATCTTGTGCAGACAGATATGACATGCACAACTTTTATGATTCCCTGAAGACCACCCACAGCCCAAGAAGTTGCTTTCTCTGTCCCCTCAGAAGTGCAGATAGTCCACTCTCATAAAATACTCAACTAAGATAGTCCAGAGGTAGGGTGAACACTTTTAAGCCCTCTTAAACCTGATGAACCCAGTTGACTTCTCAGTCCTGGAGGAGTTCCCAACCCTGCCCACCATCCAGAACCTTGATCTCCACCCACCTTTTCTGAGGTCTGCGCCACCATCAGGTCACTGAAGAACAACAAAACTCCTAGACCTGACTCTATCCTTGCTGAGATCCTAAAACAGGGGGGGTATCTCTGTAGCAGAGCAGTTCACCTCTTCATCTCTGAGATATGGAGACAATGGAGGGATGCAAACATTGTCACCATATACAAAAACAAGGGGGACAAATCCATCTGCGGCAACAGCAGGGGAATATCCCTCCAGTTGCTGGCAAAGTTATGCTCCACAGACTCATCGGCACCATCCCTGAAGACCTGCTACCGGAGTCCCATTGCGGCTTCAGAAAGAACAGAAGCACGTTGGACATGATTTTGTGGGAGTGTGGGAGTCGACTGTATCTTATTAATTTGAGATTGCTGTTGAATACCTGACCATTCTGTGTTGTCTTACATTTTAGGCTGGGGTTCAATCTTGTTAGAATGTTTGTAATGATATATCTGAAGGCCAGACTAATGTATGTCTTAAGCGAAGACTCAGAAACCTACGCAGTAATTTCATTTCATCCAATATGTGTTGTAATGCTCTGCTGGAGCTTATTGATCAACTTGAAATACACCAGAAAACTCAAGATGGTATTGACTACTGGTATGACAGATTATGTGATGTGCTATATAGTGAATTGGATGACTGTGTCAAGGTTACTGGTATGACAGATTCTGTGATGTGCGATATAGTGAATTGGATGACTGTGTCAAGGCCACATTTCTAAATGCTTCCAGACAAAATAAAGGCCCAAAAGTGGGTAAACCCTTCTGGAATAAGGAACTAGATGCATTATGGTCACAGATGAGGTTGTCTGAAAAAAGGTTTCTAAAGTGTAAAGGAAGACCTAAAAAATGAATTTAAAGCATGTCAACATACATTTCATAAAAGATTAAGGTCTATAAACCGTAGATTTAGTTGTGGGCAGGCATTACAACTGGAGCAGCTACAGACCAACAACCCACAACAGTTTTGGAGTGAGATAAACAAGTTGGGTCCCAAAAAGGTAAAGCAAATTCCCATGAAATTGTATTGGAAAATGGAGAACTTCACTATTAAGCTGATATTGTTTTGGGGAAATGGGAAAGAGATTTTGCACTTTTATTTTCAGGCGTTAACAGCCCTTCTATGTTTGATAATGATTTTTTTAAAGAAACATATTCTCGTAAAGATGAGTTGGAGGAGGAAATGCAGAGGAAGCTACAGGAATTGATGATTTGTCTAATGAAGTCACTTAAATAGTTCCAAATACTATTTGAACTCTTCCAGGCTTGTTTTGAGAGTCTGTATGGTACAGATCCATAATCAAGCCTATCCCCAAATCCTCCAGAAATGACCCTAAAATCCCATTGAACTATAGAGGGATAAGTCTCATTAGCAATGTATGTAAATTGTATTATTGCATTCTAAATACCAGGCTCTCCCACTATCTAGACCTGTTTCGTCAGCTTGCTGATGAACAGAATGGCTTTAGGAAAGCCAGAGCGTGTATACACCATGTACACTATATATACACAAGTATGTGGACACCCCTTCAAATTAGTGGTTTCGGCTATTTCAGCCACACCCGTTGCTGACAGGTGTATAAAATCGAGCACACAGCCATGCAATCTCCATAGACAAACATTGGCAGTAGAATGGCCTTACTGAAGAGCTCAGTGACTTTCAACTTGGCACCGTCATAGGACACCACCTTTCCAACAAGTCAGTTCGTAAAATGTCTGCCCTGCTAGAGCTGCCCCGGTCAACTGTAAGTGCTGTTATTGTGAAGTGAAAACCTCTAGGAGCAACAACAGCTCAGCCGCGAAGTGGTAGGCAACACAAGCTCACAGAATGGGACCGCCGAGTGCTGAAGCGCGTAGAGCGTAAACATCATCTGTCCTCGGTTGCAACTCTCACTATTGAGTTCCAAACTGCCTCTGGAATCAACACAAGAACCGTTCGTCAGGAGCTTAAAAAAATGGGTTTCCATGGCCGAGCAGCCACACACAAGCCTAAGATCACCATGCGCTATGCCAACTGTCGGTTGGAGTGGTGTAAAGACTGGAGCAGTGGAAACACGTTCTCTGGAGAGATGAATTACACTTTGGAATCTGGGTTTGGCGGATGCCAGGAGAACGCTACCTGCCCGAATGCATAGTGACAACTGTAAAGTTTGGTGGAGGAGGAATAATGGTCTGGATCTGTTTTTCATGGTTCGGGCTAGGCCCCTTAGTTCCAGTGAAGGGAAATCTTAACGCTACGGCATACAATTACATTCTAGATGATTCTGTGCTTCCAACTTTGTGGCAACAGTTTGGGGAAGGCCCTTTCCTGTTTCAGCATGACAATGCCCCCGTGCAGAAAGCGAAGTCCATACAGAAATGCTTTGTAGAGATCGATGTGGAAGAACTTGACTGGCCTGCCAGAGCCCTGACCTCAACTCCATCGAACACCTTTGGGATGAATTGGAACGCCAGGCCTAATCGCCCAACATCAGTGCCCGACCTCACTAATGCTCTTGTTGCTGAATGGAAGCAAGTCCCCACAGCCATGCTCCAACATCTAGTGGAAAGCCTTCCCAGAAGAGTGGAGGCTGTTATAGCAGCAAAGGGATACCAACTCTATATTAATGCCCATGATTTTGGAATGAGATGTTCAATGAGAAGGTGTCCACATACTTTTGGTCATGTAGTTTATCACACGAAATGGGTGATGGACAACCACAAATTAATACAAACCATACGAAACGTAACATATCATACTAAGTGTAGTGTCTCGGATTTACTTACAGAATCATACAAAATGCTCTGAGACCAGGTCAGTGTGTCACAACAGCCGTGCACAAGGACATGGAAACAGAGTGTGGGGTGACCCTGGACTTCAGATTGGACGGGAATCTCTTCAACATTAGGAGGCTCCAAGCTAACCACAAAGCTCCAATTTGAACGCATACTTGAGCTCCAGTACACCGATGATATAGCAGAATGGGGCTGTCTGTTAACATCCCAAACACAGAGGTCCTATGTCAGTGGTCAACTGAAACAGCCGCGTTCTCCATCTCAGACTCATCACTTACCATTGTACCAAACTTTAAATATCTGGGGCGCATCCTCTCGGAAGACTGCAACATCGACCAGAGTATCCAGAATCAGGTCAAACAGACCTCATCCTCCTTTGGGCGGCTAAGGAAGAGGGTTTTTAACAACAGCAACCTGCACCTACACACTAAAGTTGTAGTCCACCAGGCAGTGTACTACACTCCTTTATGGATGTGAAACATGGACAGTCTACAGCCGACACTTAAAACCACTGGAGTCCTTTCACATAAAATGCCTCCAACGCGTTTTGAAAGTGACCTGGCAGGACCCCGTGTTCCGCACTCAGATATCCTACAGACAACCAACTGCAGGAGCATTGAGGCATCCATCACCCGCCAGCTTAGATGGCTTGGCCGTGCCATCCGTATGGCAGAGAATCGACTGCCACGGAAGATGCTGCACGGACAGCTACAACTGGGCCGTCGCTCTGCAGGTGGGTAGAAAATGCGGCTAAAGGACCAACTGAAGACATTACTAAAGAAGTGTGGGATAAACCCTGCCTCCTTCCACACTGTTGCTGCGGACCGTACCACCTGGCGCGGCCTCTGCCATCAAGGAGTGCAGATGTCCGAGAAAAAAATACATATGCCCCTGCCTGCACCGGCCTCAACGGGACAGGCCTTTGTGTGCTCTGTCCGTGGCAAACAGTGCATCCCGCATCGGATTATGCAGTCATCAGCAAACACACAAGGAGTAGAGGAAGTCATCATTGGATACAATGGACTACCTTAAGCAAGTAAGTAAGTGTGTGTGTGTGTGTTTACTTTTCATTTAAACCTTGTGGTTTCGTGTCTCGACCGGTTGAATAGAGGCAGATATTTCCTCGTTTCCCACACACACAGACACACAAACACACATACATAGAAGCATGTGCACGCAAACTAACACATGCACACACACACGAATACACATGCACACACACACACTGCAAAGTCTTTGTGAGGAAACAAGTCAGAATTTCACACCCACGGCTCAGACAGCTCGTCAGCCCTAGAACTGTGCCACTGTTCCTCCTCCAGTCCAGACACAGCTAATGGATGAAAATATGAGCCTGTAGAACACACACACACACTTGCAATGACATACACACACAGACACAATCCCTACCCCCAAACACTGCCCCCCCTACCCACACACAGTACTACAGTATATAACATATTCATGTACAGAGTGTCCATATATAATGTATGTGTTGTGTATGTACAGTGTTAGGCCATGTGTGTGCAGTGTGCTCTGGGTGCACTGTACTGTAAAGGTGTGTGTGTGTGTGTGTGTGTGTGTGTGTGTGTGTGTGTGTGTGTGTGTGTGTGTGTGTGTGTGTGTGTGTGTGTGTGTGTGTGTGTGTGTGTGTGTGTGTGTGTGTGTGTGTGTGTGTGTGCACTGTACTGTATTGAGATGGGATTGCTCAGCAGACTGAATGGAAAAGTGCCGGAGGGGCCTGTAGTGCTGGAGCAGATGGGCGGACCAGCGTGGTGCACCCGCACGCCTGTGTGTGTCTGTGTGTTTGTGTGTATGTGTGTGTGTGTTTCTGTCCCACCTAGCATGCTCTGTAAGGCAGCCTGACATGATGTCTCTCTTGTTATCATGTGACCCGCTAGTGTGTGTGTGTGTGTGTTTGTGTGTATGTGTATATGTGTGTGTGTGTGTGTGTGTGCGTGTGTCATTCTATCCCACAGAGCATGCTCAGCGAGGCAGCCTGACATGATGGGGTTGCCAGAAAGGCCTCTGTTTTGCCATATGACCAGCTAGAATCATGTGTATGTGAGTGTGTGTGTGTTTGGCCTATACTGTACATAGGCATGTTTAAATGTATCCCGATGATGGCTCACCACTCATCATACTGAGCGACTTCAACCTCCCGACACCTGACTTCGACTCATTTCTTTCCAACTCTTTCTTTCATATGACCAGCTAGAATCATGTGTATGTGAGTGTGTGTGTGTTTGGCCTATACTGTACATAGGCATGTTTAAATGTATCCCGATGATGGCTCACCACTCATCATACTGAACGACTTCAACCTTCCGACACCTGACTTCAACTCATTTCTTTCCATCTCTTTCTTTCCCCTCCTTGCCTCTTTTGACCTCACCCTTTCCCAGTCCCCTCCCACTCACAAGGCAGGTAATACGCTTGACCTCATCTTTACTAGATGCTGTTCGCCTACTGATCTCACTGCAACCACCTTCTAGGTCTTTGATCACTACTTTGTTTCTTATTCTCTCCCTCTCTCCTCCAACCCTACCCACTCAGCCCCTACCCAGATGGTCATGCCCCGCCACAATCTTCGCTCTCTCTTCCACTACTCTCTCCTGTTCTATCCTACCATCTCTTCCTTCCACTAAATCCTTCTCTCTCCTGTCTCCTGACTGCCTCTTCGAACCTACTCTCCTACCTTTTCGCCTCCTTTGACTCCCACTGTCCCCTTTCCTCCCAGTCAGCTTGACCCTCCCCTCCTGCTCCGTGGCTGAGTGACTCACTGCATGCTCACAGAACAGGGCTGTGGGCAGCTGAGCGAAAATTGAGCAAAACTGAACTTCTGGAGGCCCTATCATCCTTCCACTCCCTCCTCTCTACCTTTTCTTCTTCTGTATCTGCTGCTAAAGCGTCTTTCTATCACTCTAAATTCCAAGCCTCTGCCTCCAACCCTGGGAAACTCTTTTCCACCTTCTCCTCCCTCCTTAATCCTCCACCTCCACCTCCTCCCCCTCCCTCCTCCCTCTCTGCAGACAACTTTGCCAACCACTTTGAAAAAAAGGTTGACGACATCCGCTTCTCATTCATTCAGCCTACTGAGTCCACTGGTCCCATGCACACGGAACTAACCTACGCCTTGACCTCTTTCTCCCATCTCTCTTCAGATGAAATCTTGCGACTAGTGATGTCCAGCCACCCGACAAACCTACCCACTCGACCCCACCCCCTCTTCCCTTCTCCAGACTATCTCTGGAGACCTTCTCCCATTCCTCACTTCCCTCATCAACTCATCCCTGATCACAGGCTGTGTCCCCTTTGACTTCAAGATGGCCAGAGTCACTCCCCTCCTCAAGAAACCAACACTCGACCCCTCTGATGTAAAAGATCACAGACCGCTATGCCTTCTTTCTTTTCTTTCCAAAACACATGAGGGTGCTGTCTCTGACCAACTCACTCGTTATCTCTCTTAGAACTATTTTCTTGACCCTAACCAATCCGGCTTCAAGACAGGTAATTGAACTGAGACTGCTCTCCTCTGTGTCTCAGAGGCTCTCCGCTCTGCAAAAGCTGACTCTCTCTCCTCTGTTCTTATCCTCCTAGATCTATCCGCTGCCTTTGAACCATCAGATCCTTCTCTCCACCCTCTCTGGGCTGGGCGTCTCAGGCTCTGCACACTCCTGGATCGCATCCTACCTGGCAGGTCGCTCCAGGGTTATTGCATTTTAATTCAATCACTTTTTGACAGCACCCCTTTTGATTAGAAAGAAACCTTCCATACATATTTGCCCATTGTAGAAGTGCTCAGAAAGTAACTTTTTGAAATGACAAAACATTTAAGACATAAAGGTGCTCAAAGTTAACCAATTTTGCATACCCCACCATACCATGAGACATTCATGTCTTCATCACTGGAAAAAAAAAGGAATGATTGAGATTGATATAATGTAAAAGCTTATAAACAGGATTTTCTAACTATTTTCTAAATTCTGAAAAATAAATACAAATTATGAATATTTTTAAATCTTAAACGTCAATGATCGAATAACGCGTCAACTCAGATTTTTTTCATATTCGCATGTGCTGTATCTTAGACTCTATGTTACATCATCTGAGGTTTTTATGTTGTGCCTGTCATCGGTTGAGACACAACTTGCTCTTGAATACAAGATGGGTGTTATGTTTTGACTGATAAATGTACTAAAATGGGAATAACATTTAAATGTCAACTTTCAAATGGTACCACAAAGATGATTGGAAGTCCACACATCAGAGAATGTTGACTTGAATGGGAATATCTGTTGATTTAAATTATACTGTCAATCCTCCGTAGAAAACCTATTGAAATCATAGAAATCTAGATAATAGAATAGACATGACCATTTAAGTTGACATTCAATGGTGGGTGGACCGGCGGCCATATTTGTGGTAGTAATTAGAAGTTAAAATTCCAATTCAATTAAAATGTCAATGATGTACCAGCTAAATTGAAGTAGTCTGAAGGGATAGTGTCATGGATTCAGCCGAGGCTGCTCCTCCTCCTTGCTCGGGCATGCTTCGGCGTTCGTCGTCACCGGACTACTAGCTGCTACCTATGTTTCTGTGTTCTACTTGTTTTGTCTTCATTGTACACACCTGGTTCCCATTATGTCTATGATTTGTTCCCTATTTAACCCTCTGGCTCCCACCGTGTTGTGTGCGTGTTTGTTCTATGTTTGGTGTTTTCGACTGGTGAGCGGGATTGACCTCCCTGCGTGGAGTTTATTTTCATTTGTTATTTACGAGTAAAGTACGTTGTCTACTAGCTCTGTGTCCTGCGCCTGACTCCGTCCTACCGCTACACACTGACGCCTGACAGAAACACGCACCTCAAATGGAGTCAGCAGGTACATTCATTCCTTCCGGATCAGTGGAGGAACGCGTCCAATAGCAGGCAACCATGATACAGACTCTCGGCACAGCCATGGAGCGCGTGTTGAACACCATGGAGCGATGGGAGAGAGGGGGTTTTCCTACACCTCCTCCAACTACACAGCAACCCACACCGCTGTCCACCCCTTCGTCACCTGGGTCCAGTGGGATTCGGCTCTCGCTCCCGAGGGCATATCACGGTACAGCTGCCGGGTGCCAGGGTTTTCTGCTCCAGGTAGAGCTCTAACTGGTTACCATCCACCCGGCTCCCTCAGGATACGAGAGTGTGTCCGCCCTCATCTCCTGTCTGTCGGGGAGAGCGCTCGAGTGGGCCAACACAGAGTGGGGAGGAATAGACGCGGCGTCTGTGCGCTATGAAGATTTCACCGGGCGGTATTCGATCATCCACCAGAGGGGAGAGCGGCGGGGGAACGTCTGTTCCACCTCAGACAGGGTAAGAGGAGCGCACAGGACTTCGCACTGGACTTCAGGACCCTGGCTGCCAGCGTGGGATGGAATGAGAGGGCCCTGATTTACCACTACCAATGCAGCCTACGGGAGGACGTTCGTCGGGAGCTGGCCTGCAGGTACACCACCATTAACCTGGACCAGCTGGTGGATATGTCGATAAGGCTGGATAACCTGTTGGCGACCCGCGGCTGTCCGTATCAGGGTCCGTCCATTCCATCCCCCAGCACCTCCGACCCTACTCCGATGGAGCTCGGAGGTGCTGCTCTCAGGGAGACCGGAAGGGGGGCCGTCTCCTGCACCAACTGTGGCCGCAGAGGACACACTGCTGGTCGGTGCTGGGGAGGGTCCTCAGGGAGTCGAGGCAGCAGGCAGAGCACTGGTAGACCGTCCCAGGTGAGTAGGCACCCGACTCACCCAGAGCTCCCTGTTGCGCACATGTGTATTGACATCGAATTTCCTGAGTTTTCCCCGCATTCCCAGCATAAGGCGCTCGTAGATTCAGGCGCAGCTGGGAACTTTATTGATCGTAAGTTTTCCCATAGTTTAGGGATTCCTATTGTTCCTGTTGATGTGCCCTTCCCTGTACATGCCTTAGATAGTTGCCATTTAGGGTCAGGCCTGATTAGGGAGGTCACAGCTCCACTCTGGATGAAAACACAGGAGGGTCATGAGGAGAGAATTAGTCTCTTTCTGATTGATTCTCCTGCGTTTCCAGTGGTGTTGGGGCTTCCCTGGTTAACCTCTCATGACCCCACAATTTCATGGCAACAGAGGGCTCTCAAGGGATGGTCACGTCAGTGCTCGGGGAGGTGTGTAGGTGTTTCCATAGGTGCAACTACAGTGGAAAGTCCAAACCAGGTCTCCACTATGCACATTCCCCCTGAATATGCCAATTTGGCTCTCGCCTTCTGTAAAAATAAGGCGACTCAATTACCACCCCATCGACAGGGGGATTGTGCGATAAATCTCCAGGCAGGAGCTGCACTTCCCCGGAGTCACGTGTATCCTCTGTCACAGGAAGAGACGGCTGCTATGGAAAAATATGTCTCCGAATCTCTGGGACAGGGATACATTCGGCCTTCCACTTCACCTGTCTCCTCAAGTTAATTTTTTATGAAGAAGAAGGATGGAGGTTTACGCCCGTACATTGACTACCGTGGTCTCAATCAGATCACTGTTAAGTACAGTTATCCACTACCTCTCATTGCTAGTATGACGGTCATTGCACGGGGCGTGCTTCTTCACTAAATTGGATCTCAGGAGCGCGTACAACCTGGTGCGTATCCGGGAGGGAGATGAGTGGAAGACAGCATTTAGTACCACATCTGGGCACTATGAGTACCTCGTCATGCCGTACGGGTTGATGAATGCTCCATCAGCCTTCCAATCCTTTGTTGATGAGATTTTCAGGGACCTGCACGGACAGGGTGTAGTGGTGTATATAGATGACATTCTCATATACTCCGCTACACAAGCCGAGCATGTGTCCCTGGTGCGCAAGGTGCTTGGTCGACTGTTGGAACATGACCTGTATGTCAAGGCTGAGAAATGTCTGTTCTTTCAAAAGTCTGTCTCCTTCCTAGGGCACCACCTGTCCGCGTCAGGGGTGGAGATGGCGATTGACCGCATTTCGGCCGTGCGTAATTGGCCGACTCCAACCACGGTTAAGGAGGTGCAGCGATTCTTAGGGTTTGCCAACTACTACCAGAGGTTTATCCGTGGCTTTGGTCAGGTAGCGGCTCCCATTACCTCCTTGCTGAAGGGGGGACCGGTGCGACTGCAGTGGTCAGCTGAGGCGGACAGGGCTTTTGCTCACCTGAAGGACCTGTTTACCTCAGCTCCAGTGCTGGCTCATCCGGATCCCTCCTTGGCATTCATAGTGGAGCTGGACGCGTCTGAGGCTGGGATAGGAGCTGTACTGTCTCAGCACTCGGGTACGCCACCAAAGCTCCGCCCCTGTGCTTTTCTTTCAAAGAAGCTCAGCCCGGCGGAGCGCAACTATGATGTGGGGGACCGGGAGCTGTTAGCTGTGGTTAAGGCTCTGAAAGCATGGAGGCATTGGCTTGAGGGGGCTAAACACCCTTTCCTAATTTTGACTGACCACCGCAATCTGGAGCCAGGCAAGGTGGGCCATGTTTTTCACCCGTTTTGTGTTCACCCTTTCTTACAGACCAGGTTCCCAGAATGCTAAGGCAGACGCTCTGTCCCGACTGTATGACACAGAGGAGAGGTCTATGGAGCCCACTCCCATACTTCCGGCTTCGTGTCTGGTGCACATGTACTGTAAAGTGCCTTATGGAAATGCTATGCTCCTGTGATGCATGAACACATTTCCGTGGCTCTCAGATGCACACACACACACACACACACACACAAACAAACAAACAGCCAGGAGGGCAAGGCATGAAATTAATCATTATTCATGAAGCTGACTCAGCTGACTCTAACACACCACCATGCCACACTAACAGCTAGTGATGTCCATTTATCAACCCAGTGCCTATGTAATACACACACACACACACACCCTCGCACACATATACAGTAAAGTACACAAATGAACGCACCCACATACAGTACACACACATACTCACATAGTATTACACAGTACACACACCCACACATGAATGCACACTCACATATACAATACACACTCACACTTGAATGCACACTCATTACTCACACACACATATACAATACACACTCACACTTGAACGCGTGCACATTCGTCTCTCACATATACAGTGCACAGATTCACACGAGAATGCACATGCATACAGTACACATTTACACGTGACAGACAAATAGTCATACACTCGCATACAAGCACACATATATACACACACACAGCCCCCAGACAGCTGCTGTTGATGTGTCTCGTGCTTTTTCCCCTGTGTCCTCCTAACCTCCTCTTCACCCTGTTACAAACTGGGCTACAAAATAACCCCCCCCCCCCCCCCCCCTCTTTTCTCTTACCACCTCTCCTTCTCCTCCCACCCTCCTCCCTCTCACTCCCTCCTATGGTCCATGGGCGGCAAAATCATCCTCTCTCTCTCTCTCTCTCTCTCTCTCTCTCTCCTCTAGTCTCTCCATTCCATCCACACAGTGAGGTGGTGGCGAGAGCTTCAGTATGCAAGACTACTTGCTCTCAACACCACCCCCATTCACTTACATGTACCTCATAAATATTCAATGGGGAAAACAGAAGAGCAGTATTGCTGATCGGGCCCATGTGTCCGTCAATGACACACCATGGCCAGACATACACCTATTTAATGAGATCTTTGGTGGCCTCCCACACACACACACACACACACACAAACAGCCCCCTAGCTGAAACATGGAAACCCTTTAATCAAAGCATCAGCATCAGACCCTAGTTACCAAGATAACCTCTTTCCTGGTTAACCCTATGGGCCCTGGTTGAAAGTAGTGCACTATATAGGGAATAGGGTGCTATTTGGGACACAACCATTGGGGCTCTGGTTTTCTACTCTGATATTTATCAGATTTTAAAATACGGCCAAGTCTATATTTGGGAATCAACCACTGTCACACCCTATTGGTTTCCATCATGTCACAGCCTGTGGTCTATTGGTCGACACACCCAGAGGCTCCACCCTCCTGTAATAGCCTGGTTATGGCCCAGTATACCAAGGGGACGTAAATACTGTAGGTCATATGTTCAAGAGCCAGCATGTTTATGTGAAAAGTTAGTGGCCAACTATATATAATTTTTTACAGTAAGAGTATACTGCATCGCCTTCGAGTTTCGCCTATTCACAAGTTTTGAATTTGAGTGCACTGAGTGCATGGTTTGTGTTTGTGTGTTAAATAAAATCTACATTTCTCTTTTGTGCAGATATATGATTAAGTGTCCGTGTATAGTTTCTCTATAGAGAACATGGTACATATTTGCATGCATCTTTTTTTCTGCACCAGCTCTTGTCGACTGGTCCAAAGACTGACTCAGACATTCTGTACAGTGTGTGTGTGTGGTGTGTGTGTGTGTGGGGGTGAGGGTGTGTACCTGCCTGTCTGTGTGCTGGTCTGCCTGTGTGCATGCATGTCTGTGTTTGTGTGTGTGTGACTGTCTTGCGTGTGTTTGTGAAGGCCAAACCAAACGAAACGTGAATGAGCATTGCTTCGCGTAGACGCAAGAAAAATATACTTGCTTTCTAATTTGAGGTGCATGGCGCTTTTGACGGCGTTGACTGTTTTCTGTCATTCACTACCATTCTAATTCCAGTGTGTACACGCTTGTTCACTCGTTCGCGTTTCGTTTGATTTGGCCTTGAGGCTATAGAAACCTGTCCACACAGCAACCCTACAGCTTGGATGGGCCATCTGGGTTGTCAATAGGACCCTTAGCAACAACCCTCACCACCCCCCAAATCCCTCCATCACAATCCTCAACCCACCTTTACTGCACTGCCCCGGCTCCCTACAGCTGACACCAGGTGACAGGATTACAAAGATTGGACTCAGCAGGGGTGTGTGTGTGTGTGTGTGTGTGTGTGTGTGCAGACATGCGTGCGTGCGTGCCTGGTGTGCGTGCATGTGTGTGTGTGTGCTGGCCCATTTCTCCAGGATACACATATTGAATGACGGAGTAGGTAAGTTGGCCCTAACCACTGATTCAGGATCAGCCAAAGATTATCTGATCCTAGATCTGTTGTTATAAGGGCAATCCCTTTCTCCAGCATGAATAACAGAGCAGGTCATCCCAGTCATTCAAAACAGACAGGTGGTAGCCTGATAGATGTTTGGGCTGGGAGACAGTAATATCCTCTTTATAACCCCCCTCTCTTTCTCTCTCTCGCGCTCTCTTTCATTCGCTCTGTGACATCTAACAATATTATCCCCTACTCTCTCTCTCTCTCTCTATCTTTCACTGAGTTTTAGGGAAACAATATCTTGTCAATGTCCTTTCTCTTTCTCGCACTCTCTCCAATAACACCTCCTAAACTCTATCTTTACCGTATTTTCTTTCTCCCAAAATGCATTTTGAGGTTGTATAATTCCATATGGACCTTGTCTCTTCCTTGTCTGACTCCCTTTCCCCATTCCTATCTCTCTTGTCCTATTTATGTTGATGTTTTCCCCTTTCCCCGCTCTCTCTCTCGTCCGGTTCATGTTCTATCTCTCCCCCTTCTCCCCCTTTCTCCTGTCAGCCCAATGTTTGGATATTTCAGCCCTGTGATGAAATGCCTCTTCTCACTCTCTCTCTTCCCCTCTTTCTCCCCTCCGTCTTTCAGGATCAGGAGTTTTCTATCCTCCCTCCCTCCCTCCCTCCCTCCCTCCCTCCCTCCCTCCCTCTCCCCATCAAATGGTGGGGTCCAGTCCAGACACACACATCCACTTGGCAGAGTCATCCCCCAGAGCGCCATGTTCTGTAGTGTTGCATAATGTTCTGTAGTGTTCTGTACCCCCCTATGAGTTGAAGTTCCTCCACTCGACTCCACAGATGCTCAACCAGGCCAAGCTGTCCGGGAGTTTTGTCCCGTCTCAACCCTCTGATTTATATGACTGCAGCATTTCGAGATGGGCCTAATGGTAGCAACATGTAGATGTTTTTGTTTTCATAACTACTGTTGTACTGTATGTACTGAACTGTCTATGGAGTTTCTTTGGGGATAAATGTGTGATTACTAAATGAAACTAAACCAAAGTTGTTGTTTTTGACATACAGCACATATTGAGCACCCATAGTCAGTGAAATTAAACCTGAGATTGTCACTAGCATTCATACACGTACAGTTTTCACACTTAGTCAAAAAAAGGTCAAGAATGGTATCGAGACGCTGATTAGCAATGTACACTAGCTACCCCCTTTAGTGCGTCCGCTATATCGGTCCCACCAGAAACGAGCCACGGTGTTTAATCACTTCCTCCTCTGTGTTTGGGTTCTAGTTGTGACGAGTATGTGTGTGTGTGTGCGCGCACGTGTGGGAGTGTCTGTGTGTGTATGTGTGAGGCCCCAGCCTTGTGATAAACGTCAGAGGGGCCCGGGGGGCCTCTCCTCCGTGAGGCTACACCCCTCAGTGGTCTCTCTGATGTTATTGATACTCTCCCCCTGTCCTTCATACACCACTGCCTCCCTCACCCCACCACCACCAACCCTTTGAACTCTTGCAGAAAAATAGAGAAATACGCACACACTATCCTGTGGGAACAGCTGTGACCTATCATCTCAACATCATCCCCTTTCTCTCCCCCCTCCTCTCCCCCCCCCCCCCCCTCTTTCTCTCTCGCCTGGAAAACGATACCTTAATGGATATACCACTCCAAGGCCTCTCAAGTGTTTGGCTGGACTGGTGAGAGTATTCCTGGGTGACTGGAATTCATTGTACCCCCCCCCCCAACTCCACATCCCTGTCCACTCCCCTTACCTCCCATACTCCATCCCAAGCCCCGAGGGCCAAGGGTGGATGTGGGGTGGAATGGGGGCAAGGAGGAGGGAGGAGGAGGAGGGTGGTGGCATGGCAGAGAGAGAGAGAGAGAGAGAGAGAGAGAGAGAGAGAGAGAGAGAGAGAGAGAGAGAGAGAGAGAGAGAGAGAGAGAGAGAAAAGGAGACTCCTGCAGCATAGCACCCGTTTCAAAATAGCTCATAGCAAATCTACCCTCTTTCCAACCTCTCTCCCCCTTTTCCTCCCTTCTTCCCCCAGCAGTAATGGAAACCACCACTTAACCAGGCCTTGGGACAATCTGGGGCGTTATTGTTGACGAGCGGAGCGACTGAAGGGAAAAAAGGACACAAGAGGGGGCCTGTATCATGTCTGCATTTTGAAGGGGGGATGGATGGAGGGAGGAGGAGGGTGGAGTGCAGCCAGGAATAGAGGAATGCTAATGATGAGAAGTCCATATGTTCACTGCCCGCCGCCCCGCCGCCGCGCTGGTGAACTGTTGACTCTGTCGAAAAACCAAATAGCAACGCCGGAGAGGGAGAAGGAGGTTTCTTTAAGGGAACCTGAGGCGTGTGTTGGAGAACTGTGCACGTGCATCGATTTCTTTCTACCACTCAAAACCTCAACTTTGATTTAGTGTACTGTTTGTTTACTGCTTGTTTACTTGGTAACAAGCATTATCTATTATCATCACCCAGTATCATCCTTAAAAAATGCATGAAAGAGCATAAAAATATAAAAACTTAGCGCAATTCAAGAATATTGATAGTAGTTCATCAAACAACACAAACAGAGGGAAAACAGTGGCAGAAACCGTGAACGCAAAAAAGGCAGAAACAGAAATAGACAGAGGAGGAAAAGCGAGAGAGGGAGAGGAGAGGGAAAGAAAAACAAGGGGGTCTCCTGGGGGTCCTGCTCCCGGCAAACATGCCACTGTTGATGAGTGGGAAGTGGATGAGAGTGAGAGATAAAGGGAGAGAGGGAGAGGGAGAAAGAGAGAGGGAAAGAGAGACAGTACTGTTGACGAGCAGGAGGATGAGGGAGGAGGTCTTCCCGAGAAACAACGGCACGTAACTATGGCTGCCAAAGAAAAGAAAACAGCTAAAGACTGACAGGACTGAGAAAGAGAGAGGGGGAGGACTGAGATAGAGATAGAGAGAGTATTTTCCTTCCAAAAAGTCCCCAAGCCCCTTGATATCCAAAGAGAGAGAGAAAGAGAGAAAGAAAGCGGGGGAGAGAAAGAGAGAGAGAGTACTTTTCCTCCAACTAGTCCCTAGGCCCTTTGACATCAAGGCCCCAACTCACAACGCTTGCATCATAAGAGGGGTGGAATGAGAGAAGAGACGAGAGGAGGAGGAGAACAGAGAAGAAGAGAGAATGTAAGCCAGGTCAGAGAACTCCCAGGAGCAAAGAGAGGAAAGAGACATTGGGAGGGGTTCAACAACTCAATGAATTAGCGTGTCATCCGCTTTCACAGTGAAAGACACAGACCGGTGTTCCTAGTGTGCCAGAATTGACAAGGGAGGAAGGAAAAGAGCTCAGATTAACTGTTTAGACCTGGGTTCAAACACTATTTGAAATACTTTCAAATACTTTATTGGTGCTTGATTGAGCTTGCCTGGCATATAATGGACCAATAGAATAGCCACAAAACTGCAACCCTCTCTCATCTGGCACTCCAGGCAGGCTAGAGCAAACGCTCAAAGTACTTGAAAGATTTCAAATAGTATTTAAACCCAGGTCTGGAAGTGTTACTGCATTCTTGTGTGATGACTACAAAAAAAGTGAGAGAGTGAATAGAAGCGGAGGACACTCTGCACACCTAATCATGGGCAAAGAATGTCTCGCAGCGAGGGACAGTTTTCCTGTTTGAACAAAGCGTTTTATTTGACAGCTGCGATTTGTCAAGTTCAATTGTATTTGCTGAGCCCTCCCTAACAACTTAAACCCTTATCTGGGTGCGTGCGCGTCAATGTTTGCATTGTTATTGCAAATTCCTCAACAGATCTTCCCCGAAAAAAGGGAAAGAAGACAGAATTATGTAAGGATAAACAAAACCGACGACGATCCGACTAGCTGTCGACAAGCCTCGAGTATATAAACAGAAACGTTACATCATCATATTCAAACAAACGTTTTTTAAAGCCTCACATATTATCAGAGAGCATGAGAACAACTTGTAGCGGAGAGATATTTTTGACACAGCTAGCTCCCAGGGGCCCGGGAGCCGAGGGGGTGGGAGGGGATTGGGCATTTCTATCTATATTCAGGAGGCGTAGCGTGAGATATGCGCTCGCATTCCAATCAGAACGAGGCCTTGCAAGCCAAGTAGCTGTCCTATCCAGCCATCCGATTTTAATCTCCACGTCGTTGGCATATTGGCAGCCCACGCTGTGGGTGAGTGCAAGGTCACACGGCCCGGAACGTCACTCATTTCAAAGGCCATCATCAAGGGCCCTCCCTCTCCAGCCATCCTCCTCCAACAAGGCCCCCCATTCATCGTCTGTGGGGCTGGAGGTGATATGTGCCTTGAATTTCATTGGCAAGGCATTGGTTGTTAAGGCATAATAAGCAACACCACGATTACATTTATGTTTGTGTTTTCACACCTGCGGGCTAGTAGAGTTCAGTTGTTATGGAGTGTAAATGTGTGAGGTTACAGGTGTAGAAAAGGTATTGATGTGTTTGTCGGATTTGACAGGTGTCAGTTTCCAGAGTTCAGATATACAAACTGAATGCGTGTGCGTGTGTGAGCGCATAACCCATTTCTACCTCCTCCAGTGCTTGGCCCGACGCCAGGAGTGGAAACATACCACTGTTTTTATGGCCATCTGCCAATGTTATCCACTATTACTTTTTACTCACACCTCTAGCGCTCACACCCACATAGTATGTCGTTCAGACACACACACACACAGAGGGTGCAGTTAAAGGTCACCATCTGATCCAACAAAGAAAGAAAAGTATGTTGGGAGGAAGACAAAAAAAATCGCAATCAGTGTTTCATAACTTTATCAACACAACCTCGCAATGGTCAAAAGAGTGAAAAAACTGGGTCAGACGAAAACCAGAAAGAGGGGGGAAAGAAAAAACGCTGACAGCATAATCGGTGGCCTGAGCTTGGATAATTAAACATGTGAGAACCTCATTGGTCTGAGGACAATTTCTGAGAAAAGGGGGTGGAGTCGGTTAAGAGTTAAGGTCGACTCAATGCGAACACAGACAGAAGGTCATGGAGCTGAGACTAGTTGTGTGTGTGTGTGTGTGTGTGTTGAGACAGTTGGTCAGCTGATAACACCATGCACAGCTGTGTCAGTCATCCTTGCTGCATCGTTTTGATTGATTGGATGTGGGGCATATCCCCTCCTAGCCCGGCTGTTTGCCTCACTGGGCTCAAAGGCCAGGGAAAGTTCCTGGAAACCCCACATGTATGTAGGAAAGGGTTACATTTTTGGCAAAGTCAGTAAGCATGCTTTGCTCCTAAACTACGGTGTAGAGGGGATGATGACAAAGCATTCTCAGGAACCTTCTGGAATTGCAACATCAGGTTGAGTAACTTCTTCTTTTGTTTCCTAACAGCGAAATGCAGTTGAAACAGTGCCTCAGGTCTCTAGCAGTTTCGCTTGAATTACGTCCATGTACAGTGGCTTGCGAAAGTATTCCCCACCCTTGGCATTTTTCCTATTTTGTTGCCTTACAACCTGGAATTAAAATGGATTTTTGGGGGGTTTGTATCATTTGATTTACACAACATGCCTACCACTTTTTTTGTGTGTGAAACAAACAAGAAATAAGACAATAAAACAGAAAACTATTCACCCCCCCCCCCCCCCAAAGTCAATACTTTGTAGAGCCACCTTTTTTCAGCAATTACAGCTGCAAGTCTCTTGGGGTATGTCTCTATAAGCTTGGCACATGTAGCCACTGGGATTTCTGCCCATTCTTCAAGGCAAAACTGCTCCAGCTCCTTCAAGTTGGATGTGTTCCACTGGTGTACAGCAATCTTTAAGTCATACCACAGATTCTCAATTGGATTGAGGTCTGGGCTTTGACTAGGCCATTCCAAGACATTTAAATGTTTCCCCTAAAAACACTTGAGTGTTGCTTTAGCAGTATGCTTAGGGTCATTGTTCTGCTGGAAGGTGAACCTCCGTCCCAGTCTCAAATCTCTGGAAGACTGAAACAGGTTTCCCTCAAGAATTTTCCTGTATTTAGCGCCATCCATCATTCCTTCAATTCTGACCAGTTTCCCAGTCCCTGCCGATGAAAAATATCCCCACAGCATGATGCTGCCACTACCATGCTTCACTGTGGGGATGGTGTTCTCGGGGTGATGAGAGGTGTTGGGTTTGCGACAGACATAGCGTTTTCCTTGATGGCCAAAAAGCTCAATTTTTGTCTCATCTGACCAGAGTACATTCTTCCATATGTTTGGGGAGTCTCCCACATGCCTTTTCGCAAACACCAAATGTGTTTGCTTATTTTTTTCTTTAAGCAATGGCTTTTTTTCTGGCCACTCTTCGTAAAGCCCAGCTCTGTGGAGTGTATGGCTTAAAGTGGTCCTATGGACAGATACTCAAATTTCCGCTGTGGAGCTTTGCAGCTCTTTCAGGGTTATCTTTGGTCTCGTTGTTGCCTCTCTGATTAATGCCCTCCTTGCCTGGTCCGTGAGTTTTGGTGGGTGGCCCTCTCTTGGCAGGTTTGTTGTGGTGCCATATTCTTTCCATTTTTTAATAATGGATTTAATGGTGCTCCGTGGGATGTTCAAAGTTTCACCCTGATCTGTACTTCTCCACAACTTTGTCCCTGACCGGTTTGGAGAGCTCCTTGGTCTTCATGGTGCCGCTTGCTTGGTGGTGCCACTTGCTTAGTGGTGTTGCAGACTCTGGAGCCTTTCAGAACAGGAGTATATATACTGAGATCATGTGACAGATCATGTGACCCTTAGATTGCACACAGGGGGACTTTATTTAACTAATTATGTGACTTCTGAAGGTAATTGGTTACACCATATCTTATTTAGGGGCTTCATAGCAAAGGGGGGGGTGAATACATATGCACGCACCACTTTCACGTTATTTTTTATTTTTTTTATTTTTTGAAAGAAGTTATTTTTTTCATTTCACTTCACCAATTTGGACTATTTTGTGTATGTCCATTACATGAATGAAATGGATAATGGCGCCGGCGAAGATGGCTGCCGTTTTACAGCCCTCTAACCAATTGTACTATTATGTGTGTTTTCTCGCATTATTTGTAATTTATTCTGTACATAATGTTTCTGCCACCGTCTCTTATGACCAAAAAGAGCTTCTGGATATCAGGACAGCGATTACTCACCAATTATTGGACAAAGATTTTTTCTTCAACGAGTCGGACGCGAAGGATATCCTACAGACACCCGACAAGGAGTACACCACATCAGTCACTGGCTACATCAATAAGTGCATCGATGATGTCGTCCCCGTAGTCACCGTACGTACATACCCCAACCAGAAGCCATGGATTACAGGCAACATCCGCACTGAGCTAAAGGGTAGAGCTGCCGCTTTCAAGGAGTGGGACTCTAACCCGGATGCTTATAAGAAATCCCGCTATGCCATCCGACGAACCATCAAACAGGCAAAGAGTCAATACAGGACTAAGATTGAATCGTACTACACCGGCTCTGACGCTCGTCGGACGTGGCAGGGCTTGAAAACTATTACAGACTACAAAGGGAAGCACAGCCGCGAGCTGCCCAGTGACACAAGCCTACCAGGCGAGCTAAATCACTTCTACACTTGCTTCGAGGCAAGCAACACTGAAGCATGCATGAGAGCATCAGCTCTTCCGGATTACTATGTGATCACACTCTCCGTAGCCGATGTGAGTAAGACTTTTAAGGCCGAAGGGCCAGATGGATTACCAGGACGTGTACTCCGAGCATGCGCTGACCAACTGGCAAGTGTCTTCACTGACATTTTAAACATGTCCCTGACTGAGTCTGTAATACCAACATGTTTCAAGCAGACCACCATAATCCCTGTGCCCAAGAACACTAAGATAACCTGCCTAAATTACTACCGACCCATAGCACTCACGTCTGTAGCCATGAAGTGCTTTGAAAGGCTGGTCATGGCTCACATCAACACCATTATCCCAGAAACCCTAGACCCACTCCAATTTGCATACCACCCCTACAGATCCACAGATGATGCAATCTCTATTGCACTCCACACTGCCCTTTCCCACCTGGACAAGAGGAACACCTACGTGAGAATGCTATTCATTGACTACAGCTCAGCGTTCAAAACCATAGTGCCCTCAAAGCTCATCACTAAGCTAAGGACCCTGGGACTAAACACCTCCCTCTGCAACTGGATCCTGGACTTCCTGACGGGCCACCCCCAGGTGGTAAGGGTAGGTAACAACACATCTGCCACGCTGATCCTCAACACGGGGGCCCCTCAGGGGTGCGTGCTTAGTCCCCTCCTGTACTCCCTGTTCACCCATGACTGCATCGCCAGGCACGACTCCAACACTATCATTAAGTTTGCCGATGACACAACAGTGGTAGGCTTGATCACCAACAACGATGAGACAGCTTATAGGGAGGAGGTCAGAGACCTCGCCGTGTGGTACCAGGATAACCACCTCTCCCTCAACGTCATCAAGACAAAGGAGATGATTGTGGACTACAGGAAAGAAAAGAGGACTGAGCATGCCCCCATTCTCATCGACGGGGTTGTAGTGGAACAGGTTGAGAGCTTCAAGTTCCTTGGTGTCCACATCACCAATAAACTATCATGGTCCAAACACACCAAGACAGTCGTGAAGAGGGCACGACAAAGTCTATTCCCCCTCAGGAGACTGAAAAGATTTGGTATGGGTCCTCAGATCCTCAAAATGTTCTACTGCTGCACCATCAAGAGCTTCCTGACTGGTTGCATCACCACCTGGTATGGCAACTGCTCCGCCTCCGACCGCTTAGGCACTACAGAGGGTAGTGCGTACGGCCCAGTACATCACTGGGGCCAGGCCAAGCTTCCTGCCATCCAGGACCTCTATACCAGGTGGTGTCAGAGGAAGACACTAAAAATGATCAAGACTCCGGCCACCCTAGTCATAGACTGTTCTCTTTGCTACCGCACAGCAAGCGGTACCAGAGCGCCAAGTCTAGGTCCAAAAGGCTTCTTAACAGCTTCTACCCCCAAGCCATAAGACTCCTGAACAGCTAATCATGGCTACCATGACTATTTGCATTGCCCCCCCCCCCACACCCACCCCACCCCCCTCTTTTACGCTGCTGCTACTCTGTTAATGATTTATGCATAGTCACTTTAACTCTACCCACTTGTTCATATTACCTCAATTACCTCGACTAACCTGTGCCCCCCCACTTTGACTCTGTACCGGTACTCCCTGTATATAGCCTCCTTACTGTTATTTTATTTTACTGCTGCTCTTTAATTATTTTCTTTTTCTTTTTTTTTTACTTAACACTTATTTTTTTTCTTAAAAACTGCATTGTTGATTAAGGGCTTGTAAGTAAACATTTCACTGTAATGTCTACAGCTGTTGTATTCGGCGCATGTGGCAAATACAATTTGATTTGATTTGAAATCCAAATAAACATCCATTTAAATTACAGGTTGAAAAGCAACAAAATAGGAAAAACGCCAATGGGGATGAATACTTTTGCAAGGCATTGTACACACAATTGTCTACTTGGCACAGAGACTGTGGTCCTATATCAATACAAACACATGGTAGAATTGTAAAAGTCGCAGGCTACTCCGTCAAAAGTCAATGTCATAATTTTTCTAGACAGACATGTAACATTCCGTGTACAGTTACAGAAAACCATGTATTCACGAGTGGAAGCTCCTCAGAGAAGGAAGCGGAGGACCATCCTCCTCAATGAATTTCAGTGAAACATTAAAAAAAGTTATCCTTTTTAAGTAAAACTTTACTAAATATATTCACGTCACCAAATAATTGATTAAAACACACTGTTTTGCGATGAAGATCTACAGTAGCCTCAACAGCACCATGGTGTATCCGGAGGACAACTAGTTTCCATCCTCCTCTGGGTACATTGACTTCAATACAAAACCTACGAGGCTTATGGTTCTCACCCCCTTCCATAGACTTACACAGTAATTATGACAATTTCTGGATGACGTCCTCCAACCTATCAGAGCTCTTGCAGCATTAACTGACATGTTGTCCACCCAATCAAAGTATCAGAGAATGAATCTAGTACTGAATGCATAAACTACAGCTAGCTAGCACTGCAGTGCATAGAAATGTGGTGAGTAGTTGACTCAAAGATAGAGAAATACAATAGTTCAACATGAATGAGAATGAAGGAGAAGCAAGAGAGAGAGAGAGAAAGAGAGAGAGAGAGAGAGCAAGAGAGAGAGAGAGAGAGGTATTATGATACGAAGGTTATGATATGAAGGTTTAGCTTGGAAAGTTTTTTTGCCTGGTCACAGACAACTGATGTGTTGTGCACTGAAGTCCACAAGCGAAGGGAAAAGGTGTGAGGAGGAGAGTGAGTAAAGGAAGGAATTATACAATGAGCATAATGTTCATGCTGTTTGTGTGTGGCTGCTATGAAAATGAACTGTGTTTGCACGTGATCAGGGGTGTATTCATTCAACTGATTCTGTTGAAAAACTTTTCTTAATTGGAAGCAAACAGAACGAAGCGGGGATAAACATACCTGAATTTGTCCAATAGAAACCCTTGTTTGCAACTGTTGGACTAATGATTACATCCTAGATAAGCTAGATGCAGGCAAGAGTGTGCAAGACGGTATTGAATGTGTCACTGTCTGTTACCTTGATTACTTTAATTTCTCTCTCGACCTGTGCACCTACGTTGTAAACTTTCATTCATAGGCTAGTTTTAGCAACCTCATGATGAGTATAGGGAAAATTAGAGTTTCATGTATTAGCATAAACCTATCGATGTTACATTGAGCTGGGTGAATGGAATATGAATGACAGTCATCCAATATGCTGTAATAGAAATAAGGCCATGCTCATAAAAACAATTATTGTCCTTCCTCATCTTAAACGTCACCGACCGCCGCTGGTATTCAAATATGGCCTATTACAAAATGTTGTCTCAGAAAGAAAAACTCAATGTTCAAATAGATTTGCCTACCTGAAATTATTTGACCTACAGGAGTGTCTGTGTTGGTTAATACGGTAACATAGCCAAATGTAATATTTGACAGCGCTAACATTTTGCTCATTGGCTTCAGGGCATGTTAGAGCATGTTAGCCGTTTTAAGCTTTTGGGTATAGTTTCACAAGCAGTTCATTCCTCATTTTATCAAAGCAAGGCATCTACTCAAAATAGTAGCCTTTTGGAAAAACACAAAAAGGTTGTTAGCCACTTTTGCTACGGTTGGTCACCAAGCAAGCTCCTGCGTTAGCTTAGCTTTCTCAAACTCAGCTAGCTCAAGCTAGGTCACCTAGATGTAGCTCATTAGTACATGGGAAGCACATTTCCTTAGCGTGTTCTCGTCCACTCACTAAGCATGGAGACACAAGTGTCTGTTCACACCAGTAAATGTAGGCTAGGCTACACAGGAAAGAAGACATTGACATAAAAGGGGTTTGTTTTCAATCCAGGCCTGATCAGTGCCTATTGTCTGGTAACTCTGGGGGCGATTTCACTCACTCCAACCCACCCTCCTTTGCCTGTCCTTTTGGTGTACTAGCCTGTGAATCCTCCTACGCCCTACTCCCCACCCAACGACCTTCATGCACCCACGCACATAACCCAGCCGTTACCTGGCAACCCAGCTCCAGCATGGAACACCTCGTTGCCATGTCAACAGAACGCAATACACGTGGAAGTGGGGTGTTTTGTGCTCGCAGTCAATGTCAAGGGGCGGGAAACAAACCTCCAACCTCCAACTGCGTTTTTGATCTCTAGACGTTCTTTAGAGGCTGATGAGGGTCGCATGGGGATGTTGGTGACGCCGCCACATCAGAAAATCCCCCAGGTGGCTCATATTTCCTAGGTCTCAGCGGAAAACAATCAGTGTTGACAACTAACAATTTGTCTAGGTACATTTCTGACATTCATTGTCTTTTTTGTGTATGTTAGGACATTTTGGATTCTTGTTGTCTTACTTAAATTACACATTTTGAGGAATAAAAATCACCCCGGCTTCCCTGTAGACATTAACTTTTGTATTGTCTCATCTAGTTCCCCTTTCACTTCTACCTATATGAAAGGCACTTGTTTCTCAATCCCTGCTGGGAAGAATTTCACTACACTAAAATATGCGCACAGAGCCTCTCGCTCAAAGGTCCTCAAAGGGTTGGCGGCTCTCTAACGGTTGTCCTGGCAACCTCCCTCCATTTACTCTGTATTGGCATTACTTCCAGGGCACGTCTTAGAACTCTTTCCTACATAAATTACCCTGTCTTCTTCAGAATGTAGGTCCACTTGAAGGATTGACCACAAAAACACCACGAACAGAAAACTAAACAGGACTAACTCTAGAAGGGTGAGGGTGAGGAAAACCCACAAACTCAGCTGTTGTGGACCCGAATCTTTGTGGTTTCAAAATAGTGAGTTGGGCTGCATGAGAATGAACAGTGCTGCCGTATCAGAGGGTAACCTAGCACTCTCACGGTCAAATTATCAATGTTTATCCCTTCGCTAACTTCCAACGACAGTGTGATGGATGAACAGGTAAACAAAGTATGCTATGAAACAGCCACGATGAAGACCGAACGGTCGAAAAGGGTTGATTATAAACACACCCGGTAACTACGGTGCCCTCATTTTTTCTTATTTTGGCTCTATACTCCAAAAGTTTGGATTTGAAATCAAACAATGACTATGGGGGTAGAGTGCAGACTATCAGCCTTCATATGAGGGTATTTTCATCCATATCGGGTGAACCGTTTAGAAGTTACAGCCCTTTTTGTATGTAGTATTGGGACAAATTCACTTATACGTGTATTAAAGTAGTTAAAAGTTAAGTATTTGGTCCCATATTCATAGCACACAATGACTACATCAAGCTTGTGACTCTACACATTTGTTGGATGCATTTGCTCTATGTTTTTGTTGTGTTTCAGATTATTTTATGCCCAATAGTAATGAATGGTAAGTAATGTACTATGTCATTTTTGGAGTCACTTTTATTGTAAATAAGAATAGAGTATGTTTCTAACACTTCTACATGAATGTGGATGCTACCATGATTACGGATAATCCTGAATGAATCGTGAATAATGATGAGTGAGAAAGTTACAGACGCACAAATATCATACCCCTAAAAATGCTAACCACTGTTATTGTAATAGTGAGAGCATATCTTGGGGGTATCATATTTGTGCGTCTGTAACTTCCTCACTCATCATTAGTCACGATTAATTCAGGAATTGGTTGTGATGTTCTACGAAATTGACATTAACCAAAGGTGAGTCGGTCTTTAATGCCCAAGTGGCAACCAGTGTGTGAGAGCCTACCAATTCTCCACAGCCAAATGGAGTCACAGAGTTTAACTGGGGATTGACCTTATAACTCTGAGGGATAACGCCATGGGGAAAAAACCCTAACCCTGGGTTTTTTTCAGAGTGTTTACAAAATTCCGTACCGAACAGGGAGATAATCACTGACAACTGATATATGACAGCTAGGTTATATAAACTTGGCACGAAACCAAAGAAAACTGGCCAAAAGGGGGAGGTACTATCTGAAGTTGTCCAATAATGTTTTTGTTTTCTGTTACACAACATTTTGAAACGTTTTGCTGCCCTAATGAAAATGAGCCTCATACAATAATCACTCCATATTTGTACTGCATGTATTGGACAGCAGTTGTATAACAGCCCACACAAACACAACTATCTGTCTGGTTATGCAGCTCATAAATCAATGGGGTAAGCTATATAACAAGGCTGTGGCCACCCATGGCAACATCAGCTTGGGACGACCTCACCATGCGACAGACAAACAAGAGAGAGAGAGAGAGAAAGAGGGCAGAGAGGGTAGCTCAAATAAGTCATTACCGACACCAAAGTGCTGTTAAATTATTGATGTCGTTCCGACGACTTCTTGCCACTAGTCATCTCTCTGGGGTGTTACATCAGCCGCTACGGGGGGGATCAAACATCGACGCCACGCCCGGGATCGAAAAAACAACAACGCATTAATTGATTTGTTAATCAGCTTTGTGTCAATTTCATTCAGGAGGGCTGCGAATTAGCGCAGACGGATTGGGATGATATGCACGAAGGAAAAGAGGGAAAGAGCATGTCTTGCTTTTAATATTCGGCCCACTCGCGATTCGCTTCTGATCCTCACTTTCCTCGTCCCTCACCCTCCTTCCAATCTCCCCCGCCTCTCCCCCAACCATCACATTGGCAAAACAAACACGGTTACAGTCGGAAGCTTCAAAGCCCTCGCGCTTCAGATAAAGACATCAAAAGAGAGTTATTTTCTTTTCAGATGTAAATTGGTTTTCGGCGGCAGGCGGAGGCGGCGCTTGTGTGCAAAAATAAACATGTTTCCACAGTGTCACAATTATTCATTGGCACACACACTCTCTCTACACCAGCTGAAGAAGAGAGGATGTGAGGGGCTTTTTGTTTCCTTATTTGGGGATGGGGTAAGGGGGGGTAGGTTGACGGACGGGGGTGGATTAGTCAAGCTTTCACAATGGGCTGATAGGATTATGGGGGGTGGGGGGGGGGGGGAACAACACTTGTTTGCTGAAGTGGCCTTCTCTAGTTCGGCTCATTTGTAATGGGAGTTAGGGGTGTGTATGTGTGTGTGTGTGTGTGTGTGTGTGCAAATGTAAATGCAGATTCTGTAGCCTGTAAACTAAAAGACATCCATAACCATCTATAAGGCCCTATTTTAGGAACCATCTGTGCTAGCATAGCATAACTGCTTTAAGTCCAGGGTAACCTAGTTTACGCTATTCATTTGTGTGCAAAAAAACTCCATAGAATGCTAATGCTCAATGATACAACACAATGTAGCACAGACTACTCACATAGAATAGTCGGAATAGTCACACTGAATTGTAATATAGGGTAGTTGCATAGAATAGTAAGCCAGAATAGTGATGTATAGTCACATAGTCATGCAGGCTCACAACATATGATAGTCAGGATAGTCACACAGAATAGTAATATAGGATAATCATATAGAATAGTCATATAGGCTTATCGTATAGAATAGTCAAAGTAGTCACAAATGTTAGTCACACATAATAGTCTATAGTTGTGTAGGCTTGCTGCGTGTAATATTTAGTCTGACTCAGGCCATACCATCTGTCACTGCTCTCCTGTAACATGCCCTCTCCAATGACAACGTGGCGAGCGTTTGGCAGGGCATGCTCCGGTACGTGTAACCCTGCCCATGTGGAAAGGGATATCAACTAATTTGCCCTTTCCTCTTCAGGGGTGAGGGAGTTGTCCCCCCGGTCCCCCCTGTCCCTCTTCCAGTACATTCGCCCTCCTTGGCAACAGAAACCCTGAAGAGGGCGGACTATTTGACTATTTTTACATGGGGCTTTTTTTGGTGGTCTACCTCTAGGTTGATTACACCATCTGTGTTTGTGACACAACGGACCAGGCCTCAAATTAGCCTAATCTCACCATGGAGATCAGGATATGGGTTAGTCTCAAGCTAACACTAATTGTGGTTCGCTACGCAGCTGCGTATACCCCATTCCGGGAGAATAGCCAAGACTGACTGGGACTCTAAGCACAGAAAACAATGAAAGAATGTCACATTTAGCTGAATATGAACGTTTGACTTTTGACTAAAGCAAGTAAGGCTGAATACCATGGCTCAAATTGTGGAGTCAGCGTTCTCAAAGAAGTGTGTGGAAATGCAGCAACAGGGATATAGCTAAGTTGTTTTGAAAATGGAAAATAATGTTGCCACAAATGTTCACTCAGGAGAAGAAAGTTAAAATGCAACAGTTGTACTGACTCACCCTTGGTCTTTTAGAGCAAGAAACTGCCTAGCAACAATCAATTTGAGTTGTATTTTTCAAAATCATTGCTCTGAATCTAGATAAATTGGTCAAAGTCAAATAGCCTAACTGGTTGAAAGAAGGCAAGAAGAATGAATGTTGTAAGAATGTTGACCAAATGTTCAAAGAATGTTGACCTTTGACCTCTTCTCACTACCTTACTTCTTTGTCCTGTTACATTGTATTCAATTCATTGTATTTGAACAGAAATGCAACCTATAACATTGACACCAAATCCACCACTACACCACGCAATTAAAATCCCCATCAAGTATTGTTGTAACACACAAGTGGACCTTCTTGCGCAATCTTACATCCATTTTGGGAGAGAGGTTTTTGTGTGTGCGCGTGCATGTGTGTGTTTGAAGGGGGTGCAGTAGAGACGAACTCCATAGAGATAAACTCCCGCAGATGTTTGAGCTCATTCAAGTCAGAGAGAGAGTGGGTGGTGCCGAGACCTCAGAGTCAGCCGAGTCACACAACAAAGACAGAAGGACAAAAAAAGAGGAAGAAGAAAAACATTATTTTTTTCCCCCTTCTCTTGCTCTCTCTCTATTGGTGCTGTCGAGATCAGACTAGGGAAGGAGGGGGGGGGGGGGGGGGGAGAAGAGGGCAGGGAGTGCAGATTGGATCATAAGAGGGCTCGTCTCTTTCATTCGGAGGTGCCGGCCCCCAGCCATGTAAACAGGAAACAAGAAAAGGGCTGATGATAAATGTGAGAGGGATGGAGGGAGAGAAGAGAGAGAGAAAAAAAGTCGAGTGCCTTTCATAATCTCAGAACATGGGAGGGAGGGATAGAGGGAAGGGAGGAAGAGACGAAGTAGGTGCGGTTCAGAATGTTTCCAATACCTCCCGTTCCCGAACATGCCCAGAAAACACCGCCTTGGGGCCCCCTTACGAAATATCCCTGTCCTCCGTAACATGCAACAAATACTTCAAAGCCTCTGAACACGACTTTACGCGTTCTCTTTTTTTTTTTTACACGATACTTCTGCATTTTATTGCCAAATACTGCATACATAATGTATCGGAAAGGAGTTTCACCCACCGCACACCACCCAAGTCCTGTGTTTTTTCTGCAACACCTCAAGGCTATGAAATATGAGATATGAGATACTAATGAATGCGTTTTGATTTAAATTTGGTTACATGAGGAAGTAAAGTGCAGTTAACATAGCAATAAGCCCTTAGCTTTGCCCCCCCCCCAAGGCTGTCTGTAGCGCTAGTTAGCAGATACACATGCAAACTCTAATGGAGGATGAAAAGCCAGATGGGTTACATGGCAAGACAGCACAAACAGATTTCCGACCAGGCTAGGTTATATATGGACGTCGACACCAGCAAGGCTGACCAATGCACTTGGTGGCGCTGTAGAAACTACAAGGGTTGCTTAAATAACATCAACATTTGTAGAAACAATTTTAAAAAACTGATCCCCGACCATCATTTAGGGGCAACTTGTTTTTCCACCTCAGCTTCAGTTGTTAGAGTCTAGTGAAATCGGAAATTGGGGGGTTAACTGTTGTTAAGGAGGAAGTGAAATGCTGGAGGAAAGGTCTGATTTCCAGAGTGCACTTTTCAGCCTGGAGCAACAGTGCCCCCTGGGGCTGATGTACGGTACTACCGTCTGACCTACAAGGGCCTCAAATGAGGTTTATAAGCAGAATAATCAATGAAACGATGTTGCACCTAAAGATGTGTATACTTTCTGAACAATGACATGTTTATATAAATGTTTGCATGTGTATCTGTGTGTGAGCATGAATGCGCAATAGGTGGATTTGTGTGTGTGTGTGTGTGTCCATATGTGTGTGCCAGCCTGTGTCTCAGCAGAGAGCAGATTGAGGACTGGGATGGAGGGGTGCTTCCTCTCTTCTTCTTCCCTCTTCCCTTTGTTCTTCCAATCTGTCACACCTCTCAGAAGACTATCCCTTACAAGATCATATTCATTAGGACACACGGAAAATGAAAATTAGCATTTCTTACTGGACAAATCCAGAAACTCCCTCCCTGTTTCAGTCAGTTTTCTTCCGTCTGGCCCAGGTTTGCTATCAAATATTCTCCTCAAATGACAAGATTGAAATCCTATGAAGGGCACAGCTGTGCAGTTTAGCACCCATAGGCATTCTCCGCCCATATTATGAATGTATGGTGTTCATATTAAGACAGCCTCAGACTGACACAAGTCCTGCTGAGACTGATATGGACACTGTATTCATGCAAAGAAAATATGAGTGAACGATGTTGGTTAATGGGATTTTATGTAATTATTAACCCATAATTCCTTGTACTCCTGCATTTAACTCTTGTATTGTCCATGTTTTGTTTTAATTGTGTTACTGTGTTTTTGCCTTTTAGCTGTAAATTAGCACAGGTTCTCGGTTGACTGGCCTGTTTAAGGAATGAAAATGCATAGATTAACCCTCTAAAGTCCAATGTGACATATACGTAACATTTCATAACTTTTGATTAGGAGGTAAGAAATATCTGCTTAATTTTCTTGGTTTCTAGAGGTTAAAGTATAAATATTTTACCATGTAAGACGCTAATTATGTAATATATTGACCAGCCTTGGACTAACCCTTCACTGCCACCGACACACACACTGTCGAAGTACAGGTCGTCACGTTTTTTTTTTTTTTTAACCTTTATTTAACCAGGCAAGCCAGTTGAGAACAAGTTCTCATTTACAACTGCGACCTGGCCAAGATAATGCAAAGCAGTGCGATAAAAACAACAACAACACAGAGTTACATATGGAATAAACAAAACGTACAGTCAATAACACAATAGAAAATCTATATACAGTGTGTGCAAATGTAGTAAGTTATGGAGTTAAGGCAATAAAATAGGCCATAGTGCAAAATAATTACAATTTATTATTAACACTGGAGTGATAAATGTGCAGAAGATGATGTGCAAATAGAGATAATGGGGTGCAAATGAGCAAAATAAATAACAATATAAATACAATATGGGGATGAGGTAGTTGGGTGGGCTAATTACAGATGGGCTACGGTTACCATGATTCCAGGAGTACCTTGCATAAGATCCGGCTAATTGCACTATTTGCATTTGAGGCATGACATTATCAGTCGAAGACCTCCTTAAAGGAACATGAGGACCACATGAGGACCAGGGCCAGGGCCCAGATTCACAAAACACTTATTACGCAAAAACTTAAGAAGCTTTATAAGAAAAAAAATAAGAAGTTCATAAGATAGTTCGTAAGTGCAATTCCTCAACAATATCTTAAGATTTAATGACTTTCTTACGAACTTCTCAAATATCTTCTTACAAATCTTCTTAAGATGTTTGTTGCTAGGCAACCGTTTAGCTAGCAATGGCAATCATGTTAGCATATTTCTTACTGAGATTATTGTTCTACAGCCTGAATTCAAAATTGATTAAATAGTTTGTTTTCTCACCCATCTACACACAATACCCTATAATGACAAAGTGAAAACATGTTTTTAGACGTTTTTGCAAATTGATTGAGAATGAAATACAGAAATATCTCATTTACATAAGTGTTCACACCCCTAAGAGCTTTGCACACCTGGATTGTGCAACATTTGCCCATTATTCTTTTCAAAATTCTTCAAGCTCTGTCAAATTAGCTGTTGATCATTGCTAGACAACCATTTTCAAGTCTTGCCATAGGTTTTCAAGCAGATTTAAGTCAAAACTGTAATTCGGCCACAGACTGAACCAACTTTTCCTCTAGGATCTTGCCTGTGCTTAGCACCATTACGTTTCTTTTTTATCCTGAAAAACTCCCCTGTCTTTAACGATTACAAGCATACCCATAACATGACGCAGCCACCATAATGCTTGAAAATATGGAGAGTGGTACTCAGTAATGTGTTGTATTGGATTTGCCCCAAACATAACACATTGTACTCAGGACAAAAAGGTAATTGCTTTGCCACATTTTTTGCAGTATTACTTTAGTGCTTTGTTGCAAACAGGATGCATGTTTTGGAATATGTTCTATTCTGTACAGGCTTCCTTCTTTCACTCTGTCAATTAGGTTAGTATTATGGAGTAAATACAATGTTGATCCATCCTCAGTTTTCTCCTATCACAGCTTTTAAACTCTGTAAGTGTTTTAAAGTCAGCATTGGCCTGATGGCGAAATCCCTGAGCAGTTTCCTTCCTCTCCGGCTACTGAGTTAGGAAGGATGCCTGTGTCTTTGTAGTGACTGGGTGTATTGATACACCATCCAAAGTGTAATTAATAACTTCACCATGCTCAAAGGATATTCAATGTCTGCTTTTTTTATTTACCTACCAATAGGTGCCCTTCTTTGCGAGGCATTGGAAAGCCTGGTCTTTCTGGTTGAATCTGTGTTTGAAATTCACTGCTCGAATGAGGGACCTTACAGATAGTTATATGTGTGTGCTACAGAGATGATTCAAAAATCATGTTAAACACTATTATTGCACACAGAGTGAGTCAATGCAACTTATTATGTATTTAGGCTTGCCATAAAAAAAGGGGTTGAATACTTATCGACTCAAGACATTTCAGCTTAAATTTTTTTATTAATCAGTAAGAATTTATAAAAACATAAATCCATTTTGACATTATGGGGTATTTTATGTAGGCCAGTGACATTTTTTTCTTCTCAATTTAATCAATTTAAATTCAGGCTGTAGCACATCAAAATGTGGAAAAATTCAAGGGGTGTGAAATACTTACTGAAGGCACTGTATTTCCCTCTCCTCTCCTTCGACACAAACATTGATATACTGTGTGTAAATGTGCAGGCACACACACACACACACACACATGCCACTTGTTTGGTACAAATCTCTTCTTTACTTATCTTTCCTATATAGATCTTTTGGGGACCCACAAATACAGGAAACAACTGCACAAAACCTCAAGGGATAATCTGCTTACAGTGAATGGCAGTGTAATGTGTGTGCGTGTGTGTAGAGATGGGCAGTATTTCTGTTATGTGTATTTGAAATATGTATTTTAATTATTTATTTCACCCTGCATTGGAATCAGAAGTCTGATGGCAATGTGGTGTGATAAGAGTGTCTGCTAAATGAACTAAATATGAATTCTGACTCTACAAAACAGCTTTGCCCTCAGAACAGCATCAATTTGTCGGAGCATGGACTCTGTAAGGTGTCGAAAGCGTTCCACAGGGATGCTGGCCCATGTTGACTACAATGCTTCCCACAGTTGTGTCAAGTTGGCTGGATGTCCTTTGGGTGGTGGACCATTATTGATACACATGGGAAACTGTTGAGCGTAAAAAACCCAGCAGCGTTGCAGTTCTTGACCCACACTGGTGCGCCTGGCATCAACTACCATACCCCGTTCAAAGGCACTTACATCTTTTGTCTTGCCAATTCACCCTCTGAATGGCACACATACACAATCCATGTCTCAATTGTCTCACGGCTTAAAAACCCTTCTTTAACCCGTCTCCTCCCCTTCATCTACACTGATTTAAGTGGATTTAACAAGTGACATCAGTAAGGGATCATAACTTTCACATGGATTCCCCTGGTCAGTCTATATCATGGAAAGAGCAGGTGTTCATAATGTTTTGTACACTCTGCTCTGCCCCGAAACAAGGCCAATAATAATACCCAGTGTGCATTGCAGTTCATTTTGGTATGTTTATTTTGATACATTGATCTGGTATTTTGTCATTTTTGCCCATCACTGTGTGTGTGTATGTATGTGTGTGTGTGTGTGTGTTTGTGCATATGATGCCTTGCTCTACCTTATTGTTATTCACCAAACATTTAGCCATCCGTCTATGAACCATTTATGGACATAAAATGTCTAGTTTAACCTGAGCTCTCATTACATTTTCACGTGTTCCTTTTACAGACCTCTGGGATTATATGGGCTGTGTCCCAAAATGGCACCCACACAAAAGTAGTAGTGCACTACATAGGGAATAGTGCTATTTGTGGCGCAGACACAGTTCTGAAATATTTATCATGCTCTGAGAAAGATTCACATAAAAAAAAGAAAAAAAGAATGTAGAGCTCCCTCTCTCACTGCCCTTGTCTCTTTCCCTTGCTTCATTGCTCTCGCTCCTTTTTCTCTCACTCATTCACTCTATCTACTTTCCTTTCTCCCTTGCTCTCTCCTCCCATCTCCCTTTCTCTATCTCTTTCCTCTCTCTCATTCTCTCCCTTCTTCCTGAAGCCACAGCCACCACTTCCTCTGATGGGGGCCAATAGCATTCTAGGAGAAGTGATGTCACAGCTATCTGTCTTTAGAAGAGAGAGAGCGAGGGAGAGAGAGAGGTTGAAAAATGTATCACCCCGGAGCTCACCTCCACGGAAGCTTCAGGGCCTTCAGGGTCCTCATCCGTTTTTTAAAAGATGGCCGCCCACACACTGGGGCTCATTAGTGGTCAAGGGTCAGGGGGTCAGGGTGAGATCACAAGACAGTGTCTGTGGTTGATATGAAAGTCACATATGGATAGGTGGAGTTTTCTGAAGAGAGTTTAGTAAAGAATAGCCAAACTGATGCATTTGTATGCAGTGTCTGATGTTTTGGATACAAGAGAGAGGTATTGTTTTGAGTAGCTGAATATCTCCAATGAGTTTGGAGAAGAATACACAAGACAAACTGACACA
This sequence comes from Coregonus lavaretus, assembly GCF_964263955.1. Taxonomy (NCBI): domain Eukaryota; kingdom Metazoa; phylum Chordata; class Actinopteri; order Salmoniformes; family Salmonidae; genus Coregonus; species Coregonus lavaretus. The sequence goes on from NC_139993.1 coordinate 9,312,731, forward strand.
TTACTGTGGTACAGTATGTTGTGTTTGTTTATCTCAGATAATAAGACATGTTACAAGTATGGAAGCAAAAATTCAATATTTTGGATTTTCAACTCTACAGTATGTAGCTATATAGGACAGACAATGCATATAGCATTATAGTGCACTATTATTGACCAGAGATGGTCAACAGTAATGCACTATATAGGAGATAGGGTGCCATTTGGGACACAGCCATAGCCAAACTGACCTGACCTGTATGATGTCATGGTGCAGTAGTAATTCATCGTTTCCTGGCCAGAGGGCAGATTTGCTTGATTATGTTGTCATCCTTCTGATCGATCATGCTTAGGACTGAAAATCAGAGCCAGCAAGAAGTCTAGATTCTAGACAGACATCACATGAAGTAATAATGTATGGCTTAAAGCTATGCAGCAGAGTCTAGGACTGCATCTCAAATGGCACCCTTTCCCCAATATAGTGCACTACTTTTGGCTACGACTCTGGCCAAAAGTAGTGCACTATATAGGGAATAGGGTACCATTTGGGATGCTGACTTGCAGTCTACTCAGTAGACAGTCTGTGGGAATGTCTGGACTAAAATGGATCTATCTAGATAGCTTGCCTTTGGCAGAAGCTACAACATAACATTAAAGAGAGACACTTAGGATGAATGCACTCACTTTAGGACACACACGCACGCACATTTATGCATAGACCCTCACACTCGCATGTACACACAATGTATAAATGTCAACAACTACAGGTTTGGAATTCCACTGTGTACCGCTGAGAATGCCAACCTGCACTTGTTGACATTCAAGTAGAGCAAATCTTCTGACACATATCATTTTAAAAAATATGCTTTTTCCAGAAAACATTCTCAAACAAAAAGAAACGATTCCAATGTGTTCGGTTCAAACGTTCACCGTTTGAAAAGGCAGAACATTAATAGTCCTAATAAGTTAATTTTGTGTCATTGAGTGAAGTAATATAATTGTAATTAATCTCAACAAACAAATATATTAACTAATACATCTTATTCTGGGGTTTGGACAGGTAATTTACACTTTTAGAAGTAAACAATTGGTTAGAAATACTAACCTCACATTGATTTTGGAACATCTTTGTGGTGTTTTAGTAGTATTGCTCATACTTCATCATTGCCATATGGCCCTTTAGTCATGGAGTCAGTCTACATTGGGCCCCTTTCCCCTCTTTGTAGCCCTAAGACTAAAACAACCACGAGAAACGCAATTACGATGATGAATGGTCTACTTGCTCTTGATTACATTCAGGAAGTGAAGTCAAGGCATTTCATGTTCCTGACAAAAAGTGGTCCCTTAAGATCGTAGCTTGATGACACGTCAGGTTTTCCTGAGGCCAGATTATGATTGTGACAGTGTAGTAATTATTGAAGCACTTTGAGACCTTGTGAAACACTTTTTCATACAGGTCAATACGGCTAATTAAACTAGTATATTAATTAGCTTCGATTATATTGTGTTTGTGGTTCATTAAAAAGTGCTGGGTGCACTGTACATGAGTGATGCAATTTTTCTTTAAATTATAGAATGACATTGGGCAAATACAAAGAAATGTTCCTGGAGTCCTCTCCCCAATGACCACAAATAACTGAAAGAACTGGATAGTATACAGTATTTGGATCTGGGTATAACCATATTTCTTACACCTACTGTATCAAGGCTATTTAGGTCAGCGGTCAGACAGAAAAGGAGACAAGGAAAATATTGACTGTTGTGCTACGCCCTATAATCTACATATGTAGGATCTTAATTTGAGCTAAAAAAAATTGTAGGGGTTGATACATTTTTTGGTTACGCAAATCAAGTCTGACATTTGTAAGTGGAAATTACAAACTTAAGAAGCCTTTTTAAACCTTGAATACACTACAAGTTTGCATTTCCTGCTGTGTTGAAAATTATAAGCAACAAAATAGTGATCCAATTAAGATCCTACATCTGTAAGTAATATGACACATCACAGATAGAGTTTGCACAACAAGAGCCTAAAGAGATAGAGGCAAAGCCCTGATCACAAAGTTTGCACAATGTTTGCATGACTTTTCCGACCTTGAGAGGCAACCCTTTTCTCTCCTCCAGATGCTGATTTGCCTACTTTCTCCCCACACAGCAGGCTTCCTTCACTATTACTGCTATGGCAGCTTGTTAATTACAGCTTAGTGTGTATGTGTGTGTGTGTGTGTGTGTGTGTGTGTGTGTGTGTGTGTGTGTGTGTGTGTGTGTGTGTGTGTGTGTGTGTGTGTGTGTGTGTGTGTGTGTGTGTGTGTGTGTGTGTGTGTGTGTGTGTGTGTGTGTGCCAGGAGCACCTGGGCTACTTAAGACAATTAAACACACACACACCAGCAGGATGCCTGTCACCTGTCACAGTTCTCTCTATGACCTGTCTGCTGTGCTAGGTCATAACCAAACAGCTGTATAAAGGGTCTGAAGGACATGGGATAACTGATCCCAATATCCTGAAATCCTACCATGTTTCTAGATGGTAAGACTAGTATTTTGTGCTGACATATAGCCCTCTAACAGCTCAATGATGAGGACAGACAGACTGCCACATACACAGGCAGGTGTGCCCATATGCACGTACATACACCCAGTCTGTCTGCCTGTCTATGTATGTAATGATCCTTTGAATTTGCTCTTAGTGAGGCACACTGCTTTTTATATGATGACTAATATAACCGGAACACTTACGTTAAAACATTTGCCAAAACAAAGGGCCTGGCAACTCCGACGAATTAGACTTTGTAAAGTTAGTTTGGAACATTAAAGCTCTTCAGTTGAACAATAAGCTCCATTAACTTTCAGTATTGGCGCTCCAAAAGGTCTGTGGCTACTTGCTTGCTGATTGCGATGGCACATTAAGCCGGGATCTTTATGCCATTAAACAAATAGGTCTGAATGTCTCCCTTGCCCCCTCCTTCAAAGTGGAAAAGGATATACCCACTTCCCCAGTCACCGATAAAAAGGCAGGCATTGGAAAAGGGGGTTTGTGACGAACAGTGTGTGTGTATGCGTGCGTGTGTGTGTGTGTGTATGTATGTATGTGTGTGTGTGTTCATTGTCCCCCAATGAACCAATGTAATTTGGTAATGTAAACAAAAGCACCACTGGAATCCACAATGAGAATGATAATATAGTGCACTTTTGATTGGATGGTCCTGATTGCAGAGAATCAAGTGGTCCTCTTTCGCTTTCTCTCTCTGGTCCCCCTCCCTCTCTCCCTCTCTACATCCATCCACCAGGGTTTTCTCTCAAATGTCTTACCCTGATTCCTCCTTTCCTCTCTCCTGGCCTCTCTCTCAACACATGTTGGAGGAAAAGGTCAGAGGGAAGGAACCTTGGATCCTCTCCTCCAATGCGTTTTGAGAGGGAGGCCAGGAGAGAAGACACGAGGAAAGACAATTGAGAAAGACAATTGTACTGTCTGTCTCTCCAACTACTGTATTTGTTGAATGCTCCTCTTTGAGTTCTTTCAGATTATATTCCACAGAGCATTGTCTCTATTTTTTAATCACCGTCCTCTCAACACTTGGTAGCATCCGTGGGGAAACGTCACAACGAGATGTTTTTAATGTTGCAAAGAAAAGACATTCAATACAGTCATGGGCATGACTAAGCAAAATGAAAACAACCTGCTGTTTCCCAGCCAGAACGAGATGGTCGATATTGTTGGGACGTAATACATTTGGTTAATCCCATTACGGTTAATGGCCCATAAAACTTTATGCTGCCGATCCAATGTACTGGACTTCGACAATGCAGCACTGGGAGGAGAGTGTTCTCTACAAAGTCTTCAAAGGTGAAAGCAATAATGTAATGTAGTCTGATTCAAGTGTGAAAGCCAACAGGGCTGTACATTTGGAAAAATAAGGAAAATTGTTCTTTACACATTTTGGGACTGAATATCAGGTGCCTGCAGTGCTGACTGATATTGAACTTATTTAACCATCACAACAGCTCAACATATTCTATGGATCTTGGGCTCCCCCTTGCGGTCAGTGATATAGTCACTTAATAAAAGTTTCCGTGCAGAAGCATATCCGTTTCTATCTTGTAGGGCATCTCCCGAAGTGACTCTTCATATCAACTTTATGCAATAATTTCCTCTGTGTTGTCTTAGGAATTCAGCATTCCTATGTCTCCAACCCCCATTTTCCAGAGGTTACATCATGTACTGTAGGTCTGATATCTGATTGGAGGTTAACTCTACAGTAATACTATTGGTCAACAACTCAGATTTTGAATCCAAACAACTCAGATGCTTATAAAAGGGTATTAGATTCATTGTTCCTTCTCTTTTTTTGTTCCTGAACTGCTGTGGTGAGATACTCTCTCTCTTTCTTTCTTTCTCTCTACACCCCATGGACTTTTGGGACATGGCCTTTCAGGCTATGATTTCTCTCTCTCTCTCTCTCTCTCTCTCTCTCTCTCTCTCTCTCTCTCTCTCTCTCTCTCTCTGTCTCTCTCTCTCTCTCTGACCATGCTTAGGATAATGCCTTGTAATGCTTGTTAATGCTTTGTAACTTAAGCCATATGCCTTGTATGTGAATCCAGTCATTGTACAATGTTAATTAAATATCTGCCTTTGATATAGACAATTCTCAGACATTTCTTAATCACCTATTACAGTAACTCAACTATGGTGTTCTTGCATATTGCTAAATAACCTTTATGGAGTCAGATAAACATTTCACTACAGTATCTACAGAACACATTTTAATTACAACTCACAAGCTTGAAATCAATTTTCACTAATATCCAGAAAGTAATACAAATGTACCTAAAATAAGCATCTTTAAAACATAGCTTTCTTCTACAAAGAAAATGTACTTGTTCATGTCACTATGATCCTTTGAGGACCATTTTGGAAATAAGTGTTTCAAGTGATAGGCCTATACTCTGGGATCAAATGGATGTATTATTTTACCCAAAATAAAATATAATTAAATCCTCTTAGAGCTACAGGAGGGATTTAGGAATAGGGGCTAGGGGTTTATTTGGAATTCAGAAAGTGATTCACATTGTTCTGGGTTCACCAATCTCCCTGCCCTGTCAAGGAAAGTGTCCAGTCCCTTGCAGACCTGTGACCACCCCATACAGTGAGGGAAAAAAGTATTTGATCTGATTTTGTACGTTTGCCCACTGACAAAGAAAAGATCAGTCTATAATTTTAATGGTAGGTTTATTTGAACAGTGAGAGACAGAATAACAACAACAAAATCTAGAAAAACACATGTAAAAAATGTTATACATTGATTTGCATTTTAATGAGGGAAATAAGTATTTGACCCCCTCTCAATCAGAAAGATTTCTGGCTCCTAGGTGTCTTTTATACAGGTAACAAGCTGAGATTAGGAGCACACTGTTAAAGGGAGTGCTCCTAATCTCAGTTTGTTACCTGTATAAAAGACACCTGTCCACAGAAGCAATCAATCAATCAGATTCCAAACTCTCCACCATGGCCAAGACCAAAGAGCTCTCCAAGGATGTCAGGGACAAGATTGTAGACAAGGCTGGAATGGGCTACAAGACCATCGCCAAGCAGCTTGGTGAGAAGATGACAACAGTTGGTGTGATTATTCGCAAATGGAAGAAACACAAAAGCACTGTCAATCTCCCTCGGCCTGGGGCTCCATGCAAGATCTCACCTCATGTAGTTGCAATGATCATGAGAACGGTGAGGAATCAGCCCAGAACTACACGGGAGGATCTTGTCAATGATCTCAAGGCAGCTGGGACCATAGTCACCAAGAAAACAATTGGTAACACACTACGCCGTGAAGAACTGAAATCCTGCAGCGACCGCAAGGTCCCCCTGCTCAAGAAAGCACATATACAGGCCCGTCTGAAGTTTGCCAATGAACATCTGAATGATTCAGAGGAGAACTGGGTGAAAGTGTTGTGGTCAGATGAGACTAAAATCAAGCTCTTTGGCATCAACTCAACTCGCTGTGTTTGGAGGAGGAGGAATGCTGCCTATGACCCCAAGAACACCATCCCCACCGTCAAATATGGAGGTGGAAACATTATGCTTTGGGGGGGGGGGGGGGGGGGGGGGGGGGGGTTTCTGCTAAGGGGACAGGACAACTTCACCAGATCAAAGGGACGATGGACAGGGCCATGTACCGTCAAATCTTGGGTGAGAACCTCCTTCCCTCAGCCAGGGCATTGAAAATGGGTCGTGGATGGGTATTCCATCATGACACTGACCCAAAACACATGGCCAAGGCAACAAAGGAGTGGCTCAAGAAGAAGCACATTAAGGTCATGGAGTGGCCTAGCCAGTCTCCAGACCTTAATCCCATAGAAAATCTGTGGAGGGAGCTGAAGTTTCGAGTTGCCAAACGTAAGCCTCGAAACCTTAATGACTTGGAGAAGATCTGCAAAGAGGAGTGGAACAAAATCCCTCCTGAGATGTGTGCAAACCTGGTGGCCAACTACAAGAAACGTCTGACCTCTGTTATTGCCAACAAGGGTTTTGCCACCAAGTACTAAGTAATGTTTTGCAGAGGGGTCAAATACTTATTTCCCTCATTAAAATGCAAATCAATTTATAACATTTTTGACATGCGTTTTTCTTTATTTTGTTGTTGTTATTCTGTCTCTCACTGTTCAAATAAACCTTCCATTAAAATTATAGACTGATCATGTCTTTGTCAGTGGGCAAACGTACATAATCAGCAGGGGATCAAATAGTTTTTTCCCTCACTGTATCTATGGGCCACAAGTTGCAACATTTAGGCTGTTCACACAGGCAGCCCAATTCTGATATTTTGCCACAAATTGGTCTTTTGACCAATCATTTCAGCTCTTTTGCCAATAGGACAAAATATCAGAATTGGGATGCCTGTGTAAATGCAGCCTTAAGCACTCCATACAGACATGTTGTGCATAATCTGGAGTTCCTCATTTTATTCCACATGATAGAAAGTGGATTGACAATTCTAAATATTCTATGCATTCTTCACATCTCAATAGGACCTGTGACTCATAAAAATGTACCTCACATTGATTTTGGAACTTCTTTGTGGTGTTTTAGTAGTATTGCTCATACTTCTTCATTGCCATATGGCCCTGTAGTCATGGAGTCAGTCTACATTGGGCCCCTTTCCCCTCTTTGTAGCCCTAATACTAAAACAACCACGAGAAACGCAATTACGATGATGCATGGTCTACTTGCTCTTTGGCTCGACTACATTCAGGAAGTGAAGTCAAGGCATTTCATGTTCCTGACAAAAAGTGGTCCCTTAAGATCAGTAGGACCTCAGTGAGTCAGTGACAGTGCTACAGGGTCCATGCCACAACGAAATTTCAACACCAAGTCTTCCTGTTTGAAATACATCAGTCCAGTCAAATATGCTAGGTTAGGCTACACTACCAAAATTGTTTTCTAGAAGTTGGAATGGTTCTCTTACTAGTATACATTTTGCAGCCTCTACACTCAAAATCCTTCAAGAACTTCAGCCTTACAAGATCCAAAATCTAAAAATACAAACCATACTGTGCAGTCATGTAGAACAGACTTAAGATGTGGAACAACAATGCCCCCTTCAGGAGTATTGTTCCTATTCGGGAAGTCCCCCTTTGAATGCAGTTCTCTGAAGCTTCAATCTCCATCATCTTGATTCAAATACTTTGTGTTATCTAGCCTGCCTGGAGTGCCAGATAGGAGAGGGTTGTGGTTTTGGGGCTATTCTATTGGTTTAGTTTAATCAAGTACAGATTTGAAAGGTATTTAAACAGAGGTCTGATCCCCATTATGGCAAAAAAGGGACCTATAGTGGATTGAATAGGAATAGTTCTGATCTTTCATAATCTGGTCTTTTGACCAATCAGATACATACAAGTACCTAGATGTAGTATACTGCCCTACCAAGCAAAAGAGCAGTAACTGTGCATTTGGTCAAAAATGAGTTGAAAATGTTTATACATTAAATACATGCTTTATCATGTTTGCAGTAAATGCAAGTTTGTGAAACCAAGAAGGCAGTAACTGCCATCACACACACATTACAGTGTCTACAGTTGACCTTGGAATTATTTGTTATTTGCTGATACAAGTATCAAACTATGACACTGACAGCCACATACAAATATATTAACACAAGTTTGTGTAAAACTATTTCTTCCAATCATGGAAACGTATTCCAGTGAGTGTACCAAGCAAGAAGGCAGTAACTGTCAGCTAGGGCCAAAGGTCATGTCAGTCAATATGAATAAAAATAACCTCATAGTAAGACAGAACCACACCTCCAATGACCTGCCTACAATTGAGTTGGCTGGACAATAAAACAAGTCATTCTGTTTTACTCTGAGCAGTTACTGCTCTTTTGCTAGGTAGGGAATTGGGCAAGGTGTCAACAGGTCCTTCATTTATAATTGATGCCTCAGATGTCCTATTAAAAGGCAATGTACAAGTCTACACATTTCTGGGAAATTAAATGTATGGAAAAAGCACGTTTGAGTGACAATATTAATTTTTTGTTTAAGGTGCAATATGCAGACGTCGCTCCGCCATGTCGTGGTTGCTAAAGTGCTAAATTCGCGCAATTTCAGATTGTGACCAAAAAGAGAATCATTGTACCATCTACACCACTGTGAAATCACTTTTCTATAAAGAAACATTTTATTTTCAGCTGTTTGAAGCTGGCATACAAACCAAAAAAATAATACAAAAACTACTAATAGAAATAGAGTACAGAACAGATCTACCGCTTCTTAGACTTACTTTGAACGAGAATGACAAACCTACAACTCCGATTTCCATGCGAATTTGATTGGTCGCCCAAAAAGTTTTATCGCCGCTTTAAGCAATATGGCCAAAGTCAAGTAATTCAGAGCATGATCCTCAAAAGTTTGAAACATTTATTACCTTAAAAACAATACAAAAATATTTCCAAAGTAATAATAAATATCCTTATATATAAATCGCACTTTATAGCTATACACGAAGTTCAGTTATTGGGCCTGCCAAAAGCTGAGGCCTCACATTAACCAATCCTGCAATTTAGGTCTTCTCAGACATTTCCAGCAATTGGCAATGACTTCTCGCGGATCTCAACACAATTACCAAACATTTCTTGAGAAGCATATGTCATGTAGAGAAAGCCATCGTCATCTTTGTGGTCCTTGTAGACTTGTGCCATGGTAAGAGACATGCTGGCCAGGCCACTATTATTGATGAGCAGGTAGAACGCTTGACTCTGCATCAGAGACATACGATTTCTGAAACGAGAAAGTGCAGCAAGTATTGACAAGACGTAATCAAATGTTGAAATTGTCCTGCAAACTTAAGTCATTATGAGTAATTTATGACAAGTGACAGTCGCGCCCGGCACTCGTGGCTGATTCATATCACGTGATTACCAAGTTTGAAATTACTCACCAGTTCTCGCAACCAAAAACATGATTTAGGTCAATTTCAGTCATGTTAATCTAAGTTTACCAAGTTAAATAAACACATTCACAGCCAAACGTTTCTCTAAAGAGACTCACCTTATAATGGTGACAAACTGAGTCATGGAAAGTTCTTGGGGGACCAGGAACTTCGTTTTATCAAGAGGCGGCAAGTACTTCTCCCGTTGATACCTTTCAATTATAACCTGGGGGGGAGGGGGTTACTTTTAGAAGGTGCAAATTAAATGGAACTTCAGGGTTGAATAAGGTTTTAGAAATAAGCGAACTTACCGGAATTTTAGTTGGAAACTTTGTTCGGATCCCCGCGACCTCCTGTTTTCTCGTGGCTGAGTGGGATGGAAAACGTGGGTGAGATTATAAAGCAACACATGTCATAGCTTACTACATGCAAATCATTAAAGAAAATTAATCACCAAAGCTTTTTCTCTGCTTGAAGGACTTGGGGTGTTGTGGTTTCTCAAATGGCGGCATCATGTGGGCAAGTGACTCCTCTCAATTCCTGTTCTCTGATCTAGGCTATAAGATTTGACCATGCCGATCAGCCAACAGAAATTAAATAGTGTGGTTGCAGTGACGTATCACCTGATTACCATGGGGTTGTGTCAGCACGCTTCAAATGGCTAATTAATTGACCGTGCATAATGACTCAGCTGTGTCTAAAACCAATTCAAATTGTTAAGATCTAATAAATGACCTGAATGTAATGTTTCATGTAATATATGTTTGAAAACAAGAAAACATTTAGAATTACTAAACATTAAATAGAGGTAATTTAGTCATTAAAATATCTTACAAATCATACATATAGGCCTTATAATATTCTCACACTAAAGTAGCCCCTACATCATGTGTTGGCAACATTTTATTTCATGTTTTTTCTTGGATTTCAAAGGGCCTGAAATTCAGTCAGGGGGTCATGGGTGATAGGCTTGTGTGTGTGTGCTAAGTAAACAACTGGATGAATGCATCTATGGAATGCATAGATAAATGAATGGAATGTGCTATAATATATTAAATATGGCTACCACAGATACACTTATGTAGCATACATTATGACATTTCCAATTTCAGATACAAAAAAATCTACTTCGTAGGACAATTAAAGAAAAAGACAGTAAAGAAAAAGGGCGCATTTTAGGGTGAAAAATGCAGCTCTATCTTCTTTGAACTTCAAATTCCATCATGCGTAGGATGCAACAATTGTCAACACAACGCGCATTTATATCCGATTGGCTTATTCCAGTGTGAATCGTGGAAATCGACCAATGGGTAAGGAAAACTCTGGATGTGGGTGGGAGCTCAGTGTGAACGTCACCAATAGACAGCTGGCTGCTCAGACATGCGTGTGCCTGCCCAGTAGAGAGAGCTGTAGGTAGCGATTTCCTTTCCATTTCATATCACAGGGGCGGCTAAAGGAAAACCCATCTGTCTGAGCACAGTCGTGCCAGCTTGCGCGAACCGAACCCACACACCTGGCCTGGGCATGGACGAACAGGCAGGGCCCGGCGTGTTCTTTAACAACAACAACAACTCGGGTTTGCCTGGCGCTGGCAAAGGACCGCAGCAGCCAGGCGACGTCGGTGGCGGAGAGGCGGCCAGGGCTCATTACAACATTCCGGGCATATTGCACTTTCTGCAACACGAATGGGCCCGCTTCGAGGTGGATAGAGCGCAATGGGAGGTGGAGCGAGCCGAATTGCAGGTAAACCACGTCAAAATACCCCGCTTATTTTTGGTGGGGGTTTAGTGTGTTGAGTCCTCTCTAGGAAGATTGACATTTGTGCCAGGAAGCCTACTCGCGCGCTACGGTCTTTGTGGCGTCAACTGCTCGAGCTACGTAGCTACTAGGGTAGGATTGGTCGGATGACGTTAGTCACTATAGCACAGGATTTCCCAAACTCGGTCCTGGGCCCACCTGGGTGCACGTTTTGGTTTTTGCCAGAACACTACACCGCTGATTCAAATAACCAAGTCATCAAGCTTTGATTATTTGAATCAGCTGTGTAGTGTTAGGGCAAAAACCAAAACGGGGGGACCTTGTTATAGCAGAGCACTACCAGTATTGTACTGTACACAACTTTTAATTTCCAAGTGTAGCCTATCATGTGCAAATTATTCACCACCATTGTTTTTAAATGATAGAAAGTTATCCAAAGTGGTCAGGTAGACCCAATGACCTGTCTGTCCTGAATACCTACATCTTGGAATGCAGAGAAACATTGCATGATGCATTCCAAAGATCTACATCCCATTCTCAAACATAATGGTTGTATCGAAATATCAAACACAAGTGTATTGAACAAGTAACTCAGTAGGCCTACATACAGTTCATGTTATTGAAAGCTGAGTTCACCTGTGAAGTACATTAGTAATGGCATGTCCAATTGAAGTCTGTTGAATAATTGACAATTATTCTTATGAACAGTGCAGTTGATGCACTCAATAGTCAGTGACATGAGTCTTTAGTGTGCCTTATGACTCCTCTTAAATGCCATGTCTTAAATCTATCAGCGGTAAGGCTATTAGCGTATTGTGATGTGTAGGCCTTGAGTGAGTTGTAGCTCTCAATATATACTGAACAAAAATATAAAAGCAACAATTTCAAAGAATTTACTGAATTACAGTTCATATAAGGAAATCAGTCAATTGAAATAAATTCATTAGGCCCTAATCTATGGATTTCACATGACTGGGAATACAGATATGCATCTGTTGGTCACAGATACCAAAAAAAAAAAAGTAGGGGCATGGATCAGAAAACCAGTCACTGTGGTTTGTCCACCATTTGCCTCATGCAGTGCGACACATCTTCTTCGCATAGAGTTGATCAGGCTGTTGATTGTGGAATGTTGTCCCACTCCTCTTCAATGGCTGTGCGAAGTTGCGGGATATTGGCGGGAATTGGAACACACTGTCGTACACGTTGATCCAGAGCATCCCAAACATGCTTAAAATGGGTGACATGTCTGGTGAGTAAGCAGGCCATGGAAGAACTGGGACATTTTCAGCTTCGAGGAATTGTGGATAGATCAATTGCGACAAGGGGCCATGCATTATCATGCTTAAACAGGAGGTGATGGTGGGGGATGAATGGCACAATAATGGGCCTCAGGATCTTGTCAGGGAATCTCTGTGCATTCAAATTGCCAAAGATAAAATGCAATTGTGTTCGTTTTCTGTAGCTTATGCCTGCCCATACCATATCCCCACCGCCACCATGGGGCACTCTGTTGTGGTCTGCAGTTGTGAGGCCTGTCGGACATACTGCCAAATTGTCTTAAACAACATTGGAGGCGGCTTATGGTAGAGAAATTAACATTCAATTCTCTGGCAACAGCTCTGGTGGACATTCCTGCAGTCAGCATGCCAATTGCATGCTCCCTCAACTTGAGACATCTGTGGCATTGTGTTGTGACAAAACCACACATTTTAGAGTGGCCTTTTATTGTCCCCAGCACAAGGTGCACCTGTTTAATGATCATGCTGTTTAATCAGCTTCTTGATATGCCACACCTGTCAGGTGGATGGATTATCTTGGCAAAGGAGAAATGCTCACTAACATGGATGTAAAAAAAAATGGTGCACAAGATTTTAGAGAAATAAGCTTTTAGTGCGTTTGGAACATTTCTGGGATATTTTATTTCAGGTCATGAAACATGGGACCAACACTTTACTTGTTGCGTTTATATTTTTGTTCAGTGTACATTAGTGCCTCCGAACATTGCTAACCAAGGCCAGTGCCAAGCTAAGTGCTAGCCTAGGCAGCCGATAGTGCATGGGTGCTAGATCTGCACAATCGTCTAGACTTGATGTGCATTCCCGGTAATACACTCGTGTCCCCAGTAGACCGGCTCGTACATAAAGCATCCTCTATTCAGGCCGCAAAGGCATAATTTTCCTAGTTAACTAGCTTTTAATGGCGAGAAGGTGGGGAAAAAAACAGGGAAAATATGCGTACTTTCTTTATGAAACACAATTTTCCACCAACCTTTTCAGACAATTTAGGATGTTGTACAGTGTTCAGCCAAGGGTGTGTAACACCCAAAATTGTCTGAAAATGGTGGTGGAAAGTTGTTTCAGAAAGGAAGTACACTTATTTTCCTATTTTCTTCTGCCTTCTCGCCATTAAAGCTAGGCGATTGTGCAGATCTAAAGCCCTATCGGCTGCCTAGGCTAGCGAAGTGCGCTCTCCAGAAATGACTTGAGCTTTATCTGCTGCTCTTATGTATTACATCATTTACAGCTTTTATGACGGTGCATTCATTAATTTCAATAGGCATTTTTTCAATTTTAAAGGGCAATGCTTTGTCAGATTCTAAATGAATTATGTGTAACTAACGTACGTGGCATTTGTGCATCATTTACTTTGAAAATGTCCTGCCTCAATCGAAGCCGGCTTTCATTTCTTTCTGATTATGCCTGGACAAAGGAGAGCGAATAGGCCTAGATGTCTAAGTTGTATTGCAGATACCCTCCTGATTCCGGAGTAGGTTTTGTTTTTAAAATGTTCCTCCCCATTTACTTCTAGTGCTTATCAGTAGTAGAGGGAGCTCATTGGCAAGCGACAAATGAGTGTCAGAACCGCTCCACTGGCAATGAGCAGAAACCAATTTCATATCTTAATGCATTTGTTCTGCTACTGTGCTATTATATAGTATAGTAGCGACCCTGCATTCCATTAAAGTCTTAGCTAATGTGAAAATCTTATAGACCGGATATACAGTGCCTTCAGAAAGTATTCACACCCCTTGAATTTCCCACATTTGTTGTGTTACAGCCTGAATTTAAAATTGATTAAATTGAGATTGTGTCACTGATATTCACACATTACCCCACAATGTCAGTGGAATTTTGTTTTCAGACATTTCTACAAAATGTTAATTAATAAAAAATGAATATCTGAAATATCTTGAGTCAATAACTATTCAACCCCTTTGTTATGGCAAGCCTAAATACGTTCAGGAGTAAAATAAATAAATCGTAACAAGTACCATAATAGGTTGCATGGCCTCACTCTGAGTGCAATAATATACTGAACAAAAATGTAAACACGACATGCAACAATTTAAAATATTTTGCTGAGTTAGTTTATATAAGGAAATACATTAATTAGGCCCTAATCTATGGATTTCACATGACTGGGCAGGGGCGCAGCCATGGACTGGGCCTGGGAGGGCATAGGCCATCCCACTTGGGAGCCAGGCCTAGCCAATCAGAATGAGTTTTTCCCCACAAAAGGGCTTTATTACAGACAGAAATACCAAATGCTCACTAACAGGGATGTAAACAAATTTGTGCATAACATTTGAGAGAAATAACCTTTTTGTTCGTATGGAACATTTCTGGGATCTTTTATTTCAGCTCATGAAACATGGGACCAGCACTTTACATGTTTTTGTTCAGTGTAGTTCTTAACAATTTTTTGAATGATTACCCCATCTCTGGTTTTACCCCACACATACAATTATCTGTAATGTCCTTCAGTTGAGTAGTGAATTTCAAGCACAGATTTCACCATAAAGACCAGGGAGGTTTTCCAATGTCTCGCAATGAAGGGCACCTATTGGTGCAGACACTGAATATCCCTTTGAACATGGTAAAGATATTAATTACACTTTGGATGGTGTATCAATAAAAAATATTCCAAAACATGCGTCCTGTTTGCAATAAAGCACTAAAATAATACTGCAAAAAAATGTGGCAAAGAAATGAACTTTTTGTCCTGAATACGAACAATTATGTTTGGGGCAAACGCAACACATCACTGAATACCACTCTTCATATTTTCAAGCATGGTGTTGGCTGCATCATGTTATGGATATGCTCATCATCTGAAGGGTGTTTTTTTTTTTAGGATAAAAAGAAACGGAATAGAGCTATGCACAAACTCCTAGAGGAAAACCTGGTTGTCTGCTTTCCAACAGACACTGGGAGACACAGCAGGACAATAACCTAAAACACAAGGCCAAATATACACTGGAGTTGTTAACCAAGACGACATTGAATGTTCCTGAGTGGCCTAGTTACAGTTTTGACTTAAATCGGCTTGAAAATCTATGGCAAGACTTGATCAACAACCAATGATCGGCAACCAACTTAACAGAGCAAGAGTTTAAAAAAGTATATAATGGGCAAATATTGTAAAATCCAGGTGTGCAAAACTCTTAGATCCAAAAATACTCACAGCTGTAATCGCTGCCAAAAGTGATTCTAACATGTATTGATTCGGGGTTGAATACTTATCTAATCAAGATATATTAGTGTTTTATTTTTCATTAATCTTTAAAAAATGATATAATTTTTATT
The DNA here is from genome assembly GCF_964263955.1 of Coregonus lavaretus. Taxonomy (NCBI): domain Eukaryota; kingdom Metazoa; phylum Chordata; class Actinopteri; order Salmoniformes; family Salmonidae; genus Coregonus; species Coregonus lavaretus. Next base: position 9,328,477 of record NC_139993.1, read on the forward strand.
TCACATTGACATTAGAGTATTTGCAACAGAACTAAATGTGGAAAAAGTCAAGAGGTGTGACTGTAGGGTTTCACTCGGCAAAGAAAATCGAATTCCAAAATTATGGGCATTAATATGGAGTTGGTCCCCTCTTCGCTGCTATAACAGCCTCTAGCAGGGCAGAAATGTTACGAACTGACATGTTGGAATGGTTGCATCCTATGACGGTGCCACGTTAAAAGTCACTGAGCTCATCAGTAAGGCCATTCTACTGCCAATGTTTGTCTATGGAGATTGCATCGCTGTGTGCTCGATTTTATACACCTGTCAGCAACGGGTGTGGCTGAAATAGCCAAAGCCACTAATTTGAAGGGGTGTCCACATACTTTTGTGTGTGTGTGTGTGTGTGTATATATATATATATATATATATATATATATATATATATATATATATATATATATATATATATATATATATATATATACACAGTGAGGGGAAAAAAGTATTTGATCCCTGCTGATTTTGTACATTTGCCCACTGACAAAGAAATTATCAGTCTATAATTTTAATGGTAGGTTTATTTGAACAGTGAGAGACAGAATAACAACAACAAAAATCCAGAAAAATGCATGTCAAATATGTTGTAAATTTATTTGCATTTTAATGAGGGAAATAAGTATTTGACCCCTCTGCAAAACATGACTTAGTACTTGGTGACAAAACCCTTGTTGGCAATCACAGAGGTTAGACGTTTCTTGTAGTTGGCCACCAGGTTTGCACACATCTCAGGAGGGATTTTGTCCCACTCCTCTTTGCAGATCTTCTCCAAGTCATTAAGATTTCGAGGCTGACGTTTGGCAACTCGAACCTTCAGCTCCCTCCACAGATTTTCTATGAGATTAAGGTCTGGAGACTGGCTAGGCCACTCGAGGACCTTAATGTGCCTCTTCTTGAGCCACTCCTTTGTTGCCTTGGTCGTGTGTTTTGGGTCATTGTCATGCTGGAATACCCATCCATGACCAATTTTCAACCCTTGGTCGTGTGTTTTGGGTCATTGTCATGCTGGAATACCCATCCATGACCAATTTTCAATGCCCTTGCTGAGGGAAGGAGGTTCTCACCCAAGATTTGACGGGACATGGCCCCGTCCATCGTCCCTTTGATGCGGTGAAGTTGTCCTGTCCCCTTAGCAGAAAAACACCCCCAAAGCATAATGTTTCCACCTCCATGTTTGACGGTGGGGATGGTGTTCTTAGGGTCATAGGCAGCATTCCTCCTCCTCCAAACACGACGAGTTGAGTTGATGCTAAAGAGCTCGATTTTGGTCTCATCTGACCACAACACTTTCACCCAGTTCTCCTCTGAATCATTCAGATGTTCATTGGCAAGATTGACAGGTCTTTTGTGTTTCTTCCATTTGCGAATAATCGCACCAACTGTTGTCACCTTCTCACCAAGCTGCTTGGCGATGGTCTTGTAGCCCATTCCAGCCTAGGTAGGTCTACAATCTTGTCCCTGACATCCTTGGAGAGCTCTTTGGTCTTGGCCATGGTGGAGAGTTTGGAATCTGATTGATTGATTGATTGCTTCTGTGGACAGATGTCTTTTATGCAGGTAACAAACTGAGATTAGGAGCACTCCCTTTAAGAGTGTGCTCCTAATCTCAGCTCGTTACCTGTATAAAAGACACCTGGGAGCCAGAAATCTTTCTGATTGAGAGGGGGTCAAATACTTATTTCCCTCATTAAAATGCAAATCAATTTATAAAATTTTTGACATGCGTTTTTCTGGATTTTGTTGTTGTTATTCTGTCTCTCACTGTTCAAATAAACCTACCATTAAAATTATAGACTGATCATTTCTTTGTCAGTGGGCAAACGTACAAAATCAGCAGAGGATCAAATACTTTTTTCCCTCACTGTAGTCTGTCTCTGGGATGGGTCCTATTCGAAATGGCTGCTTTTGTGACCATTGCTGTCGGAGTTGGACAATAACATCCGACTATCACCGACAGGCACTGCTAGCGTTTTGACCCCGAAGTACTGCTGTTGCACAACACTAGGCATCCATGACATCACCCTGAGTGTGTGTGTGTGTGTGTGTGTGTGTCAGTTAAAGAATCACTATGAGCCTCTCTGCCTCAGCTCCTCCTTTGCCCCAGAGGATGTCTGGCATCACCACCACTTTTCCTTCCCTCCTTCCCCGCACTATAAATATATTGCAAAGAAGGCGAAGATGGGAGTGGGTGCAGAAAGAAACATCCAATGGGAGAAAGAACCGACCAATGCTCACCAGCTCCTGTTGGGAGATATCACTGTTTTTTCCCCTCTTTTTTTTCTTCTTCTACATAACCCACACTTAATGTTTCTTTGCTTTTGCTTGCACAAGGCAGCCATTTCCCCCCTCATCTGAGCTGCGTTTGCTATTCAACTCCCTCAGACGTTTGAATAATAGTCCTTTTCCTCGTTCAGAGGCGGCCCGCGACGTTGGGATCTTTCGGCTCTCACGGCTTGTCGGCTTCTGTGTGTTCTTCACAGGAGCAAGCTCCCGACTTCCCAGGCTGAATCTCAGGCAGCTACTACCCAGTGCTGGTGAGGTGTGGGAGGGTGCCATGCAGTCAGGCATTTCAAACACACAAGTTCTTGAAATGCTTCCTACCCCAGCATTTTTTTGTGTACATACTCCGCCACACTGACTAGTATACTAGTCGACATGTTACGCATACTCAAGATACTATTAGTTCCTGGCCTTTTCTGGTCATCACATTTTGTAATTTCCCCACAAGTGTTTATTCCAATGACTCCCTTCGACCACCCTGGTATGTCCATTGAGAATGTGGAAGTGGAAAGTCCTCTCTGAAGGAGAGAGTGTGCGTCTCCAATGGCACTCCATTCCTTAGTGCACTACTTTTGACCAGATACCTATGGGCCTTTTTAAAGGGAATAGGGTGCCATTTGGGACGTAGCCAGATAGTTTTTCTCTCAGGCAGTTGGGTTTACAGTAGCCCGGCACCTCCAGTCTATGAGTAACCATGTCTGGTATTCTAACGAGAGGCCAACCTGCTAGCCCTATGAACACCATCAGTGTGTTTTACAGGTGTTTATACCGGAAGGTTCTGTGCGGCACTGTGGACAACACTGCAGTATTCATACTTGTTTTGCTGTGTTTTTTGTATTTTATTCCACAATGCATTGGCCTTTAGATGATTTAGAGATTGCACTTCATGAGTTGTTTCACAACATAACTTTTACTTCCGAATCACTTCATTTTTGTCTTTGGACATTTAGTTCTATATACTGTACATATAATACAGTGCCAAAGCAAATGCTGGACCTCCCTCAGTGCGTGGATACTCAATAAGATAGCCATTTATTCAAAATGATAAGAGGTCACGGGTCAATAGTTAGAAAAGGGGACATCAATCAACTCTGCAATCTCAATTGTAACTCTGCATAATGTATGTTTTTAAAACGAAATAACACCTTATACTTTATGATTTACATACCACCATGCTTTCAGTGTGTTTGCCATCATATCATGACACTTAAATATGCAAAGTTATGGTGATTGCTATGGGGGGGGGGTGAATAAGGCCTGCAGGCCACTATTCAAGTATCACGGCTTTGGCATGTAATTCCAATGCCCTTATCTTTTTAAGTATTTTTTTTCAGACTATTTTCCTCTCACTAATTAAATGATATCGTCAAGAGACCAGTGTGCAAATCCAATCAAATCAAAAAAAGATCACATGCCTCAAATACAACAGGTGTAGAACTTAGTGAAATGCTTACTTACAAGCCCTTAACCAACAATGCAATTTTAAAGAAAAATAATGGTTCAGTAAAAAATGGATAAGTAAAAATAATAATTTTGTTTATTTATTAAAGAGCATCAGTAAAATAATAGTAACGACGCTAAATACAGGGGGTACCGGTACAGAGTCAATGTGCGGGGGCACAGGTGAGTCGAGGTAATTGAGGTAATATGTACATGTAGGTAGAGGTAAAGTGACTATGCATAGATAATAAACAGAGTAGCAGCAGCGTAAAAAGAGGGGGTGGAGGGGACAATGCAATAGCCATGATTAGCTGTTCAGGAGTCTTATGGCTTGGAGGTAGAAGCTCTTAAGAAGCCTTTTGGACCAAGACTTGGCGCTCCGGTACCGCTTGCCGTGCGGTAGCAGAGAGAACAGTCTATGACTAAGGTGGCTGTAGTCTTTTGGCAATTCCTCTGACACTGCCTGGTATAGAGGTCCTGGATGGCAGGAAGCTTGGCCCCAGTGATGTACTGGGCCTTACACACTACCCTCTGTAGTGCCTTGCGGTCGGAGGCCGAGCAGTTGCCATAAAAGGCGGTGATGCAACCAGTCAGGATGGTCAAGCTGTAGAACATTTTGATGATCTGAGGACCCATGCCAAATCTTTTCAGTCTCCTGAGGGGGAATAGGCTTCGTCATGCCCTCTTCACGACTGTCTTGGTGTGTTTGGACCATGATAGTTTGTTGGACACCAAGGAACTTGAAGCTCTCAACCTGCTCCACTACAGCCCCATCGATGAGAATGGGGGCGTGCTCGGTCCTCCTTTTCCTGTAGTCGACAATCATCTCCTTTGTCTTGATCACGTTGAGGGAGAGGTTGTTATCCTGGCACCACACGGCCACGTCTCTGACCTTTTTCTGTGTGTAGACATAGTATGCGTAGGATTATGCATACCTGACTGCATGTCAAGGCAAAGTCTGGACCTTGCTGTCATAGCAGCGCATACTTCAAATTCCAGATCGCAGTTTTTATGGCTTTCCATCCGTTATCCCATGTAATGAGGTAGTTTCTCATAAGACAAGACTATTATTGTTCTGCTGTCTGAGAGATGTTTATTTGCTCACACTTTGCACATTTACCACCATGTTATTATGGCATGACACAAATCGGTGTACTCTCCATATATTCAGGAGATCAAGGGACACCCGGGCAGCAATTTGCCCACTCTGGGGAGAATGCGTGGAGTCCATCAGACTGGGGATAGTGCATCTATAAGCAGTCTCTCCGACCTCTGGATCGATGGCGGAGGGGGAGAATTGAGACGGAGCGCCCCAGAGGCTGACAGCCTACTCCAGTGGAACTCATCTAGCAGCTCCAGAAACACTTTTGGCCCTGCCACAACATTTGTATGGTATCAGGTGTAAATATCTCATTAACCAATTTAGAATTTGGAAATATATTCTCCTGCAATTTGTATAGTAAAAAGGTGACAGTACGAAGGTACCTCACCTCAAAGCATGACATAATAGAAATAATTGAAATTAGTTTCCATCCAATTGGCGACAGAATTTCATGCGAATATTCTAAGATCCACATCAAATAAATAAATATGCGCATTTTCCCATCAGAGTTGTTCAATCAAACGGACTTGTTGCGGATAAAAGGCTGTGAGTTATGTAGTGCATAAACTTTTTTTCGCTTAAGTTTTCATGTACCAAAATATGTATATATTTTTTACTCTGCCGATGATTTTGTTACAAAAACTGATTTGATAAATAGCAAACTTGCCCAATCTGGTTTTGGTGCATGCTCTCTAGACCAGTGGTTACCAACCTGAACTGCAGGTGGTCCGCATTCTTCGGCAATGATGCGTCATGCGAGCACTCCCACACTTCTGCGACGGCAACACAGGCCAAAGCAAAGCCCAGGTTTATACCTCTTCCCTTCGACCTCGTTCAGAGGCTCCCTTGTAAGGAATGGTATGCACACCTACTTGTTTTGCCATGTAATGCAAACAGCAGAGCCAAATGCACCACACCCCAGGTCACGCCTAAGCACTCGACTATTGTTGTCAACAACAGGAGGTGCCTGGCAGACATGACACTCTGAAGAGTGGCACTGAGGCGTCCATCTTACAATGTGTTCCGGGCCAGTGCAAAATTGATTGTGCCTCCAAAATGTTCACCTTTTTGTGCTGTGAAATGAAAACTCAGGGAACCGTGAGTGTGTAAGAGTGACTTTGGGTTTGTGCACCTGCAGATGTGATTCCTGGCATCCCTGTGCAATGTAAACCTGATGTAGGCCTAATGAATGTATACAGATGTGGTATTTTACCTTTCTGTAAACACTATACTGATTTACCATGTAAGTAAAGGAACGTTTCTGTCCCACAGTTTTTGACCACTATCAGTTGATTCTTATAACCTGGATCATGTGATGATGACCGCAACGATGACACATTAGTGATGGATGCGATTGGACTGGTGACCTGATTTCAAGTTTCAGTTAGATATCCCTCCCAGAACTAACTGGTTGCTCCACTTAGCCAAGTGCTCCAGCTCAGTAGCCGTGTTGATGGGGGGGCTTGCTGTTGCTTTAAGAAAGGGCCTTGGGAAGAGTGGGGGAGATCTACAAAATAACAACTCTTAGAGGAAAACCCCACCACCCCTGCAGTCCATAGCAAGGTCAACTGACATGGTAGAAGAAAAGGATATGGATGCAAGAGAAAGAGACTAAAAGAGACTGCACTTCACATGGGGTCGTCAGTTCTTACTAGTCAGCACTGTTAACTTCTTTCTGGCCCTTGTGATATTATCCATGGGGACCAGATGACAACAGGCTGAGAGCGAGGCATAGAGAGAGAGTACTTGGGTGGAGGGTGAGAAGTCGTCAGGCTCGCACCACAGAGTGAGATGGAAGAGAGCGAGGGCCCTGTGGCGTTCTCCAGAGAGAAAGTACTTCCTTCCTACTCCCTTCGTGCCCCTCAGGGGAAACCGAAAACCAAAAGGGGTTTATGAATCCTGTAATTCACATTTTGATGTAAGCAATACACCCGCGGCTTTCGTAGTCTCCCAGAAAATCTCCTCAGTTTGTCAAAGCCCCTGGTTGGTCCTTCTCCTTTTGGAATTGTTTTGATCAATTGTGTTTCTTGTCTTTTATAGTGTCTACTGGTTTTATAAAGAAAATCATTGGAGTTGTAAATATTTCACAGGGGGAAAAAAGTTTATAATTTCATAATTTCTAGAGATGGTCATGAAATATAGAATGGATGTGGGTGTATTGAATTAACCATACCATTAAACACAAATGTTTCCTTTTGAAGTAATCACACAGGCGTATGCATGCTCTATCCTCCAGATGCCCTTCCATGTCGGTTGCCAGATTAAAAGGCATCTGAGCAGACAACGTGTGTGTGTCTGCCTCAGGGAGACCACCTACTCTTGTGGTCCGCAGTCTCCACACACAGTGTTGGTGTTTACACTCTGTGTGTGTGTGTGTGTGTGTGTGTGCGCGCGCTGCCATCAGTTCAGACAGAGCGTGCCAGGGGGCTGCTCTAGCCGTTTCGGTACTGGAGAGAGACCGTGCCGACGTTAATCTCTGCAGTATGTTTTTACTAAAGTGTTAAACGCCAGTATCCAGGATAGCGCTTTGGCAAAACCTGTTGGCCTGCTGTTAGCTGTCATGTTGTTTCTTGTTTTGTGTTGGGAAAGTCTCAGTGCTCTCTCAAGACCTTTCTAGCAGGCTACCTATAAAGGATTTTCACACTACTGAGCCAAACTGCACTGAGCTGACCTGGTTACGTGTCCAGCGTAGTTGCTGTAACCGTGCTTAAAAGGACAATGTGAAAATAAAATATCAGAGCCAGCACAGTTTGCTTCGGATCGTCACAATAGTGTGAAAAGGGTATAGCAGGCATCAAGAGACGGGGGATAAACTAGCAAAGCTGCATTGTTGATGAGCTCTTCATCTTGGCACTCCTTTGTAAATAAAACGACTGCATTGTCATTCGAAGACTGAATATTCAAATCAAATGTACCAGTAATCACTTTGGAGTTGTTTTGTCGGTAACGGCAAGACCTTGAGCTACATACAGTAGGAGTTTGATGTTGAGTCTTTGTGCATGTTTGAAATGACACACGACTACATTGCAGTCGGCTACTGCAGACCGACCGATCTACAGATCATACGGAGTAGTCATTTAGGATGCCAGGTGATTTGTAGATCAGTCAGTCTGCAGTTACCAAATACACTTTAACTACCCTCCGTAATGATCCTTGGCCGTTACTCCTCTCCCAGTTGGCCTTGTCGGCTCCAATTGCTGCCCCGTGGCACAGAAATGGCCCGCGGGATGCTCTTATCCAGGTTATTAAACAAAATCAATTGAAACACTTTGCGCCGTGGCTGGTCCATGAGCGTCCGCGTGAACATGGTTTTACTGTTACTGTATTTCACCTCCCTGGCAAAATGCAATCCTGAATGCTCCTCTCTGGTCCTTCATCACAGCTTAGTGACGCGGACGCTCATGGACCAGCCACGGCGCAAAGCATTCTGAGGTGCTTGATACATACGGCCCCTGGTTTCTTAAAGCTGTCGGGTTATGTTTGTTATTCATCTAAATGCAACCACTCTGTGTGACCGCTTTGTGTGTGCCTTACAGCACCTCTTATCTGTCAAAGCTGTAGCTCTGTGTGTGTGTGTACCACACTCTGTCTTCTGATCCCTAACCCCATTGCTCCCCACTACTGTATTGTGACATGGAGGGCAATACTGATTTGGCACAGTGTAGCCATGGCGACGTTGGCCGTGCCCTCTATGTATATTCTTAAGGTCACATAGGCCCACGTCCTGTCAGTCAAAGACCTTTCGTCGTTGAAATACCGTTGAAATGGAGCATTGTTTTGAATTGAGCTATAGCTTGACAACTCCATAGTCATTATGTAGTATTATATTTCTTCCTGATGATTTTAGCCTCTTAAGCCGTGAAACCAAGTGTTACGTTATATTAATGGTATATCAGTCAACATAATGGTGGAGTCATTGCTTGAACTAAGCAGCTCAATCTTTTTAAGGATGAAATACATTTTGTGGCTTGTGTACTGGAATCGTGAACGGTGTATGGACTGTGTACATAAATAATGTGGCACAACAAGTTAAACGCAACAGTTTCCTTGGCCTCTGCTGATTTAACTGACAGTAAATACGCTTTTTGGACTTTGCAATACCTCACCATTGATTGGCTGATGTTTTTGGCGGCATAATCAGACTGCTTCCACAAACACCACCACTTTATTTTATTTCAACACACCCTGTGCAAGACTTCACTGTAGAGCTAACCCCGGCTGGCTGTCTATGATCAGCTAACCACTCTAACCACAACTTTCATCTTCTCGTTCTTACTCACTTAACCACCTCGTAACGGTCGCCGGGTAGCTCAATGCCCACACTGTTGCCCCGTAATCCTTGGGAGTTGACTCTTGTCAGCCGCCGCAAATCTAAGGTACAGCGGGTGCTTTGTGCCTATGTGACCCGCTATGAAATGCTGGTTAAGCTCGCACGCATACCATCCACAGCCACTTCGTGTGCTAGCATAGCAATGTTGCGTTCAATCTGTGAGTCCTGGCTGCTCTCAGGCAGAAAGACCACAGTGAGTTTTTGGTGCCTCACTCCATCAAGGTCAGCCGTGTGTAATCTCAATTTCGGCCAGGTATAGCCTAGTGTATGAATGTATTATGGAGTCTGTTAGAACCAGAATTTACTAATTGTGTTGATTCTTCTGCCATGAGGTGCAGAGGTTACTGAACATAGAGGAAAAAGAAGGGGAAATGAAGTCTCACTCAATACAAGGCAGTCCTTCAACACTTCATTTTGGGTGTTGTCGTTCTGTGTTAAGGTAACGGATGAATAATTGTCTGACAGTGTGTTCATTTCCTCCTTCCTTCTATTGCACAATATGTTGTAACACCTTACGCTCTTTGTAGGAGTCTGATTCATAGTCTTCTCCCTCTTTCCTCATAAACTCTGTCCGCTCTTAAGTATTGTAGTTAATAATAATATTATAATATGCCATTTAGCAGACGCTTTTATCCAAAGTGACTTAGTCATGTGTGCATACATCTTTACGTATGGGTGGTCCCGTACTTAACATTGACTTATTTTGAAAATGCCAAAGACACCAATTCGAAGGCATAGCTCTTAAAAGCCCTTCAGGATACGCTATATCAGCTACAGTGAGGGGAAAAAAGTATTTGATCCCCTGCTGATTTTTGTACGTTTGCCCACTGACAAAGAAATTATCAGTCTATAATTTGAATGGTAGGTTTATTTGAACAGTGAGAGACAGAATAACAACAAAAAATCCAGAAAAACCCATGTCAAAAATGTTATAAATTGATTTGCATTTTAATGAGGGAAATAAGTATTTGACCCCCTCTCAATCAGAAAGATTTCTGGCTCCCAGGTGTCTTTTATACAGGTAACGAGCTGAGATTAGGAGCACACTCTTAAAAGGAGTGCTCCTAATTCCAGCTTGTTACCTGTATAAAAGACACCTGTCCACAGAAGCAATCAATCAATCAGATTCCAAACTCTCCACCATGGCCAAGACCAAAGAGCTCTCCAAGGATGTCAGGGACAAGATTGTAGACCTACACAAGGCTGGAATGGGTTACAAGACCATCGCCAAGCAGCTTGGTGAGAAGGTGACAACAGTTGGTGCGATTATTCGCAAATGGAAGAAACACAAAATAACTGTCAATCTCCCTCGGCCTGGGGCTCCATGCAAGATCTCACCTCATGGAGTTGCAATGATCATGAGAACGGTGAGGAATCAGCCCAGAACTACACGGGAGGATCTTGTCAATGATCTCAAGGCAGCTGGGACCATAGTCACCAAGAAAACAATTGGTAACACACTACGCCGTGAAGGACTGAAATCCTGCAGCGCCCGCAAGGTCCACCTGCTCAAGAAAGCACATATACAGGCCCGTCTGAAGTTTGCCAATGAACATCTGAATGATTCAGAGGAGAACTGGGTGAAAGTGTTGTGGTCAGATGAGACCAAAATCGAGCTCTTTGGCATCAACTCAACTCGCCGAGGAGGAGGAATGCTGCCTATGACCCCAAGAACACCATCCCCACCGTCCAACATGGAGGTGGAAACGTTATGCTTTGGGGGTGTTTTTCTGCTAAGGGGACAGGACAACTTCACTGCATCAAAGGGACGATGAACGGCGTCATTTACCGTCAAATCTTGGGTGAGAACCTCCTTTCCTCAGCCAGGGCATTGAAAATGGGTCGTGGATGGGTATTCCAGCATGACAATGACCCAAAACACACGGCCAAGGCAACAAAGGAGTGGCTCAAGAAGAAGCACATTAAGGTCCTGGAGTGGCCTAGCCAGTCTCCAGACCTTAATGCCATAGAAAATCTGTGGAGGCAGCTGAAGGTTTGAGTTGCCAAACGTCAGGCTCGAAACCTTAATGACTTGGAGAAGATCTGCAAAGAGGAGTGGGACAAAATCCCTCCTGAAATGTGTGCAAACCTGGTGGCCAACTACAAGAAACGTCTGACCTCTGTTGACATGTTTTGCAGAGGGGTCAAATACTTATTTCCCTCATTAAAATGCAAATCAATTTATAACATTTTTGACATGCGTTTTTCTGGATTATTTTGTTGTAATTCTGTCTCTCACTGTTCAAATAAACCTACCATTAAAATTATAGACTGATCATGTCTTTGTCAGTGGGCAAACATACAAAATCAGCAGGGGATCAAATACTTTTTTCCCTCACTGTACCTATAATAGTAGTGTGTGTGTGTGTGTGTGTGTGTGTGTGTGTGTGTGTGTGTTATATTCATTTTCGTGCATTTCAGGCATACACTCCACTGATCTTCTCGAGCATGAAGGAGAAAAACAGAACGTACTGTTTTAACAAGCATTCAGTATAGCTTCAGTATTACGTCAGCATAGCAGCTCCTTTTCCCAAGGACCTTATTGTTTTCGCCCATCGAAAAGGGGTATTTGAGTACACGTATTTACATATGCGGCCGTGCCCAATTTAATGCTAATATGGCGGTGCCTGCTAAGCTGGGCGAACTGGCCAGGGAGCGGGGGATTTACGTCATGTCTCCAAGTTTCAAGCAATTATATATACCCCCCCCCCTCATTCCTCCCCACCTTAACCCTTTCTGATCTGACATCCCCCCCGCAGCTTAGTGGAAGAGCGAGAATTGGCAATGAAAGACCCTGACTTGTATGTACAGTTGAAGTCGGAAGTTTACATACACTTAGGTTGGAGTCATTAAAACTCGTTTTTCAACCACTCCACAAATGTCTTGTTAACAAACTATAGTTTTGGCAAGTCGGTTAGGACATCTACTTTGTGCATGACACAAGTACACAGTTGTTTACAGACAGATTATTTCACTTATAACTCACTGTATCACAATTCCAGTGGATCAGACGTTTACATACACTAAGTTGACTGCGCCTTTAAACAACTTGGAAAATTCCAGAAAATGATGTCATGGCTTTAGAAGCTTCTGATAGGCTAATTGACATCATTTGAGTCAATTGGAGGTGTACCTGTGAATGTATTTCAAGGCCTACCTTCAAACTCAGTGCCTCTTTGCTTGACATCATGGGAAAATCAAAAGAAATCAGCCAAGACCTCAGAAAAACAAGTCTGGTTCATCCTTGGGAGCAATTTCCAAACGCCTTAAGGTACCATGTTCATCTGTACAAACAATAGTACGCAAGTATAAACACCATGGGACCACGCAGCCGTCATACCGCTCAGGAAGGAGACGCGTTCTGTCTCCTAGAGATGAACGTACTTTGGTGCGAAAAGTGCAAATCAATCCCAGAACAACAGCAAAGGACCTTGTGAAGATTCTGGAGGAAACCGGTACAAAAGTATCTATATCCACAGTAAAACAAGTCCTATATCAACATAACCTGAAAGGCCGCTCAGCAAGGAAGAAGCCACTGCTCCAAAACTGCCATAAAAAAAGTCAAAGGGACAAAGAACGTACTTTTTGGAGAAATGTCCTCTGGTCTGATGAAACAAAAATAGAACTGTTTGGCCATAATGACCATCATGAGGAAGGACAATTATGTGGAAATATTGAAGCAACATCTCAAGACATCAGTCAGGAAGTTAAAGCTTGGTCGCAAATGGGTCTTCCAAATGGACAATGACCCCAAGCATACTTCCAAAGTTGTGGCAAAATGGCTTAAGGACAACAAAGTCAAGGTATTGGAGTGGCCATCACAAAGCCCTGACCTCAATCCTATAGAACATTTGTGGGCAGATCTGAAAAGGTGTCTGCAAGCAAGGAGGCCTACAAACCTGACTCAGTTAAACCAGCTCTGTCAGGAGGAATGGGCCAAAATTCACCCAACTTATTTTGGGATGCTTGTGGAAGGCTACCCGACACATTTGACCCAAGTTAAACTATTTAAAGGCAATGCTACTAAATACTAATTGAGTGTATGTAAACTTCTGATCCACTGGGAATGTGATGAAATAAATAAAAACTGAAATAAATCATTCTCTCTACTATTTATCTGACATTTCACATTCTTAAAATAAAGTGGTGATCCTAACTGACCTAAAACAGGGAATTTTTACTAGGATTAAATGTCAGGAATTGTGAAAAACTGAATTTAAATGTATTTGGCTAAGGTGTATGTAAGCTTCCGACTTCAACTGTAATTGGGGCTACACACGAACCCCACCACACCCACTCTACCCCAGCCCACCACGACCCCCTCTAAAATTGCCTCCATGCTCCATCCACTGCTTAGTGGTGAGTGAGTGTTTACAATTACAGTCCTTCCCTGCTGTCCATATTCTCTAGTAACGGTATGCTCGTGCACTCCTCCCCATGCATTTAAAAGCATTGGATTGGCATAAGCATGGGCTAGAGGGAGTTTCCACCGTATTTGTTCCTCCTTTTAAATCCATGAAGGGAAGTAAGCAAGTGCACACTTGGGCAGAAGCGTAGAGGATTGGGACGCAAACGACTTACATGTAATGGGGTTACACACCTTCTACAGTGTCATGATGATTGGTTCCCACTCGTCAGATGGTCCTTCTTTTCTGTGCAATACAGTACTGCAGATCACAGTACTAACTTGCAGGGTTTTTCTCAAGCATCTCTTGTGTGTAAGGCAGAGGGAACAAGCGATGTGTGAGCTTTAAAGGTCAGGCCATCAGTGGGCGCAGACTGTCTGGCATCATAGTTCAGTGTAGTCAGTTCCTTCCCTCTTTCATTTAACGACTTGCCTCCAGCTCAGATGGTCCACTCAATAAAACTCTACAGCCAAAGAATGTCAGCAAACGAAAAGCTACCTGGATTTACTTAGTTTGTTCAGTGAGCGGCTTGTAAGTTGTGCATATTTACATGTAGGACTAGTCTTTCCTCTATATACTCTTCTCGAGCTCAAACACACACAATCTGCAAGGGCTCTTCCTTCTCCTCCTCCTCTTTCCCCCCTCCTCTTCTCCCTGCCCCTGTCTCCGAGGGTTTCGCTGTTCTAAATAAAGAGCTGTTGCCCTTAGAAGTGTACGCATGTCAGCGCTCCCCCCCCGTGGGGTGGGCCAGGGCTGCTGCGTCACTCCGTTGTTCCTGCCATTTCAGAAGCCTCGCTATTACTCTCTCTCCGAGCTAAACGCAAAAGGCCTCGTCGAGTTTACGCTCCACTCCTCCCTCCCTCCTCCTATCTATTAGTAGCGGTTACTGTGGAGCTGTGGAATTTGGGTTCATCACAATGCCAGTGCTGTGGGTATCCAACTGAAGGTAGTCGCCTCGGGCACTGCAGTGTGTATGTATGAGGAAGAGAGTGAAATATTGTTGAATAGTTAACTCATTATTTGCCAAGAGCCAGGAGATGTTTTTTTCCCCCGGAAGGTTTCTCTCGGTGTCCTCTGACGCTCAAACATTAGCATAGAGATTCTTTGCATCACTCTGGTGTAACCACGGCTGGTTTACGGGAATGCAGACCACACTGAATAGAGCAGAGATCAGGATGTAGGACAATGGATCTAGTCAGGCAGATCTGTGATTACAAAACAAACCTGTAGAGGAAATACTGCAGACATGCATGCCCTCCCTAGTATGAAATAATTAAATAATCGCAGTGTTCTTTATACATTTGCGTTACCAGAGCTGATGACGTTTGGTGTCTGTGTGTTCAGGTTTCCACGGTTACCTAGGTTTTGCATCTATCAAAGGACACATAAGCACAAACGTGAAGTTCATAAGAGTATATCAAATTGGGTGTCAAATGAAAGCTAAGAGTCTATATTTTTGGGAAATGAAGGCATAGATACATTTATCTTAAAAATCAGGCATAAGTAAAGGATTTGATTTCTGGATAAACAGAAAAAGTCTACCAGAAAAAGTCTT
This sequence comes from Coregonus lavaretus, assembly GCF_964263955.1. Taxonomy (NCBI): domain Eukaryota; kingdom Metazoa; phylum Chordata; class Actinopteri; order Salmoniformes; family Salmonidae; genus Coregonus; species Coregonus lavaretus. The sequence continues at coordinate 9,343,629 of NC_139993.1, forward strand.
AAAGTATCAGAAATACATCAAAACACAATGTTGGCGTAAAGACCCCTGCAAACTAATAACAACACTTATATTTAGTTTTGGATAAATTGTTTACCTTCTGTAAGTTTTAAGAAATATTGTCTTGTGCCTTGTAATTCCGTTACCAAAAACCCACATAGCTTTAAGATATATTAAAATGTCTCTCCCTCATGGTAATGGTAGACCTACCAATTAGTTATGGTGATTTTACTGATATCAATTTTGTTCATTAATTATTAGGTGATTAAACCTTGTAGTTCCATTACCAAATTGGTGACAGAATTATCAAAAGATCTGAAACGGAATTACTGCAACTGAGTTGTCTACAATGGGAAATCTAATCTTTTTTTACCGTTATGTTCGGCTCATAACTGTTTTCTTTGTCTTTCTGTTGTCTAGTGGTGAAACCAAGAGTGTTAAAACAGTCTGAGTCTGGACAATCCCCCACTTTCTCTCTCTGATTATCTTTCTCACTCTCCAGTTCATTTTACCACTCCCGGCTCTTACTGACACCTACCTAAGAGCCCACTCTCTTTCCATTTAACTGTAACAAGCATCCTCACCCACTGAGCACCGACCGACACCGGACATCCATGGACGTTGAAAAGTAGTTGAGATTTGGTCAGTCCTCCCTGGCCTTGATGTTAACGTCCGCAGACGGACTGGACTGGACCAAATCTGAACCTATCATAGACGTGTGTTTCACAAGTTTGGATAGTACAGTGAGTAGAGTAGAGTGCTGAGTACTAGTGATGGAGGGGGGGAATCAATACATTTACAGATCGGGATATTATTTGTGACGATATATTGTTTTGACTATCGCAATATTATTTTTGTGCTAGTTTGCTGTACCTGCACCAAAACTCCAGTATAGACTATTTGTTTTCTCATTGCTCTCTCTTTTCCCTCTGCAGCAGGTTTATGGTGAGCAATATGTTTGGAACGCAATAAAATCACAGCATCAAATCGCAATACATATAGAATCGTGATAATCTCAATACATATTGGCATCGAAGTATTGTATTGTGAGGTCCCTGGCAAGTCCCAGCCCTACTGAGAACAGTACAGAACAGTGAGTAGAGTACAGTTCAATGCAGTACAGTATATTGTACTGTAGGGCTGGGACTTGACAGGGACCTCATGATACGATACTATCACGATACTTCGGTGCAATATGTATTGTGATTATCACGATTCTATATGTATTGCGATTTGATACTGTGATTTGTGTTCCAAACATATTGCTCACCTTTGTCTGCTTCAGAGGGACGAGGGAGCCATGAGAAAACGAGTTTTAATTAGTCATGGAAATAAAAGTGCTGAAAACAAATTGGCTCCCTATTTAAAAAGATGGAGAACAAGCTATAAACGTTTTGGTGCAGGTACATCCAAGTAGCAAATACATATACATAATGCATTTCTGTGTAGTACAGTTCAGGGACCCATGATATAATTCTGTTACCGTAATTCAGTTACCGGGTGTAAATCCACTTCACTTATATGTAGTTCAGTAACCAAAATAGAATTTTTTCAAACTCAAGGTGCCATGTCATTCTTTCTGCAGATATTGGAAGAGTTTTTGGAAAACGTGGTCGCATACAAAACTGAGGGAGATTTTACCGTAATTCCATTACCAACGTTTGCATCTGCACAGTTCTTCCACTAAATTCGTTTTTTGTAAATTCTTCAGTTTAAATTGTTAAAAGTACTCATTTTGCATAGAGTTTTGATTTGTTAACCTTTGAAATCAATGGTTTTTGTTTGGCATACATTTTAAAGTGAAAATACTGAGTCAAAGCGTATTTCCCTTACTGTGGAATTGCCCTAAGGTTACTGGTCCTCAGCTCACTACCAAATGGTTTAACTTAACTTAAATTCTAGTTTGGACTGATCACATTTTGGCCTATAGATATGACTTTGTGTACGGACTGTACGAATTCAGCCATGGTCCTCTTGGGATAAGCTTTTTGTACCTGCTGCAATACTTAAAACTGGTTAAAGCTAGACCTGGTGCTCTGAGTAAGCTACTGTTTGTCATGCACGGTTCCCTCTCTCGCTCAGCACATCCTTTCGTTCCCCTCTAGTTCTCTCTTTTCTTCCCTCCTTCTCTCGATGAATCATCCCTGCGCTGCTCCAGATTCTGACGAGGGGACATTCCCCCCCAAGGAATCTGTTGCCGCTCACTTTATATCCCGGAAATCCCTGACTTTCTGGGATAGAAATGTGACCGTGGTAGAGGGGGTTACTCATTGCCACCAGTTTGAAGTTTGGTTACAGAATTATTGAGGTTTGGATGACTTATGTGGCGTTAAGAAAAACTGCATTATAGTGCTGCCTTGTACCGCCTCTGCACCTGATTCAACCTGAAGGGGCTTGTCTTGCACTCCACACACAGGAGGTGGGGCTGACATGCTGGTTATGACAGGTTACAACAGGTGCTCAGCTGGAAATGACCCCAGGGATATTTCGTAACCCATATGGCAGCAGAAATGTCATGATTCTTCTGGGATTCACTCTGCATGTCTGGTGACGATCATAAGAGGGTCACCAGTCTGTGCCAATTTACTCAATATGTGTCCTCCGTCATCAACTATGCATCCAGCCCCAATCCAAGATCTACAATGCTTCCTATGCTTTGGGCTATTTTACAATGCATGTAGGTCAGCTTTTAGACACCATACACATGTTCACAAATCTCATTACGATGAATAACGCATAAAGAAACTTGTGATGTAAAAACTGGAACACTGCTCTGCAGAGTAGGGACAGTCTATCAGTCTTTTCATTTAAATGAAATGTTGTCAGAAGGCACAAAGACTCTGTTGGAAGGATATGAATCAGAGACTGTCTAATTTTTTTCTACTTCTGTCCCTTCATGTAGAGCAGCAACTCGTAAAGACAAGACAAAGGGAATTTTTTACAAGTGGGTTTTCCTGCATGTAGACGAAGGTACCTCCACCTGAAGGCCCTACTGACCAGACAGAGCCTGTACAAGTCCTCTAGGGCCAAGAGATTTTTCAGGAATCAATTTTCCTACTTTAAGAGCATAGCTATATGCTTTTACTCATGGGTGTGGGGAGGTGTGCCCCTTTCTGTCCAATGAGGTAATTTCTGGACAATATCTCTGTCCATTTAGGGGACCCTCTTTTGGTAGAGCACCCCCAGAGGCAAAAGTTTCATATAACACATTTAGGAGCAGTAAACTATGGTTCTTAACTTAAGTGTTATGTAGGCCTAATTAATAATGAAGAAGAGGACCTTAGGATGGCTTTTTCTCTAGTCACTTCAAAATAACTAGAATACTAAGGACTCAACAAATGGCCTTCCTGAATCCATACAAAGTAGGAGCATGTGCCCAAGGATTTTATTTTCTGGGTTATTGTTTTCTAATAAAGTCGTCTAATTAGATCAGTGACTCAACTATGACATAATGAGATATTTTTGAATCTGTTGCTGTATCGAGTTGTTCCTAGAGCAAGGGTGATAGAGAGACGGTGGCTAATCATTGGAAGACCTGCTCTCTGCCCGTCTGCCTTCTGCCTTACTAAAAAACCTTGTCAGTTGCCTTGGTAACCTTGCACTTTAGACTGCCAGAGAGGTAGGCTTAGCATCATCATGTGGGTGAAGTTGAAAGTTGGGACACTTTTCTATTAGTGGATGAAGCATCATACACTGAGAACATTAGGAACACCTGCTCTTTCCATGACAGACTGACCAGGTGAATCCAGGTGAAAGCTATGATCCCTTATTGATGTCACTTGTTAAATCCACTTCAATCAGTGTAGATGAAGGGGAGGAGACAGGTTAAAGGATTTTTAAGCCTTGAGGCATGGATTGTGTATGTGTGTCATTCAGAGGGTAAATGGGCAAGATAAAATATGTAAGTGCCTTTGAACATGGTATGGTAGTATGTGCCAGTCGCACCGGTTTGAGTGTGTCAAGAACTGAAATGCTGCTGGGTTTTTCACTCTCAAGTTTCCCCGTGTGTATCAAGAATGGTCTACCACCCAAAGGACATCCAGCTGACTTGACACAACTGTGGAAAGCATTGGAATCAACATGGGCCAGCATCCCTGTGGAACACTTTTGACACCTTGTAGAGTCCATGCCCTGACGCATTGAGGCTGTTCTGAGGGCAAAAGGGGGTGCAACTCAATATTAGGAAGGTGTTCCTAATGTTTTGTACACTGTGTAAATAAACATTGTATATGAACATTTCTATATACTGGGGCATGATCAGAAACATTAGCTGTGCTGTATTTCCGAGCAGCCATGGTAACTGGCAAGAAGCGGTAACATCACAAGACTCACAAACTGCATAATGACTCTAGGATATTGTTTTATTTCTCACAATAGTTGGTTAATACAATGTTGAAACAGCTCAATTTGCCTCAAAGGAATGTGCCAATCATTACTGTCTTTTTGACATCATTTGGAATTCTCTGTCTAGATAGTGTTTGAGTGACTAGTTATACAGTTTGCCCCCCAAAAAAATCATGCACTTTGCATTTTTCAGTCGAAGCACGTAATCGCCTGGAAATGCACATTGACAACGGATCACTGTGTTCAAAGGCACAGCAGATTCCCTCTAGTTAAATCACTGCTGGATAATCAGGGCACAGGCTTAGAATTAAGAAAAGTCTGAGCAAACTTTCACATTTGCACTAGCACACACAAACATGTATGCATGCACACACACACACGCACACACAGGCTCGCTTTCTCACTCACATACTCAAAACATGTCAGCTGGCCTAGTCATTTTCCCGTAGACAAACAAATACAAGAAGCCAAGTATAAGGAAAAGGGGAAATATTATGAGAAATTAGCTTCAAGACAAGGCCTACTGTGACGTCACTCCAGAGGCCTCGGCTGGGGTCAGCCTCCTACCTAACTATGCTAACCGCTGTGGCCCATGCAGGCTTTCACTGAGCTGTTGGCCCTCGCTGTATAGCTTCAAACCATGCTGGGGTAAACGAAACGAGAAAGCTCCTGTCTTGAGCAATGATGGTTTGGGTAGAATGATGAAAACAAGGAGATGCACTATCGTAAGAGGGGATGAAAGTAACTCCTACTGACTTCAACTGGGTTGCTAACTACATAATAATTCATTATAATTGATTGGATTTATATAGTGTTTCTCCAGAGTTGAGAGCACTTTACATAGTAAGGGGGGAAACTCCCATCATCCACCACACAGAAAATAAAGGAGTTTAGTTGAAACAGTGACTTGAAATGAGAGCTGGTAATGCAGCTAAGTTAGCGGTTAGCGTGGAGGGGCTAGCTCTGTGTCTTGAGGAGGAGTTTAAGAGGGGAAATCGACAGTGACTGCTTGGAGAGAGGAAAAGCAGGCCATTGTTGCATTCTGGGCCGTGTCCCCGGGGCTACGGAGGGTGGGTGGTGGTTCGGGGTGGCGTTCCCCGCTGCGATTGTGTTTGGATGCGAGTGAGCTGGCCTCATCATAACGCTCCATTTGGAAACTGTGGGTGTCTCGCAAACAAAAACTGGCAGCAAGAGAGAGAAGCTTAAGGAAATGGAAGATGAGTGTACTCTTAATAGAGAGGAGACTGGAGAAGAGAAGCGTAGGAGCAGATATTGGGGAAAATGTTGTTTCCACAAAAGCTGAATCACACTGCCTACCGCAGGTACAGTACCTTTACCCACCCAGACACCTCAGTATGTCATGTTGACACAGCATTGTCACTTGTAATGTGTTATTAGCCAATATGCACCAACCAATCCAGCCTCTCCTTACTATCTGGTCCTGTGTGGCTCAGTTGGTAGAGCATGGCGCTTGCAATGCCAGGATTATGGGTTTAATTCCTGGGGCCACCAATACGTCAAATGTATGCACACATGACTGTTAGTCGCTTTGGATGAAAGCGTCTGCTAAATGGCATATATTACTAGAATGTGTTCATTGGCGCAGAATTGCATCACTTGAGTGTCGGCGCTTAAGAATTCCCTTTTAGCTGCTATATTAAGATCATTCATGTTTGTTTTTTTCTTCCCACAGCTAAGCTAGTACCGCATGTCACATATCACCGTCAGTGAACCCCATTTTGAGATGTCACTTTTGACGTTAAATCGGATCAACAGACGGAGTAGTTTAAGACGTCTCTCATTAATGAGTCACGAGTACGCGGTCAGCGCACGTCCTCGACGAGGGGAGCCAGCCCGGGTTTTAGATGCGTGGAATCCCCCCCCCCTCCTTTTCCCAGGTGGCTTGTGCGATCTGCCTAGAATCAGGCCAGAAGGCTTAAAGCGAGTGAGAGATGGCGAGGCTTAGAGACTGCGAAAGATCAAGGGAAAGAGAGATCGAGGGAGAGAGTTGGGGAAAGAGACAAACCGAGAGGGAGAGAGATGCGGAGAGAGGGAGAGAATGAGTGAGAGAGGCAGTTAGAGAAAGATAGAAACTGAAAGAGTGAGAGACGGAGGGAAAGGGAGTAGGATCCAGAGACACACTGGGAAGTCAGAGAGCAAGAGATGGGGACAGAGAGTGACGGAGGGAAAGGGACAGAGGGGTAGAGAGAAAGAAAGAGGGAGGCCCAGTCTGGCTTGACACTGACCAGGGCAGACATTTATCACCTAATTAACAAGAGTCTTGTCTGCATTCTCACCACCATGCCAGCAAAGCCAGGGGTATGGGCGGTGGCTCAGCAGCCCAGACTAAATATACACTAGCCTCAATGCTTCAGAGGCATGACCCTAAGAGCCTGGCGCAAATATAGCCTGGTCCAAACTCAGTTTGTGCCATCTTGCCAAGTTGGCAAGACAGCACAAACAAATATCTGGGATCAGGCTAGTGTGAACAGGGCTTTGCTCAGGATATGATTCACAGCATGTTACAGCATAACATTGAGTTCAAGGTAAAATCAAGTTAGATTAGGTCTTGATTACTAAACATAGTTTTTTTTTGTGTACACACCCACACACAGGCTATATTTGCCCTGTTAACTGAAGGTGTACCCAGCCACCCGAGCCACGGCCATCTAGAAGGTGGAGACAGTACAGGTGCATCAAAGCTGGGACCGAGAGACTGAGAAACAGCTTATATCTCCAGGCCATCAGACTGTTAAACAGTCACCACTAGCCAGCCTCCGCCCAGTACCCTGCCCTGAACCTTAGTCACTGTTCTAGCCGGCTACTGCCCGGTTACTCTACCCTGCACCTTAGAGACTGCTGCCCTATGTACATAGTCATTGAACACTTTAATAATGTTAACATATAGTTTTACCCACTTTATATGTATATACAGTGGGGGGAAAAAAGTATTTAGTCAGCCACCAATTGTGCAAGTTCTCCCACTTAAAAAGATGAGAGAGGCCTGTAATTTTCATCATAGGTACACGTCAACTATGACAGACAAATTGAGGAAAAAAAATCCAGAAAATCACATTGTATGATTTTTAATGAATTTATTAGCAAATTATGGTGGAGAAAAAGTATTTGGTCAATAACAAAAGTTTCTCAAGATTTATTTTGTCTTCCTCCCAACATACTTTTCTTTCTTTGTTGGATCAGATGGTGACCTTTAACTGCACCCTCTGTGTATGTCTGAACGGCATACTATGTGGGTGTGAGCGCTAGAGGTGTGAGTAAAAAGTAATAGTGGATAACATTGGCAGATGGCCATAAAAACAGTGGTATGTTTCCACTCCTGGCGTCGGGCCAAGCACTGGAGGAGGTACAGTGGGGGAAAAAAGTATTTAGTCAGCCCCCAATTGTGCAAGTTCTTCCACTTAAAAAGATGAGAGAGGCCTGTAATTTTCATCATAGGTACACGTCAACTATGACAGACAAATTGAGAAAAAAAAATCCAGAAAATCACATTGTAGGATTTTTAATGAATTTATTTGCAAATTATGGTGGAAAATAAGTATTTGGTCACCTACAAACAAGCAAGATTTCTGGCTCTCACAGACCTGTAACTTCTTCTTTAAGAGGCTCCTCTGTCCTCCACTCGTTACCTGTATTAATGGCACCTGTTTGAACTTGTTATCAGTATAAAAGACACCTGTCCACAACCTCAAACAGTCACACTCCAAACTCCACTATGGCCAAGACCAAAGAGCTGTCAAAGGACACCAGAAACAAAATTGTAGACCTGCACCAGGCTGGGAAGACTGAATCTGCAATAGGTAAGCAGCTTGGTTTGAAGAAATCAACTGTGGGAGCAATTATTAGGAAATGGAAGACATACAAGACCACTGATAATCTCCCTCGATCTGGGGCTCCACGCAAGATCTCACCCCGTGGGGTCAAAATGATCACAAGAACGGTGAGCAAAAATCCCAGAACCACACGGTGGGACCTAGTGAATGACCTGCAGAGTGCTGGGACCAAAGTAACAAAGCCTACCATCAGTAACACACTACGCCGCCAGGGACTCAAATCCTGCAGTGCAAGACGTGTCCCCCTGCTTAAGCCAGTACATGTCCAGGCCCGTCTGACGTTTGCTAAATACTTTTTTTCCCCACTGTACTGTATTCTAGTCATGGCTCATCCTATATAAATAACTGCTGCTGTACACACCTTTTCTATGAATGTCTTTACACACCATTATATGTACAGTATATATATATTTATATACAGTACCTGTCAAAAGTTTGGACACCTACTCATTCAAGGGTTTTTCTTTATTTTTTTACTATTTTCTACATTGTAGAATAATAGTGAAGAACTCAACTATGAAATAACACATGAAATCATGTAGTAACCAAAAAAGTGTTAAACAAATCAAAATATAGTATTTGAGATTCTTCAAATAGCCACCCTTTGCCTTGATGACAGCTTTGCACACTATTGGCTTTCTCTCAACCAGCTTCACCTGGAATGCTTTTCCAAGTTCTTGAATATTTCCATATTGACTGACCTTCATGTCTTAAAGTAATGATGGACTGTCGTTTCTCTTTGCGTATTTGAGCTGTTCTTGCCATAATATGGACTTGGTCTTTTACCAACTAGGGCTATCTTCTGTGTACCCCCCTACCTTGTCACAACACAACTGATTGGCTCAAACCCATTAAGAAGGAAAGAAATTCCACAAATTAAACTTTTAGCAAGGCACACCTGTTAATTGAAATGCATTCCAGGTGACTACCTCATGAAGCTGGTTGCCAGAATGCCAATAGTGTGCAAAGCTGTCATCAAGGCAAAGGGTGACTATTTGTAGAATCTCAAATATAAAATATGTTTTGATTTGTTTAACACTTTTTTGGTTACTACATGATTCCATATGTGTTATTTCATAGTGTTGATGTCTTCACTATTATTCTACAATGTAAAAATAAAGAAAAACCCTTGAATGAGTAGGTGTCCAAACTTTTGACTGGTAGTTTACATAAAAATATATATATGCACAATCATAAATATTTAAGAAATATCGAAATATATATATTTTTTAATATTCCGGTCTCTGACATTGCTCGTTCTGATATATTTCTTCATTTTTATTTTGTATTTTTCTGGATGTGCGTATTTTTTATTTATTAATTTTTATTCTCTGTATTATTGCACTGTTGACGCAAGAAGTACTGTACAAGCATTTTGATGCACCTGCGATAACATCTGCAAATCTGTGTTTTTGACCAGTAAACGTTGATTTGAATGTACAGCGTAACATTTGAGTTAGGCAAACTCATATTAGTTAAGCAGGTTAGGTCATCAGGTTAGGTAATTGATCTGAGCGTATGTTTTAGTACACAAGTTCGCTATATTTGCGCTCTTAACTGATTCATGGTACTGATTTGTATCATGTTAACTCATATTAAGTACGTTTATTTTATTTTTTATTTTACCTTTATTTAACTAGGCAAGTCAGTTAAGAACAAATTCTTATTTACAATGACTGCCTACACCGGCCAAACCCGGACGACGCTGGGCCAATTGTGCGCCGCCCTATGGGACTCACATAAACGGCCGGTTGTGATACAGTCTGGAATCGAACCAGGGGGTCTATAGCACTGAGATGCAGTGCCTTAGACTGCTGCGCCACTCGGGAGCCTTAAGTAAGTTTAAATCAGATCAGGTCATCGATGTGAGTGTCTGTTTACTAGGTACACAAGCTTACATTTAGTCTTGGCTAGTTAACGTTTTTAGCTAATGTTCAGAGAATTGACTCTAGTAGTCCAGCCTGAGAACGAAGTTGCGAAACTCAAGACTATTCAGCCCCACAAAGGCCTAATTGTAAGTTTAGTTGAAATGTTTTTGCTGTTACTCAAAGTACATAAATTATGAGCTCTGCAAAGTCTAAATGGCTTAGAATAGAAGGACCCATAGTTTTAAACTGGGTTGAGTTTTCAGACCAAATGGGGCTTGTTTTGGCTGAGGTGCTTGGTATGTCAGTGCATTCCGGTGTCCATGGGCTACGTGGGGGTTGAAAGCCCTGCGGCTCTCTACAAACCAACAGGAATGTGTGGAGAGCCAAATAGATGGCCATTTTGGAGATGAATAGCACAGATACCATGGTCAACCCTTGCCATCAGCAACTGGGTAACTGGAATTCACTGTAGATGTTGGAGTGGAAAGGTCATTCTGATTTTGGTTTGGAGTGAGGGTTTTACGAGACAGGGTTTGATCAGTGTGTTTGTGCGGTGTGCGTGTAGTATACTGTGTGTATGTTTTTGTAGCCTATTATATACAGTCTCACAACCTGAAGTGTTAAATAGGTCTATTATTCTAAGTAGACTACATTTTCTGCTAATTCAAAGTTATTACTAATTAATAACATTGATTAAGTATTTAAAGCAGTATTAATTTTGTTGCGCGATTCTACCATGTACAGAGAAAAAAAGAGGCCGGTGAATGTGGGTGGAGGTTATTATCTATGTTGCTGCTTTAGCAAAATAGCTCATTATCCCGACGCTAGTCCTAGAAAACTGTGTTTGTGTGTCTGTATGTGACTCACTGTGTGTGTGTGTGTGTGTGCGTGTGTTATTGGGGAGGAAAATGATTCCTTTTTGTGTTTATCCTTAATCGGATTAGTTGCGATTAGAGTGCTGTGTAGCCTGGCACAATTAGCCCGTTCACCCCAGCGACAGATCCGGGATCAGTTCTGCCTATCCCAATCCTAACCTTAATTATTACGAGGTGATAAACAAGACTGGCCCGGATCTGTCCTTTTTAAAGGCAACTTTCACAAACACCCACTCAGTGAGTCCATCAGTCAACCATAGCATTATGTCACAAATCGGCTAACCAGCTAAAATTCCTGGAAGGAGTTAAAATAATCCAGATCAAAACAAACAACAGGAAATGTATAGCAATTGAGTAGCCAAACACTTGAAAGAAAACAAGTTCCGGTACTGGTCTATTGTTAAAAGCGTGTGTGCGTCCCAAATGGCACCCTATTCCCTATATAGTGCACTACGAGCCCTATGGGGCTTGGTCAAAAGTAGTACACTATAGGGAATAGGGTGCCATTTGTGTCAGACTGAGATTGTGGCTTTAAAGCTGACAATGTGTACAATGAGCACCTAGCTAAATAATGTGCAGGTATTTCTCTTATTTTGCTGGCCTTTGTTTCACCCTGCTCCTGTGGAAGTTTTTAGCTGTGCGTCCACTATGTACTGATGGCTTACATACCTTATTTTGTCTCTCCTGGTCTAATGTTCACCTTGAATTAAACACATACAGTCACTACTACTACTAGTACTAGTACTAGTACTACTACTACTACTACTACTACTACTACTACAACTACTACTACCACCATTGCAATCACTACTACCACTACAACTTACACTGCCATAAAAATATAGCTCAGCTGAAGCAAACACACATTTTTCTTCAGGAAATTGACCTCTGCGCTCTTCTCTCCTCCAGGCCCAGATAGCCTTCCTGCAGGGCGAGAGGAAGGGCCAGGAGAACCTGAAGAAGGACCTGGTCAGGAGGATCAAGATGCTGGAGTATGCCCTCAAACAGGAGAGGTGAGGACCACATTACACTCAACTACACCTCACCTTCAGTCTTTACGCTAGGGACGGGCAACTCCGGGGGCTTTGGTTCTAAGCTGAGTGAGTGTCTGCAGGTAGATTTTTCTCTTTTGCCCACACTACTACCCTTTTTACACTATCATGACGAACCGTACTGTGCTGGCTTGAGTATTTTCCTTTCACATTGTCCTGTGCAGTACTGTTCCAGAACTACGGGGGATGCGTAACCAGGCCAGCGCAGTACAGGTCAACTTGGCTCGATTCAGCTCTGTAGTGTGAAAGGAGTGCCAGTTTTCCAGGTCTAAATCAGACAAAAAACAGCAGATACTTAGGCCTCCATGACTGGAGTCACCCGTCTCTGCTAAATACTGTCTGGAATATGTCAATATAGCTATACATCACATACTGCATGCAAACATAACTGTAGGCGCCTTGTAATTTTTGAAGCATGTAGCAGCGGAATGCTAGCTATGATCCAATACATTTTCATAGCCCCAAAAGCCCAAGATGGACTCATCTCTCACTCAATATGTTTCCACACAACAACAGGCAGCTATACTGTAAATTGATGTCTTACTGGAGGGAAATCCAACAGTGTTTTCTCAGGACCAGAATTGAGAAACACTGCCCTAGTAGTATCACATGACACACACACACACACACACACACACACACACACACACACACACACACACACACACAGTGGAAATATTAGCATTGAGGCATCACTATTTTATCCCATCACATACAGTGCCTTCAGAAAGTATTCATACCCCTTGACTTATTATTCCACATTTTGTTGTTACAGCCTGAATTGAAAATAGATTACATTTACATTTTTTCGCACACATCTACGCACAATACCCCATATTGACAAAGTGAAAGCATGTTTTTAGAAATGTTAGCAAATGTATTGAAAGTTAAATAGAGAAATATATATTTTAAATAAGTATTCACATCCAAGAGATGTCACTACAACTTCATTGGAGTCCACCTGTTGCCAATTCAATTGTTTGGACATGATTTAGAAAGAAACACACCTGTCTATATAAGATCCCACAGTTTACTGTGAATGTCAGAGCAGAAAGTATACCATGAAGTCCAAGGAACTGTCCGTAGATCTCAGAGATATAATTGTGATTATATTTATATATATATATATATATATGGGGAAGGGCCAGAAATGAGAAACATTTTCTAGAGTGTTGAAAGTTTCCAAGAGCACAGTGGTCTTCACCATTTGGAAATTGAAAAAGTATTGAACTATGCAGACTCTGCCTAGAGCTGGCCTTCAGACCAAACTGGGCAACCGGTCAAGAAGGACCTTGGTCAGGGAGGTGACCAAGAACCCAATGACCTCTCTAACAGAACTACAGAGTTCTTTGGCTGAGATAGGAGAACCTGCCAGAAGGATAACAGTCTCTACAGCACTTCACCAATCTGGGCTTTATGGAAGAGTGGCCAGACAGAAGCCACTCCTGAGAAAAAGGCACATGACAGCACGCCTGGAGTTTGCAAAAAGGCACGTGAAAGACTCTGAGATCATAAGGCAAAAGATTCTGTGGTCTGATGAGACAAAAACTTAACTCTGGCCTGAATGCAAAGTGCTATTTCTGGAGAAAACCAGGCACAGCTCATCACCAGTCTAACACCATCCCTATCGTGAAGCATGGTGGTGGCAGCATCATGCTATGGGCATGCTTTTCAGCAGCAGGGACTGGGAGACTGGTAAGGATAGAGGGAACAATGAATGGAGTCAGATACAGGCAAATCCTTGATGCAAACCTGCTTCAAAGTGTAAATGACCTTAGACTGGGGTGAAGATTTACTTTCCAACAGGACAATGACCCCAAGCATACAGCCAAAGCAACGGTGGAATGGCTTCAGAACAAGAATGTGAAAGTCCTTGAGTGGCCCAGCCAAAGCCCAGACTTTAATCCCATTTGGAAAAACTGTGGAAAGACTTGCTGTTCACCGCCACTCCCCATCTAATTTAACAGAGCTTGAGAAAATCTGCAAGGAAGATTGGGAGAAAATCCCCAAATCCAGATGTGCAAAACTGATACAGACATACCCAAGACGATTCAAAGCTGTAATTGCCGCCAAAGGTGCTTCTGCAATGTATTTACTCAAAGGTGTGAATACTTATCTAAATTAGGTATTGTGTGTAGATAGGTGAGGGGGGGAGGGGGAATCGATTTAATCCATTTTGAATTCAGGCTGTAACACAAGAAAATGTTTGAATAAATCAAGGGGTATGAACACTTTCTGAAAGCATTGTACCATACAGGATAACCAGGGTTGTGGGTTTGATTCCCACGGGGGGCCAGTATAAAAAAAATATATAAAAAAATATGTATTCACTAACTGTAAGTCGCTCTGGATAAGAGCGTCTGCTAAATGACTAAAATGTAAATGTGAATAACCTGCTGCTCATGCACACACACACACACACACTTGCGCCCTGTTGTGCCATATTGTAATCTCTTGTCCCTTACACAGGATTATGTCACGTTAAACACATACACACACACATCGTGGGAAAACGCAGCACCGAGGCGGCGCCGTGTCCCCTATAACCACATTCCCACGGTCATGTGCTGCTCATACACCTTATCATGGGTAACGCAGCACGGCATCACACCCCTCTTCCACCTGTCTGCCACCATAATTACATATAAGACATATAGAGTCATTTAATAGGATCTTTGTCTGCCACACACTACCAGGCGACCTGCGGATTAGACTAGACTGACTACATGGGAGACTCGGACTGGTCATGTGGTTTGGATGGCTAAAACTTGGCCTGGAATCCAGACTCTCGAATGCTTCGTTTCATTTTTAATTCCAGGCTAGGAATCACTGGTGAAACAGAGAATGCCAGTTTGGAGTCCAGGCTAGGCTTTAGCCATCCCAACCACATGTCCAGTCTCCCATTATCAGTTTGGATTACAGGCTAGCTAGAGCCTCACTCTGAGTCTTAAACCTACGGAGTCTGGTAGGTTGGATGAAGGAATGAAGAGAACCTGAACGACATGGTCTTTTTGAGAAGCTACTCCACGTCACTCAGCCACCCTTTTCTTGCTCTCTCGATCTCAGTATTATTCTCTCTTGCTCTCCTTTGCCCTCTTCTCATTCTGTTTCTCTTTCTCTCTGTCATCACTCTTTCTGTCCTTATCACACTCTCTCTCCTTGTCCATCCTTCCCCCTCTTTGACCCTGCACGTCTCCCATCTCTGTTTCACTTTCTCTGCCCTCTTCTCCTCGCCTTTCTGTTCTCCATCTCTTCCCTTTTGCACACTTTCCTTTTCTCTCCCTCGCTCCCACACTCTCTTTCTCTCCCTCGCTCCCACTCAATTGAGCATGAGTCATTCTGCATCATTCTGAGTTCCGACTGGTATTATACGTTTCTCTCATTGCCTTTCCATGTAGGAAAAACCTTGAGCATCCAACCTACAGTTTATTTAAAATCAAACAGTCTGTCCGTTCATATTGGAAAGCTAACATTGCATTGTGCATCTGTATCAGTTTGCACCTACTGTGCGTAGTGTTGGCATTGTATTGATTAATGCCGAAGTACTTCAGTTATGTGTAATTCCCTTCATCTGCATTCTGCACTTAAAATGAAAGAACTAGAGAGTAAAAAAAGTATAAATAGTTTGAGAGAAGCATCCACAATATTACGTTCACCTGTCCCCTGTGTACAAACCAATGCAGATGAAGGAGAGGAGATGAATCGAGGAAACTACATTAGACTACTATGATCCACCCCTGTAGCCTGGTCCAAGATCTGTTTGTGCTGTCTTGCAAACTCCTATGGTCACTGTCAAATCATGGAAGTTGGCAAGACAGCACAAACGGATCTGGGACCGGGCTATAGCTCATGGACTGTGGCAAAGTCAAGGGCTGCGTTCCAAATGGCACCCTATACAGTGGGGGAAAAAAGTATTTAGTCAGCCACCAATTGTGCAAGTTCTCCCACTTAAAAAGATGAGAAAGGCCTGTAATTTTCATCATAGGTACACGTCAACTATGACAGACAAATTGAGGAAAAAAATCCAGAAAATCACATTGTGTAGGATTTTTAATGAATTTATTTGCAAACAACAGGCTAACTGCCTTCCATTTTTTTTTTAAATATATTTATTTTCATTGTTAGAGTGGCCACTTAAGTATCTGGTCAATATAATGGATAATCTGTGGTCACACACGATAACTGAAAAAAACAGAGACGCAACATCGCGAGACCTCAGGGAATGCTTGCGAAGCAGACTAGGTAGACCAGGCTGGGGTTTGGGGTTTTAGAAGTCAATGAGAGAAGTGAAAGATTATTCCTTTAGTTGTTAATTTTATCGAAATCTAAAGGCACAACCTAGATTCGAGCCAATGTCTTAAGTATTTGAACATGTTATTACTCCAACTTCGTGAAAGTGACAAACTGACAAGTTTTTTTGTTGTTGTCAAAAACGACTTCATATCGAAGGAGTGCATTTGATTTGACGGCCTGCACATGCGCAGTTTGTCGCGAGATGACCGTTAGACCCGATGACGTGTTTCTGCACTTGAGCTTAGCAAGCCAACATCGCCATGACATCACCTACAAGTATGATCGGGGATTTCTATTGGAGAAACAGTTTTAGCCTATCTTTATACTGTACTGTCTTTGACTACTTTTTGGGGAGTACTCTTGTTTTGGATGACCTCTGGTGCTCTCCGGGATGAAGTTTCTCCTAGGTAAAGATCTAGGATAAGCTTCCCTTCCCCCAATCCTTACCTTAACCATTAGTGGGGGAAATGCAAAAGTGACCCAAGATCAGCATCTTGTTTAGATTGACCTCTCCTGGTAATACTGTTACTGACAAAAAGAAACCTTTTAGTTTTTGGGGCTGACGATAAGTGATGATGACGATGATATTGATGATGGTAATGAGGATAATGATGATTATAAGAATCACTGGAAATTAGCATAAGCTATGGTGTGATGGTGCAATGCAGTTGACTGTTTTACATTCAATGTGTCAATGTTTTAATTATAAATCCCTATGTAAACAATTTTAAAAACAAATAAGTTAAATTACGATGATGATGATACCTTTTAAAGTGATCCATCATCCCCTCAGTGTCTTATTCTCTTATAGAATTACCAGCACTCCACTCGCCTAATCCTCTCTCCTCATGGCCTTTGTTTGTAGTGATTCGATGTTTGAGTGACACCAAGTCAAGTCTCAGTCTAGTCGCAGTCTAGCTAAGCAAGTTGAAGTTCTCATTAAAGTGCATCTTCCTTCACAAGAGGGCACCCATCCAGGGCCTGTATTAAAAAAGCCTGATCTGGGAGCAGTTTTGTATTTTAGATTATAAGGAATGGAGGGAGGGGGGGGGGTGTGGGGCCTGATCCTAGATCAGCACTCGTACTCTGAGACGCTTTATGAGTACAGGCCAAGATATTACACACTCCTCTGGCCGACCTATAAAATATGTAGAATGTAGTTTGTGTGCTATTTAGCCTATCTTCCCAGTCCCGTGTACCTCAGTTGGTAGAGCATGGCGCTTGCAACGCCAGGGTTGTGGGTTCGATTCCCACGGGGGACCAGTATGAAAATGTATGCACTCATTAACTGTAAGTCGCTCTGGATAAGAGCGTCTGCTAAATGACTAAAATGTAAAAATGTAAAATCTTCATACTGTACCGTCTTTGACTACTTTTTGGGGAGTACTCTTGTTTTGGATGACCTCTGGAGCTCTCCGGGGTGAATCAATCTTGGGCAAAAAAACCTCATGGCTTAATATCCACTATTAAGTTTAGATGAATATCAACCCAGTGAATGAACAAATGCATTTCCTACCCCAGCCCCTGCGTAGCATCCCACCCACATGTTCTTAATATAATAATACACTGCTCAAAAAAATTAAGGGAACACTTAAACAACACATCCTAGATCTGAATGAATGAAATAATCTTATTAAATACTTTTTTCTTTACATAGCTGAATGTGCTGACAACAAAATCACACAAAAATTATCAATGGAAATCAAATGTATCAACCCATGGAGGTCTGGATTTGGAGTCACCCTCAAAATTAAAGTGGAAAACCACACTACAGGCTGATCCAACTTTGATGTAATGTCCTTAAAACAAGTCAAAATGAGGCTCAGTAGTGTGTGTGTGGCCTCCACGTGCATGTATGACCTCCCTACAATGCCTGGGCATGCTCCTGATGAGGTGGCGGATGGTCTCCTGAGGGATCTCCTCCCAGACCTGGACTAAAGCATCCGCCAACTCCTGGACAGTCTGTGGTGCAACGTGGCGTTGGTGGATGGAGCGAGACATGATGTCCCAGATGTGCTCAATTGGATTCAGGTCTGGGGAACGGGCGGGCCAGTCCATAGCATCAATGCCTTCCGCTTGCAGGAACTGCTGACACACACCAGCCACATGAGGTCTAGTATTGTCTTGCATTAGGAGGAACCCAGGGCCAACCGCACCAGCATATGGTCTCACAAGGGGTCTGAGGATCTCATCTCGGTACCTAATGGCAGTCAGGCTACCTCTGGCGAGCACATGGAGGGCTGTGCGGCCCCCCCAAAGAAATGCCACCCCACACCATGACTGACCCACCGCCAAACCGGTCATGCTGGAGGATGTTGCAGGCAGCAGAACGTTCTCCACCGCGTCTCCAGACTCTGTCACGTCTGTCACGTGCTCAGTGTGAACCTGCTTTCATCAGTGAAGAGCACAGGGCGCCAGTGGCGAATTTGCCAATCTTGGTGTTGTATGGCAAATGCCAAACATCCTGCACGGTGTTGGGCTGTAAGCACAACCCCCACCTGTGGACGTCGGGCCCTCATACCACCCTCATGGAGTCTGTTTCTGACCGTTTGAGCAGACACATGCACATTTGTGGCCTGCTGGAGGTCATTTTGCAGGGCTCTGGCAGTGCTCCTCCTTGCACAAAGGCGGAGGTAGCGGTCCTGCAGCTGGGTTGTTACCCTCCTACGGCCTCCTCCACGTCTCCTGATGTACTGGCCTGTCTCTTGGTAGCGCCTCCATGCTCTGGACACTACGCTGACAGACACAGCAAACCTTCTTGCCACAGCTCGCATTGATGTGGTCCTCTGTAGCTCAGCTGGTAGAGCACGGCGCTTGTAACGCCAAGGTAGTGGGTTCGATCCCCGGGACCACCCATACACAAAAATGTATGCACGCATGACTGTAAGTCGCTTTGGATAAAAGCGTCTGCTAAATGGCATATTATTATTATTATTATCCTGGATGAGCTGCACTACCAGAGCCACTTGTGTGGGTTGTAGACTCCGTCTCATGCTACCACTAGAGTGAAAGCACCGTCAGCATTCAAAAGTGACCAAAACATCAGCCAGGAAGCATAGGAACTGAGAGGTGGTCTGTGGTCACCACCTGCAGAACCACTTCTTTATTGGGGGTGTCTTGCTAATTGCCTATAATTTCCAACCGGTTGTCTATTCCATTTGCACAACAGCATGTGACATTTATTGTCAATCAGTGTTGCTTCCTAAGTGGACAGTTTGATTTCACAGAAGTGTGATTGACTTGGAGTTACATTGTGTTGTTTAAGTGTTCCCTTTATTTTTTTGAGCAGTGTATATGTCATTTACAAGACACTTCTTCAAATGTATGTATGAAGCCAGTTAATTTACAGATACAATCAACAGTGAGATGCGTATCTTCTGTTAGATCATTAATGAGCTGTTAACTCACTGTGGCTGCCTTATCATTTAAAGCTTTTTATTTATCCCTCTTTCTTCTCTCTCTCTCGTTCTCTATCATTCTTTCTTTCTCTCTTTTTCTCTCTCTTCTTTCTTTCTTTCTTTTCCTTTCACCCTCAGGTCAAAATACCACAAGCTCAAATATGGAACAGAGTTGAACCAAGGAGACATGAAACCTCCCAGCTACGATGATTCCGGTAAGTTCCACCTCTTATCTTAGGACCAACCGGTGGCGTTGACACCACTTTGAGTCCTACATCGTAAAGCTATCTTTTAATGCCACAATTAAAATGACTAATAACATATTTGTATGGCTCCTTTCTCAGACCCCAAGTGCTTTACATATTCAAGATAACACAATGCGTTCACACACACTGTAGACATAGATGGAATAAATTAAAAACAAAAATGCCCAAAAAAAAGCGCAACCAAATAGCACCTAGGTTAGTGGTTGTAAATGAAAGCATGACTTTGCAGATCTCATCAGCAGTCATCACTCATGATGGATGACATTTGCGACCAACCGTCTCGATTCGGTCTTATGTAGCAAATTTTGAAATTGTGTTTTTTACATTGGATAAAAGTAGAGACTCTGAGCTAGAATATGGTATATGATACACTGCAGTTGAGGAACAATGGGAAAGTAATTCTGCTTTGAAAGTTGATCAACTTGTAACCCCACTTTTGAGAAAATGGCCCTTGAACGTTTTGGTACACCTACTGGAGAGCTCTTCTGTCGTCTACAACCATTCAGCATCGTTCACACCCTCTTAAGCCTTAGCCCCACCCATCTCTTTAAGGATTCACATGTGAGGCCATGTTCTAAACAGAGTGAGTAGTTTAGTAAACAACCAAAGATTTCAAGACTAAAAGTAGTAGCCTACAATAAGGAAAAACTACAGGTAAAAATACACTTTATCTAGTCCTTGGCCTATATCCTAATCTGACTTTGGTGCAGGTCATGTTGTTCTTCACATTACCGTAAATTTATTTGTCACATGCACAGGATGCAGAAGATTTAAACGGTACAGTAAAATGGTTACTTGCATAGTAGCAATATCAAAAAGTGTCCAGATATAAATATTTTATAATTATTAGATTACGTTTACCCGACACACTTGTCTAAATTTATGGATTGTGTGAAGGAAATGCTATAACCACCCCCCAGCCACATCTAGCTAAGTGGATGGGTCACTGTTGTCTAGACGTGTACACATCTTCATGAAATACAATAGATGGCCGTAAACACCCCCAGACACACCTGGCTAACTTGATGGGTCATGTAATCATCTGGCGAAGTGGAGTCTTTTGTTTAGACATGTAGGTAGCATAATCCCAATTTATACTACCACCAATACAAACATTGTCATAGCTGTAGTATGAATCTGCATGTAGCTAAAGATCTAACCAACTAGGTTCAATGTTAGCTAGCTAACATTAGGCTATAACTAGCAATGCAAATGGGTTTCTGATTCGAATAATATTACAACACAGATCATACGCGTAACGTTAGCTAGCGAGCCAGCAAGCTAAAGTTTGCTAGCTAGCTAACAATACGCTTTAACTTACAATGAAAACAACTTTCTGACAAAATTAGAAACGTATAATATCAGAAAATGTAGTTAGACTCTTACCCGTATACATGGATGAACGCTTCACGGAAGACTGGAACCATTTAACTCAGTTTTGTTTGTAGCTATATCTTGTTTGGCCAGCGTTTTGTCAAGTCACTCTGGTTCACACTGACCGTGGCGTGTGCAGAAAGAAGCCCATCACTTTTTCCAACTGATCTGTCGATAGAGCCTGCCAAATTCAGGGCATCAATGTTGTTTAGAAAAGTAGCAAAACTTTTGTAGTTCTCGATGGCTAACGTTATCTTTCAAAAACGGCGCAATAGAAATGACTATCAACACATACTGAGCAGTTCACTTTATAGACAGAAGCATGCTACATGGCAGACAATCCAAACTCATCTCCTGGCATGTCCATCCCATCCATTATCTCAGCCAATCATGGCTAGCGGGAAAGTTCCTATCATTTTCCGTGGCTAAAACAACTAGGCTCGCAATTTAACAATTGTATTCGTATTTACGGATGGAATACAAGTTTGTTATTAAAGCACATGAAAGTTCACATGTTCCAAAAGGCATTTCTGCCCAAAAACCCATTCTGATTAAAAAATAAATGTTTTCGTTCAAATGCCTCTCTGTGAAGTAGTGACGTGTCCTGAAACTAGTCACATTTGTGCATGTCAAATGTCACAATACTGACATGTTTCGTTCAGATGTACTATATGCATTCTGACATTCTAACCTGGATTGCACCATGTGTCCTGATTTGTGTTTCAATTGGAATTTTGGAGTGAAATTGAATGCAGCACATGTACTGTAAGTATGTCAGTCCATGCTTCAACACTCTGGGTGGAGCCTTAATAACACAGTGCATCTCTCTCTCTCTCTCTCTCTCTCTTTCTCTCTCTCTCTCTCTCTCTCTTTCTCTCTCTCTCTCTTTCTCTCTCTCTCTCTCTCTCTCTCTCTCTCTCTCTCTCTCTCTCTCTCTCTCTCTCTCTCTCTCTCTCTCTCTCTCTCTCTCTCTCTCTCTCTCTCTCTCTCGCTCTCTCTCTCTCGCTCTCTCTGTCTCTCTCTCTGTCTCTCTCTCTGTCTGTCTGTCTGTCTGTGTCTCATTCTTGTCTCCCCTCAGATGAAGGGAATGAAAACGAGGTCCCGAGCCCCCCCAACAGTAGTCAGCTGGGTTGGAAACAGGGACGGCAGCTACTCAGACAGTGAGTGCAACTCACACACCTTTTTGTCTTGTCTTTGCATTTGTTGTCTTAATGGTGCCCTATGGCTGTACACTTAAGTGCTTTGAGACCTGGTGACCTTCTGATCAGCAGGTTTGCATGGGCGGGCTTTTCGGCTTTCCACAGTGACATCACCATGTGGAATATTGGTTAATAGACCAATAACAAAGAGAGTTACAAAACTCTCTGCCAATAACAGCTAGTTTTCAGTGTTCCCCTCCCAACTCAGACCACTCCCAGACAGTCAAAATTCTTGCTGGATAAATAGTTTTTTTGCTAAAAAGCAATTTTTGCCAATTTTAATGGAAATGTATGACAGTAAGGTACTTTACACTGAACAAAAATATAAAGGCAACATGTAAAGTTCTGTTCCATGTTTCATGAGCTGAAATAAAAGATACCAGAAATGTTCCATACACAGAAAAAGCTTATTTCTCTAAAATGTTGGGCACAAATTTGTTTACATCCCTGTTAGTGAGCATTTCTCCTTTGCCAAGATAATCCATCCACCTGACAGGTGTGGCATATCAAGAAGCTGATTAAACAGCATGATCATTACACAGGTGCACCTTGTGCTGGAGACAATAAAAGGCCACTCTAAAATGTGTGGTTTTGTCACACAACACAATGCCACAGATGCCTCAAGTTTTGAGGGAGCGTGCAATTGGCATGCTGACTGCAGGAATGTCCACCAGCGCTGTTGCCAGAGAATTGAATGTTAATTTCTCTACCATAAGCCGCCTCCAATGTTGTTTTAGAGAATTTGTCAGTACGTCCAACCGGCCTCACAACCGCATACCACATGTATGGCGTTGTGTGGGCGTGTGGTTTGTTGATGTCAACGTTGAAATCAGAGTGCCCCTTGGTGGCGGTGGGGATATGGTATGGGCAGGCATAAACTACGGACAATGAACACAATTGCATTTTATCAATGGCAATTTGAATTCACAGAGACACCGTGACAAGATCCTGAGGCCCATTGTCGTGCCGTTCATCCGCCGCCATCACCTCATGTTTCAGCATGATAATGCATTGCCCCATGTCACAAGGATCTGTACACAATTCCTGGAAGCTGAAAATGTCCCAGTTCTTCCATGGCCTGCATACTCACCAGACATGTCACCCATTGAGCATCTTTGGGATACACTCGATCCACGTGTACGACAGCGTGTTCCAGTTCCCGCCAATATCCAGCAACTTCGCACAGCCATTGGAGAGGAGTGGGACAACATTCCACAGGCCACAATCAACAGCCTGCTCAATTCTATGCGAAGGAGATGTCGCACTGCATGAGGCAAATGGTGGTCACCAGATACTGACTGGTTTTCTGATTCACGACCCTACTTTTTTTCCCATATGTATTCCCAGTCAGGTGAAATCCCTACATTAGGGCCTAATTTATTTATTTAAATTGACTGATTTCCTTATATGAACTGTAACTCAGTAAAACCTTTTAAATTGTTGCATGTTGTTTATATTTCTGTTCAGTATAATTGTTACCCAGAAACGATTTGATATTGCTATAAAAACGGCTGCATTGTGCCTTTAAATGCAATCCATTATAATCTATTGTTTTTAGCAGTGTGTTTTTATCCCTGTGCAGCTGTGTGAATTTCTCATTTCTGGCTGGGAGCTGTGTGGCAACATGGACAATTGATATTATCCTGCATCTGGGCCGTCACAACGACCACTGACTCAATAGGGAAGGCCTCTGGGAGTGGGTGACTGTACGCCACTAGACTGTCTGTGTGTGTGTTCGCGTTTGTGTGTGCTCTTGTTTCTTTTGACCATCTGTGTGTGTGTGTGGCTGAAGCCACAGGGCACCACCATCAGCTGCAAGTGTCTGTTTTAAGACAAAAAGCCTTCAAAGGGAGGAAAATCTTCTTAATAGAAATTAAGAGCCTTGGTATGAATAGAGTAATGGAGTAATCCCCCAGAGACTGGTGGGACGTGTGGAGCGTCAGACACACACACACACACACACACACACACACACACACACTGAGACACACACACTTAGGCACATGCTCACACACATACACACACACAGTCTGAGACACATACAATACACTAAGACAGACTGAGACACACACACACACACACAGAGAGAGAGAGAGAGCGATATACACATGTTGAGACACCACTGTGTGTTACTCCTAGCATGTGAGTGCAAAGGGGTGTGAAAGCTGTTAAAAGGCTTGTACTTGGGTGCCCTCTGGGTGTCAAAAGTAGTCAGGACATAGAATGAGCGGAAGGGGGATACAGAGAGTGTGTGTGCCTGCTTGTGTGTCTGTGCATGCGTGGGTAGGAGTGAGACATATAGAGAAAAAGGAATAGACCGAGAGAATACTGTGATGGAGCAATGAGAGAAGTGTGTGTGTCTTTGCTCATCCATTGCTGAGTCATCCACTTGTATTATTATCCCAGCCACCAACACACCGTACGATCTATGGAAGTACAGACTATGGTTAGCACTGCAACTCCCAACACAGAGTGAATACACAGACACAATCTCTCTCTCGCTCTCTCTGCTATACATTCTCCTGATCCACACAACTCCTAGAGCACCCAGACCGCAGCAGCACACATAGCATGGCTACTGTTCCAGAGAGTGGTCATTGATTTCACGTCAGAGCACAAGTTACACACACAGACCCACAGACAGCACAGCAGATAGTCCACACAGCCCCAACCCTAATCTCATCTCGCCAGCCCACACTACGGAACGGTTCTTCATGTCGATATTACACCGTTTTCACTGACACAGGCTGCAGAACGTATATATCTCAGTGCTTGTCAGCTCCCCCGTGTGTTTGTTTGTGTGTGTGTGTGTGTGTGTGTCAGCGTGTATAAAATAAAATACGTGTGAGTGTGTGTGTATGTTGTGTTTCAAAATGACACCCAAGCCCTCAAATGGGATAAGAGCGAGGGTTTGTGTGTGTATATATATCTATCTTTGTGTATTCTTTGTGTGTATGTCGTATCTTGTCTGCTTGTGTGTGTTGCAAACAGTGATGGGAGCGGCAGCTACAGGCAGGCACTGAACCACTCAAGGGACAGGGTCCCTCCCCCCATCCCACCCATGAACTCACTGAACCAGACCTGACAGAGCGAGAGAAAAGAGAAAGAAAAGGGGGGAAATAGAGAAGAGATAGGAAGAGGGCAGAGAAGAGAATCATGGAATGCAGCTAGTCTAAAGACAGTTTGAAAAATAAAATGAAAAGTTAAACAGACACTTGATCAGAGTCCAACATTCATTGTTACACCTATTCTTGACTTCTAGTTCTAAAATACTTGACCTTTTCTCAACAATTTGAACTTAAACTTGTTTTATATACAAATACTAGGTTTGGGCTAATTTGCGTTCCTCTGCATGTTATGAGCAGTTTTTGCCATTTGAGAAGTTGAGAACTCAACTGAACATTTTATTGTTGCCCGTAGCTCCAATACCCACAGCGTACAAGGCCTTATGTTATGTGGAATATGTGCTTATTGCCAAAATACATCAAGCAATAAATCTGGGCACTAAATTGTATTATCCTTGGATGACGTCCTTGGATGAAGGAATGTGAATGCAGCGTCTCATTGAGAGGAAACGTGTGTGTTCATCGATGTTGTGTGTGCGTGCTTGTGTGTGTCCATCTGTGTGTGTGTGTGTGTGTGTGTGTGTGTGTTCGTCTCTGGTGTGTATGTGTGTATTGTCTCTGGTGTGTCTGTGTAACGAAGCGCAGTGTCCGAGACAGAGATGGCGTTAGCCCATGAATGGAGTATTGTGTCGGGGCATTCAGGGCTCCTGCGACTGGAGAGGCTGGTACAGCAAGAGACGGAGGGGAACTTTTTTTCTCCTCTTTTTTTTTTCTCCTCCGTCTGTTGTTCTGTTAAAGCTTGCACAAGATGCTGTTTTATCAAAACCTCCGACCATGGAGCATCAGCATCAGAACTTAAGCGTGTCTTGAAGGAATAAGGATAGAAGGGTGTCATCTTGATTTTGGTTTTACCTTTCCTTGCGAGGTATGTTGTGGTTTTGGAGAGCTTTACTGCAATTTTGCATTTGATCTTATTAAGTAGTTTGTATTCATGTGCGGTTTTAATTGGTTCAATTATGCAAAACTGTATACATACAGTTTCTTGTGTTTCATTCCCTTGTTGTGCAGTGACTGAAAACGGATGTTTTCCGCTCGGAGAGAAATCGTTTTTGAACACAATTGCTTTCTTTGGACCCTATGGTATATAAAGGAACGTGTTTGTTTTCTTCAGAAACTGTATCCTATAAAGTAGCCCATATTGAATATTTATAGCTTGTTTGCCTTTGTAACAAAACAGGAACTCCACTTAAATACAGTTAACTCCAAAGAACTTAAATATAAATGGAAATGGCTATAGAAACACTTTTTCAAGTGTAATTTTATCCCTTTAACCTTGTGACTCCAATCGTCTCTTTTGAAACCTAATTTACACAGTGATTAGCGTGACACACCAAATATCATAAGCAGTTGTAAAAAATATGACTAATATAGTCATGTCGCTTCTGTAATGTTATGATGTGAAAACTGGAGTAGATGTAAGTTGCACCTAGAATCTGATCTAAGGTCAATTTAGCATCCCCCCCCAATGGTGAGGGTTGGGGGATTAGGTTAGGATTTAGAGCTGATTCTAGATCAGTACTTAAAGACGCTTCTCACTTTACGCACAAAATCTCAAAATGATTAGCTGATCTCTCCCGTAATATTCAATCGGGCCTTACTTTCTCCACTCATCCAGGTACCTTCAGGAGGTGGGCTACACGGACACCATCTTGGATGTGAAGTCCCAGAGGGTCAGGGCGCTGCTGGGCCTGGCTAGAGATTCTGGAGAGAGGCCGTCGGACAGGAAACCGGAACCCATGGTCAACGGCACCGAGCCATCTTTGCTGAAGGACAGCGGCATGATCAGGTGAGCTACCGCTAACTGCTAATGACTATTGCTGCTGTAATGGTTATTGTTAAATGCTGTTGTTGTAGTTGGTGCTAAAGCTATTGCTATGGTTAAGACTAAATCCTATTGTTATTGCTATTGCTATCACTAATGCTATTGTTATTGCTATTGCTAATGCTGTTGTTGTAGCTATTGCTAATGCTATTGTTGTAGCTAATACTATTTCTCGAGCTATTGCTAATGCTATTGTTATTGCCATCGCTAATGCTATTGTCGTAGCCATTGCTAATGCTATCACTAATGGCTAACTAGCATTCGTCAAGGAAGTCCAGTGAGAAACAGTGTAGGGTTGCAAGTGTAGGAGCCCTGCATTGTTTTTGTATTCTCACAAACATCTGTCTCGTTTTCTCCCTGTTCTCTCCGTCAGTAAACCTGACATGTCTGACTCGGCCACTGTCCTTGAGGCCTTCAAGTTCATAGAAAGCGCCGCCGCCGAGTTTAGCGACGAGGAGGACGACGAAGACAGCGAAGGGAGGGACAAGACCATTATGAACTTGGCCACTGTAAGCAAGAACACACACACACACACACATATACAATCTGACTTGGGCTTCTTCATGGGGCAATTCTATTTAGCCATTAGCAATATCATTAGCAATGGCTACAACAATAGAGTAACAGCAGTAACGATTGCATTAGCGACAGGCAGCAATAACAGTCAAGGAGAACCAGTAGCAGTCGCAAGCCATGTTAGCTCATTCCTCATACTTCATTCTAGGGTGGTGATAAAATTAAGTGATACTATTTCACTTACTTATGTTACAAAATACATTTTACCAAGACAAATATGATTATTCATGTTCTGAATCATTCAGTGGGGTCTTTCTCTAACGTATCATTAACATTATATCAAAAAAGTCGGATTTTGTAGCCGAATACATCCGATAATAAGCACCAATCGGTGTTGACATAGTGGTGCAGGTTTCTCTTAACTTTTGAGGATTTTACGTTTTGTGGTCGTCGTCTCCAAAGTTGTTTCCGTGGGTCACAAAAAGCTAAATTAGCATGACACAAGCTGAATTAAATGTAAAAGGCTTTTTAAATAAAAAGCTTGGTATACGCTCAGTGCTCCGTTGACATTTCAGAGATAAGCTTGTTTTTGTGAGAAATCTTTGAAAAAGAACAGTAATTTCGAATTAATATGAAAAGCGTATACTACAATATGAAAATACTACATGTCATGTCTCAAAATCGATATCCATCTTACCTATATATTGTTTTATGTCCTGCGGATTCAAGAAGAAAGATGACTAGTTCAACGGGAAAGTGAGCCTGTCAGGTAGCCAGTAGCCTTAATTCTTGCACAGAATCCAGCCTAGTTTACGCAATGCAATTTTCCCTATTTTTGACCACCTTTTTGATTGGACACCCTACTCATTCAGACCTACACTTTAACACTCAACACATTCAGTCACTCAGACCCCCTCTTCAACCCTCTCTGTCTTCCACAGATGGTGAGGAAGAAGACATCTTCGTCCCCCTCCTCATCCTCGGACATGAGTGACGACCTGGACACAGAGGAGGCCCTGAAGGGCTTTGACTTCCTGGCCAGCCCAGATGAGATGGACGGCTCACCCGATACCCGGAGCGCCGAAGACAGCGGAGACTGGGGTGAGGGGGTGGGGTTGGTTGTTTGACTGATTGGTTGGTTGGTTGATGAACACTCAAACTAGAATAGTAAAAGTGTAACACAAATTCAAGTTTACATGTGACTAGTAGGCCTAGTAACAGTGAAGGGGAAATGTTGACTGCGGATCATAATTGGGACAGTGGACTATAGTGGCCATTGTAGGACTATAGTGGACAAGTAAGTGGGGACAGTCATGTATTCTCAGGACAGGAGGGCATTAAAAGAGGACAGTAGACCAAAGGGAGGACCAGTGGGCCATAGCTGGGACAGTTGAGTCAAGAGAACATTGAGTGTAACTCTGTTTCCAGCTCTAGCACCACAGAACAGTCCCCACTGAGGGGACTCACTCAGTCGCCCACTCACACAGAACCCTGTATTGTCTAACCTAGTCTTCACACAAAGACACAGCTGGCCACCTGGCTACTGTAGCTCCCTTAGCCCCTTCAGCTAACAGAGAACCCCCTTCACTCCCGTCACCTAGCAACGCCTTGTGTTTATCTCGATTCAACAACAAAGGGCATTCCCACGCAATGAGTGAGTCAAAGAAGAAGGGATGATTTGGCGTCGCTGGTTGTGTAACAGAGGAAGCCAGAGGGATCCAGTTGAAGACTTAGGCTATCTTCCAATATCCATACTATATTCATAGTAAATACTAAGTAGTATGCTAGTGTAGACATTAGAACACAGCCACAACAAATGACCAATTGTCTATGATGCATTGACCCACTGACTAGATGTTGACAATCCAGTTATTTTAAAAAATACTATTATTCAATAGTAGTTCATATAAATAATGGTAACTATTTAAAAAATACTATTCCTGTATTATTGGGATAATTAGGTCAACTTGCATGCGAAACCGAGTTGTTCGCATTTCTCTATGTTAACCATAATTGAAGAAGCCATGAGCTGAACACACAGCAAAGGACGGATAGATGGATGGTATTAAAGGTCCAGCGGCAGCGAGGCGCTCAGCTGATCAGTTATGAAACCGTTGTCATCAGCAGCGCTGTGCTCTCAAGTGTTCATCTCCTCCGCTTGATCCCACACACTGCCGCTATAGACCAAGGTTGTGCCCCAAATGGCACCCTATTCCCTATATAGTGCACTATTTTTGACCTGAGCCCAATGGACCCCTGGTCAAAAGTAGTGCACTATATAGGGAATAGGGTGCCATTTGGGACACAACCAGAAACATCTGTAGCTGAGGGCTGCAATGGGAAATTAGAATAGCCATTCTGTTTACCCCATATTATATGATCATGCGTGTATCTGAAATTATAAATATGAATATGCTTATAGGTATAGATACAGATAACTCCACCACATTATTTGACTTTTTTTGTTTAAATCCATGATTTTTTGTATTTTTAGTTCTTTAGCCAGCTTACACTATAAAACCTACATGGTTGCTGCTTTTGATATATATATATATAACTTTTCAAAACATGACAGAGTTATTGAATGGCATTGCATTTTGGGGGGGTATTGAATGTTATTTGCATTATCTTAACATTAGCATGTTTTGGTTATGTTGTTTGCTGCTACTGGTGTTGCGGCACAAAGGACAGAGCCTTGCGGAGACTGAGTGAGGCATGGCATGATGGCTGTTCCACCATATGCTTTGTTGTCACCTAATTTGGCAGAACACAGCTTTCTTTGACATGAATATTTTTGAATACATTAACACAAAAAAAATTCAGGATTGCTGCCAGCCATCAAATTCAACATTTGATGTCAGCTGTATTTTTTTGTTGTTGTCGGAAGCCAATCTGGCTTTTAACAACTTTTTCCCCTCCCAAACCCTTTGTTTAATGGCTGTTTTGTGTTTTTATGTTTCCATGTCGAGTGGTGCAGAGACGGTAACCCTCAGGCATAACTCTATTCTCCCCTTCCATCCCTGTCTGTTGTCGTATGAGAAGAGAATTTGACCAATTCTCTTCATGACTGACCCCAATGTGTTGACATCACCACCCCCCTATAGTTGCTTCGAGAGAGGCCCGAAGGCCTGTAGAAAACATAAACTTGGGTCTCTCTGTGGGGGAAAAGTATTCCAGATAGAATTTCCATCACACACTTTTTTACATACTGCAGCAAATGGCGATAATGCAACATACTGTACATTGCGGGTCTTGAACCCAGGTCTCCCAGCCTGTAGACAAACTCGCTAACCACTGCTCCAATAAGCAACGGTCTCTACAATACATTTGGACGTTTTAGAGTCTATATATATTAGGATTAAAGAGGCCATCTTCACTTGAACCACCTTTAAATTTCATAACCCTTTGGATTTGAGTTTCGTTTGGTCTGGTTCAGAAGAAAGTTCTGGACACTGACCGGCTTCTCGGTTTCTGTCCCCCCCCTCCCCCCAATCCCTTCCTTCGGATGTAGAGAAGGAAGAGCAGTGCCCCATGCCCGAGGCCTGGGACGTGGACCAAGGCCTCATAGCCCAACTCAAGGAGCAGTACAGGAAGGAGCGCAAGGGCAAAAAGGGGGTGAAGAGTAAGTCTATCAGGCCTCCCCTTCGCTTTCTTTCTCTCCATTGCTTTCTATCTCTTTCTTTCTCCTTGTCCTGGCGATGAGCTTCTCTCTCACTCTCTGGTTGAGGTTAACTATATTGCAAAAATATTATTCAACAGACACGTTAAGCACGTTAGAGACACTTCCTCTTCTATCGCTTCGTTCTGGCGCTCCTTTTCGGCCATCTAGCACCCCTTCTCCATGTTTGTGTCTGTGCTTCTGTGTGTGGCTCTGTGCATAAATTGTTGTGTGTTTATTAACATTTCAATGGGATTGCAATACACTGCCTCTCCTCACAGTGCTCAGACCCGTGCAGGACAATTTGATCACTATTGTAAGTGGTCGATCACTATAACCACATTCACTACAAGCAAAGTGCACTGTACTGCATTCCTAACCCTCTCACTGTGTTGACAATACTCATTGCTGTTTTTAAGTTGCACCCATAGAAATATAATTACTAAAAAGGGCATAGCCCATCAGACCACAGCAATTTGACTG
The DNA here is from genome assembly GCF_964263955.1 of Coregonus lavaretus. Classification (NCBI taxonomy): domain Eukaryota; kingdom Metazoa; phylum Chordata; class Actinopteri; order Salmoniformes; family Salmonidae; genus Coregonus; species Coregonus lavaretus. Next base: position 9,375,750 of record NC_139993.1, read on the forward strand.
TACCCTAGCGGGTACACTCTGTATGGCTGACATGGCCCACCCATTATGGCCTCATTGTGTTGAATGGGCGCGCCCCTTCTAGTAATTCTATGTGTATGGTTGCACCATCCTACCCGAGACATTCCATCCCCCCTTCGTCATGTTTGTACCTGTCTTTATTCTGCCGTAGGTTATCAGCTGCAACTGTGTCTTTGTATGTGTGCTGGTTCTCTGTATTTTCCAACCATTCCAACTTCTTATTTTCTCTGAAAGTATCATGTCAGTGACTTAACACTCTCCTTTCCTCCCAACTTCAGTTGCCTTCATTTTCTATGAGTTATTTCTATGTTCTAGCTACGAAGTTCTCCTTTGCCAAGCATCAGCCATGGACCTGCTCTTCAATCTGCTTATTTCAGGGACCATGTTCATAAAGTGTCTCAGAGTAGGAGTGCTGAGCTAGGATCGGGTTCCCCCTGTCCATAAAATCATATCCATTATTATCTAAAAGGCTGAACTGATCCTCGATCAGCACTGCTAATTTGTGATGCTTAATGAATACGGGCCCAATTATCTTGTCCATTCTCTGCATCACTTTTCTCCTGTTGATTTTTGATTGTGTTCAATCAACCCTCCAGCAGGGGTCTCCAACTCCCAGCTACTAGGAATGCAGGCTTTTGTTCCAAACCAGCACTAATGCACCTGATTCAACTAATAATGGTTCAGACTGAAACCTGTGATTATTTGAAACTGATAGGTTAGTAGTGCTGGGCTGGTACAAAACCCTGCACGCCCAGTAACTCCAAAGAGCTGGTGAACCCTGCCCTACAGTATTTAAGATGAGGATTGGGTGCCCTTCTACTCTAAGATGATGACCTTCCATTCTCCTCTCCTCCTCTTCCTCTTCCTTATCCCTCTCCTTTCTTTCTTTGACTCTTCTCCTTCCTGATCCTCTCTGTATACTATTTATTCTCCTCTTCCTCCTCTTCTTCCTCCCTCTCCTTTCCTTATTTGTCTCTACTCCTTCTCCTCCATGATCCTCTTCTCATCTTCCTCCTCGTCCTCCCAGGGCCTAACCGGTCCAAACTGCAGGATATGCTGGCCAACCTGCGAGACGCAGAGGACCTCCCGTCCATGCAGCCCCCCGTGACACCGCCCTCCCGGCCCAGCGTCCCCAGGCTCAACGAGCACGAAGTGGGCCGCCCCGAAGAAGGTAAGACGAGAGCTCAATTGTCCTCAAAGGGTTTGAATTTACAGAATGCACAATTTCCAAATATACATAATTGACTGTAAATAATTGAATTTACAAATTAACAATTTTACACAACAATATCTAATGGGCCCAAATACCAATGATGATTATGTTTCAGTAGCAGTCGTTTAGCGACGTCTCCGTTTGTCCTTCTGTTAATTTTTTCCTACTTGTCTGTCTGCCTGTCTAATGTGTCTGTCTGTCTGGTCTGTCCATCTGTCCGTCTATCTCATCCATCCATCCCAGTGGAGGCCATGACGTTTCCGCCTACGTCAGGGAAGTCGTTCATCATGGGGCCGGACGAGGCGGCAGAGAGCGAGCTGGGCCTGGGCGAGCTGGCGGGCCTCACTGTGGCCAACGAGGCAGACAGCCTGGCCTACGACGTGAGTACCTACCTCTGAGGGGAAGGGAGGATAAGGAAGGAAGGGAGGGTGAGGGGAGTAAGGGGGGCGAGCTGGTAACATAACCATGGCCAACAAAGCTGACAGCCTGGCCTACAACGGGAGTGGCATCAGTCCTTCCTTACAAGGGGCACCAACCACTGCAAGATGTAGAAGCAGGGGCAAGGCAGCTAGCAATGAATGAATGAATATATTAATGAAAACATTTATTATGACAAAAAGGACACACTTTATTGCCCCGAAGGGAATTTTATTTGCATATCATGACCACTGCAATCTGATAATTTTTTTTGTAAAACAGTAGACACGGACATAGCAATTAATGACAGACTGTACAACATTCAGCTAATCAGAGCAAAGTGCACCACCACCAAACACCGGGCAGCAGCATTCACATATTTTATTTTCTGCTGTATATACATTGCATTCGGAAAGTATTCAGACCCATTCCCTTTTTCCACATTTTGTTACGTTACAGCCTTATTCTAGAATGGATTAAATATATTTTTTTCTCCTCAATCTACACACAATACCCTATATTGACAAAGCGAAAACAGTTTTTTAGACATTTTTGCAAATGTATTACAAATGTAAAACAGATACCTTATTTACATAAGTATTCAGACCCTTTGCTATGAGACTCGAAATTGAGCTCAGGTGCATCCTGTTTCCATTGATCATCCTTGAGATGTTTCAACAACTTGATTGGAGTCCACCTGTGGTAAATGAAATTGATTGGTCATGATTTGGAAAGGCACACACCTGTCTATATAAGGTCCCACAGTTGACCAAAACCAAGCCATGAGGTCTGAGGAATTTTCCGTAGAGATCCGAGACAGGATTGTGACCAAGGCACAGTTCTGGGGAAGGGTACCAAAAAATGTCTGCAGCATTGAAGGTCTCCAAGAACACAGTAGCCTCCATCATTCTTAAACGGAATAAGTTTGGAACCACCAAGACTCTTCCTAGAGCTGGCCGCCCGGCCAAACTGAGCAATTGGGGGAGAAGGCCTTGGTCAGGGAGGTGACTAAGAACCCGATGGTCACTTTGACAGAGCTCCAGAGTTCCTCTGTGGAGATGGGAGAACCTTCCAGAAGGAAACCCATCTCTGCAGCACTTAAAGGACTCTAAGACCATGAGAAACAAGATTCTCTGGTCTGATGAAATCAAAATGGAACTCTTTGGCCTGAATGCCAAGCGTCTGGCAACCTGGCACCATCCCTACGGTGAACCATGGTGGTGGCAGCATCATGCTTTGGGGATGTTTTTCAGCAGCAGGGACTGGGAGACTCGAGGCTGTAATTGTTGCGAAGGTCCAACAAAGTACTGAGTAAAGTATCTGAATACTTATGTAAATGTGATATTTCCATTTTTAATTTGTAATGAATTTGCTCAAATTTGTAAAACAGTTGTTGCTTTGTCATTATGGGGTATTGTGTGTAGATTGAGGGGGGGGAAACAATTTAATCCATTTTAGAATAAGGCTGTAACGTAACAAAATGTGAAAAATCTGAATACTTTCGGAATGCACTGCATGGTGTGTTTGCACCCAGGTAAATTAGCTTTGTATCTACATGACCTTAAACCTGTGGAGCCCCATGGACAACTCTTTTAGCACTTAGGTCCCTCGGGGCAGCAAATATCTACTGCTTTACATTGCCGTGTAGCAGAAGATCAATTCATTTAATTGATTAGCTAGATTTAGAGCTTCCAAACTGGAACACTAAGTAGAAAGGCATATATTTATCTAAAGGTCCTACCTATTTTTCAAAACCTTAGCCAGTTATCATTTACAGATAAGACTTGTACGTAATGGAGTTACTTTATTGTATGTACCCCAGGTGAGCCAGTAGGAGTAGAGGGAAGTTTTTGCTGAGCTTGGTTCAGTTTAGCATTTTCCCTGGTATTGATTAAGGTTAGGATTGGGGGAGGAGAAACTGATCCTAGAAACTGATCCGGCACCCCAGAGCACGGCAATATGCCTAAGACTTGGGATCAAGCTGACTGGTAGTGTAGGTTTATTAGCAGAGTAAATTCTCCTACATTATTACCTCTGAGCTTATATGCATAGGCTTTGAGTTAGTGAGTGGAACTGTAAACAGAAGCCTTGAAATCAATAGTAATCCACAGAACTGAGCCAAGCTTATGTAAGAGGCTGGTCTCCAGCTTTCAAAATGTCAATATTTAAACAGGCTGGTTTGATTTAGCATGGACTTTGACTTTCGCTTTTGTTGACACACACACACACACACACACAAACACACGCCTAGACGCATACACACTAACACAAGCGTGCACACACGCACACAGAGACACAGGCACATGCGTGCACATACACACACTAGCATGCAGAATGAGGTTGTGATTGAAGAGACTGAGTGTCATATTGCTCAGTTCGACCCAGTGTGGGAGGACACCGTAGTGTTCTATGATGGACACACTCATCTCAAAATAGGCATGGATTTGTGTGCATTAGATAACAAAGTTTCTATGGGAACTTTCATACTAAGATATTGCAGCTCTAACAAGCAGGAAATTAAAAGGATATGAAGACCTAAGCAGTGACTATCTACTGGGGTCAAGCACAAGGGGCACATTGCAGACATGTTTAGCAGACTCAATGAAGAGCATAGCACCACTGAACAGCAATTGCAAACAGGAACAAAACTTTTTTAAGTCAGTGTGACTACGTAAGTTACTTTTTGTAAATTGAAATAAATAAGGTAAAACTAGTGACTCCTAGCTTGCTATACCTTCTGATACATTATTGTACAGCACTTAGGCTTGAATCCTAATAATAATAATATTTTTCTCAACTTCTATAAGCAAAACAAAAACAATCAAATAAACAGTTATATGACAGAGTAGGTCTGGACTGCGATTTTCAGCTAGAGTTGAAGGTTTTGAGTGTTTCAAGCCTCCAACAGATGAAGCGACAATCAAGAGGAAACCACATGGCTTGAGCAGAGGGAGGAGGTGGTCAAAAGGGGGACATCTGTGTGCATAACTTGCATTTTGTTGCAATGTATGGACGCATGACTGTAAGTCGCTTTGGATAAAAGCGTCTGCTAAATGGCTTATTTTTTTAAAATAAATAAATCTCCAATTGACATCAATACTCTTTGCCATTTTACTTAGGTGACCAACAGCCAGGATGCGCTGCGGAAGACGTGGAACCCCAAGTTCACACTGCGTAGCCACTTTGACTCCATCCGGGGCCTGGCCTTCCACCCCGTGGAGCCCGTCCTGGTCACTGCCTCCGAGGACCACACCCTCAAACTGTGGAACCTCCAGAAGACCGCCCCCGCCAAGAAGTAAGAGCTCGCATAGGCCTACCCTGCTGTCAGTCAAACACCTGGGTCGTATTTACTAGACCCCAAACAATGTAAATGTTTGCCTTAATTTAACCAGGGAAGTAATTGAGATCACATTCTCTTTTACAATAACAACCTGACAAAGTTAAGAGCGATACATAGTATTAAAGAAACTCTCGGTTTGCACTAATGAATACGACCCTGCTGTCAATCAAAGACAATGATACTTTTAAGAAGGTACCTAAGTAGTGAAAGTGGCTAACTTGGTCAGATTTACATTTACATTTAGTCATTTAGCAGACGCTCTTATCCAGAGCGACTTACATGAGCAATTAGGGTTAAGTGCCTTGCTCAAGGGCACATCGACAGATTTTTCACCTAGTCGGCTTGGGGATTAGAACCAGCGACCTTTCGGTTACTGGCACAACGCTCTTAACCACTAAGCTACCTGCCGCCCCATTCAATGGGGTAAGAGTCATGTGGAATTGTTAAGAGCGCTATTGTGAAAAGACAATCGATAGTTAAAGCGTGCCTCTTTCTTATACGTTTCTGATGGCTGTAATGGGCCATTTTGTTGTAGTTGGTGTATGCTTGTTGAATATGTACATCGAAGGTAGTTACGTTCCCTGTCTGTCTTCCTAGATGTGCTGCCCTAGATGTGGAACCCATCTATACATTCAGGGCCCATCGGTGAGTAACCTTCCTTATCCACTATAACCCAACCTTTTTATAAATGGACAACTGGACTGATACTCTTGTATACATGAATAATTTGTTCTATCGAATGTATTTCATACAAACCATTAAATGTACATATTCACATACTTTGTATCTTTGCATAAGTAAAACACTGCTAAAGTGCAATGGAAAAAATTTAATAACGTGTTCTTGTGTTTTGTCTTCCCAAAACAAGTTGAAGTTAATGAGATTGCATGTTTCTGTCTTCTGTAGGGGTGCGGTGTTGTGTGTGACCATGAGCTCTACAGGGGAGCAGTGCTTCAGTGGGGGGGTGGATGGAACCATTCAGAGCTGGAACACCCCCAACCCTAATATCGACCCCTATGACTCATATGGTACGCCCCCAGATGCCTTAGCTACACCACTGATTATTAGTACATCGCTCTTCTTTCTCTTTTTTCATATCCTCTTCATCTCTTTACTCTTTCTTTCCCCCTCTACCTCTATTTTCCCTTTCACTACATCTCTCTTCCAACTTTCCATCTGACACTCCTTTCATCCTCCTCTTTCACTCTATTCTCCTCTCTTTATCCAACTCTTTTTTTCCCTGTCTCCACATGATCTTTCATTCTTTATCATTCCCTCTCTCCTTTTCCCCTCCCTCCTTTTAACTCTCCCCACCTCTTAATTCTCCACCTCTCCTTCCTCATAACTCTCCTTCCCTCTCCCTTCTAACTCTCCCTCTCTCTTTCCTGCCGTAGAGCCCTCGGTGCTGCGGGGGGCGATGCTGGGTCACACTGACTCAGTGTGGGGTGTGGTCTACAGCTCGGCCCACCAGCGCCTGCTCTCTTGCTCCGGGGACGGCACTGTGCGCCTGTGGAACGCTGCCAACACCTCCCCCGCACTCGCCATCTTCAACGAGAAAGGAGGTGAGATGCTGAACGCAGATCAGATCAATGAAATGATCCCCCAATAGACTTACATTGGCTGTTCCACACAAACACTGCACTAGCATCAGTTCATAAAACAGATGCCTCGCACATTTTCACTTAATGTTCCACAACACCTAATTGACCCGCTTACACTGACTGTCCCACATAACCACTGCTCTAGGATCAGCTCATAAAATATATTTGTAATTTACGCTATACAATGACCTAGAATCCGCTCCATAAAGAGTTACTCCTGGGTTTCCCAAACTAGGGGTCGCGACCCCATGTAGGGTCACCTGATTTAAAAATGGGGTCTCGAGAGAAAATGTACGCTTGGTTCATAGAACCGGGGTTACGTTAGTAACCACCGGTAGCAGCTAGATGCGGTTGTAAGAAACAGAGGGGTTTCTGTTTTCTTCCTACAAATGTGTCTATCTTTTGAATGGTTTATGCTACAAAATATTATGACCCCATCACTGAAAGATAAGACTTTCAGGAACACGTACGTACTAAATCAGACTGGGGGGAAAAGAACATCAATGATGATGTTAAGAGCGTCTGCTAAATGACTAAAATGTAAATGTAAATTTTATTTTCTACACAGAAGATCATACAACATTATTGCCTGATGGTCTTCTGAACTTCCCAATACCTTTCTGATGCATTTCAGTCACTTCAACCATACGGTCTTCAGATTGAAATACTGTCATAAATACTATCAGACTGATTTGTAATAGACTGTCATAGTCCCAATTTTTTTAAAGTAAACATTTGCTGTTGATTACATAACTTTTTTTACATGGTGGGGTTGCAAAACATTTTTGATATCAAAATGGGGTTGCGTACCAAAAAAGTTTGGGAACCCCCTGAGTTACTCAATTCAGAACACTACCTGCCCCAAAAAGAGGTCTGACCTAGGACCAGCCAGGTCCCCACAGCCAAACCCTAACCTCTCCACCTCTACCTCTGTCTGATTCAGAGCTAAAACTGATCTAGAATTAGCTCCATAAAGTGTTACTCAATTCAGGACACTATCAGCCCCACAAAAAAGGTTTGACCTAGGACCAGGTCACCACCATAGAAATAGATCTATAGAATGGCATTCTAATTCTATCGTCACCACACGCAAATCCTGCCCCCTTCAACAGAACCACTGCTCTAGGATTTGTTCATAACCTTTCCAACTCTTGTCGGTTTCAGAGCTGGGCATCCCCACGTCAGTGGACCTGGTGTGCAGTGAGCCGGCCCACATGGTGACGTCGTTCAGCACGGGGGAGATCGGACTCTTCAACATGGAGACGCGGCAGCTGATTCTCAAGCTGGACCAGACCGGAGAGCCCGGTAAGCTCCGCTGCCATTTCTACACAGTGACTGTATAGATTTGTAACTCAAAAGAGAGAAATTGAGTGCACTGTGCGCTCACTGCCTATTTTCTTGCTCTCTCCCTGTCAACTCCCTTTACTCCTCTTGTCACAACACAAATGTTTATGTTTGTGCATTAAAAGTCATACTCTTATTTTGTTGGTGTACTCGCTTCAGAAAGTTTCCCTGGCATATTTCTTAGTTATATTAGCAACAGGGTATAACCCTAGTACCCACCAATTATATTATAGCTCTGTGGCTCTCCCTTCCAACTCCCTACTTTTGAATAATTTTGGCTCGAGTTATAACTCACATGTATCCTGTTGTTCTGACAAATGACTAAATGTAAATGAGAAAGGCTAGTAGCAATGTTCAATTGAGTTTCATGTCTTTTCACGTCCACCCCGCACACACAGAAGCCCCGTGTAAGATCAACAAGGTGCTGAGTCACCCCACTCTGCCCATAACCATCACGGCCCAGGAGGACCGACACATCCAGTTCTTCGACAACAACACGGGTGAGATAGACAGCGTCCAGTTTGAACTGACATTCCAGCTGGAATTAAAATAAAATGTATACATAGTAAGACAAACACATTTTGTCACAGTAAAAAGTGTACTTATAACAGTTGGCTATAACATTGAGAACAGTGATTTTGTACTCATCCTGCGTTCCTATTACAGGGAAATGTATTCACTCCATGGTGGCCCACCTGGACGCAGTCACCTGTTTAGCTGTGGATCCCAACGGCTTGTACCTGATGTCTGGCAGTAAGTATTTATCTGGTAACAGAGAAGTACTAGTGTTTATGGTGGTTAGCGTTTCATGTAGTTACAGAAATATTGTTCCTTGCAAAACTGGAGATACAAACTGGCAGTGTGGCAAATATGATATCTGAGCACAGAAACGGAAGCCCCCTTGGATCTTTCTTGTGGTAACTTTCACTAAACAGGCAGTTTTAGAATTGTAACATCTCCCTCTATTTCTCTCTTTCTCTCGGTCTCCCTCTCTCACTCTACCTCCCTATTTCTTTATATTTTTGTTCTTACCCTCCTTTGCCCTATTAGGCCACGACTGCTCCATCCGCCTGTGGAACATGGAGAGCAAGACGTGCATCCAGGAGTTCACAGCGCACCGCAAGAAGTCGGACGAGGCCATCCACGACGTGGCGTTCCATCCCACCAAGTGCTACATCGGCAGCGCCGGGGCCGACGCGCTTGCCAAGGTCTTCGTATGACCGCAAATTCCAATAGCTAACAGCTGCGTCCGGCTCGAAGGACCATGAAAAAGGGGACGAGGTGTGGTGTAACTGAAGGGAGGGATGGGAGTTAGAGCCCAACTCAAAGGCAGGAAATGTAGTGAGGTGGATGGGTTACTAGCCACTGGTGTCTGGGTCTCGACCAGTGGCAGTCGAGAGGGATGGTTAGACACCTGATGGTTTGAAGGCTGAAAGGGGTGAACGTGAGAGTTGGCGAGAAAGAGGGCTACTGTCTTTCCACTGTATACTTCCTGTCCTACAGACACACTCCCCAGCTAACCCGGGCAGGCCTGGGTGCTACATCCAAACCAGGAGACCAGTGGTTAAACATCACAAAGACCAGGCGCATATCCAGGAAATTCTCAAGACCTGTACTCTCATTTAGAAACATTGAATTTGTGTCCTAACAGAAACACAAGACTCGTATTCTGCACCCCAACCCCTGGCCACCCCTAAGACTGCCTGTGTCTTCAATGTCGTCGTTTTTCAAAGATTTCATGGAAATGTGCCTTTTTCGTCAATCGTCTTGCAAACAACGTTATTTTACAGTTTGTGTGCAACGTAGGAGTGGGCAGGGCGTTCAACAACAAGTAATCATTTATTGTCCAACATAGTACTGGACATTGTCTATTCCATTTGATCCATAAAACTAAGTTTAAAAATAATTATATTTTCATTCTATGTACACAGCATATGTATGGCCAGTGGTCAATAGTCACAGTACTGTTTCAGTTATTGAACGTGGGAGTTGGGAGCCACAATGCCCTCAAATCCACTGAAATATACAGTAGCGTGCAGAACTGGAGTCCCCCTGAATAAGAAAAATGGTAAAGTAACCTGAAAGTCAGTTTGAAGTTGAAGTAAAGGCCATGAGGCTGCATTTCCTTGATGTGTGATTTATTATAGCCTTTTTTTATATGTCTGTGGTTTTGTATTTAATCACAACAAATTCGAAATGACTCCATTAGTTCATCTCTAAAACAAGTAAAATTGTAGCTTTTTAAGTAGTGCCTATTGTCCACACACTTGTTTTGCACCCTCTTGAAAAGCTAAACCCATGAAAATAATGTAATTGTGTAATGAAACTTTGCTAACAAAATTCCTACATATTAGCCCATATGAATCTGTCACCTATGTGAGTAAGCCATCCTTGTATTCCAGCTTGCTTTGCTTCACTGTTGAATCAGTGTTCAAATACAAATTGTCTGTACACAGCCAAAACACTGACTTACCCAGGCCACATCCATTCTTAAACTTAATTTAGTTTCCAATTAAATTGTAAATGCTTTTATGCTTCAGCTTCAGTTCTCCTAGGTACAAGGAGTGCCTCTTTGGTGTTTGGATGTTCCATTCTTTACATAAATAGGACCGCAACTCCTACTACATTGTAATATACAGTACCAACATAAGTAGAAGCGTTAACTCTTAACAAGATCTGTCCTGTGACACTTTGCTAGCAGTAGATCAATTACTCAAACTTTGTTTCACAATTTAACGCAATTGATTGATCAATGTTGTGGTTTGACCTAATTTGAGTACATGCTGCTTTATCGTGTATTTATAGTTGAACAACCAGACAAACTGCACTGAAAATGGTTTGCAGTGAAACAATTTATTCATTTGATTGTTTTTTTATTTGAGCTGTGTATTTATTTATGCCTCCGTGTCATTTAAGCCAAAAGGATCAACCAAGTATTGTCTTACAACGACAAGATGCTTCACAGAGAGTTTCCTGCGACCGCTAAGTTGGTCTTTCAGCTTATAATGCTAAGTTAGCTCTTTTGCTAATGCTAAGTTAATGCTAAGTTAGCTATGACTGCTAAGGTAGTTTCTTCATAGCTATCCTGCTTGCCCCTGTACTGAGTTAGCCCCTTGGCTCCCATTTTTGACTGCAGAACTGAGGTCTCTCAGTACTCAACTGCACATAAGCTACGCTCCTGTGTTTAGGCGATATGACCAGCTCTGGTCAGAAAGCAAGGTAAATGCTTTATGTAATAACTGTTAGAGAATAGAATTGTCTCATTACTTTGAGCAATTACTCGTTTTTTATTTACTATACATGGTTGTTGAAAAAGGTAAAGAAATCCTTGTTAAATACAGGTAGATATTTTTTAAAAGAATATTTTCTGTTTTACTTGAACATTTAGGAGTTATTCCTTGGGGGATTTGTGTACTTTTTTTATTTTGTAGTGGAATGGTTGGAGATTTGCCGGTCTTATCAAAAGTTGTATGCCTTTGGTTGTGAGCACTACAAAACAAGACAGATTTTGTCATTATTCTCCAAGTTGTTTCATCTGCAGTTGAACAGAGAGAGATTAGGATTTCGCTATCTACCAAATGCTTTGGTCTCTAAAATGAGGACTGTTGAATGACAAATCTGTGGGGAATTCGGTGTGCTTGCGTTGTACAAAGATATTTTTTCTTTTTTATTTACTTTGGTGTCAGGTAATTTTAGACAATGTAAGGGCGAGAACAAAAATGTGTACAGTTTTAAAGTATAAAAAAAAAAGATATTTATTAACACAGTATATTGAGTGATGTGAAATGGAGTCAGTATGTATGGTGCGCTTGTCGTGGTAAACGTACAGTAGTTTCCTCACAACACTGAGTAGTTGAACAAAATAGGAGTTATTATAGGGAACCCTGCTGCTCACAATGTGGAAGAAGCATATTTCAGCAGGTTGGCTCTCATTTCATGTCTTTTAATGGGCTGTATGTCCATTTGAATGACAGAATAATGAGGCTGACCATAGGCTAGTGTGTTTTTTTTGTGTGTTTTTGGTCGTAGAGAACCACTTTAAATACTTGTTTTCTCCAAACCAGTTTGAGCTGTCGTTTTTGAAACTGGGTCTAATACCATAGTTAGCTGTATGTCCATCAAGAATGCATACGGTCGTCAATTGGAATATTAATAACCAAGCAAATACAGTGGTCCTCCAGAACCAGGAGTCGGACAATTTGAACAAATAATTATCATACTGTGAAAGGCAGTGTAAAAGCAGAATGCTATAGTCTAAATAGTGACTCATATATGCGTCTAAAATTCACTTGTCTATTCTGAGCAGCAGGGGGTGTTGCTTACAAGCACTACAAAGTGTATGAAAAGATCACACAAAACAAAGAACCTATTAATAACCAATGGGAAAACAAAAACAAAGTCCTGGGCAAAGCCAAGTTTGCCTGTTGTAAATCAAAAGTCATTGCCCTTTTAACCTCCAGGTGTATAGAGAATTCTTTTAAGATGATGTGAATTTGATAAATATGCTAATTAGACTACATACAGTACATATAATTATTGTCATTATAGTTTATTCTTTTTTCATGATGTATTGTATTTTTTTCTCAGATGGAAGAGTGACAGATTTATCAATAACAACAATAAAGGAATATGTTGTATATCATACTGGTAATGTAGTATTTGTTTCCCACCTTTAGAATAATGCCTTTCATTGCTTCAACATTAATCCACATTTTCCATTCAAGTGTATACCTACCTATAGGAAAATAAAAAAAAGTACCCCATAATACATATTAATTGTAATCCAATAGCAACGTTTATACCAATACTTTAAAAAACATTTAATTAATACATCTAAGATGTATATTATTTAAATACATATAAAATTGGTATGTACGTATCATTTGTTGACAATGTAGTACTTCTCCCAGTGTGTAAAAGCCCACACACACCAGAACGATGGTCAGCCGAGCGCAGTAGGGGGCCGTTCCATCAATGACTTTCACCATGGGGTATGTTATAGGGAGCAGTGCCTGTTTTCTTCGCCAATTTAACATGTAGAATCGTTGGAAAATGACCAGAAAATGCTACCTGATATTCGGGTCTGAGGCACTCTCAGCTGACTGTCGTTTTGATGTGTTCTACTTAAGGGTTCAGTTTTGGGGCTGTGAGTTGAACTCTTGACAGATGTTGTGTACGATAGTGGGCACCAGCTTATGGAGGACATCAAAGTCCTCCACCAAGAACGAGTGCTCCTTGACTGGCTCGCTGGCTATGTCTTCTAGCTGCTCCTGGGATGCCCAAGCAATACCAATGGAGTAGGCAATTACACCTGTTCACACACAATACACACACCACATATCAGTTTCTTGCTCCATGCAAATGAATCCTTTCTCCGTCAAGGTAGTCCCTGACCTGATTCAATAAATGAAAGCAATGATGTGGAAAGTGAAACCTTGCTTTCATTCACTCAAGTCACACAAATGGGACCTCAAAAATGAAGGAGAGGTGTATTTTCAAAGGCTTCAAATAGGGCGCCTCTGCCCTACTACAATTATTTTTTTCAACTCCCCCATAGTTCCCTCTTAGCCAATGACCTCTTGACCCTCCCTACCTTACTTACCTAACTTGAGTGGCCAGAGCAGGATCCCTGACGTCATCATAGGAACGCCCGTCAGTGATAACTACCATGACCTTCTGCTTACTCCCGTTCGATTGGCCGAAAACTTCCAGGATGGTGAACGCAATGGCCGCCCCTGTGCTGGTCCCCCCGCTCCAATAGCTTATCCCCAAAATGGTGTCCAACAGCTCCTTCTTTCCACCATATTCCCCAAGGCCTATCTCCAACCTCTGCTCATATGAGTACTGCACTAGCGCCACGCGTGTCCATGTTGGAGATGTCGAACATTGACGTAACATTGGCGATAAACATGAGTAAGTGGGCGGTGCCCACACTGCTGGAGCCATCCAATAGGAAGATGAGGTCGTGGGCATTGAGGCAGGTGCGGCTGCATACCAGGCGGGTCATGGAACACATGCGTTTCACTAGGGGCCGCGCGGTGGAGAGTAAGGAGAACCAACTAACAACGGGCAGGGAGAAGAAGCTGCCGGGCCGACACACCACCTGAGGAAGGGAGAAGAGGAAGGAGGTTGTCAGTTAAAATGTGTTTAACTGATGTTTTAATTAATGAACTGAAAGATTCCTCATCAAAAAGAATGGAAAATTGTATAATACTCCTGGGCAAGCCTTGAAGCCTCCTCCACGTGGTCCGAGGGCCAACCATCCACCAGGACCACGGCATCGTTAGGCGCCTGTCCACGGTTAACGTTGCCGTAAGTAAAGTAGTGCTCGTTGATGTGGGCCAAGGGCTTGCCTGGGAGAACAGGGACTTGTTCATTAGGGTACGCAAAGCAAAACCTTTGTTGTTTTATCTACGGAAAAGTATGTTTCTTATTGAACAAGTCCAGGTAGTCCCTCCCTGTTTTCTTCCGTTTGGTGCCTACTGAACACGATCCAGGAACAGTCAATGAGAGAGTATTCCAAATAATTAGAAGGTAATCAGGCTTTATCATGAATGTAACACATTATTTTGTAGAATATTATTTAGTAGAACTTTAGTGGGCACTTTTATGTAACTTCCCTGGAAGACCACAAGGAGGCAGCACAGTGTTATTTCATTTATACTATATACAGTGAGGGAAAAAAGTATTTGATCCCCTGCTGATTTTGTACGTTTGCCCACTGACAAAGAAATGATCAGTCTATAATTTTAATGGTAGGTTTATTTGAACAGTGAGAGACATAATAACAACAAAAAAATCCAGAAAAACGCATGTCATAAATGTTATAAATTGATTTGCATTTTAATGAGGGAAATAAGTATTTGACCACCTCTCAATCAGAATGATTTCTGGCTCCCAGGTGTCTTTTATACAAGTAACGAGCTGAGATTAGGAGCACACGCTTAAAGGGAGTGCTCCTAATCTCAGTTTGTTAGCTGTTTAAAAGACACCTGTCCACAGAAGCAATCAATCAATCAGATTCCAAACTCTCCACCATGGCCAAGACCAAAGAGCTCTCCAAGGATGTCAGGGACAAGATTGTAGACCTACACAAGGCTGGAATGGGCTACAAGACCATCGCCTAGCAGCTTGGTGAGAAGGTGACAACAGTTGGTGCGATTATTCGCAAAAGAACGAAACACAAAAGCACTGTCAATCTCCCCCGGCCTGGGGCTCCATGCAAGATCTCACCTCGTGGAGTTGCAATGATCATGAGAACGGTGAAGAATCAGCCCAGAACTACACGAGAGGATCTTGTCAATGATCTCAAGGCAGCTGGGACCATAGTCACCAAGAAAACAATTGGTAACACACTATGCCGTGAAGGACTGAAATCCTGCAGCGCCCGCAAGGTCCCCCTGCTCAAGAAAGCACATATACAGGCCCATCTGAAGTTTGCCAATGAACATCTGAATGATTCAGAGGAGAACTGGGTGAAAGTGTTGTGGTCAGATGAGACCAAAATTGAGCTCTTTGGATATCAACTCAACTCGCCGTGTTTGGAGGAGGAGGAATGCTGCCTATGACCCCAAGAACACCATCCCCACCATCAAACATGGAGGTGGAAACATTATGCTTTGGGGGTGTTTTTCTGCTAAGGGGACAGGACAACTTCACTGCATCAAAGGGACGATGGACGGGGCCATGTACCGTCAAATCTTGGGTGAGAACCTCCTTCCCTCAGCCAGGGCATTGAAAATGGGTCGTGGATGGGTATTCCAGCATGACAATGACCCAAAACACACGGCCAAGGCAACAAAGGAGTGGCTCAAGAAGAAGCACATTAAGGTCCTGGAGTGGCCTAGCCAGTCTCTAGACCCTAATCCCATAGAAAATCTGTGGAGGGAGCTGAAGGTTCGAGTTGCCAAACGTCAGGCTCGAAACGTTAATGACTTGGAGAAGATCTGCAAAGAGGAGTGGGACAAAATCCCTCCTGAGATGTGTGCAAACCTGGTGGCCAACTACAAGAAACGTCTGACTTCTGTGATTGCCAACAAGGGTTTTGCCACCAAGTACTAAGTCATGTTTTGCAGAGGGGTCAAATACTTATTTCCCTCATTAAAATGCTAATCAATTTATAACATTTTTGACATGCGTTTTTCTGTTTTTTTTGTTTTGCTTTTCTGTTTCTCACTGTTCAAATAAACCTACCATTAAAATTATAGACTGATCATGTCTTTGTCAGTGGGCAAACGTACAAAATCAAACGTACAAAATCAGCAGGGGATCAAATACTTTTTTCCCTCACTGTACCGGCTTTGAATGAAAACAGAATACATATCCACTTGCACAATTGGGGACAAGACAAAGTAAACTAAAGTATCAGAGTTGGTTTGTCAGGATCAATAAAAGACAAATGGACATTAGCATACACGTATATTACTTTTATGTAGATCTACAATACAATTTTATGTACATTCCTTTTTCAATGTCTTGTTTTTAAGTGATTTCGATGGGGATTCTCATGTGTTTTTCAGATAAGTGCAGATGAAAGAGAAGGAGGCCTCTTTGTTTAGATTAAGGCTGCTATTTAATCAAAATTGGTATCCAGGTTTCTCTGGTAAATCAACCATCTCTGTTTAACAAAGCAAACAAAGTTTGGAGGATTACACATCTTAAAAGGCATTCTTGCAAGAGACATATTGTGTCTAATCCCTGGAAACCCATCCCACCCAAACCATACTATTTATATATATATATTTTTTAATTGCATTGAGTGTCAACCTTGCCTGCCTGTCTGCCTGCCTGCCATCCTGTTGCCCACAATGGAAATAAGCCTTTAGGCTTTATCAAGGTTATCCTCAATCATTTTTATGTATGTATTGTTGTCTCTGGCTGGAGCAGCTTATTATAATTGTCAAATAAATTATTAAAAATCCTGTGTGTGGCAACTCACCCACATTGGAGTGACCCCCTTTTTAGATGATACGCTCTATAGCTCCTTTAAGATCCCTGGGGTTGCAATGGGCCTTCAGTCCAAACTCTGTCACTGGGAAAACACACTCATGAACCTGTACTGTATTTGAACTGAGTTAATAATGCCTACATTCAAATATTATGTCTTACATTGCAAGATGGCTGAGACCATGGTGCTAGCAACATCAGGGTGTTATTAAATAAATGGGTCACTGTTGACAGTTACATTTTAGCAGACGCCCTTATCCAGAGCGACTTACAGTAGTGAGTGCATTTTTCATATTGGTCCCCCGTGGGAATCGAACCCACAACCCTGGCGTTGCAAGCGCCATGCTCTACCAATAGAGCTACGCGGGACTACAGTTCTGTAAGTTACTTTGTTTGGATGAACGCACGTCCTAGTGACCATATCAAATATCTTGTTCTTACATTTCTCTTGTTCTCTCTAGTTGAGGGGAAAAGGGAGGCAGAGCAGTAAGTCTGGTGGTGACAACATAATACATTATCGCTCTCTCCCCCCCTCTCTCTCCATCATTATCCATCACTCCATCTGTCAAAAATGTCTCTCTCTCTCAGGATGTTCATTAAGCATGATGGCAAAGGAGGAGGTCCGGGGTGTGTCTCAAATGGCACCCTATTCTCTGTAGTGCTCTACTTTTGACCAGGGCACATAGGGGTCTGTTTGAAAGCCCTAAGGGGAGTAGTGCTGAAGAGATGACGAGTGGTTTGTAGACTACATGGGAGTACCTTACCTTAGTCCATTTTCAGTTAGCTTTGACATGTTGACACCCAATCAAAGCCTAGGAGATGGATGGGTGGCCTAGTGTGTTTCCCAAAAGGCACCCTATTCACTACATAGTGCACTACTTTTGACCAGGGCACATAGGGCTCTAGTCAAAAGCAGTGCACTAACGTTATGTAAGGAATAGGACACCATTTGGGATGCAATAGTAGTGCCTGTCTGTCAGCTGCCAACTAGCACTGCCTCTTTCATCCTCTCTTTTTCCTCCTCTTATTCTGTTCTTTTCCTCTCCTCTTTTCTCTAACCACTACAGCAATCCCCCCTCCTGCCCTCCATCCCAGTATTTTGTCCTAGTCCTTTTTATTCCCTCTTTTTCATTTCCTTTCTGCCTATCAGGCTCCACTTCTCTCTCTTATACCTCATAAAGGTAATACGTTTATACAGTGGCTAGTTAGATATATCCATTTTGAGGTCAAAATACTGTTCGTAATCAGCACAGAGATACTTAACATTTCTTTCTAGTTTCCTCTATAGATGCCACTGTGACTTATACCTGCAGCCTAATACTGTAGTAATTATAGTGATTGCAGCCCTGTAATCCAGTTCAGTTGTGCGAAGCTGGGTATTTTTCAGTTACCCGTACTGAACGACGCCCATTATAACAAGTAACCCCTCGACCAGGAAGTCCTTCTGGATCTGAAAGCGCCGCCCGCCCATGTTCCAGCTGCCGTCAATCATAAAGGCAATGTCCACCATGCAGCCTGGAAACAACCCAAGGTCAAGTCATTTTACCCATAAAGAAATTACGACATTACATTTAATATACAGTACATTTATTTTTAAGGTTTTAAGGTTTAACACCATTCGACAACAGTCTGCTCATGTAATTTAATATCTAACAACAATAGTCTGCTTACGTCAATGACATCAGTCAGGGTCACGTTTAATAAGCTCTAAACTGGAGCAAACATACCCAAAAAACATGTTATTACGTCAATTTCTTCAACAAAAATGCTATTTAAAAACATTTGTGACTAATGAGCTTGACTTCAGTAAAAACGTCCCGCTTTTTCCCCTAATAGAAAGACATGAGATAACATTGAGAGATGACGATCATGTGTACCTACTTGGGTCTCCTTTAGGAATAACCTCAGGAATAACCTCAGGAATAGCCTCAGGACCTTTGATCTTGTAAGAGAACACCTGAGAGAATTCAAATTTAGATTTACTGTTGTAATACATACAGTACATCCCGTTCAGCAAGTTCATCCTACAGTGATCATCAGGTGTTTGGAGTACTTACCAGTCTCATGGTTGGACTCAGGGAAGGACCTCCAGACTTCTTGTTTCCTTGAGGCAGCCACAGCGGCTGAAATGAAACCGGAACTACTGTCAATGAGTCTTTCCCAAATCTAGAGCCTTGAGATTCACGGGTTCGAATCCCAATACTGTGTGTGTGCGCGTGTGTGTGTGTGTGTGCGCGTGCGTGCGTGCGTGCGTGCGTGCGTGTGTGTGTGTGTGTGTGCGCGCGCGCGCATTTGTGTGTAGGTTATATTGATAGTAAAAAGATGCATTTCGGTTGAAATATAACCAATTCTATTGTATGGTCGAAACTGTTCTCTTCTTGACCAGCGTCAGTACCATTAATCAAAATCTATGAGAAAGGGAATGCCAAAAATTAAATAGACACAGTTGTTACTATATAGTCAGTGATGGAAAAAGTACGCAATTGTCATACTTGATTAAAAGTAAAGTTACCTTAATAGAAAATGACTCAAGTAAAAGTGAAAGTCATCCAGTAAAATACTACTTTAACTAAAAGTATTTGATTTTCAATATACTTAAGTATCAAAAGTAAAAGTAAAAGTA
Source organism: Coregonus lavaretus (assembly GCF_964263955.1). Classification (NCBI taxonomy): domain Eukaryota; kingdom Metazoa; phylum Chordata; class Actinopteri; order Salmoniformes; family Salmonidae; genus Coregonus; species Coregonus lavaretus. Next base: position 9,395,252 of record NC_139993.1, read on the forward strand.
CAAATAATTTCAAATTCCTTTTATTAAGCAAATCAGATGGCGCCATTTTCTTGTTTTTTTAAATTTACGGATAGCCAGGGGCACAGTCCAACACTCAGACATAATTTACCAACAAAGCATTTGTGTTTAGTGAGTCCGCCAGATCAGAGGCAGTAAGGATGACCAGGGATGTTCTCTTGATAATTGTGTGAATTGAACCCTTTTCCTGTCCTGCTAATCATTCAAAATGTAATGAGTACTTTTGGGTGTCAGGGAAAATGTATGGAACAAAAAGTACCTTATTTTCTTTAGGAATGTAGTGAAGTAAAAGTAAAAATTGTAAAAAATATAAATAGTACAGATACCCCAAAAAACGACTTAAGTAGTACTTTAAAATATTTGTACTTAAGTACTTTACACCACTTTATATAGTTAGTATACCCATGAGAGCCATACATATTCTGAAATTATACATTCATGTGTGATTGTACCGAGTCGTCCGAGGTAAAAAGGCCAGTACTGATACTCAGAGAAGAGAGGTCTTCGGTTTCGCTCTAGAGGATATTTTTTGTTGTTGCCTTTTGAAGGTAAAACGAGCACTCATTCTTCAAACACCTGTTTCTTTGTATTTATTGTATGTATAGATTGGGATTTGTTTAAACGCCACAGCAAACAAATGCAGTGATTAAGCTGCTCAACTCCTCTCCTTCATAGCAACTGATAGATAAAACTACTGGATAAGTTTCCACCTTGTCACTTTCACCTTTTGCATCTTACAAATCAGTAAGACATACACTACCAGTCAAAAGTTTGGACACATCTACTCATTCAAGGGTTTTTCTTTATTTTTACTATTTTTTTTACATTACAATAATAGTGAAGACATCAAAACTATGAAATAACACACATGGAATCATGTAGTAACCAAAAAAGTGTTAAACCCTTTGCCTTGATGACAGCTTTGCACACTCCTGCCATTCTCTCAACCAGCTTCATGAGGTACAGTGGGGGAAAAAAGTATTTAGTCAGCCACCAATTGTGCAAGTTCTCCCACTTAAAAAGATGAGAGAGGCCTGTAATTTTCATCATAGGTACACGTCAACTATGACAGACAAATTAAGAAAAAAAAATCCAGAAAATCACACTAGGATTTTTAATGAATTTATTTGCAAATTATGGTGGAAAATAAGTATTTGGTCACCTACAAACAAGCAAGATTTCTGGCTCTCACAGACCTGTAACTTCTTCTTTAAGAGGCTCCTCTGTCCTCCACTCGTTACCTGTATTAATAGCACCTGTTTGAACTTGTTATCAGTATAAAAGACACCTGTCCACAACCTCAAACAGTCACACTCCAAACTCCACTATGGCCAAGACCAAAGAGCTGTCAAAGGACACCAGAAACAAAATTGTAGACCTGCACCAGGCTGGGAAGACTGAATCTGCAATAGGTGAGCAGCTTGGTTTGAAGAAATCAACTGTGGGAGCAATTATTAGGAAATGGAAGACATACAAGTCCACTGATAATCTCCCTCGATCTGGGGCTCCACGCAAGATCTCACCCCGTGGGGTCAAAATTATCACAAGAACGGTGAGCAAAAATCCCAGAACCACACAGGGGGACCTAGTGAATGACCTGCATAGAGCTGGGACCAAAGTAACAAAGCCTACCATCAGTAACACACTACGCCGCCAGGGACTCAAATCCTGCAGTTCCAGATGTGTCCCCCTGCTTAAGCCAGTACATGTCCAGGCCCGTCTGAAGTTTGCTAGAGTGCATTTGGATGATCCAGAAGAGGATTGGGAGAATGTCATATGGTCAGATGAAACCAAAATATAACTTTTTGGTAAAAACTCAACTCGTCGTGTTTGGAGGACAAAGAATGCTGAGTTGCATCCAAAGAACACCATACCTACTGTGAAGCATGGGGGTGGAAACATCATGCTTTGGGGCTGTTTTTCTGCAAAGGGACCAGGACGACTGATCTGTGTAAAGGAAAGAATGAATGGGGCCATGTATCGTGAGATTTTGAGTGAAAACCTCCTTCCATCAGCAAGGGCATTGAAGATGAAACGTGGCTGGGTCTTTCAGCATGACAATGATCCCAAACACACTGCCCGGGCAACGAAGGAGTGGCTTCGTAAGAAGCATTTCAAGGTCCTGGAGTGGCCTAGCCAGTCTCCAGATCTCAACCCCATAGAAAATCTTTGAGGGAGTTGAAAGTCCGTGTTGCCCAGCGACAGCCCCAAAACATCACTGCTCTAGAGGAGATCTGCATGGAGGAATGGGCCAAAATAGTGTGTGAAAACCTTGTGAAGACTTACAGAAAACGTTTGACCTGTGTCATTGCCAACAAAGGGTATATAACAAAGTATTGAGAAACTTTTGTTATTGACCAAATACTTATTTTCCACCATAATTTGCAAATAAATTCATAAAAAATCCTACAATGTGATTTTCTGGATTTTTTTTTCTCATTTTGTCTGTCATAGTTGACGTGTACCTATGATAAAAATTAAAGGCCTCTCTCATCTTTTTAAGTGGGAGAACTTGCACAATTGGTGGCTGACTAAATACTTTTTTTCCCCACTGTAGTTACCTGGAATGCATTTCAATTAGCAGGTGTGCCTTCTTAAAAGTTAATTTGTGGAAATTATTTCCTTCTGAATGCGTTTGAGACATCAGTTCTGTTGTGACAAGGTAGAGGGGGTATACAGAAGATAGCCCTATTTGGTAAAAGACCAAGTCCATATTATGGCAAGAACAGCTCAAATAAGCAAAGAGAAATGACAGTCCATCATTACTTTAAGACATGAAGGTCAGTCAATACAGAACATTTCAAGAACTTTGAAAGTTTCTTCAAGTGCAGTCGCAAAAACCATCAAGCGCGACGATGAAACTGGCTCTCATGAGGACCACCACAGGAATGGAAGACCCAGAGTTACCTCTGTTGCAGATGAAAAGTTCATTAGAGTTACCAGCCTCAGAAATTGCAGCCCAAATAAATACTTCAGAGTTCAAGTCACAGACACATCTCAACATCAACTGTTCAGAGGGGACTGTGTGAGTCAGGCTTTCATGGTCAAATTGCTGCAAAGAAACCACTACTAAAGGACACCAATAATAAGAAGAGACCTGCTTGGGCCAAGAAACACGAGCAATGGACATTAGACCGGTGGAAATTTGTCCTTTGGTCTGGAGTCCAAATTGGAGATTTTTGGTTCCAACCGGCGTGTCTTTGTGAGACGCGGTGTGGGTGAACAGATGATCTCTGCATGTGTAGTTCCCACTGTGAAGCATGGAGGAGGAGGTGTTATGGTGGGGGGGGGGGGGGGGGGGTGCTTTGCTGGTAACACTGTCTGTGATTTATTTAGAATTCAAGGCATACTTAACCAGCATGGCTACCACAGCATTCTGCAGCGATACGCCATCCCATCTGGTTTGGGCTTAGTGGGACTATCTTTTGTTTTTCAACAGGACAATGACCCAACACACCTCCAGGCGATGTAAGGGCTATTTTACCAAGAAGGAGAGTGATGGAGTGCTGCATCAGATGACCTGGCCTCCACAATCCCCCAACCTCAACCAAATTGAGATGGTTTGGGATGAGTCAGACAGCAGAGTGAAAGGAAAGCAGCAAACAAGTGCTCAGCATGTGTGGGAACTCCTTCAAGACTGTTGGAAAAGCATTCCAGGTGAAGCTGGTTGAGAGAATGCCAAGAGTGTGCAAAGCTGTCATCAAGGCAAAGTGTGGCTAGTTGAAGAATCTCAAATATAAAATATATTTTGATTTGTTTAACACTTTTTTGGTTACTACAGTTGAAGTCGGAAGTTTACATACACCTAAGACAAATACATTTCAACTCAGAATAATTGTAGAGAGAATGATTTATTTAAGCTTTTATTTCTTTAATCACATTCCCAGTGGGTCAGAAGTTTACATACACTCAATTAGTATTTGGTAGCATTGCCTTTAAATTGTTTAACTTGGGTCAAACATTTCAGATAGCCTTCCACAAGCTTCCCACAAAAAGTTGGGTGAATTTTGGCCCATTCCTCCTGACAGAGCTGGTGTAACTGAGTCAGGTTTGTAGGCCTCCTTGCTCGCATAAGCTTTTCAGTTCTGCCCACAAATGTTCTATAGGATTGATGTCAGGGCTTTGTGATGGCCACTCCAATACCTTGACTTTGTTGTCCTTAAGCCATTTTGCCCAAACTTTGGAAGTATGCTTGGGGTCATTGTCCATTTGGAAGAACAATTTGCGACCAAGCTTTAACTTCCTGACTGATGTCTTGAGATGTTGCTTCAATATATCCACATAATTTTCCTTCCTCATGATGCCATCTATTTTGTGAAGTGCACCAGTCCCTCCTGCAGCAAAGCACCCCCACAGCATGATGCTGCCACCCCTGTGCTTCACGGTTGGGATGGTGTTCTTCGGCTTGCAAGCAACCCCCTTTTTCCTCCAAACATAACGATGGTCATTATGGCCAAACAGTTCTATTTTTGTTTCATCAGACCAGAGGACATTTCTCCAAAAAGTATGATCTTTGTCCCCATGTGCAGTTGCAAACAGTGGTCTGGCTTTTTTATGGCGGTTTTGGAGCAGTGGCTTCCTTGCTGAGCGACCTTTCAGGTTATGTTGATATAGGACTCGTTTTACTGTGGATATAGATAATTTTGTACCTGTTTCCTCCAGCATCTTCACAAGGTCCTTTGCTGTTGTTCTGGGATTGATTTACACTTTTCGCCCCAAAGTACGTTCATCTCTAGGAGACAGAACGCGTCTCCTTCCTGAGCGGTATGACGGCTGTGTGGTCCCATGGTGTTTATACTTGCGTACTATTGATTGTACAGATGAACGTGGTACCTTCAGGCGTTTGGAAATTGCTCTCAAGGATGAACCAGACTTGTGGAGGTCTACCATTTATTTTCTGAGGTCTTGGCTGATTTCTTTAGATTTTCCCATGATGTCAAGCAAAGAAGCACTGAGTTTGAAGGTAGGCCTTGAAATACACCCACAGGTACACTTCCAATTGACCCAAATGATGTCAATTAGCCTATCAGAAGCTTCTAAAGCCATGACATCATTTTCTGGAATTTTTCAAGCTGTTTAAAGGCACAGTCAACTTAGTGTATGTTAACTTCTGACCCACTGGAATTGTGATACAGTGAAAAATAAGTGAAATTATCTGTCTGTAAACAATTGTTGGAAAAATTACTTGTGTCATGCACAAAGTAGATGTCCTAACCGACTTGCCAAAACTATAGTTTGTTAACAAAAATTTGTGGAGTGGTTGAAAAACGAGTTTTAATGACTCCAACCTAAGTGTATGTAAACTTCCGACTTCAATATCCCGAAAGAAAGAAATTCTCACTACAATACATTCTAATAGAAAGTTAGTAAAAATAGATAGACAGATATTGCTACCATGGAAAGGAAAATACCTGTCTATTTGTGGAAAAATCACCCTGATTAACTCTTTAGTCATATCCCAGTTTACCTATTTGCTTATGGTCTTGCTTACACCTAGTGACCTGTTTTTTAAATTATATGAGCAAAAAATATTTCATTTTATTTGGAACAGCAAGCCAGACAAAATTAAATGAGCCAATTTCACCCTAGTCATAGACTGTTCTCTCTGCTACCGTACGGCAAGCGGTACCAGAGCGCCAAGTCTAGGTCCAAGAGGCTTCTAAACAGCTTCTACCCCAAGCCATAAGACTCCTGAACATCTAATCAAATGGCTACCCAGACTATTTGCATTGCCCCTCCAGGACCTTGAAATGCTTCTTATGAAGCCACTCCTTCGTTGCACGGGCGGTGTGTTTGGGATTATTGTCATGCTGAAAGACCCAGCCACGTTTCATCTTCAATGCCCTTGCTGATGGAAGGAGGTTTTCACTCAAAATCTCACGATACATGGCCCCATTCATTCTTTCCTTTACACGGATCAGTCGTCCTGGTCCCTTTGCAGAAAAACAGCCCCAAAGCATGATGTTTCCACCCCCATGCTTCACAGTAGGTATGGTGTTCTTTGGATGCAACTCAGCATTCTTTGTCCTCCAAACACGACGAGTTGAGTTTTTACCAAAAAGTTATATTATGGTTTCATCTGACCATATGACATTCTCCCAATCCTCTTCTGGATCATCCAAATGCACTCTAGCAAACTTCAGACGGGCCTGGACATGTACTGGCTTAAGCAGGGGGACACGTCTTGCACTGCAGGATTTGAGTCCCTGGCGGCGTAGTGTGTTACTGATGGTAGGCTTTGTTACTTTGGTCCCTGCTCTCTGCAGGTCATTCACTAGGTCCCCCCGTGTGGTTCTGGGATTTTTGCTCACCGTTCTTGTGATCATTTTGACCCCACGGGGTGAGATCCTGCGTGGAGCCCCAGATCGAGGGAGATTATCAGTGGTCTTGTATGTCTTCCATTTCCTAATAATTGCTCCCACAGTTGATTTCTTCAAACCAAGCTGCTTACCTATTGCAGATTCAGTCTTCCCAGCCTGGTGCAGGTCTACAATTTTGTTCTGGTGTCCTTTGACAGCTATTTGGTCTTGGCCATAGTGGAGTTTGGAGTGTGACTGTTTGAGGTTGTGGACAGGTGTCTTTTATACTGATAGCAAGTTCAAACAGGTGCCATTAATACAGGTAACGAGTGGAGGACAGAGGAGGCTCTTAAAGAAGAAGTTACAGGTCTGTGAGAGCCAGAAATCTTGCTTGTTTGTAGGTGACCAAATACTTATTTTCCACCATAATTTGCAAATAAATTCATTAAAAATCCTACAATGTGATTTTCTGGAATCTTTTCTCTCAATTTGTCTGTCATAGTTGATGTGTACCTATGATGAAAATTACAGGCCTCTCATCTTTTTAAGTGGGATAACTTGCACAATTGGTGGCTGACTAAATACTTTTTTTCCCCACTGTAGCCTCGCTATTGTTATTTTTACTGCTGCTCTTTAATTATTTGTTACTTTTATTTCGTATTATTTTATATTGTATTTTTTAGTGATTTTTATTCTTGGTAGTCTTTCTTAAATCTGCATTGTTGGTTAAGGACTTGTAAGTAAGCATTTCACTGTAAGGTATACACCTGTTGTATTCGGCGCATGTGACAAATAACATTTGATTGATTTGATTTATATAATGAATATGAATTCGGAGGGCCGAAATTATTAAATATTAAAGAATTATACCTCTCACTAAAGGCGTCAGTCATACAAAAGTTATACTTAAATCCGAACTGGTTGTCTAGCAGATTAGTAAGAATGTCTCACCCTATGTTTAAGAATGGCCTTTTTCCCTTTATTCAGATTACAACCTGACACTTTCGGTTATTTGAAAATGAAATAATCTCCAAAATATTACAATTTTTAAAACAAGCCATAGAAAGTTGGTTGCAATTTCAGTTTAATCCACCAATGTCAATGGAATATTTGTGAGGAAACTTGTGTTAAGCACGTGGAGGTTTTAGGGCCATAATGAGTATGTACAATGAGTATTTACATGTGTTGGAAATAAATCAAATGTGTGCATTACTGCTGTTGTCACTGAGTTTTAAGGCGAATTCCACTATAATCATATGCTGTGTGTGAATAATGTTGATTTATGTCCAAGGTGGCAGCGGTGCTTCACCTAAAATGCTAAGTAACAGCTGGTTACTGTACAACCCTTCAATATAAGCCCTATTTTCCTTCTCTCTAATAGAAGTTAAACAGGTTGATCCCTTGCCTCAACTCCCACTGAACCCCCAACAGATTAGGCTAAATTCAATACAACCAGCCGCATTCGGTTCAAAGCTTTCTGTGTGTGGTCCTGTAATCTGTAATGAATGGTGATGGTGGAGATTAAAAGGGTAATGTGATTTCCGAAAGGACACCTACAGACACAAACAGAGCTGAGTACTCTTCCTGTACATCACCACTGCAGAGTTGAAACAGGTCCAAGGCGGTTTGGAACCTCTTCAGTTAAACCTACAGGTGGGCACAGTTGGAGAAAGAACATGTCACGACGACTCACGATGCCAGTGATGTAATATCCCCACAGAAACAATCTTCATTTAACCATGGTCTAGACTAGTAAGACACAACAGCAAGCTCCAATATCAGGCTAAAGTATCCCTGAAGAGGACTGAAGTCTGTTTTCATTCTATTGAATTATGGCGTAAAGCTTATGCAGGTTTACGTACATTGTGTGTGTACACAATTGGAAAGTTTTGAAGAATTGTAGTAATGACCACTCTTCTTTACCCATTTGAGGAATCACAGAAAGCATGAACAGTCTAGTGGGTCTACAGGGTGGACAGTTTTGAGGGTTCAAATTACAGGGGTGGCCAGGTGTGTGGCCACACCCATAAGCATTGATATGAATATGGGCACCCCATGATTGTTAGAAAAATGTAATATTGGTGAAGGACCTCCAGCCCACTGTTTTTTAAGCACTCAAAAAACAGTATTTTTAAACCCTGGTTTGGGAGATTTAAAATGTAAGCACAGCCAGCCAGACTATCCACTTTAGCATCCATCCTATGGAAGTATATTCATGTCCAATGGAGGATAAGGACAGATTGTTGATAACACTGACTGTTATTCTAGGTGGCAGGTACTATTTGTCACTGCTGTGACTTACGTGACTTGGAAGCAGGGAGACATGATGCTAAAGATGTATGTTTATGTACGGTTCTACTGCTGTAGAATGCCAGGGAGACAGTATATTCATGCAGAGGCAAGGTGAAAAGTCCATGTGACATCAGGCACAGCCACACAGCCATGTACTGTATCTGCTGCCCTGGTACCTGTCAAAAAGCCAGTCGGTCTTTGCAAGTGTCCTACAGACCAATAGGATCCTAGATTACCCTACAGTATATAGCTCTACTTCACAAGCTTCTGATTTACATAACTTCATTGTTGAATTATAAAAACACCAGTTACCAAACCCGTTCACAGGGTTGGTTAACTCTTGAGGTTCCTCGCGTCTCCACCGAATTAGGTAAATCCACTTTTAGTTTTAATGCGCCTCACTGCTGGAACAATTTGCATAACTCATTACAATTAGATGTTCTGGTGCCGATCGGGCAGTTTAGGGTGTTAATTAAGGACCTAGGACTGTAATAGTTTTTCATAAATGTTTTGTTTTGATTGTTGTTTTGTTTTACATTGTATTGGTTGTTGTATTGTTGTGATCAAGGCACCGTTGAGAATGAGACCATGGTCTCCTACGAATAAATAAATAATAATAAATGAAAAAAATTGTATAACATATTATTCCTTTGTCAAAGTAAAGACTCAACGCCACGTGTTTTGATACAGTGATGTATGAGTTAATGTTTTTCTGTCTATCAAGTCATGTAGGCCTATATCATTTTATAAGAAGAGCTATTAAAGCAGATAATGCTGGAAATCAGCATGTTGAATTCACCAGATTCCAAAGCACACTGGCATGTTTACTTTATCCAATGAGTTAAAACAGGCCTGACGGCAACCTTATAATATGTGGGTGTGCCTTTAAAAAGGGGAAACAGGAAAAGCACTTTGGTCTAATAGTAGGCTATGCTTTCATAGGGCTGCTCAAGTCCGCACTTGTTTTACTAGCCCTTGATCATGACTCTCATTTCCATTGGACGAAGGCGTCTTCTGTATGGGGGAGTTTTGTTAACACGCATCGCTTGCGATAAGGTTTTGGAAGAATAAGGACCTTATCTTTCATTTCTTCAATATTTTTTTTTCAAAAAACAAAAGGATACATTGATACACACCTTGTTAGGGTTAGTGTTCCCAGACGCCGATACTGTATATCCATGTTACATTGCGTGTTTACGGAACACAGACGGAAGACAGAGGTACCACTTGTGCTAATTAGCTATCTAGCATGCGCCGAACACCTATGTGTAACGGAAGGAGACCGCCAGAAACGTGTTGTCACTGAAAAATACTATCGGCTGCAACTGTGATAAAGCCGGTTAAAACAGTATACAGCAACTGTATATTTTGCATTTAGATGTGATATGAAAGTAAAGGGCTTTATGTTTCTAGAACCGTATCGCAATTTAAAATCGATTCACGTTTAGATGGAGTATTTGGCTGCCAGAGTCTACCTCTGAAGATATCATACACTGAACAAAAATATAAATGCAACATGTGAAGTGTTGGTCCCATGTTCCATGAGCTGAAATAAAAGATCCCAGAAATGTTCCATATGCACAAAAAGCTTATTTCTCTCAAATTTGTTTACATCCCTGTTAGTGAGCATTTCTCCTTTGTCAAGATAAGCCATCCACCTGACAGGTGTGGCATATAAAGAAGCTGATTAAACAGCATGATCATTACACAGGTGCACCTTGTGCTGGGGCAATAAAAGGCCACTAAAATGTGCAGTTTTGTCACACAACACAATGCCACAGATGTCTCACGTTTTGAGGGAGCGTGCAATTGGCATGCTGACTGCAGGAATGTCCACCAGAGCTGTTGCCAGATAAGTGAATGTTCATTTCTCTACCATAAGCCGCCTCCAACTTCTTTTTTTTTAGACCTGAAAATGCCCCAGTTCCTCCATGGCCTGCATACTCACCAGATATGTCACCCATTGAGCATGTTTGGGAAGCTCTGGATTGACGTGTATGACAGCGTGTTCCACTTCCGGCCAATATCCAGCAACTTCGCACAGCCATTGAAGAGAGGTGGGACAACATTCCACAAGTCACAATCAACAGCCTGATCAACTCTATGCGAAGGAGATGTGTCGCATGAGGAAAATGGTGGTCACACCCGATACTGACTGGTTTTCTGATCCATGCCCCTACCTTTTTTTAAAGGTAGCTGTGACCAACAGATGCATATCTGTATTCCCAGTCATGTGAAATCCATAGATTAAGGCCTAATTTATTTATTTCAATTGACTGATTTCCTTATATGAACTGTAACTCAGTAAAATATTTGAAATTATTGCATGTTGCGTTTATATTTTTGTTCAGTATACAAGGTCCTTGGACCTTAAGGAGTAACGGTAGGCTCATTAAAGGAAAATACAGAAATCGCCTTGTATGATGCAATTTGCTTCATATGATGCAAAAAGCATCATATGGGGATGATTTCTGTATTTTGAAAGTTACATGTCTTGAAAACTTGATTGCTGACAAGCAAACATTTTGGGACTATGTCAACAATGGACTAATGAAACAAATAACAAAATATAGTTTTTGGGTGGAGTTTTCCTTTAAGAGTGTGTCTTGGGCTATTGTCTTACTTGTCCACTGCAGACCAATAGCCTATGTCAAGACAAACATTAGAAGTACATTTGAGTCATTTAGCAGACGCTCTTATCCAGAGCGACTTACAGGAGCAATTAGGGTTAAGTGCCTTGCTCAAGGGCACATCAACAGATTTTTCACCTAGTCGGCTCGGGGATTAGAACCAGCGACCTTTTGGTTACCGGCACAACGCTCATAACCATTAAGCTACCTGCCGTGAGTGAGAATTCTTGCAACACTTTGCAAAATGTTAAATTGCTTACTTTAATGTTAAAAGCTATAGGCTATTTGCACAATGTGCACTCAAACTATTGAATAGACACCATGAAATAAGTTGAAGAAAGCATGAAGATAAAGAAAACAAAAATAACATCTGCTAACCTGTTGTCCTGTGGGGCTTCGAAGAACCTGATAATTATTTTTTACTTTCTCCCTCTTTCCAATGTCCGACTTAATAAACGTGTCCCACGCGCGAGCATATTGCAGGCGTATCCGCTTTTTGTTTTGTATTAGTACAGCTCTCTTGGGTATTGTAGCTTATTCTTGTAGCCTATCATAAAGTTTAACACACTTTAATTCACTTCAACTGTTTCTTATGGTACATGTCCTACCTGAGGTAAAGTTGGTTTGTGTGGAGTTCCTTGGAAGAAGGGGGAACAGATGGATTATTTTTTCACTGGACGAAAACAAGTCAGCCCATGAAGACGTGCCTGCCTCACTCAAGTAAAGTTATCATTAGAACTGGTATGTCGGCTATGCGTGAGCTGAGCATCTCAGAGCCAGTAGGATATATTGAGCATTTTCATAAGAGATACACTTACATTTCTGTAATGTCTTCTCCTATATTTTCTCATGGTGGTTGAATTATTATGTTGGACAGAAATATATATTTTAAAAGAGTGACAGAATGAGTATTGATATTGTAAACATCTTTCAACTCGTTCCCTTTAAATATAAACAGTTTTATTCACAAGTATAAACACAATTCAAACTGTATCAACAGGTATACATACTTACACGAATCAAAAACAAAAATATGTATCCTTAACATGATCCCCTAAAATTCAAGTAGCCCCCTTTCAAGTAAATTCCCATGTGTTTTCAAATAAAAAAGTAACACAAAAAACAAATGTATTGTTCTTAGAGTCTGTCGCATTCCCACTCTGGCCCATCAGACAGATGGGGCACGTCGATAAAGAACACCTCCTTGTTGGCGGGAGGAGGAGGAGTACAGGGGGGGCTCCCCACTCCCGAATCTGGGCTTGGGGCCGCCTTAAGCGCCGTGAGCGGATAAGGATTTCCAGGGGCATACTTCATCTCCTTCATCTTCTGGTTATGAGGAGGTGCTTTGAGTCCATTGCCTCTTCCGGAGCCCTGGTGTGCCTCACCTTTCGGTTTAAAACGCTTCAGCTTGACCGTGTCCTTGCCATCGCCGGTGCAGGGCAGCAAGATGGCAACGTCCTTGCGGAACTTGGAGCTGAGGCCGAAGTAGATGAGTGGGTTGTAGAAGCTGGCCGACTTGGCAAAGAGGCGGGTGAAGATGCTGGTGAGGCTGGGTACGTGGAAGCCACAGGCCGACCACATGGAGACCACGGCGTACGGCGACCACGCCAGGATGAAGGCTGTGCAGATGACAATGGATACCTGGGAGAAAACGAAAGTTAGGATGACCGTTAAATCATAACCCATTTTTTAACGCTTGGTCTATATGTAGTATTGTTTGTACAGCTGTTATTTTCTGGATTCTGACACATGCTCACTCTAATATATCTACTCTGGATTGTTTATTGAACTCACTCTGTCATGTCTTGAGTTCTTGTTTAGATTTTTGTATTGTATTTGCGAGACATTCTACTGCACTCTTGGAGCTAGTAACCCCTGCAAATCTGTGTACGTGACCAATAAACGTTGATTTGATTTGAATCCTACTCACAATGGTGACGTCCCTTTCAATCTTCCTCTGCCTGTCGGTCAGGTCTCCCTCAGCGGCCATGGCGTTGCCTCGCTTCACTGTGTTGATGATGGACACGTAGGTGAACAGCATGACCAGCACGGGGACGAAGAAGCAGAAGATGAGGATGGAGATGATGTAGGACTTGTAGACGGTGGAGTAGTTGGCTTTGGCCCAGTCGATTTCACACGTTCCGTATCCACGATCTAAAAGGAGGCGGAGATTGAGATACAAACACATGAAGATAAAACATTTTTTTTGCGTATGTTTGATTTTGTTTTTGTATTTGTTCAGGTGAAGATTGTTTAAAATTTAAGAAGAATTTCCTCTATTTTGGCCCTTAAAAAGGTCAGGGTAAGTGTGAAAAAAAGGTCCACATATGTCAAAATATGGTCAGTTCTCGTTTAAAGATTGTCTTCTGCAAATGTTTTAGATAACAACTTGCTTTAGCTCTATTATTTTTTTTGTCGTCATTGTGCACCTACAAATCTTGAAAATGTTGCCCAACCAGAATGTTACAAGATCCTAACAGAAGTAAGTGCCCCTGTATAAAATAGTATGTCACATGATTACTAGCCATGTTTATCTCACCTGTGTAACTCCCCCAGCCCAGAAGGGGCGCACCCGACCAGAACACAGCCCCCAACCAGATGAATATTAGGCACATTCCTACGGTTGTGTTGGTTATGCAGTGAGCTAGGTAAAGGAAAAGAGTTGAAAGTTAAAAGAAAGGCTCGCACAAGAACATTGTGTCTCTGACCAGAACATCTAGCCTACAGGGGCATTTTTCTTCCAACTTTATTGGAATCATTGAGATGAAGATGAAAGGATAAAGGTTGCGTCACAGTGCCTTACCTTTACTCGGATGGCATCCCTTGATGTATCTTGTGACACTGATGACAGTCAAAGTATTGATGCTGCTGAGGCCAAAGACCAAGGTGAAGAAGCCGTCCACCTGGGAAAGACCAACAATACCGTTAGTGATGCTTATAGGGGGAAGGTGCAGGGAAGAGAATCTCAAAACAAATACAGTAGAAAAAACAGACATCCACTGTTCTTGCAGAAGTTGAAGGACCCCAATCACTCAGAAGATCAAGTTGAAAACAATTATCCTGCTGTTGAATACTTGTTTGGATTCTCATGTACTTAACAAATCCGTCATTAACCAATTACTGATTTTGTGTGAATAGGGCTCCTCTCTACTTTTGCCAACTCCTTCTACTGGTTATTCAGTTTTCAGTTCACCAGGATGGACACTTATGTAGCCAGAACACAGAAGAGCTGATCTAGCTACAGTTGAAGTCGGAAGTTTACATACACTTAGGTTGGAGTCATTAAAACTCGTTTTTCAACCACTCCACAAATTTCTTGTTAACAAACTATAGTTTTGGCAAGTCGGTTAGGACATCTACTTTGTGCATGACACAAGTAATTTTTCCAACAATTGTTTACAGACAGATTATTTCACTTATAATTCACTGTATCACAATTCCAGTGGGTCAGAAGTTTACATACACTAAGTTGACTGTGTCTTTAAACAGATTGGAAAATTCCAGAAAACAATGTCATGGCTTTAGAAGCTTCTGATAGGCTAATTGACATAATTTAAGTCAATTGGAGGTGTACCTGTGGATGTATTTCAAGGCATACCTTCAAACTCAGTGCCTCTTTGCTTTACATCATGGGAAAATCAAAAGAAATCAGCCAAGACCTCAGAAAAAAAATTGTAGACCTCCACAAGTCTGGTTCATCCTTGGGAGAAATGTCCAAACGCATGAAGGTACCACATTCATCTGTACAAACAATAGTACGCAAGTATAAACACCATGGGACCACGTAGCTGTCATACCGCTCAGGAAGGAGACGCGTTCTGTCTCCTAGAGATGAACGTACTTTGGTGCGAAAAGCGCAAATCAATCCCAGAACAACAGCAAAGGACCATGTGAAGATGCTGGAGGAAACAGGTACAAAAGTATCTATATCCACAGTAAAACAAGTCCTATAGCGACATAACCTGAAAGGCCGCTCAGCAAGGAAGAAGCCACTGCTCCAAAACCGCCATAAAAAAGCCAGACTATGGTTTGCAACTGCACATGGGGACAGAGATCGTATTTTTTGGAGAAATGTCCTCTGGTCTGATGAAACAAAAATAGAACTGTTTGGCCATAATGACCATCGTTATGTTTGGAGGAAAAATGGGGTTGCTTGCAAGCCGAAGAACACCATCCCAACCGTGAAGCAAGGGGGTGGCAGCATCATGTTGTGGGGGTGCTTTGCTGCAGGAGGGACTGGTGCACTTCACAAAATAGATGGCATCATGAGGAAGGAAAATTATGTGGATATATTGAAGCAACATCTCAAGACATCAGTCAGGAAGTTAAAGCTTGGTCGCAAATGGGTCTTCGAAATGGACAATGACCCCAAGCATACTTCCAAAGTTGTGGCAAAATGGCTTAAGGACAACAAAGTCAAGGTATTGGAGTGGCCATCACAAAGCCCTGACCTCAATCCTATATAACATTTGTGGGCAGAACTGAAAAAGCGTGTGCGAGCAAGGAGACTTACAAACCTGACTCAGTTACACCAGCTCTGTCAGGAGGAATGGGCCAAAATTCACTCAATTTATTGTGGGAAGCTTGTGGAAGGCTACCCGAAACGTTTGACCCAAGTTAAACAATTTAAAGGCAATGCTACCAAATACTAATTGAGTGTATGTAAACTTCTGACCCACTGGGAATGTGATGAAAGAAATAAAAGCTGAAATAAATAATTCTCTCTACTATTATTCTGACATTTCACATTCTTAAATTAAAGCGTTGATCCTAACTGTCCTAAGACAGGGAATTTTTACTAGGATAAAATGTCAGGAATTGTGAAAAACTGAGTTTAAATGTATTTGGCTAAGGTGTATGTAAACTTCCGACTTCAACTGTACATTGAATGGAGTTAAAGATCAGTCCATTACAGCTATGGTCAGCAGTGGTGAGTATGTCTGATCAAGATTGACAGCTTCTACCGAATTAACTTCTCTTCCTAGTGGAGACAGGACCCAATGTACTTTGACTGATTGGATTACTTAATCTAATCTAATATATTTACATCCAAGCCCCATTCACTTTTGCCTCACGGTCAGATACACTTTGGCAGTGGTGTAAAGTACTTAAGTAAACATACTTTTAAGTAACTACTTAGGTCGTTTTTTGGGGTATCTGTACTTTACTTTACTATTAATATTTTTGACAACTTTTACTTTTACTCCACTACATTCCTAAAGAAAATAATGTACTTTTTACTCCATACATTTTCCCTGACACCTAAAAGTACTTGTTACATTTAGAATGCTCAAGCACGACAGAATAATGGCACCTATCAATATAACGCTTTGTCATCCCTACTGCCTCTGATCTGGCGGACACACGAAACACAAGTACTGTGTTTGTAAATTATGTCGAGTGTTGGAGTGTGCCCCTGTCTGTCCGTAATTTAAAATAATACAACATTTGTGCCATCTGGTTTGCTTAATATAAGGAATTTGATGTATAGCATTTACTTTGTACTTTTACTCAAGTAGTATTTTACTGGGTAACTTTCACTTTTACTTGAGTCATTTTCTGTTAAGGTATCTTTACTTTTACTCAACTATGACAATTGAGTACTTTTTCCACCACTGCAATTTGAAGGACAATGCAAAAGTCTATTGGAGGAAAAACCTTGGACCATAATTTGAAAAACACCTGGTGGGATGCTTCGAGCAACATATCATTTTCTGCAAATGGGGTTTCTCCGTAATCGGAAACAGACCTGGGTTCAAATGCTTTTTCAAATATCTCAATTCCTTTACATATATTCGAAGTAAGTATTCAGATATATTTTATTTGAAAGGTAGTTTAAGTAGTTTAATATTTTTATGTATTTGGAAATACACTTGGAAAGTATTTGAAAATACTCTCAAATACAATTTGGTTAATAAAAGTACTTGTTTTGGGCTGTGTATTTTTTTTAAACTCAAGTACACAGAAGAAAAAAGTATTTTAAATACCAGATACACAAATACACATGTATTTGAACCCAGGTCTGGTTGGAAAGTAGTTACATGTCAGAGTTCATGTCCCATCATGCATTTTACTTGCTGCTTGTTAGGGTAAGCGTACCTATTAAGCCCACGTTCCCATGAAGCCCACTTCCATCTTTGGATAAAAAAAAATATAAAAAAACATTTCCTGCTGTTTAATGTTTCAACCAATTCATCTGATTGTCTTAGAATAAAAACGGTTATGGAAATAACAATCAGATGTTGTATTATTAAGTTATTGACAGTTATGTGTAAGTTCCTACTAGCGGTCCATTTCAAAGCTGCAAAAAAACTTTGGTGTGGAGGTGACTCTCAGATAAACACATTTTTTAGATATTTTCTGTACCTTCTCAGATAAGTGATCACACTTAATGTAAAATTAAGAGATGAATGTGTTGATATATGCACATGATAGCATACTACATACAGTGGGGAGAACAAGTATTTGATACACTGCCGATTTTGCAGGTTTTCCTACTTACAAAGCATGTAGAGGTCTGTAATTTTTATCATAGGTACACTTCAATTGTGAGAGACGGAATCTAAAACAAAAATCCAGAAAATCACATTGTATGATTTTTAAGTAATTAATTTGCATTTTATTGCATGACAAGTATTTGATACATCGGAAAAGCAGAACTTAATATTTGGTACAGAAACCTTTGTTTGCAATTACAGAGATCATACGTTTCCTGTAGGTCTTGACCAGGTTTGCACACACTGCAGCAGGGATTTTGGCCCACTCCTCCATACAGACCTTCTCCAGATCCTTCAGGTTTCGGGGCTGTCGCTGGGCAATACGGACTTTCAGCTCCCTCCAAATAGTTTCCATTGGGTTCAGGTCTGGAGACTGGCTAGGCCACTCCAGGACCTTGAGATGCTTCTTACGGAGCCACTCCTTAGTTGCCCTGGCTGTGTGTTTCGGGTCGTTGTCATGCTGGAAGACCCAGCCACGACCTATCTTCAATGCTCTTACTGAGGGAAGGAGTTTGTTGGCCAAGAACTCGTGATACATGGCCCCATCCATCCTCCCCTCAATACGGTGCAGTCGTCCTGTCCCCTTTGCAGAAAAGCATCCCCAAAGAATGATGTTTCCACCTCCATGCTTCACGGTTGGGATGGTGTTCTTGGGGTTGTACTCATGCTTCTTCTTCCTCCAAACACGGCGAGTAGTTTAGACCAAAAAGCTCTATTTTTGTCTCATCAGACCACATGACCTTCTCCCATTCCTCCTCTGGATCATCCAGATGGTCATTGGCAAACTTCAGACGGGCCTGGACATGTGCTGGCTTGAGCAGGGGGACCTTGCGTGCGCTGCAGGATTTTAATCCATGACGGCGTAGTGTGTTACTAATGGTTTTCTTTGAGACTGTGGTCCCAGCTCTCTTCAGGTCATTGACCAGGTCCTGCCGTGTAGTTCTGGGCTGATCCCTCACCTTCCTCATGATCATTGATGCCCCACGAGGTGAGATCTTGCATGGAGCCCCAGACCGAGGGTGACTGACCGTCATCTTGAACGTCTTCCATTTTCTAATAATTGCGCCAACAGTTGTTGCCTTCTCACCAAGCTGCTTGCCTATTGTCCTGTAGCCCATCCCAGCCTTGTGCAGATCTACAATTTTATCCCTGATGTCCTTACACAGCTCTCTGGTCTTGGCCATTGTGGAGAGGTTGGAGTCTGTTTGATTGAGTGTGTGGACAGGTGTCTTTTATACAGGTAACGAGTTCAAACAGGTGCAGTTAATACAGGTAATGAGTGGAGAACATGAGGGCTTCTTAAAGAAAAACTAACAGGTCTGTGAGAGCCGGAATTCTTACTGGTTGGTAGGTGATCAAATACTTACGTCATGCAATAAAATGCAAATTAATTACATAAAAATCATACAATGTGATTTTCTTGATTTTTGTTTTAGATTCCGTCTCTCACAGTTGAAGTGTACCTATGATAAAAATTACAGACCTCTACATGCTTTGTAAGTAGGAAAACCTGCAAAATCGTCAGTGTATCAAATACTTGTTCTCCCCACTGTAGGTATTAATTACTATTTCTTGCCATTTGAAAAGATGGGTTTTTCATGCTAGCAGTCGTACCAAATGTCAGTCAATACAGTAGCAACATAACTTGGTGAACCACAACAATATAACAGATCTTAAGCACTCACAGCTCACATTTTTTAAATTAATTTTGTCTTATTTTACTGTTAAATGAACCTTGCATTTTTATACATGGTTGGCTTTTTTGTAAATTTGACATTTATCTCAGGTGGGTTTAAAGGGTACAGTAGCACAAAAAGCACTCGCTCTATACATAATGTAAATGAAAATTAAATAATATTGTTCAATATGATCAAAACTAACGTCACATAATATTGTAGTCTATAGTGTTAATTTATACCCGAAAACCATTGGTTTCCAAATAGTTTATGACTGAACTTTGCTATTCTGTCTTTTTTACCATAAATCACTGTTGTTCCAATTAAGCCCAGTAGCCCGGTTTGCATTGAAACACATGGAGATTGTGTGTTGATATCCCTAATATTCAATGAACCTGAGCATAAATTATTTTTCTTTAGATTTATTTTAATTAAAATGCTCAAACTACATTTATGCATATTATGCATCTATCAATGATGCGTTTACCAAGATTTAAAACTATTAAGAACAATTAAAAGCCTCTCTACTCTCTCCAAGACGTTTGGAGTGAACAGGTAGTCATTGATGCAGAGAGAGTAGAATAAGATCAGGGTTGAAGGATATCAGGGATGGAGGACCTAAAAGTAGTGGACAAAAATGGAAACAAATGAGGGACAAGACGATGATTATTGGATGACTACTTATGCAGTTAGAGCCAGGGGCATTGTCATATTGTTGTCCCTCGTTCATCCAGGTGTTTTTGTTGTTTCGTTCAGCACATGTACCTTAACAGTAGAGAGGGAGATTTTAAACTGTCTTCAGACAGGCTTTAGGAAGACAAGTTGAACTAATGAACAAGAATAAGAGTACAGCAAATGTGAACCAGCTTTTAGATAATTCATTAAAAGTTGTTTGTGTTATGGTCTTTGTGCATGGCGTCTTATCCACAGAGGGCCGGTGAGGGTGCATGTTTTTGTTCTAACCAAACAGTAACACTGATTCAATTTATCAAGTCTTGGTTGAAGTCTATGATTAGTTGATTAGTCGAATCAGGTGTGTACTGGTTGGCATGAACAAAAGCCTGGGCCCACATTGTTCTCTGCAGATACGATTGGACACCCCCTTTTATGAGTGATACTTCCATGATGAATAGTAATGATCAGTTGATTTTAATAACTTTAGGGGAGATTATTATAATTTAAGTTAACATAAGATATGTCAGTTTGTACGTTTTCAGCATTAGGAAATAATTCAAATGGATTATTTAAGAGGTGGGCTTATTTGGAATACCCATGGGCTTAAAGGGTACATTCAGTACCCATTAAACCCAGTCCGGACTTTTCACATATTTTATCAAATATTTTTGTCTTACAAAAAAATATGGTTTAAGTCAAGTCATACAATTTCACGAGAGATTAATCTTTCATATTATCTTCACTTTTCTTACAAAAATTAGGGCAGTATATGTTAGAAATGTCTAAAAACGTTTATCCTATGGTCCGCAATCTCATCCCCTCCCCCCATAAAAAATAATAATAATAAAATAAAAAAAGTGGTTGTCCCACTGGCACCAATTTGTAAGTCGCTCTGAATAAGAGCGTCTGCTAAATGATGTAAATGTAAATGACCACTCTCTCACCTCACTCTGACCCAGACATTCTAGAATCCAGCTTTCAATGTCTGCTAACCTCAGGGATAATGTTGACCTGTGAACCACTTTTCTTTCTCAGAAGAAACTCTCCTTTCTCTCTTCCTCATATTTATGTTTTCCTCATCTGCCCTGTTACTTAATGTATTTTTTTTATCTCAGTCTTTTAAAAATAATTTCTGTCTCTACTTTTAGTTTGTTTTCATACAGTACTTTTAATTTAGTTGTTTTCCTGTTGTTTTTAGCATTGGCCAATAGTTAATGAAAATATTTTTGTTCAGCGTTAGTTGGACATTATTTAACTACGATTTTTACCAATCAAGCAGCAACACCTGCTTGGGGAAATAACTGTAATTAACATTAAAACACACATACTGTTGTTGTGTTAACAAGTTTGATACAAATAAAACAGGGATAACATTGTAATTTCACAGACATTGCATTCAGTTTTTTTTTAAGGTGCCATTTTCTCACACTGTGCACCAAAACAAAAACCCATCTGGTAAATTGATTGATAGGCTTGAACTAAAATTTATATTTTCAAGAATAGACCCCAATAAAACAAGGTAATGGATATTGCCCGTTAATCACGCGTACACAAGGAACCAGACATTACAGGACACCTTAATGATATTGACCCTTGTGCAAATCACGCTTCCTCTTTATCAAATGCAATAAGCATGTACCAGACCTTAACCATCCATCTATGTTTGGCTGTTGATGTGGCTAAAGCATTCTTATTCCCCCCTAAGATAGTGTTAACATACACAAAAAAAAAAATGTATGCACGCATGACTGTAAGTCGCTTTGGATAAAAGCGTCTGCTAAATGGCATATTATATTATATTATATTATATTATTAACATTATATTACTTCAGGTGAAGCCTATAGACCTTTTCTCCTGTGCTGTAGTTAGTAATCTAATGCCTTTGTGACACCTTGTAAAACCACCATCTCGCTTCTTCCAGGTGACTCATCGTCATCACTCAATGTGATGAATGTGCCAACACGCTACTTTTTATTGAATTAATGATCAACTGTCCGGAGCACCCATTGTTAATATTCTATTCGTCACCAAGCTAATAATAGAAAGGATCATCCCCCCAAAGAAGCATTGTAGTGTAGTGAATATAATGATCTGTTGCAACACATTTCTATGCTTTGCCCATTGTGTTATATTTACTTAGTCTTCCATTCTGAGTGGACCATTGATATTCTTAACTAGGCAATTAGCTGGAAATGATAAAGAACTCCAATAGGAACAAAGCCATAGAGCAATGTTTTTGCAAATCTGCAATCATAAAGGTAAGTTGTCCTGGTTGTGTGTTTGACATTTGTGTAGAGGATGGCGAAGTTAGCATCTCACAGTGACGTCACCTTCCAGGAGACCTGAACTACTAAAGTCCTGTCCAATAATGCCATGTTTTATGGGATAGCGGTAATGTCTGTGTCTTGTGAGTATTGCTGTAAGTGAGTATAGTATCGGATCCTGCAGTAGGATGGCACATGCTACACATGCAACACAGTACCATTCACATACAATATAAATTTGAAGCATTTCACAAAACAACTTTTCCCCCTCCAACCAGATCCCCTCATTGCCTACCTGGCATGTCCAGATGGAGGTAACCAGGTATCCGTTGTCCCGGAACACATTGAAGATCTCCAGGATCCCTCGGGAGTAGCCAAAGACGGAAATACTGGCGTCGGAGATGGCCAGGTTAAAGGTCAGATAGTCCGTGGGCTGCAGTGACGCACGCTGCTTGTACAGGACAAAGATCACGATACTGTTGCCGAACCACGACAGCCAACCTGACGAGGAAAAAACCCATTGACATACTAACTGATTGGCTTTATATAGCTCTTTTCCAGACACTAAAAGCACTACATAGAGGGAAACTCACCCCATCTATTACCAGTGTGTCCCACACTACCTATGATCAAAGGCCTCTTCAGTTTTGTGAAAAGTAATGGAATTGTAGTCACACCATACAAAATGCAGCTCATAAAGCAGCATGAAGCATTGAGGTGACAAAGTGCCTCATCTGTGATTTTAACCTACTGACCTTCTCTTCAAACACTAAATATTCAAATGCTGAAATGAGCATAAATCTTCCTTCATGAAACTTCCTTTAGAGCTAATAGTAGGTGCACTGAGTACCCTACCTATCCTCTAACTAAAATTACAGTAACCCTATTGATTTCAAAAGTCAGGATCAATTTAAATATATTTGCACCAAATAACAGGGAATTACATGTCTTTCTGCCCTCTCTTAAAGAAAGTCTGGCTGACTGCCATCCTTTCTTGATTGACGATTTCCATGTCTTAGACAGGATCTGAATGGCTGCAGGATTCACCTCTCTCCCTGGAGAAGATTTGTCCTAAGCTACTTATAGCACCAAATCCACTAACTGTTGCCCATACACTACACTGACAGTAGTATAACAACTGCAATAACAAAGGTTTCTGGCATTGGTAATTTGTATTCTGCAGTGCAATCGAACTCTTCACCCAATTGTTGTGTACTGCGATATCAACACATGGTAGAGTAAAAAAATAACAAGATAAATGTAGGCTACTCTGAATCACATATTTTGTAAATTCATAAAAAAAGTACTGTCATTCATCTTACCTTAACGTTTCGGAAATAATAGAGAAATTATGTAGTGGTAAACAAGCCATTAATGACATATTTCCAGATGTTTTGCCATGAAAGCAAAACTAAATCATGTCTTTGCATCATAAAAGCAAAGATGCATTTTAAAAACGAAATTACATTCCAAAAACTCTATAAGCAAGTTCTCTAAATGTATACCCACCTAGCACCAACAGGTATACTCCTATAATGGTCTCCCCTTGATCCGAGAAAGGTGGGTCTTTATTTGACACGGTAAAATTGTTATTCCTCCATGGAATGTTAGCCATTTGAAAAGAATTATTGACTGACATTTTGTTGTCCGAAGGTTCCAGCTACCGAGACATACAAGGAGCTGCGCGCTCTCTGCTTGCTAAGACACAAAGGTGCTTCCTCGGAGAAAACACTTGACCGGCTCCTCTTTCTCTAAATCCTGTCTAAAAATATGCTTCGGCGCACGGTGTGTTGTCTGAGAGGGATGACACGTACTTCGCTAATCCCAATTATACCCCGAGGTTCATACCCTGCGGAGGAAAAACACTTGTCGTTTCTGACTTGAGTTATGTTGTTTTGTCCTCGAGGACAACTTGGCAAGCGTCAGTGTGTTGTATTTGGGTGAAGTTGTAGGCTAAGCGCAAGTTGTTGTGGGTTTTATTTACTACATGATCAACTCAATTTAATATAACCCAGTGTATAATTAAACATATTAGTAGAGTAGCCAGCCTCCACGTTTTACAGGGACACGCTGCTGTCAAATTTAGGGCAAGTCAGGCAAGGACAGCAAACAAGTATTTCCATGTAGCGTAAAACCGCTGTCCAAGGTGCTGATGATGAGAGCGCTTGCAATTAGGCTTTTAAGTGTCGAAATAGGTTGTTGCAGTGACTGAGTCAAATCGATGATATCACATCAATTAGACTTACATTTCGTCATATTAACCTACTTTTTGACACTTTTATTTTTAATTAACTGTACTTATAGCATTGGGCGAAGATTATTAGAATTCCTTGACAAAAAATCATTTTAGGCATCTTAAAATCATGACTGCTGTGTATTAAAGCATTCTAATGTCTAATTTAGCTTTTTGCCTTTAGAAAATGTATGTAAAAGTAAATACTTCAATATGTAAAAATTGATTAAGTCTGCCAATAATCTTTTTGCGATTAATTAGGCTGCCTATAGCAGATGATGATAGGCTATTACACTGTCTTATAATGCACAGATAGTGCTACACAAATGCGTTGCTCGATGTTGTGTTAACTGTGTTAGTTCAGTGCTCTTAAAGGTTCAATTTTCAACTTTTTGTGCTAACTTTCCAGTTTTCCATACTGCATGTATTATAGTGTGTTGCATTTGTGTATTTATTTGTATGCTGACTTTACAAAATTAATTTCCATGTAAATGGACAATAACTTATACTGAACAAAAATATAAAGGCAACATGCAACAGTTTCAAAGATTTTACTGAGTTACAGTTCATATAAGGAAATCAGTCAATTGAAATAAATTAATTAGGCCCTAATCTATGGATTTCACATGACTGGGCAGGGGTGCAGCCATGGGTGGGCCTTGGAGGACATAGGCCCATCCACTTGGCAGCCAGGCCCATCCATTGGGGAGCCAGGCCCAGCCAATCAGAATGAGTTTTTTCCCACAAAATGGCTCAATGGCACAAAACGATCCCGCAGGTGAAGAAGCCGGATGTGGAGGTCCTGGGCTGGCGTGGTTACAGGTGGTCTGCGGTTGTGAGGCCGGTTGGACGTATTGCCAAATTCTCTAAAATGACGTTGGAGACAGCTTATGGTAGAGAAATGAACATTCAATTCTCTGGCAAAATCTCTGGTGGACATTCCTGCAGTCAGCATGCCAATTGCACGCTCCCTCAAAACTTGAGACATCTATGGCATTGTGTTGTGTGACAAACTGCACATTTTAAAGTGGCCTTTTATTGTTCCCAGCACAAGGTGCATCTGTGTAATGATCATGCGGTTTAAACAGCTTCTTGATATGCTACAACTGTCAGTCAGGTGGATGGATTATCTTGGCAAAGGAGAAATGCTCACTAACAGGGATGTAAACACATTTGTGCACAAAATATGAGCGAAATTAGCTTTTTTTTGCGTATGGAAAATGTCTGGGATGTTGCATTTATATTTTTGTTCATATATATTGTATCCTCAAAAGCTAAATGGAACATGGTAGACATAAAGCAAGGCTATTCAACTGGCGGCCCGCTGGCCAGATTCGGCTCCTTTTTTAATTTAGACGGGCCCTTTGATCAATTTTGAACATTAATAAAAGATCTGCAAAAAAAAAAAATAGCCAAAATCTGAAGTTCTGTTCCATAATGACAAGCATGTTCTCAGGAACATGTACATGCTTTCTGTTTTCCTCTCTGATGCTCAGAAGGACTTGTTAAAAGGGAGTGTGAGAGAAATGACTGAGGGAAATTAATTCAAAGCATACTTCCTTCAGACTGAAATTTGGCATTACCTGATTTGAGATCATTTGCTTTCAGATTATTTTTAAATGACCTAATTACTTTTAATTAAGAAGCTTTTAAAAATCGTGAGCGAGCATTGTGCCTTTTCCTTTTCAATGATTATCAAATATTTTGGTTGCACCTCGACTCTCGTTGGTTGAGCACTCTCCACTTCTTTCCTAATTACTTTTAGCAACATTTAATTTGTAGAAAAGTGCTTTATTGGTGTGTGTGTTGCTTTTTTATACAGTTCTTCCAAATAATAATTGCATGTGGGAAATGTCCAGCCCCCCTGCAATTAACCTTTTTTACATCTGGCCCCTGTAAGAATATAGTTGAATAGCCCTGACATAAAGGGTCAAATAAATAGCATTTCCCTCATTTCTTTTTTAAATAATCTGAAACAATTTACATACTTTTTGTTTAGTTTGACCTTCCTTTGGTAACCTCAGTGCAATAACAAAACCATCAAGAATAGCCTATGTTGTGTTGATTGTGAATTGTGTGAATATAAGATGCCAACTGTATTTAAGGCCCAGTTTGTGGATTGATACATGCAGTAGCTGGTAGACATTTGTTATGCCTTGAACTGCAAAGGGAGACGTCAAACTGTGTACATAGGTCATCCCTTCACTGTCATGGCCTCTCTACAAGGGTCAGGCCCATTAGGAGCTTACTGAGCTAATGTGACCTCAGAGAGACATGCTGCTTAAACTGATCCGTGATCAGTTTTGCTGTAGTGTAATGTTTAATGTTAAACTTTGGCACAGTGAACAGATCACACGGATCACAGATCTGTGCCTTGGGGCTACATACGTTCGACCTGGAGTAGAGAGGTGTGCAATCTCAGAACAAGTGTACACTAGTCAGATTTAAGGTGTGACGTGGAAATGGACCTCATGAGCTGAACACACACACCAGCTGTGTCTTGATATCCGTTGTTACACACACCAGCCAGCTCTTGATATCCATTGTTACTGCATGTTAACATCTGTTGCTTTCAGAGTCATAGCAGCTGGGTTCATTCATAAAATGAATTATATATAAAATGTATGCACTCACTAACTGTAAGTCACTCTGGATAAGAGCGTCTGCTAAATGACTAAAATGTAAAGTAATTCTATCAGATGTCCTCCATAACCAGGAAGACCAGTCCTCCCTTTCACCTCAGCCAGTCTAAGTGTACTCCTAGACCACCTAATTGCACGTAACACCTAGCTGAGCCCACCAAGCTTACGCATGGGAGTCAAATTATGATGTCGGCTTCAAACGTCTTTATTGCGCTAATGATCCAGACAGAGGGCCCTTCATTTAGTGAGTCATGGTTAATGAGTAATGTTCTGACGGAAGGACACCGCTATTCCTGTGTAGCTGTTTTCAATGAGGGCTCTTACATGCGTCAGCACCCAACCCATGTCTTCATTGTTGATTCTCTTTCTCTCTCTTTCTGTCTCTCTATCTCTCTCTTTCTGTCTCTATTTCTCTCTTTTTCTTTCTCTCTTCCTCTCTCTTTCTGTCTCTCTCTCTCTTTCTGTCTCTTTCTCTCTCTTTCTGTCTCTCTTCCTCTCTCTTTCTGTCTCTCTTTCTCTCTTTTTGTCTCTCTTTCTCTCTCTTTCTGTCTCTCTCTGTCTCTCTCTCTCTTTTTGTCTCTCTATCTCTCTCTCTTTCTGTATCTCTATCTCTCTCTTTCTGCCTCTAACTCTTTTCTGTCTCTCTTTCTCTCTCTTTCTGTCTCTCTATCTCTCTCTTTCTCTCTCTTTCTGTCTCTCTATCTCTCTCTTTCTGTCTCTCTATTTCTCTCTCTCTATCTCTCTCTTTCTGTCTCTCTAACTCTTTTTCTGTCTCTCTTTCTTTCTCTTTCTGTCTCTCTATCTCTCTCTTTCTGTCTCTCTTTCTCTCTCTTTCTGTCTCTCTTTCTCTCTCTTTCTGTCTTTCTTTCTATCTCTCTCTGTCTCTTGCTCTCTTTTTGTCTCTCTTTCTCTCTCTTTCTGTCTCCCTATCGGTCTCTCTCTCTCTTTTTGTCTCTCTATCTCTCTCTCTTTCTGTCTCTCTATCTCTCTCTTTCTGCCTCTCTAACTCTTTTCTGTCTCTCTTTCTCTCTCTTTCTGTCTCTCTATCTCTCTCTTTCTCTCTCTTTCTGTCTCTCTATCTCTCTCTTTCTGTCTCTCTATTTCTCTCTCTATCTCTCTCTTTCTGTCTCTAACTCTTTTTCTGTCTCTCTTTCTTTCTCTTTCTGTCTCTCTATCTCTCTCTTTCTGTCTCTCTTTCTCTCTCTTTCTGTCTCTCTTTCTGTCTCTTTCTGTCTTTCTTTCTATCTCTCTCTGTATCTTGCTCTCTCTCGGAGCCATATGTTTCTATTTAACAATCAGTGTCTCACATGTTTGAAGTCCTTGAAATGAAATGTCATGCCGAAAAGAAATTCACAAAAGAATGCACTGTAGGCCATAAATACATAAAGAGTTTTCAGTTTTCTTGTAGAGCATTTCCTACTGCAATTTAGGACGCTTCCTCCAAAGCTTTATTTTACCATGGCAACTCAAAGGAAATTGCTTGTGAACCAATTATATTGAAGACATTTTTACATAAGAAAAGTAACACCATTAATTGTCAGAGTAGGTGTTATATCCAACTCCAAGGTCAAAGCACATTGATTGTGCACATCTGTCTCTTTCTCTCTCTTCTCTCTCTCTCTTGCTCTCTTCTCACTCTCTCCTTTCTATTTCTACAGTATCACCTTTACTGTAACACTACAGGATTTATGTTCTTCTCTCCTCTAACGCGGTCGTTTACCAATTCCCGTCGCTCTCCGTCTGACGGAAGCCGTTTAGCCATAGCGAGGGGTGTTAATGAGGAAGCGTAGGATTGAGGGGGTCGGGAGGCAGACAGGGATCCATGTAAATTTAACGGCGCAAATAACATTAAGTGTTCAGAGCTTAAAGTGGAACTGACAGCATTTTAGCAACATGAAATCTTAATCAAATCTGTTCATATACACCCCCAGGAACAGTAAGACACTTTTTAAAAACATTTTCTGACAAGTGAGCAGTTAGATATGTTCATTTTCAAGTAAATTCATAGAACTTTTGGGGATGATGTATACTCAGGCATTTGTTAAAATTCTATAGCAATATAGAGTGGGAAAGCGGCCGTGGGCTTGGACAATTAATAGACACTGCAGTAAATTAAACCTAATAATAATACAGTGGGGGAAATAAGTATTTAGTCAGCCACCAATTGTGCAAGTTCTCCCACTTAAAAATATGAGAGAGGCCTGTAATTTTCATCATAGGTACACGTCAACTATGACAGACAAAATGAGGAAAAAAATTCCAGAAAATCAAATTGTAGGATTTTTTATGAATTTATTTGCAAATTATGGTGGAAAATAAGTATTTGGTCAATGACAACAGTTTCTCAATACTTTGTTATATACCCTTTGTTGGCAATGACACAGGTCAAACGTTTTCTGTAAGTCTTCACAAGGTTTTCACACACTGTTGCTGCTATTTTGGCCCATTCCTCCATGCAGATCTCCTCTAAAGCAGTGATGTTTTGGGGCTGTCACTGGGCAACACGGACTTTCAACTCCCTCCAAAGATTTTCTATGGGGTTGAGATCTGGAGACTGGCTAGGCCACTCCAGGACCTTGAAATGCTTCTTACGAAGCCACTCCTTCGTTGCCCGGGCGGTGTGTTTTGGGATCATTGTCATGCTGAAAGACCCAGCCACGTTTCATCTTCAATGCCCTTGCTGATGGAAGGAGGTTTTCACTCAAAATCTCACGATACATGGCCCCATTCATTCTTTCCTTTACACGGATCAGTCGTCCTGGTCCCTTTGCAGAAAAACAGCCCCAAAGCATGATGTTTCCACCCCCATGCTTCACAGTAGGTATGGTGTTCTTTGAATGCAACTCAGCATTCTTTGTCCTCCAAACACGACGAGTTGAGTTTTTACCAAAAAGTTCTATTTTGGTTTCATCTGACCATACGACATTCTCCCAATCCTCTTCTGGATCATCCAAATGCACTCTAGCAAACTTCAGACGGGCCTGGACATGTACTGGCTTAAGCAGGGGGACACGTCTGGCACTGCAGGATTTGAGTCCCTGGCGGCATAGTGTGTTACTGATGGTAGGCTTTGTTACTTTGGTCCCAGCTCTCTGCAGGTCATTCACTAGGTCCCCCCGTGTGGTTCTGGGATTTTTGCTCACCGTTCTTGTGATCATTTTGACCCCACGGGGTGGGATCTTGCGTGGAGCCCCAGATCGAGGGAGATTATCAGTGGTCTTGTATGTCTTCCATTTCCTAATAATTGCTCCCACAGTTGATTTCTTCAAACCAAGCTGCTTACCTATTGCAGATTCAGTCTTCCCAGCCTGGTGCAGGTCTACAATTTTGTTTCTGGTGTCCTTTGACAGCTCTTTGGTCTTGGCCATAGTGGAGTTTGGAGTGTGACTGTTTGAGGTTGTGGACAGGTGTCTTTTATACTGATAACAAGTTCAAACAGGTGCCATTAATACAGGTAACGAGTGGAGGACAGAGGAGCCTCTTAAAGAAGAAGTTACAGGTCTGTGAGAGCCAGAAATCTTGCTTGTTTGTAGGTCACCAAATACTTATTTTCCACCATAATTTGCAAATAAATTCATAAAAAATCCTACAATGTGATTTTCTGGAGAAAAAAAATCTCAATTTGTCTGTCATAGTTGACGTGTACCTATGATGAAAATTACAGGCCTCTCTCATCTTTTTAAGTGGGAGAACTTGCACAATTGGTGGCTGACTAAATACTTTTTCCCCCCACTGTATGTCTTGTCCAGGACCAGTGTCTATGCAGACCGGTGAGCCATAGCCAATCAGAGCTACAGTAAACCTATATGCAAATAAGCCATTTGCCACACGGCCTGCTATCATTCACTTTGAAGTGGACTGTGTGTTTACAGGCAGTAGCAACAGCGCAACTTCAGATCATTAGAAACGCATTCGCCAAAAGCCACCTGAATGGATTTCTGCAAATATGTAAATACCATGTGAGTCCTCTTACATTTGGGAACTTCACAGTCCTATTGATCAAACAGCCATGAAAAGGTATTCTCTCTCCCTCAGTTGCCTATGCACATCAACAACAACAAGATCAACAACTAATGCGAGCCAGAGCGAGATGAGCTCAAATCTAACGACGTACTCCTGAGTGGCGCAGTGGTCTAAGGCACTGCATCGCAGTGCTAACTGTGCCACTAGAGATCCTGGTTCGAATCCAGGCTCTGTCGCAGCCGACCGGGAGACTCATGGGCGGCGCACAATTCGTCCAGGGTAGGTGAGGGAATGGCCGGCAGCGATGTAGCTCAGTTGATAGACCATGGCGTTTGCAACGCCAGGGTTGTGGGTTCGATTCCCACGGGGGGCCAGTATAAAAAAAAAATGTATTCACTAACTGTAAGTCGCTCTGGATAAGAGCGTCTACTAAAAATGTAAAATAAATGTAAAATGGAACACTAGATAAACCCTCTCAAACTTTTTCAGCTAGTTGGCCGTCAAAATTACACTAATAAATGATGGGGAATAGTAGCCTGCTCGTCCTTCTGCAGCTTGCCTGCCAATGCATGCTTGTCCCAACCCACATTTTGACAACTGAATGGGAACTTGCCTGCCTGCCTGCCAAATACATTTGATTGACAGCTAAGATATATGCTAACTATGGATAACAGTCATTCAAGTTCAGCATAGCTAGCTAGCTAGCCAAGCGATTCACTTTTCTTGCTAGCTAACCAAATGACACCTGCATCTCAGGTTTTAGCCACTGAAAAACGATATGAGGGGAAAAAGTCAGTCACTCACCCACTCCTCCAATAACATTACATCCTCCAAGCAGCTAGATAGTTAATGTTAGACTCCGTGTTTTTAGCTTGCTAAATTAATAGCTAGCTACATTAATAGATACGTTAGATCAGGAGTGTCAAACTCAATCAGTGCACAGGCCGTATTGAAGAAACACAACGAATTCACGGGCCAGGCATAGCCTATTTGTTTTTACAAAAAAATGTAGAACTGCGACCCAAACTGGCCATTGTTTTATTTGAAAAAATATGGCCCTTTATAATGTCCACTTATGTACAAAGTATGCTGTGTATAGCATTTTAACATATTAAAACAAAAGTAGAGACAAATAATATTTGTCCAGCCTTTGCTGCTTGCAGATTTGCATGATATGCTGCGAAACATAATTGAAAAGTGTTTAATAACTCCAAATAACAAAAACGTAGCTATATGTTGTTGAAACATTTAATCTTAAAACATGTTTTTCCTTTTTTTGCACTGCATGGTTCACCGGTGCGGTTGAATGCAGCATTGCTGTATAGTGCACTCAAATCGTCTTGTAGTTGTGTAGCCAGCCTAGGCTACTGCTGAAATGTTCCTGTAAATGCCTACATGTTTCTCCTTTGCATGGTGTTTTGTTGCAGGTTTATTTTTTGGGTTATTCATTGTCAAGCTTTAAAAACCGACCAGGACTGTGGCATGCGTCTATACACTTTCCTTCCGCTGCACGCTGTAAAAGGGACAAACGAAAGCAGCACAATTGAAGTTGAATTCACCAATGCAAGCACATCAGGCTGTAATTTCATAAAGTAGATGACTCAACTGTTAACTCGCTTGTGTCCTTTTCGGCCCGCGGGCATTGTGTTTGACACGTACGCTAGCCTATTAGCCACGTTATGACTGATTTGTGATCATTGCCCTTGCTATTTTGATTGTATTGACATTCCCAGCCTTAGTTATAGATAGTCATCCTTTTTTGTTCAAAATAGTGAGTCATTGAAACTGAAACAGTGCATCGCGAATGGGTGGAGGCAGCAAACAATGTACCAGACCAGCTGTGATTTACAACGTGATAGCAATATTTTTTGGACTACCAATAAATGTATTGGTGAATTATATTAATAATGCATTGAACTGCATTAATCTATTCTGCCATTTACTGTACGGCATGGAATTTTGAGTCAAATAGAACCTATTTTTAAAACCTCTTATGAAGTTGGTTTTATAGCATAAACTAGGAATTTGATATTTTTACTAATATTATGAGTCTGTTTGCTTCATATCTGCAAATTAGTTAAAATGCTGTCAGTTCCACTTTAACCACTGCATCAGATGAGCAGAATGCCTGTTAGTGAGTGACGGAAAACACTGGGCCTCTGCAGGGAAACCCTGATACACTGCCCACTGTGAGATACTGTCAGTCTGAGGGGGAGTTTAATTCTCAAGTGTTGTTTCAGGGTTATTTAATGTTAGTATAAATTTGTCAAGTGATCGCGATATACAGATATCAAAGCAGTTAGCACAAACACACACCGCTTAAAACGATACATACTCTGGGCTCCACTTGACTATGGTCAACAAGGGCCTATTTGTTTAGCCTACCATCTCTATGCTAATGTGAGGAAGTGTTCAGTGAATGGATGACTTGTAGCTCTGTGATTAAACATTACGTTTCGTTTTCCTCTCAAACAAATCCTCAATGAAGCTTAGAGCGAGGAGGAGAAACACATGATTGTCTCTCCCTCTTTATCAACACTCACTGCAGTGGAGAGGATTACTCTCAATGGTACGTTTTGGGGATTTTTCTGTCATTAAGGGTTTTTTGGACAGTGCTTCAACGGAAAACAGCGGTTTTGGGAACATACTCCAACCAGTGTGCAGCCAGATGTATTATGTTTTTTTAAACTTTAATACAGCACCTGTAGCTGCATGCCATTTCTTAAAACCTAGATGACAACTCTGATGAAAGTATTTGGGGTTATACGGTGCCGTTTGTTGATCCTGGCTGTCTCGTATTTAACTCAATGAAATAGCTTCTAATCCCATCCCAGTCTGTACTTGGAACTGTCCCATTATGTAGATTAGGGTTGGGCGAGTCTGGAATGA
Source organism: Coregonus lavaretus (assembly GCF_964263955.1). NCBI lineage: Eukaryota > Metazoa > Chordata > Actinopteri > Salmoniformes > Salmonidae > Coregonus > Coregonus lavaretus. The sequence goes on from NC_139993.1 coordinate 9,429,331, forward strand.
CACACAGTAAACAATGTGTAATGCAGCCTGTGTCATGCACAAACCACCGTTTTAATGTTTAATCATTTGACTACAATGTGGAAATCACCTTAACAATATTGTATTTTCTTGTGTGCAAATAAATACATAAATATAAACCAATCATATGGTGATATGCGGTACCGATAACTTTGAATGGTGATTTGGAACCAAACGTTGTAGACCTACAGTGTGATACGAGACCCTTTCAATGGTGATTTCGGACAATTTCAACTGAGATCGAGTGTGCGTCACCATAGAAGGCATCACTGGGCAGTCTTCTTGGGAGAGCTAAGCAAACAGTCACACTCAGTGCGCAACAGCCGGCCAGTGCAGAGCTCTCATCCTACCTACTCTAAGATGTAATCGGAAGTGATGATGACCCACTGGCTTTCCGCTCTTGGCCAACGTTGCCCTCAAACACTACCTCTGCATCTGTGCAAAAAGCGTTCTGTCTGAACATTTTCAGTAGGCCTCCAGCAGGCAATATTGTTACCCCACTCCGCAGTCTATTAAAGCCAGAAAAGGTGAACATGCTTGTGTTCCTTGCCAGAAACCTTTAGGTAGACCCTGTGCCCAAGAAAGTGAAGGTAACCTGCCTAAATGACTACCGCCCCGTAGCACTCACGTCGGTAGCCATGGAGTGCTTTGAAAGGCTGGTCATGGCTCACATCAACACCATCATCCCGGAAACCCTAGACCCACTCCAATTCGCATACCGTCCCAACAGATCCACAGATGACACACTCTCAATCGTACTCCACACTGCCCTTTCCCACCTGGACAAGAGTAACACCTATATGAGAATGCTGTTCGATATCGTGGAGCTCCGCCCCATAGGGGAGCTCTGCTCCTATTGGTTTACCCACTGCCCTAAGGCAGCATCAGCCTGAGACAAAATTATGCACACACCTGCAGCCAATAGGAGTACAGGTGTCCCTATAAGAGGGGATGCCTCCCCTCAATCAGCCTCCCTTGATCTTCAGCGACTGGACTAGACTGAAGAAGCCATGAAGAGACGAAGAGAAGACTCAGGATGAAGAAAACGCCGTCGATTTTCCAGATCATCGACGTCGTCCTACAATGAGCACACCAAGCTTATCCATAGGGTAATTATTTAACAAAAGCTATTTTCAGAGCTCAATGTCGCTGTTCCCCTTGGTGGCTGTCGACCCCCCCCGACTTATGTTTCGTGGGTTGAGGGACACAGCACGTCAGGGACGGCCTCATTAATCCCCCACTATGCGTCAGCTGCGTCCTCCTTTTTTGAGGGAGAGGAAGCAGCGTTGGGCATTTTTAGGGAGGATATTCCTCTTGAGAATGTGCTATCAGTGTTAGCCTCAGCTTCTGAGGCATCATCTAAAGGCGCTGACTCAGGAGATGACAGGGCTATTGGGGAAGAAATGAATATTCAATTGGAACAATTCATTACACTGACCCAGATGTTTAACACCCCTTTTCCCTCAGGAAAGTGTGAGGTCATTTACATCCCTGGATGATGACGCCACAGCCTCTCTGTGCTCTGAATTTTCAGGTCTCATTGAGTGGGCTGCCCCCCCCCCCCCCCCCTGCAGCGCCAGAGGTGCCGACCATTCCGCCGGCGAGAGAGGTCATTAAAGCGTCAACCTGGCATCACCCGAAGGGCGGCCAGAAGAGACGCCGTTTATGACATGGCGAGGGGGAGAGAACAGAAGACGGCACAGCGCCTGGTGTGACTGAGCCCACTGTTCCCCCCCACACTACCGTTGAGGGTATGGAGGAGACTGTTTTTTGTTGATGTGTGTAATAAAGAGTTGTCTCTACCTGACTTTGTCAAAGAAAGAGCCCCTTTTCCATAATACATCCGAGAGCGTTCGACCTTCCTCACTCTCGCTCTCTCTCTTACCACTCGAGTGCAGCTCAGCCCACCACGGTGGTATAAGGTAGGTATAAAAAGGATATTAATTTTACGATGTTACCTTATAAAGACCTCACTTTACAGACTCCTAGGAGTGCTGTAGTGAGTGTCTCACATAGCAGGCTGCAGTCTCAGCCGGATAATGGCATGATGACGCGACCGCTATTCGGGACGGCGCTCTGTCTCAGGCTAAGGTCTCAGTCAGTGCAGTTCAGACCCGTGCTGCGTTCACGTAGGGCCGGAATACTGTGGTTACGAGTTTAACCAACATATCGGCGCCCCTGTTTCTCTCAGAACGCGCTGATGCTCACCACACTGAGTGTAGCTCAGCCCACCAGGGGTGCAGAGCTGAGCACACACAGGAGGTGAATGTTAAAAAAGGGTATCAAGGCGCTGCCTTGTGTTACCTCATAGAGACCTCACATTACAGACTCCTAGGAGTGCTGTAGTGAGTGTCTCACATAGCAGGCTGCAGTCTCAGTCAGATAGTGACAGGATGATGCAACCGCTATTCGGGGATGGCGCACTGTCTCAGGCTAAGGCCTCTGTCAGTGCAGTTCAGACCCGTGCTGCATTCAAGGAGGGCCGGAATACTACGGTTACGGGTTTAACCAACATATCGGCGGCCCTGTTTCTCTCAGAATGCGCTGATGCTCACCACACTGAGTGTAGCTCAGCCCACCAGGGGTGCAGAGCTGAGCACACACAGGAGGTGAATGTTAATAAGGTATCAAGGCGCCGCCTTGTGTTACCTCATAGAAACCTCACATTACAGACTCCTAGGAGTGCTGTAGTGAGTGTCTCACATAGCAGGCTGCAGTCTCGGTCAGACACTGACATGATGACACAGCCGCTATTTGGGGATGGCGCACTATCGCAGACTAAGGTCTCTGTTAGTGCGATTCAGACCCATGCTGCGTTCACGGAGGGCCCGATTACCACGGTCACGAAAGTAACCAACGTATCGGCGCCCCCACCTCTCTTAGAATGCGCCAATGCTCACCACACTGAGTGTAATTCAGCCCACCAAAGGTGCAGAGCTGAGCACACACAGGATGTGAAAGGGAAAAAGATACCAAGGCACCATCTTAGGTTATCTCAAAGAGACCTCACATTACAGACTCCAAGGAGTACTGTAGTGAGTGTCTCTCATAGCAGGTTGCAGTCTCAGTCAGGAGACAGGATGATGCAACCGCTATTTGGGGATGGCGCATTATCGCATACTAAGGTCTCTGTTAATGCGATTCAGACCCATGCTGCGTTCACGGAGGGTCTGATTACTACGGTTACAGGTATAACCAATGTATCGGCGCCCCCGCTTCTCACAGAACGCGCTGATGCACACCATGCTGAGTGTGGCTCAACCCACCAGAGGTGCAGAGTTGAACACACACAGAAGGTAAAGGTTAAGAAGGTATCAAGGCACCGCCTTGTGTTACCTCATAGAGACCTCATATTACAGACTCCTAGGAGTATTGTAGTGAGTGGCTCTAATAGCGAATTGCAGTCATCTGGGATGATGACGCAATCGCTTGCTGGGGATGGTGCCCTGTCGCAGGCTGTGGCCTCGGTCAGTGCAATTCAGACCCGCGCTGCGTTCACAGAGGGCAGGAATACGACGGTTACGGGTTTAACTGACGTCTCTGCGCCTCCTTCTTGTTCAGAACGCACTAATGTTTCCTCTCCCTTTCATGGGAGGCCCGCCTTGGGCTGTTCCACCACCTCAGTGTCGGCAAGGGCCATAGAGGAATACAGGTCCTTCCTACTGAATGTACCACAGCTTCGTGCTCGGCCGCTTTCTCTGCATTGCTGGCAGTGGCAGCGAAGCTGCACCCTCTCACGCTGGCTAGAACAGACGTTGCAGAAGGGTTATGCTCTCCAATTCCATCGGACCCCACCCCCATTCAGGGGAGTGGTGGAGACGGTGATGAAAACGCCCGAAAAAGTGGCCGCTCTGGTTTCAGAGATTACTGAACTTTTGGCGAAGGAGGCAGTCACAGTGGTTCCCCAGGAGCAAAGGAACAAAGGGCTATATTCGCCCTACTTCCTGGTGCCCAAAAAGACGGGGGGAATGAGGCCAATATTGGATTTACGCATTCTCAACGAGAGCGTAACCAAACGGCCTAACGACAAAACGTCTGCTGGAATGTGTCCAGAAAGGAGACTTTTGTACAAGCATAGACCTAAAGGACGCGTACTTTCATGTGCCGGTACAGCCGCGTCACAGGAAGTTTCTGCGATTCGCCTTTCAAGGGGTGGCGTACGAATACATGAGGATGCCAGTTGGGTACGCCCTGGCACCTCGCACGTTTTCCAAGTGTGTGGAGGCGGCATTGGAACTGTTGCGTCTTCAGGGAATACGGCTACTAGCCTACCTAGACGACCTACTGGTTCTCGCCCCTTCAGCAGAGCTGGCGATCACTCACACAACACAGACAGTGATTCATCTCACACGTCTGGGGTTCGCTGTGAATTGGAAAAAGAGCGCGCCCTGGCCCAGTCATCAGATTGTCTACCTGGGGATACAGCTAGACACTGTAATGATGAGGGCTCGAATTTCGGACCCCCGAAGGGTAGCCTTGTTGCTAGCCCTGAGGAAGTTTTGTCCGAATCACACGGTGACGGCGCTGTCGATCATGTCACTCTTGGGTCTCATGTCGTCAGCCCACTCTGTGGTTCCGCTGGGACTCCTGCACATGCGCAGGATGCAGCGATGGTTCGCCCAACTAAGACTAGACCCATTGCGTCAACGTCATCGGTTGGTGGTGGTTCCCCTCTCGCTCAGTGCAGATCTGAACTATTGGAGAAACCCGCGCGTTCTCACGCACGGATTCCCGATAGGCAAAGTGTCCTCTTACATCCCAGTGTTCACAGATGCGTCTCTGATGGGATGGGGAGGGACATGTCAGACCCAAGCGATAGGAGGTGTGTGGCCTCTTTCGAGTCGCCACATCAACTTCTTGGAGTTGGAAACGGTTCGACTGGTTTTGACCCACTTCACGTCTACCCTTCGGGGTCGCGATGTGCTGGTCTGGTCAGACAACCGGACCACAGTAGCCCACATAAATCGCAAAGGAGGAGTCAGGTCTCCTGCTCTTCATCGGGCGGCAGAGGAATTGTGGCTGTGGGCTCACGAGCACCTTCGCTCATTGAGAGCAGCACACATTCCGGGGTACTTGAACGTAGGAGCAGACCTCATGTCAAGAGGGGGTCCTCGAGACGACGAGTTGTGTCTGCATCCGGACATTGTTCTCCAAATTTGGGAACAGTTCGGGAGAGCAGAGGTGGATCTATTCGCGTCACGCGTGAACGCGCAATGTCCCCTATGGTTCTCTCTGAGGGAACAGGAAGAACCGCCACTGGGAAGAGACGCTTTTGCGCACCACCCGTGGCCGAGAGTTCTTCTGTATGCATTCCCTCCGCTGTCCTGCATTCTCCCACTGTTAGCCAGGGTGAGGTCAGGAGGGCTGTCAGTGATACTGGTAGCCCCCGATCGCCCAGGGGCTCCTTGGTTTGCGGAGATGAGTCAGATGTTGATTGTGCCACCTTGGCCAATTCCACATCGACGGGACGCGTTGTCTCAGGCAGGGGGCACGATAGGGCAGTTGCCCATAATCGGCCAACCACTGAAGGCCTGGCTGCTGAGAGGGACAGGCTGGAGCGCCGTGGGTTATCTGATGCAGTCATCAGGACCATACAGGGTTCACGTGCCAGTTCCATTTTCAGGATGTATGCCAGTAGATGGAACGTGTTTTCACGATGGTGTGTCACACAAGGTGTTGACCCCATGAGCTGTCAGGTTGAGAGTATTCTCTCTTTCCTACAGCTTATGTTTGATAAGCAGCGATCTCCCGCCACCATTAAGGTGTTTGCAGCGGCGATTTCAGCTTGTCACGAGGGGTTTGGCAGAGACAATGTCTTTAGCCACCCTCTAGTGAAACGTTTCCTATTAGGAACGCGGCGGCTTAGGCCAACACCTAGAGCCACGCTTCCTCAGTGGGATTTTGCTTTGGTACTCGAAGCGCTATGTAAGTCGCCGTTCGAGCCATTGAATCAAATACCCCTCAAGATGCTGTCTATGAAGACAGTATTGTTGCTCGCTTTGACTACGGCTAAGCTTGTTAGTGATTTGTGTGCTCTTTCGACGAGACCCGACTGCCTGGCCATTAATGGCGATCTGAGCAGAGCGGTGTTACGTCCTAACCCGGCATTTGTGCCGAAGGTTATTAGGAGTTCATATAGATCACAGACCATGGAGCTGTGCACAGGCTCCATCGCCTGTGCCCAGTACGTGCCTTGGCGTGTTACGTCGAGCGCACAGCAGCGATTAGGTCATTGCCTCAGCTGTTTGTGTGTCATGGTGCTGCTGCACTAGGTAGACCACTTTCGAAACAGCGTCTGTCTCATTGGCTTTGTGAGGGCATTGAGACAGCTTATGAGGCAGCGGGGCGACAACTGCCTCAGGGTATCAGAGCTCACTCCACTCGTGGAGTAGCAGCTTCTACTGCCCTTTTCAGAGGAACAGGGGTAGAGGATATATGTAGAGCGGCGTCATGGTCAACACCGTCTCCATTTATCAGTTTCTATCTCTTGGATATGTCTTCTAACTCTTTGGCTCAGTCTGTACTCAGCGTGGCTGAAGGGAGACTTTGAGCTAGGAGGAGAGGAATGCAGGACTGTGGAGACAAGGTCTCTATCAGGTCCGCTTCTGATAGAAGGACATATTTTTGGCATGACTCCTGACTGACAGGTTCAGTACAGTAGAGGACATGTATTCATCTGCCCACCAGTGAGTCACTGGAGTGAGGCGGAATGATGGGGGATAATAGTAGTAACTTGGTTACGATGCTATTAGACCGATCATGACAATTTGATGGAATGTGACGTCATCTATCTGTTTGTTCAGATTAGTATGAATCATGTTCTGGGATCTGCCCACTAATCTCTGGGGTTCCATTGATTGAGTGAGGCGGCCTACCGTGTACACAATGTAGAGTGACACTTTGTGTCATTCCATTAGTGGTCGGTAGTATTGTAACAGGATATTGAGGTACCATCTATCTGCTAGTACAGATTAGTATGGCCTGTTTTCTGGTGATCTGCCCACTAGTCATTGGTGTTGCCATTGGACTAGGTGGGGCGGGTTTTTAACCGATGACGCAGTATATTGTGACACTTGTAGGGTGACAGTGGTTACAGTACTGCAGGAATTGGTTGCAGCCATTGCTAGGCCTGACCTTTTCATTTTGATGGGAAGTGTTGGGCTCGGCAGGGAGTACATTTTGGAGCGCTACGCTCCGCCTTAAACCAATAGGAGCAGAGCTCCCCTATGGGGCGGAGCTCCACGATATAGAACGATTAGTTACCGGAGTGTAACTCCAGTTCTATGAGTGGAGCGGAGCCCCATAAGACTTAAGGCCCTGCCGACCCTCTCTAGTCTCGCTGAAGATAAATATCTTGGGAGGCTGATTGAGGGGAGGCATCCCCTCTTATAGGGACACCTGTACTCCTATTGGCTGCAGGTGTGTGCATAATTTTGACTCAGGCTGATGCTGCCTTAGGGCAGTGGGTAAACCAATAGGAGCAGAGCTCCCCTATGGGGCTCCGCTCCACTCATAGAACTGGAGTTACACTCCGGTAACTAATCGTTCATTGACTACAGCTCAGCGTTCAACATCATAGTGCACACAAAGCTCATCATTAAGTTAAGGACCCTGGGACTAAACACCTCCCTCTGCAATTGGTTCCTGGACTTCCTGATGGGCTGCACCCAGGTGGTAAGGGTAGGCAACAACACATCTGCCACGCTGATCCTCAATACGGGGCCCCTTAGGGGTGCGTGCTTAGTCCCCTCCTGTACTTGGTAGGCCTGATCACAGACTACGATGACACAGCCTATAGGGAGGAGGTCAGAGACCTGGCAGTGTGGTGCCAGGACAACAAACTCTCCCTCAACGTGAGCAAGACAAAGGAGATGATTGTGGACTACAGGAATAGAAGGGTCGATTGCATCACTGCCTGGTATGGCAACTGCTTGCGAAACAGACCAAGCACAGATAAAATGGAGGACTCATTGGGCTATAAAACGCTGCAGGAGTTGCATATACTTCGCCCTCTTCCGGGATGAAGTCAAACACCCTGACTTTCAGGGTGACAATTGCCTTCTCGCAGAGGGCTACAGAGAAGAAGTCGCTACGCTGGGCATACAAATAGCTGATTTGCACAGGGAAAGCCAAGACCTGTGATTTTTTCGTTTACCTCCACTCCGAGGGCCGTGCATCGCGCTGAGCTAATGGGAGTCTCGCCTTCAGGCAGGCTATCTTCGGTGGACTGGCCGCTGCTCGGAAGTGATCGCTCACCGACGGAGAATGGAGTCGGGGGGGCCTCTGTTGTTGAATCGCGAGATGATTCTCTCCTGGACCTGGCTGGCCGGACAGGGAGACATGTCGCCTTCATCGTGGAAGTCGAGGGCGGCATCCTCCACTTTCTGAGCCCTCTGCGGTGACGGGATTCATGAATGGGCTGCCGACATCGAATAGCTTCGCTGCTCTGGAGCCTGATGTCCCGGCCAACGTTGTGATGGCATCACCAGGGTGTAAGGTGGGTTCTGCTTCACCGGGGTCTACGGTGGGCTCTGCTTTTCCTGTCATTTGTGGGGGGCGAGTTAAAGGATTCCCTGGTGGGGCTAGGGTTAGGCTGAGGGCTCTGGCTCGAAATGAACAACAGCCATCAACCATTATTATGGAAAAGCTCCATGGTTAGATCAGTGGAAGTCTGAAATACCTGTACACTTTGTTTTCCTGGAGCTAGGGTATTGGATTTATCAGAAGTCATGCCCACCATCAAGAAACAGATTCCTGCTCTGAAAACAGTGTTGCATATTGGGTCTAATGATATTATGCGTGTGAAATCTGTAAAGCTAAGTGACAATTTCTTACAGCTCTTGGAGCAGAACATATAATTGTCTCGGGCGCAATTCCATCTCCTCGCCGTTGTGGGACTGAGTGTTTTAGCCGTCTTTGGTCTCTTCACCAGTGGTTAATGCGTCTGACCAAGGACTTGGGCTTGTCCTTCGTCGACAATTTTGACTCCTTCTGAAATAGGCCTGGCTACTTTGTGGAAGACGGAATTCATCTGGGTGAAAATGGCTCCCGGCTGTTGTCATCAAACATAGTAAAGGTTCTTGGTCAACTAAATTGATGTGAGGACAATATTTGCATTACATGTACAGTGGGGGAAAAAAGTATTTAGTCAGCCACCAATTGTGCAAGTTCTCCCACTTAAAAAGATGAGAGAGGCCTGTAATTTTCATCATAGGTACACGTCAACTATGACAGACAAATTGAGAATTTTTTTCTCCAGAAAATCACATTGTAGGATTTTTTATGAATTTATTTGCAAATTATGGTGGAAAATAAGTATTTGGTCACCTACAAACAAGCAAGATTTCTGGCTCTCACAGACCTGTAACTTCTTCTTTAAGAGGCTCCTCTGTCCTCCACTCGTTACCTGTATTAATGGCACCTGTTTGAACTTGTTATCAGTATAAAATACACCTGTCCACAACCTCAAACAGTCACACTCCAAACTCCACTAGGGCCAAGACCAAAGAGCTGTCAAAGGACACCAGAAACACAATTGTAGACCTGCACCAGGCTGGGAAGACTGAATCTGCAATAGGTAAGCAGCTTGGTTTGAAGAAATCAACTGTGGGAGCAATTATTAGGAAATGGAAGACATACAAGACCACTGATAATCTCCCTCGAGCTGGTGCTCCATGCAAGATCTCATCCCGTGGGGTCAAAATGATCACAAGAACGGTGAGCAAAAATCCCAGAACCACACGGGGGGACCTAGTGAATGACCTGCAGAGAGCTGGGACCAAAGTAACAAAGCCTACCATCAGTAACACACTACGCCGCCAGGGACTCAAATCCTGCAGTGCCAGACGTGTCCCCCTGCTTAAGCCAGTACATGTCCAGGCCCGTCTGAAGTTTGCTAGAGTGCATTTGGATGATCCAGAAGAGGATTGGGAGAATGTCATATGGTCAGATGAAACCAAAATATAACTTTTTGGTAAAAACTCAACTCGTCGTGTTTGGAGGACAAAGAATGCTGAGTTGCATCCAAAGAACACCATACCTACTGTGAAGCATGGGGGTGGAAACATCATGCTTTGGGGCTGTTTTTCTGCAAAGGGACCAGGACAACTGATCTGTGTAAAGGAAAGAATGAATGGGGCCATGTATCGTGAGATTTTGAGTGAAAACCTCCTTCCATCAGCAAGGGCATTGAAGATTAAACGTGGCTGGGTCTTTCAGCATGACAATGATCCCAAACACACGGCCCGGGCAACGAAGGAGTGGCTTCGTAAGAAGCATTTCAAGGTCCTGAAGTGGCCTAGCCAGTCTCCAGATCTCAACCCCATAGAAAATCTTTGGAGGGAGTTGAAAGTCCGTGTTGCCCAGCGACAGTCCCAAAACATCACTGCTCTAGAGGAGATCTGCATGGAGGAATGGGCCAAAATACCAGCAACAGTGTGTGAAAACCTTGTGAAGACTTACAGAAAACGTTTGACCTGTGTCATTGCCAACAAAGGGTATATAACAAAGTATTGAGAAACTTTTGTTATTGACCAAATACTTATTTTCCACCATAATTTGCAAATAAATTCATAAAAAATCCTACAATGTGATTTTCTGGATTTTCTTTTCTCATTTTGTCTGTCATAGTTGACGTGTACCTATGATGAAAATTACAGGCCTCTCTCATCATTTTAAGTGGGAGAACATGCACAATTGGTGGCTGACTAAATACTTTTTTTCCCCCACTGTATGTTTTCTTCCTCCAATCAAACATGTCACTACCGGCTCTGAACCTGGTGGGAAGGTGTAAATGTTGGTGGTGGGATCCTTATGGGTTTCTCGGCAGCTTCATTGGTAATTGTGTTCGTCACCCAGCCATGACATGCTGGGCAGGAGAGCAGCATTAGCTACTGCTGGGTCTTGTTTTCGGTTCTGCTGTTGTGGTGGTTGGTGCTGCTGGACTGGCATTCCTCCTCCTTGCCAGCTTCCCCGTCCTTGCTGGTATCTCGGTGCTTGTCTTCTGGGCTGTCCCATGTAACCCCTCCCTCTTTGTTGTCCCTGGCTTGGGAGCTGACAATATCTTGCCAGATGGTCATGCACCCCACAATTAAAACACCCTTGGTCAGCGTATCTAGGGGTGTACCCCTGCTGTTGTGGTTGCACATAGGGTTGTTGATATGCAGGTGCACCATATCCAGGAGGACCAGAAGGTGCCATCATTCCCGTTATTGCCTGTACTACAGCAGTAACTGCAGCAGCAGTATCATTTCCGGGTGCAGGAGTGGTAGGAGTAGATGTTGGGGTATTTTCTGGCTTGTCCTCTGTCAGTTGCTTCTTCAGAACCTTATTCTGAAGTTGTTTGAGTTCATCCTCTTCCTTTCGCTTACCCTCTCTCCATCGTTCCACATGGTGTTGTGCTATCTCGGTAAATTCCGGAATCGATTTTGCGGTGATTGCCACAACTTTTTCACATTCAACTTGAGCCTGATCCGGGAGTCTCCCCAGGCAGTTTGTCAGGAAGAGGTGCTTCATGGTGTCTTTTCCTGGTTCTTCATTCCACGCTTGCCTCCAGAGGCACTTAGCCCTCTTCATGTATGCTGGTATGGTTTCATTGTCATTCAATGTCAGAGTTATCATCAGTTCGGGTCTGGCCTGGGTAGGATACTTCCTCCTTATGGCGTCCCATACGTCACTGCGGTGGGGGTCAAATCTTGTAGCCGACCCCACTTGTCCTCTCAGTCCACCAGAGGTCATTATTTCTTTGCATTCCTGGTCACCCATACACCTGTTCATTACACTAACCATATCACCTATGGTGAGTTCATCCACTGCGGTGAGACTCTCAAAAGCCTTCACCCATCTGTGTCCAGATTCTTCAGGTTGGGGGAGACTGTCCACCAGGGTCTGTATATCTCTGTGGGCCCATGGCTTGTAAACTGAGGCCCCCCCTGGGGTCTCCCTCAACGGGTACTGCCCCCCTTTGTGTCCTTCTGTGGACTGGGCCCTGGCTCGGGTGTGGTACGCGGGTCCATCATTGTTGTCCCATATGTCTCCATCAAAAGCTCCACATATGAGTTTTTGTTGTTTCACTCTTTCCTCCTCACTCTCTTCCCCGTCTCTGAGGTCAATACAGTGTCCCCTTACTGGTGAGCGTTCACTTTCACTTCTGTTTTTGTTCGCTTCGAGCTCCATCTTTAACTTGTGCAATTGTGCTTCCTGGTGTCGTACTTCCTCTTTTATCATTTTCAACTTTTCCAGTCGTTCTTCATCTCTCTGTCTCTCAAGTCTCTCCCTCCTTTCCCTTTCTTCAGCATCCTTGTTTCGTTGCCACTCCTCCTGGACTAGACCACCCCTTACATTTCCTCCAGTTAGGCTCATTCTCTCTTCCTTCTCACTCTCACCGTCTCCGTCAACACTTCCTCCTCCTTCTGTTCCGCATCTGCTCCCCGTCTCTCCCTCGATTCTACTCAGTTCAAACACTCCTTTTTCTAGCGCTTTTGCAGCTTTTAGAAGTACGTCCACCTCTCCCCTTCTGTCAGTCATATCGCTCTTTCTGACCCACATTCCTTCTTCCTCCTCATCTGTCCTTTGTTGATAGTGGACTTTTCCCGCTATGTCCAGAACCGGAGCCATTGTTTTTGGGTGGTCGTCATATGGTGGTGGAGCTGTTGGTAGGGGTGGGTATAAACGGGTCCTTTCCTTCTGTCCTGTTTTCTCCTCCCACAGTTTCTTCAATTTTCCAAGCATTGCTAGGCCAATCCGCTCCTTTAGCTTTGCTTTCTCCATTGCGTCTTTGATCTTGCCTCTGCGGGGCTCTCCTTCATTCTTCCATTCACCTTCTGCTTTCTGGGTTTTCCGCTTCAACGTCTCCAGTATTCTCCCTGGTTCGCCTCCTACAGGCACTCCATCGGGGGACAATATACAACCATCGTCTATCCATTCCTTATAGAGTTTCTCCCCTCGCCTGCTCCATTCCTTTCCATCTTTTCCTCCGTTTGTTTCAAGTGTGGATTTTAGAGCCTTCAATATTCTTTCCGCTTCTCCACTGGTAGTCATGTTTTTCATTTTAATTCGTAATATTCGTCCGTTATTTAATTATTTAAAGTATGTCTATCTATTTATTTAAATCAAATTATTCCCACCTAATTAGTTAAACTCGGTGCCAAATTATTTCAGCCTAATTATTTGAAACCAGTATTCTTACAGTGCCACACATCAAATGGTAAATCAAAACGAATAAACCAAAGTGTTTCAATTATTTAACCAATGGTTGTTATGTCAAATCAAACACCACACATCAAATGGTAAATCAAAACGAATAAACCAAAGTGTTTCAATTATTTAACCAATGGTTCTTATGTCAAATCAAACGCCACACATCAAATGGTAAATCGAACAAATAAACCAACGTTTTTCAATTATTTAACCAATGGTTGTTATGTCAAATCAAACGCCACACAGCAAATGGTAAATCGAACGAATAAACCAAAGTGTTTCAATTATTTAACCAATGGTTGTTCTGTCAAATCAAACGCTAAACCATATTACTTCAATTTAATTATTTAAAACCAGTATTATGCTATGTCAAACATCAAACGTTAAATCAAATAATAAACCAAATTGCTTCAACATAATTATTTAAAACCAGTATTATGCTATGTCAAACATCAAACGTTACAGTTCAATTATATCAGTTCAAACGTTTCAGTTTAGTCATACTAGTTATTCATTATTTTACCTTTATGTTCCCAATTGTTATTAACGGGTTATACGGTTTAAGCAACCACAGACTTTTTAAACTCCTAATTAGTTTTCAAGATATACAGGTTTATTAATTTTAATAACCCGTATTCACTTTTTTATTACACTGGGATCATTCGCACTCTCATGCATACAACACCCTATTATTCTAAAGTGTCCCTATGATCCTAGCCGAATCTAGCCTTCTGATACGTGTCAATAGTGCAACACTTTTAACCAATAATTCCCTACGCCTCCAGTTCTCACCACTGGTGATCCTAGCCTGGAGTCGACTAAAATTTAAGTGTCCCTATGATCCTAGCCGTATCTAGCCTTCTGATACGTGTCAATAGTGCAACACTTTTAACCAATAATTCCCTACGCCTCCAGTTCTCACCACTGGTGATCCTAGCCTGGAGTCAACTAAAATGTAAGTATCCCTATGATCCTAGCCGTATCTAGCCTTCTGATACGTGTCAATAGTGCAACACATTTAACCAATAATTCCCTATATCCCACATTTCCCACCCCTGGTGGTCCTAGCCTGGGGACTTCAGTATTTTCCCCGATCCTAGCCGTACCTATCCCTCTGGTACGTGCCGGTGGAACAATACTCTATAATACCATGGTTTTAACACTCACATTTACCATACATTTGCATATCACAATAGCGACAATATTTCTTATTTACTCATAATAATTCATAATTTAGTTCACTTACATCAAACAGGTGTTTCACAAAATTAATTTGGATAAGGCCAATGTGCAGAACTTCAGTTATATAACAATAGGTGTCTGCATACCTGTTTTTAGTAGTCCGGACTCTTTGTGAAACACACCGTCCAATGACAGAGATGTCCAATGGGCCGGACGATATCCAGTGAAGTCCCTTTACCAGATCACGTCGGAGGTCACCAATTGATAAGTTGCGTCAATTCAAATCTGGTATTTGGGAACAAAAGAGGTCATTACACAGTATCCAAGTTAGTCTAGTATTTATTAATGCAAATGCTTAAATGGTAAGTATGAGAGTTCGTATACAGGCTCACTGAAATACCATGCAGGGCAGACCGAGAACTGATCCATTGTTCTAAGTTCTTCTCCAAATACTCTGACAGAGATAGTTCCCACTGGCCTATTGTTGGTGCACATGCTGGTCCCAGACCCTTGGCGCTTCACTGTTGCCAGGTGTTTAGTTGTTAGAAATAGCGTAATTCAAATCTGGTATTGGAATAAGAGAAAACATAATCAAGAGATATTCAATCCAAGCTAAATTTATTATATGCAAAATGTATGTATGATAAGTATGATGGTTCGTATACGGGCTCACTGAAATAGCACGCAGGGCAGACAGAGAACTGGCTTCCTCATTACAAATTCTTCCTTAAATACCCTGACAGTTTTAGTTCCCGCTCTCTGCTGGGCCTATCAGGGTAGAGGTTGAGCGTGGTTTAGACTTGCCCAACCTATCGCTGGCGCTCAGGCTGGTCCCAGCCTCTTGGCGCTCCCTTGTTGCCAGGTGTCTAGTTGTTTTGCAACTTATCCAGAAAGTCAGCACTTTTGCAGTACACGTCCTTGGACGATTCACAGATCACAAAGAGGCAGTGTTCTGGTATTGTGAGACACAAGTTCTTATCTCCCCCTACTCCCTAAAACAGCTCCTCACATTAATCACAGCTTGTTAGGTTAAACAATTTATATCAGTACAGTACAAACCTTTTATGCTTAATCATCAATGCATTGATGATCTAGATACATTTTCTAACCTCTCTGGATTAAAACCAAATTATGACAAATGTACTATATTACGTATTGGATCACTAAAAAATACAATTTTTACATTACCATGTAGTTTACCAATAAAATGGTCTGATGGTGATGTGGATATACTCGGAATACATATCCCAAAGGAAATAAATGATCTCACTTCAATAAATTTTAATAGAAAGTTAGCAAAAATAGATAAGATCTTACTACCATGGAAAGGAAAATACAGTGGGGAAAAAAAGTATTTAGTCAGCCACCAATTGTGCAAGTTCTCCCACTTAAAAAGATGAGAGAGGCCTGTAATTTTCATCATAGGTACACGTCAACTATGACAGACAAATTGAGGAAAAAAAATCCAGAAAATCACATTGTAGGATTTTTTATGAATTTATTTGCAAATTATGGTGGAAAATAAGTATTTGGTCACCTACAAACAAGCAAGATTTCTGGCTCTCACAGACCTGTAACTTCTTCTTTAAGAGGCTCCTCTGTCCTCCACTCGTTACCTGTATTAATGGCACCTGTTTGAACTTGTTATCAGTATAAAAGACACCTGTCCACAACCTCAAACAGTCACACTCCAAACTCCACTATGGCCAAGACCAAAGAGCTGTCAAAGGACACCAGAAACAAAATTGTAGACCTGCACCAGGCTGGGAAGACTGAATCTGCAATAGGTAAGTAGCTTGGTTTGAAGAAATCAACTGTGGGAGCAATTATTAGGAAATGGAAGACATACAAGACCACTGATAATCTCCCTTGATCTGGGGCTCCACTCAAGATCTCAGCCTGTGGGGTCAAAATGATCATAAGAACGGTGAGCAAAAATCCCAGAACCACACGGGGGGACCTAGTGAATGACCTGCAGAGAGCTGGGACCAAAGTAACAAAGCCTACCATCAGTAACACACTACGCCGCCAGACGTAGTGCCAGACGTGTCCCCCTGCTTAAGCCAGTACATGTCCAGACCTGTCTGAAGTTTGCTAGAGTGCATTTGAATGATCCAGAAGAGGATTGGGAGAATGTCATATGGTCAGATGAAACCAAAATATAACTTTTTGGTAAAAACTCAACTCGTCGTGTTTGGAGGACAGAGAATGCTGAGTTGCATCCAAAGAACACCATACCTTCTGTGAAGCATGGGGGTGGAAACATCATGCTTTGGGGCTGTTTTTCTGCAAAGGGACCAGGACGACTGATCCGTGTAAAGGAAAGAATGAATGGGGCCATGTATCGTGATATTTTGAGTGAAAACCTCCTTCCATCAGCAAGGGCATTGAAGATGAAACGTGGCTGGATCTTTCAGCATGACAATGATCCCAAACACACCGCCCTGGCTACGAAGGAGTGGCTTCGTAAGAAGCATTTCAAGGTCCTGGAGTGGCCTAGCCAAAATCTTTGGAGGGAGTTGAAAGTCTGTGTTGCCCAGCGACACTGCTCTAGAGGAGATCTGCATGGAGGAATGGGCCAAAATACCAGCAACAGTGTGTGAAAACCTTGTGAAGACTTACAGAAAACGTTTGACCTGTGTCATTGCCAACAAAGGGTATATAACAAAGTATTGAGAAACTTTTGTTATTGACCAAATACTTATTTTCCACCATAATTTGCAAATAAATTCATTAAAAATCCTACAATGTGATTTTCTGGATTTTTTTTTCTAATTTTGTCTGTCATATTTGACGTGTACCTATGATGAAAATTACAGGCCTCTCTCATCTTTTTAAGTGGGAGAACATGCACAATGGGTGGCTGACTAAATACTTTTTTTCCCCACGGTACCTGTCAATTTGTGGAAAAATCACCCTGATTAACTCTTTAGTATTATCCCAGTTTACCTATTTGCTTATGGTCTTGCCTACGCCTAGCAAACAGTTTTTTAAATTATATGAGAAAAAAATATTCAATTTTATTTGGAACGGCAATCCAGACAAAATTAAAAGAGCATATTTATATAATGAATATGAATTCGGAGGACAGAAATTATTAAATATTAAAGCATTAGACCTATCACTAAAATCTTCAGTCATCCAAAAGTTATACTTAAATCCGAACTGGTTCTCAAGCAAATTAGTAAGATTGTCTCACCCACTGTTCAAGAAAGGCCTTTTTCCCTTTATTCAGATTACAACCTCTCACTTTCAGTTATTTGAAAAGGAAATAATCTCCCAAATGTCACTATTTCTAAAACAAGCCATAGAAAGTTGGTTGCGATTTCAATTTAATCCTCCAGAAACGACAGAACAAATAATGCAACAAATATTGTGGTTAAATTCAAATATACTAATTGACAAAAAACCTTTATTTTTTGACAGAATGTTTAAAAAAGGTATAATCTTCGTAAATGATATCATCGGTAGGACTGGTGGAGTTATGTCGCACATGCAGCTAACAAAAACATATGGAAATGTCTGCTCTACCCAAAATTACAACCAAATAATTGCAGCCTTACCGCAAAAGTGGAAGAGGAAAGTTGAAGGGGGAGAAAGTAAGGAACTTGTCTGTCGGCCTTGCATTAAAGAACATAATTGGTTAAGTAAAACTGTGATAAATAAAAAAGTATATCAGTTTCACTTAAGGACCAAAGGATTGACAGCCGTCCCATATAGATTGCAAAATAGTTGGGAAGAGATCTTTGACGTACCGATCCCATGGCATAGTGTTTATGAACTGACACGCAAAACGACACCGGATTCAAAAATTAGAATCTTTCAATTTAAATTATTATATAAAATTCTTGCTACCAATAGAATGTTATTTATATGGGGGATACAATCTTCCCAGCTCTGCAGATTTTGCTGTGAAGAGATAGAATCATTAGATCATTTGTTTTGGTTCTGTCCATTTGTAGCTTGTTTTTGGACACAGGTCCAGGAATGGCTAAAGGATTGCAATATTTACCTGGAACTAACCTTGCAGATAGCATTACTGGGTGATCTGAAAAGTCATAGTCAATCAATCAATAATATAATAATACTTTTAGCAAAAATGTTTATTTTTAATTCACAATCTGTAGAAGCAATGAGAATAGAAAGGTTCAGAACTTTTGTAAAACATCACAGTACGGTTGAAATATATATGGCAAATAGAAATCCTATATGGATGGTGTTAAGAGATAGATGGGAGGTATTGAATAGAGTTGAAGGATGGGACTAATAACAAATAACAACAAATAATAACAAAGATAGCTAATAATGTAAGCATACTGTGTCCATAATAAGTATATAGGTTGTATGTTGGGAGCTTTTGGGAAAGAGCACAGTTAGAAAGATATGGCATTTAGAAGCAAACCGGATGGACATCATGAAAATGATCGGAGAGGTTGAGAGTAGAAGAAGTTCAGGAGCAAAAAAATAAATAAATAAATAAATATATATATATATATAAAAAAAAAATAATAATAATCAGCAATGCATTCTTTCTAAGCTAGTCATCACATCCAGTTATGAGAAAATAGACCCCCACAATCCCCCTTTTCAGACCCACTGGGTGTGAACCCAAAACAAGAAAACCCAAAATAAGAAATTTCAGGGAAATTTAGGATTCCCCGTATTGACACCCTCTAGGGTGTCACTCATTAAAATACAATAAAAACAAAAAGAATCACACTTTTATTAATAGGCAATAATGATAATAAAAAGGCTTTCAGTCCTTCCATCTACACCTAACTTGTACTGAGTTGGCTACCAGCCACCCAGGAATCCTTTACCTTCACATAAGGAAATACAAACATTCACAATGGTTAACTTGATTAATAAAGCATAAAACACAAACAGGGAAGTACATTTTGGCCCACTTTAGACACCCTCTAGGGTGTCACTCCACCAAGCCTGATAGGTCATATCCTTCATTCCTTAGGTCGGAGTCCAGGATTGGGCCGTATCTCACCATCTGTTGGGAAACCGCCTTCTCCATCTCCTTTCTCACCAACCCTCAGACACAGGGAATAAGACAACATCCA
Source organism: Coregonus lavaretus (assembly GCF_964263955.1). Classification (NCBI taxonomy): domain Eukaryota; kingdom Metazoa; phylum Chordata; class Actinopteri; order Salmoniformes; family Salmonidae; genus Coregonus; species Coregonus lavaretus. The sequence continues at coordinate 9,448,800 of NC_139993.1, forward strand.
CAAAGAACAAGTATACCCATAGAAGCTACAGTGAGGAAAAAAAGTATTTAGTCAGCCACCAATTGTGCAAGTTCTCCCACTTAAAAAGATGAGAGAGGCCTGTAATTTTCATCATAGGTACACGTCAACTATGACAGACAAATTGAGATTTTTTTTTCCAGAAAATCACATTGTAGGATTTTAAATAAATTTATTTGCAAATTATGGTGGAAAATAAGTATTTGGTCACCCACAAACAAGCAAGATTTCTGGCTCTCACAGACCTGTAACTTCTTCTTTAAGAGGCTCCTCTGTCCTCCACTTGTTACCTGTATTAATGGCACCTGTTTGAACTTGTTATCAGTATAAAAGACACCTGTCCACAACCTCAAACAGTCACACTCCAAACTCCACTATGGCCAAGACCAAAGAGCTGTCAAAGGACACCAGAAACAAAATTGTAGACCTGCACCAGGCTGGGAAGACTGAATCTGCAATAGGTAAGCAGCTTGGTTTGAAGAAATCAACTGTGGGAGCAATTATTAGGAAATGGAAGACATACAAGACCACTGATAATCTCCCTGGATCTGGGGCTCCACGCAAGATCTCACCCCGTGGGGTCAAAATGATCACAAGAACGGTGAGCAAAAATCCCAGAACCACACGGGGGGACCTAGTGAATGACCTGCAGAGAGCTGGGACCAAAGTAACAAAGCCTACCATCAGTAACACACTACGCCGCCAGGGACTCAAATCCTGCAGTGCCAGACGTGTCCCCCTGCTTAAGCCAGTACATGTCCAGGCCCCGTCTGAAGTTTGCTAGAGTGCATTTGGATGATCCAGAAGAGGATTGGGAGAATGCCATATGGTCAGATGAAACCAAAATATAACTTTTTGGTAAAAACTCAACTCGTCGTGTTTGGAGGACAAAGAATGCTGAGTTGCATCCAAAGAACACAATACCTACTGTGAAGCATGGGGGTGGAAACATCATGCTTTGGGGCTGTTTTTCTGCAAAGGGACCAGGATGACTGATCCGTGTAAAGGAAAGAATGAATGGGGCCATGTATCGTGAGATTTTGAGTGAAAACCTCCTTCCATCAGCAAGGGCATTGAAGATTAAACGTGGCTGGGTCTTTCAGCATGACAATGATCCCAAACACACCGCCCGGGCAACTAAGGAGTGGCTTCGTAAGAAGCATTTCAAGGTCCTGGAGTGGCCTAGCCAGTCTCCAGATCTCAACCCCATAGAAAATCTTTGGAGGGAGTTGAAAGTCCGTGTTGCCCAGCGACAGCCCCAAAACATCACTGCTCTAGAGGAGATCTGCATGGAGGAATGGGCCAAAATACCAGCAACAGTGTGTGAAAACCTTGTGAAGACTTACAGAAAACGTTTGACCTGTGTCATTGCTAACAAAGGGTATATAACAAAGTATTGAGAAACTTTTGTTATTGACCAAATACTTATTTTCCACCATAATTTGCAAATAAATTCATAAAAAATCCTACAATGTGATTTTCTGGATTTTTTCCCCTCATTTTGTCTGTCATAGTTGACGTGTACCTATGATAACAATTACAGGCCTCTCTCATCTTTTTAAGTGGGAGAACTTGCACAATTGATGGCTGACTAAATACTTTTTTCCCCCACTGTATAACTTCACCCAGAATAGTTACAACAATAGGTTTCCGTTTACCAAATATGTTATCAAACCAACCGTTTAGGGAGCTATCAATACCAGAGTTCTCAGCCAGTTCGTTCGCCAGTGTGGTGAGTCCCTGAAGCGCTTTGGTCACGGACCCGTCCGGTGCTGTATTGTTGGAGATTAAAGTACAACACATAGACCCAAACAGAACACAAACTCCGCCCCGCTCAGCCAAAAGCATATCTAAAGCTATTCTATTCTGCCATGCCATTAATCTAGTTGCCGCTGTCTGCTCAGCCAATCCCTTTATTGCATCACGAGTGTGGTTTATAAATCTTTGCTGGTTATAGTAAATATAAATTATCCAATCTACGTTTTTATTAATTGTTGACCACCAGAAAAGACTTGATTCAAACCCAGCTGCGATCTGATTCCTAGCTTTGAATTATTCTGGAACCCCTCGAGGTACTCCTATTCCATCAATATATATCCTTTCATCAAAGGATCCCGGGAGGAGGTCCTACTTTCTACGTGACAACTCACCAGTCTCTGACACGTTTGATTGTTTGCATATGTAGGTGAGTTCACAATCTGTTATCAACACACAACCATCAGATGTCAGCACGGGCCTGGTTTTGGTTCCTAACATCTGGCTGCAACAAAGAGGAGAGATTAGTTATGGTCTCTTTAGTTGTGATATTCTCTCTGTGGGAGCAGGAGCTAAGATGCCCTACCCTGTATCCTTTCTTACTAGTCCTAGAAAAACAATAATAAGAATCCCCTGAGACTTCAAACGGAGGCAACCTAGGTCGGGGTGACTTTGTTATCGGGGGATACAGATAGTGCAAGTTACTACAAGACTCCTTCACCACATTCCCAGGTGGCTTGAACAATTTAATCATGGAGGATAAACCTGACAGAGAGGTAAAGCCTGTCAAGGGGAACAGAGTAGTTGTTAACCTTGGTTTGGCTGTCCCACAGGCATAACAGTCCTCTTTAGACATAGTTCTTGCCGTATACTAAATCCATTCCAACCACAGGTTAAGATCTCCACACCCTGTTTTGGGGATCTATTTTCTCATAACTGGATGGGATGACTAACTTAGAAAGAATGCATTAATGATTAAAGCATAAAAGGTTTGTACTGTACTGATATAAATTGTTTCACCTAAAAACTGTGATTAATGTGAGGAGCTGTTTTAGGGAGTAGGGGGAGATAAGAACTTGTGTCTCCAAATACTAGACTACACTGCTTCTTTGTGATCTGTGAACCGTCCTTGAACGTAGGTACATAGAGTACAGTGGAACGGTGTCTATGGGTGCTGACTCTACAGGTTGTTATGATAACAACTTATGCCCGGCAACAGTGTGCAACAGTGGAGCGCCAAGGGACTGGGACCAGCCTGTGCGCCAACGGATTGGCTGAGTAAGTCTAAACCACGCTCAGTCTCTACTCTGATTGGCCAGCAGGGAGCGGGAACTATCTCTGTCAGATTATTTTAAGAAGAACTCATAACAATGGCTTAGTTCTCTGTATGCCCTGCGTGGTATTACAGTGAGCCCGTATACGAACTCTCATACTTACCATTTAAGCATTTGCATTAATAAATACTAGACTAACTTGGATAATGTGTAATGACCCCTTTTGTTCCTAATACCAGATTTGAATTGACACAACTTAACAATTGGTGACCTCTGACGTGATCTGGTAAAGGGACTTCGCTGGATATCGTCCGGCCCATTGGACATCTCTGTCATTGACGGTGTGTTTCACAAAGAGTCCAGACTACTAACAACAGGTAAGCAGACACCTATTGTTATATAACTGAAGTTCTGCACATTGGCTTTATCCAAATTAATTTTGTGAAACACCTGTTTGATGTAAGCGAACTAAATTATGAATTATTATGAGTAAATAAGAAATTGTCGCTATTGTGATATGCAAATGAATGGTAAATGTGAGTGTTAAACCCTGGTACCATAGAGTATTTGTGCTACCGGCAAGGTCCGTAACTGTGGAGTACGGCTAGGTTCGGAGACAATACTGACATTTATCGGCAAGGTCCGTAACTGCGAGAATACGGCTAGGTTCGGAGATACAGGGAATAATTGACTTAAGTAATTGCTATCGGCAAGGTTCGTAACTACGTCAGTACGACTAGGTTCGAAGAATTACATCGGCAAGGTCCGTAACTTCGAGGATACGGCTGGGTTCGGGAAATTTTAGATAATACTGGCGACTGGCAAGGTCCGTAACTTAGGGGTGCGGCTAGGTTCAGCGGAGTATTTTTATTACTTTTTTAGATAGGGAGAAAAATAGTAGGCGAGGTTGAATTTGATAATGTAAAGGTAAAATAAAAAATAATTAGTATGACTAAACTGAAACATTTGAACTGATATAATTGAACTGTAACGTTTGATGTTTGACATAGCTTAATACTGGTTCTAAGTAACTATGTTGAAGCAATTTGGTTTATTATTTGATTTAACGTTTGATGTTTGACATAGCATAATACTGGTTTTAAATAAATATGTTGAAGCAATTTGGTTTATTATTTGATTTAACGTTTGATGTTTGACATAGCATAATACTGGTTTTAAATAATTAATTTGAAGTGATATGGTTTATCGCTTGATTTGACATAACAACCATTGGTTAAATATTTGAAACACTTTGGTTTATTCATTCGATTTACCATTTGATGTGTGGCGCTTGATTTGACATAACAACCATTGGTTAAATAATTGAAACACTTTGGTTTATTCGTTCGATTTACCATTTGATGTGTGGCGTTTGATTTGACATAACAACCATTGGTTAAATAATTGAAACACTTTGGTTTATTCGTTCGATTTACCATTTGCTGTGTGGCGTTTGATTTGACATAACAACCATTGGTTAAATAATTGAAACACTTTGGTTTATTCGTTTTGATTTACCATTTGATGTGTGGCACTGTAAGAATACTGCTTTCAAATAATTAGGCTGAAATAATCTGGCACCGAGTTTAACTAATTAGGTGGGAATAATTTGATTTAAATAAATAGATAGACGTACTTTAAATAACTAAATAACGGACGAATATTACAAATTAAAACGAAAAACATGACTACCAGTGGAGAAGCGGAAAGAATATTGAAGGCTCTAAAATCCACACTTGAAACAAACGGAGGAAAAGATGGAAGGGAATGGAGCAGGCGAGGAGAGAAACTCTATAAGGAATGGATAGACGATGGTTGTATACTGTCCCCCGATGGCGTGCCTGTAGAAGGCGAACCAGGGAGCATACTGGAGACGTTGAAGCGGAAAACCCAGAAAGCAGAAGGTGAATGGAAGGAGAGCCCGGCAGTGGCAAGATTAAAGACGCAATGGAGAAAGCAAAGCTAAAGGAGCGGATTGGCCTAGCAATGCTTGGAAAATTGAAGAAACTGTGGGAGGAGAAAACAGGACAGAAGGAAAGGACCCGTTTATACCAACCCCTACCAACAGCGCCACCACCATATGACGACCACCCAAAAACAATGGCTCCGGTTCTGGATATAGCGGGAAAAGTCCACTATCAACAAAGGACTGATGAGGAGGAAGAAGGAATGTGGGTCAGAAAGAGTGATATGACTGACAGAAGGGGAGAAGTGGATGTACTTCTAAAAGCTGCAAAAGCGCTAGAAAAAGGAGTGTTTGAACTGAGTAGAATCGAGGGAGAGACGGGGAGCAGATGCGGAACAGAAGGAGGAGGGAGTGTTGACGGTGATGGTGAGAGTGAGAAGGAAGAGAGAATGAGCCTAACTGGAGGAAACGTAAGGGGTGGTCTAGCCCAGGGGGAGTGGCAACGAAACAAGGATGCTGAAGAAGGGGAAAGGAGGGAGAGACTTGAGAGACAGAGAGATGAAGAACGACTGGAAAAGTTGAAGATGATAAAAGAGGAAGTACGACACCAGGAAGCACAATTGCACAAGTTAAAGATGGAGCTCGAAGCGAACAAAAACAGAAGTGAAAGTGAACGCTCACCAGTAAGGGGACACTGTATTGACCTCAGAGACGGGGAAGAGAGTGAGGAGGAAAGAGTGAAACAACAAAAACTCATATGTGGAGCTTTTGATGGAGACATATGGGACAACAATGATGGACCCGCGTACCACACCCGAGCCAGGGCCCAGTCCAGAGAAGGACACAAAGGGGGGCAGTACCCGTTGAGGGAGACCAAAGGGGGGGCCTCAGTTTACAAGCCATGGGCCTACAGAGACATACAGACACTGGTGGACAGTCTCCCCCAACCTGAAGAATCTGGACACAGATGGGTGAAGGCTTTTGAGAGTCTCACCGCAGCGGATGAACTCACCATAGGTGATATGGTTACTGTAATGAACAGGTGTATGGGTGACCAGGAATGCAAAGAGATAATGACCTCTGGGGGACTGAGAGGACAAGTGGGGTCGGCTACAAGATTTGACCCCCACCGCAGTGACGTATGGGACGCCATAAGGAGGAAGTATCCTACCCAGGCCAGACCCGAACTGATGAGAACTCTGACATTGAATGACGATGAAACCATACCAGCATACATGAAGAGGGCTAAGTGCCTCTGGAGGCAAGCGTGGAATGAAGAACCAGGAAAAGACACCATGAAGCACCTCTTCCTAACAAACTGCTTGGGGGGACTCCCGGATCAGGCTCAAGTTGAATGTGAAAAAGTTGTGGCAATCACCGCAAAATCGATTCCGGAATTCACCGAGATAGCACAACACATTTACATTTACATTTACGTCATTTAGCAGACGCTCTTATCCAGAGCGACTTACAAATTGGTGCATTCACCCTATAGCCAGTGGGATAACCACTTTACAATATCTATTTTTTTTTAGAGAGGGGGGGGGGGGGGGGGGGGGTAGAAGGATTACTTTATCCTATCCCAGGTATTCCTTAAAGAGGTGGGGTTTCAAATGTCTCCGGAAGGTGGTAAGTGACTCCGCTGTCCTGGCGTCGTGAGGGAGCTTGTTCCACCATTGGGGTGACAGAGCAGCGAACAGTTTTGACTGGGCTGAGCGGGAACTATGCTTCCGCAGAGGAAGGGGAGCCAGCAGGCCAGAGGTGGATGAACGCAATGCCCTCGTTTGGGTGTAGGGACTGATCAGAGCCTGAAGGTACAGAGGTGCCGATCCCCTCACAGCTCCATAGGCAAGCACCATGGTCTTGTAACAGATGCGAGCTTCAACTGGAAGCCAGTGGAGTGTGCGGAGGAGCGGGGTGACGTGAGAGAACTTGGGAAGGTTGAACACCAGACGGGCTGCGGCATTCTGGATGAGTTGTAGGGGTTTAATGGCACAGGCAGGGAGCCCAGCCAACAGCGAGTTGCAGTAATCCAGACGGGAGATGACAAGTGCCTGGATTAGGACCTGTGCCGCTTCCTGTGTAAGGCAGGGTCGTACTCTCCGAATGTTGTAGAGCATGAACCTGCAGGATCGGGTCACCGCCTTGATGTTAGCGGAGAACGACAGGGTGTTGTCCAGGGTCATGCCAAGGCTCTTCGCACTCTGGGAGGAGGACACAACGGAGTTGTCAACCGTGATGGCGAGATCATGGAACGGGCAGTCCTTCCCCGGGAGGAAGAGCAGCTCCGTCTTGCCAAGGTTCAGCTTGAGGTGGTGATCCGTCATCCATACTGATATGTCTGCCAGACATGCAGAGATGCGATTCGCCACCTGGTTATCAGAAGGAGAAAGATTAGTTGTGTATCGTCAGCGTAGCAATGATAGGAGAGGCCATGTGAGGATATGACAGAGCCAAGTGACTTGGTGTATAGGGAGAATAGGAGAGGGCCTAGAACTGAGCCCTGGGGGACACCAGTGGTGAGTGCACATGGTGCGGAGACAGCTTCTCGCCACGCCACTTGGTAGGAGCGACCGGTCAGGTAGGACGCGATCCAGGAGTGAGCCGCGCCGGAGATGCCCAGCTCGGAGAGGGTGGAGAGGAGGATCTGATGGTTCACAGTATCAAAGGCAGCAGACAGGTCTAGAAGGACAAGAGCAGAGGAAAGAGAGTTAGCTTTAGCAGTGCGGAGAGCCTCCGTGACACAGAGAAGAGCAGTCTCAGTTGAATGACCAGTCCTGAAACCTGACTGGTTTGGATCAAGAAGGTCATTCTGAGAGAGATAGCAAGAGAGTTGGCTAAAGACGGCACGCTCAATAGTTTTGGAAAGAAAAAAAAGAAGGGATACTGGTCTGTAGTTGTTGACATCAGTGGGATCGAGTGTTGGTTTTTTGAGAAGGGGTGCAACTCTCGCTCTCTTGAAGACGGAAGGGACATAGCCAGCGGTCAAGGATGAGTTGATCAGCGAGGTGAGGTAGGGGAGAAGGTCACCGGAGATGGTCTGGAGAAGAGAGGAGGGGATGGGGTCAAGCGGGCAGGTTGTTGGGCGGCCTGCAGTCACAAGTCGCAAGATTTTATCTGGAGAGAGAGGGGAGAAAGAAGTCAAAGCATAGGGTAGGGCAGTGTGAGCAGGACCAGCAGTGTCATTAGACTTAACAAACGAGGATCGGATGTCGTCAACCTTCTTTTCAAAGTGGTTGACGAAGTCATCCACAGAGAGAGAGGAGGGGGGGGGGGGGATTCAGCAGGGAGGAGAATGTGGCAAAGAGCTTCCTAGGGTTAGAGGCAGATGCTTGGAATTTAGAGTGGTAGAAAGTGGCCTTAGCAGCAGAAACAGATGAAGAAAATGTAGAGAGGAGGGAGTGAAAATATGCCAGGTCGGCAGGGAGTTTAGTTTTCTTCCATTTCCGCTCCGCTGCCCGGAGCTCTGTTCTGTGAGCTCGCAATGAGTCATCAAGCCACGGAGCTGGAGGGGAGGACCGAGCCGGCCGGGAGGATAGGGGACACAGAGAGTCAAGGGATGCAGAAAGGGAGGAGAGGAGGGTTGAGGAGGCAGAATCAGGAGATTGGAGGGAGAAGGATTGAGCAGAGGGAAGAGATGATAGGATGGAAGAGGAGAGAGTAGTGGGAGAGAGAGAGCGAAGGTTGCGGCGGCGCATTACCATCTGTGTAGGGGCAGAGTGAGTAGTGTTGGAGGAGAGCGAGAGAGAAAAGGATACAAAGTAGTGGTCGGAGACATGGAGGGGAGTTGCAGTGAGATTAGTAGAAGAGCAGCATCTAGTAAAGATGAGGTCAAGCGTATTGCCTGCCTTGTGAGTAGGGGGGGACGGTGAGAGGGTGAGGTCAAAAGAGGAGAGGAGTGGAAAGAAGGAGGCAGAGAGAAATGAGTCAAATGTAGACGTAGGGAGGTTGAAATCCCCCAAAACTGTGAGGGGTGAGCCATCGTCAGGAAAGGAACTTATCAAGGCGTCAAGCTCATTGATGAACTCTCCAAGGGAACCTGGAGGGCGATAGATGACAAGGATATTAAGCTTAAATGGGCTAGTGACTGTGACAGCATGTAATTCAAATGAGGAGATAGACAGATGGGTTAGGGGAAAAATTGAGAATGTCCACTTGGGAGAGATGAGGATTCCTGTGCCACCACCCCTCTGACCAGATGCTCTCGGGGTATGCGAGAACACATGGTCAGACGAGGAGAGAGCAGTAGGAGTAGCAGTGTTTTCAGTGGTAATCCATGTTTCCGTCAGCGCCAGGAAGTCGAGGGACCGGAGGGTAGCATAGGCTGGGATGAAGTCAGCCTTGTTGGCAGCAGAACGGCAGTTCCAGAGGCTGCCTGAGACCTGGAACTCCAGGTGTGGGGTGCGTGCAGGGACCACCAGGTTAGAGAGGCAGCAGCCACGCGGTGTGAGGCGTTTGTGTAGCCTGTGCGGAGAGGAGAGAACAGGGATAGGCAGAGGCATAGTTGACAGGCTGTAGCAAATGGCTACAATAATGCAGAGGAGATCGGAATGAAATGAACTAAACATCTGGGAAAGGAGAGAGTAGGGCCTCCCTCACCAAAACTCCCAAATATAACTCTCCCAACTTCCACCTCAGAAACTATAATTGTTTCACTGAACCACCCGAATAAAACTCTCCCAACTTCCACTTTAGAACTTCCAAATTAGAATTGTTGTGAACTACAGCGGTTCAATGTTTCAAGGAATAGACTCAACTTACTTTATTCAGCTAGCTAACTATGACGCCATAGCTAACTAGCATGCTAGCATCCAATAACACACAGTTTAGCACCAATACTTGGTTACAACAAACTACCAATAGTGTGTTAACACACTAAACAGATAATTCGTGTCCGTGTCTAGTTCCTTTCATAAAGCAGCAATAATTAAATGTTGGCTAGCTAGCACAACAGCCCACGATGCCTACCTACAATACCTAACTACAATCTAAATACATAGTTTAAGCCTTACTCGACAAAGCCCAAGCTATGTGTAAAGCCAAACTTACCCGACGCCAGCTGTCTGGGTGGCAGACAAGAAGACATTGGTCTTCTGCAATCAGTAGCTGTAATTAAGTACAGTAGCTACTAACTACCTAACGTTAATGCCTCGGATAATGAGGTTAGAAAAACAGCTGAATGGTAGGTAGCTAGCTGGCTTAATTACAGGTACTCTTAAGCGTGAAATAACATTGGAAACAACTATCCACAGTTGCTAAAAGTTACCAGTAGCTACCCGCTAGCTAGCTAGCTTTATTGGTCCAGGTAGTGGGTTAGCTAGCCTCGTGCTTCGCCGGGCTCCGCCGAATACAATACTTACCTACAATAATTACCTACAATAACCTACAATAACTAGCTAAGTAAACTACCTACAATACCTAACTACAATACCTACCTACAATCTAAATACATGGTTTAAGCTTTACTCAACACCATATAAGAAGCCAAGCTTACCTCCTGCTAGAGAAAACACAACATCTCCCGACCACTCCTCGCTAAATCACCATGTGGAACGACAGAGAGAGGGTAAGCGAAAGGAAGAGGATGAACTCAACCAACTTCAGAAGAAGGTTCTGAAGAAGCAACTGACAGAGGACAAGCCAGGAAAACAAATGGTGGTAGCCAGTACCCCAACATCTAATCCTACCACTCCTGCACCCGGAAATGATACTGTTGCTGCAGTTACTGCTGTAATACAGGCAATGACGGGAATGATGGCACCTTCTGGTCCTCCTGGATATGGTGCACCCGCATACCAGCAACCCTATGTACCGCCACGACAACAGGGATACACCCCTAGATATGTTGACCAAGGGTGTTTTAACTGTGGGATGCATGGCCACCTGGCAAGACACTGTTATCTCCCAAGCCAGGGACAACAAAGAGGGAGGGGTTACATGGGACAGCCCAGAAGACAAGCACCGAGATGCCAGCAAGGACGGGGAAGCTGGCAAGGAGGAGGAATGCCAGTCCAGCAGCACCAACCACCACAACAGCAGAACCGAAAACAAGACCCAGCAGTGCCTAACGCTGCCCTCCTGCCCAGCATGTCATGGCTGGGTGACGAACACAATTACCAATGAAGCTGCCCAGAAACCCATAAGGATCCCACCACCAACATTTACACTTTCCCACCAGGTTCAGAGCCGGTAGTGACATGTTTGATTGAAGGAAGACAACATAATATGCTGATTGATACAGGATGTACATGGTCTTCTGTACAAGCAACATATCAACTCACTACCAAAACACAAGCTTTCTCTGGGGTTTCTGGGGCTATTATGAGAAAGCCATACACAGTTCCATTGGAGGTTGTATGGGATGACCTACAGGTTACCCATCAGTTACTATACAACCCGGAATGCTAGTTGGGGCTCATGGGGAGGGACCTGCTTTCCAAACTGGGATGTAGTATCTATTGTAACCAGGAGGGCCTACACGCATCCATCACGCCCATTGATGAACTCATGCCAGTAATCATGGAAAAACTCTCCGACCCCCCTCACATGCTATATGTGGGAACACACCTAAACGAGGAAGATGAGGAGGAAGCATATGTTTACTGGCTGAAGCTCATGGATACTGACCCTGATGCTCCCCGAGTATGCAGAGAGTTCCAACTATGGAAGGCCTGGATACAGACCTTAAATGCATACAATCCACCTGAGGACCCTCCGCACATGACAATGAACTATACAAGGGACTTGGATGAAGCATATGATGAAGCCTGGGAGGAGGAAATGGACGATAGGCGCCCGATTGTGACCAGCAATCATATGTACATACTCAAAGAAGGGGTGGCTACCAGCTGCATGGTCATGGATGGAGACGTGGTGCTCACAGACAAATGGTTTGCTCTTCCTAGTGATTCTGTGCCGCATGTTACCCTTCTCGTGGGATTTGGATATGAGGCAAGATCTCTGGGACCTGCAGTAAAGGCAGCAAGTTGCCTACGGTGGAACAAAACCTCTTGTTACAAAGTGGAAAGCGCATTCCTTGATGGAAATCAAGTATGGAGAATTAAACTCAATGTGGATGATGTGTCAAAACCAGAGGTTGTGAGGAGATCACGTTACCATGGCAGGGAGATGACCGATCATCCGGATACTCCTAACATTTTCAATCAACTACCAGAGGAACTGTGGACAACAAGTGCTGAAGATGTGGGGCTGGTTGATGTAGAACCAGTGGTTGTCTCCATTCGAAAGGAAAGTGAACTCACTGTCCCAGTTCACAAATCTCAATACCCTCTCAGTGAAGAGAAGACGAGGGGAATTGAGCCTACGATATCAGGACTCCAAAAAGGACAGGTTATATATCCAACCTATTCTGCGTGGAATACACCCATCCTTCCAGTGAAGAAAGGTGACACTGGGAAATGGAGGATGGTGCAGGACTTCAGACCACTCAACGAAGTAACTGTACCAGATGTTCGACCTGTACCAGACTCATATCTGGCCTTACAGAACATTTCACCCACCCAAGATTGGTTTACAGTTGTGGATCTCGCCAATGCATTTTTCTGCATCCCATTACATCCAGAGTCCCAGACACTTTTTGCATTTACCTACAGAGGGCAGCAATTTACGTATTCCCGGAAGGGACAAGCTGTGTCTGTGGCCCAGAGGACCTCCATCTTGGAACATCCCAAACCCACTACTGTACAACACCTTTTGTCATTTCTTGGCCTTAATGGATACAGCAGAACACACGTGCCAGAATACTGTCTTAAAGTGGAACCACTGCGGGCAATCTTGAGAGAAGCAGGAAACAGAAACCTCACAGCAGTCCTTAAGTGGACTCCAGAGGCAGAGGCAGCTTTAATCCAACTCAAACAGACGCTAGCACAGGCTGAAGCACTGTCCTTACCCGATTACACCACGCCATTCTGTTTGGATGTTTCTGAGCAGGATGGTTGTGTACATTCCATCCTGTATCAGAAACAAAAGGGGGAGAGAAGAGTGTTACACTACTACAGCGCGAAACGGGACAACATTAAAACAGGACAAACTGACTGTGCCAGACACATGGCTGCCATTGCAAAAGCTATTGGTAAAACAGCCCACATTGTGATGAGACATCCACTTGAAATCAATACAGATCATGGGGTGACCGCTTTTATAGGCTCCAAACTTTTCACACTGTCCAGTAAAAGAAAATCCAGCATAACAAAGGCCATCACTGCAAAGCACATTACATATGTGACAACAGCAACCAATATGACCGATGGTATGGGTCTTGGAGAACCACATGTCTGTGAGGATAGAGCAGCCAAACAGATCAAAGTCCGAATGGACCTGCAAAACTCACCCTTGGAGGGGAACAAAATCACCCTGTTCACTGATGGATGCTGCTACAGGTCAAAGGACCCAAAGGAAGGAAACACTGCTGCCTATGCAGTGGTGAAACAAGACACAGAAGGAGGACATTAAGTAATGGAAGCAGAGAAACTTGGTCCCAATGAAGCTTCAGCACAGCTAGCTGAACTTAGGGCGTTGAGGAGAGCTCTACAACTAAGTGAAGGAAAGAATGTGGACATCTTACACAGACTCTGCCTATGCACATGGCATTGCACACATTGATGGACCACAGTGGATGAGGAGAGGATTTGTGACCAGCTCAAATGAGCCCATCAAACACAAGGTTGAAGTACAGAAGTTAATTGATGCAATCCAGCTTCCAAACGAGTGGCAATAATGAAGTGCAAAGGTCACAGCAGAGAAAGCACCAGAGTGCGTGAAGGAAATGATCGGGCTGATCAAGCAGCAAAGGATGCAGGAGGATACACTGCCCAGCAGATGGTGCAACCAGCCACTCAAGGACAGGAGGAGTTGACGACAGACACAGTAAGACAGTTGCAAGAAGCAGCAGGCGCCTACGAACAGAACGTATGGAGCAGACAGGGAGCAAGGCAAGACCATCATGGGATTTGGAGATCTCACACAGGAAAAACAGTGGGACCTGCAAAACTCCTCAGATCAATCTTAAGGGAAGAGCATGAGAAGGCTCATGGAGGATGGAAAAGTGTCACAAAATCAGTTGAGAAAGCATGGTGGCATCCACACATGTTGGACATGGCAAGAGAGACATCAGAGAGCTGTGAAGTGTGCAAACAATACAACAACAAAGTGTCACTTTGTCACTTTGTCACTGATGCACCATTTCAAGACGTTTGCATAGACTTCACGGACATGGGACAGGACAACAGAGTGGAAGGAAAAAGGTACCTGTTGGTAATGGTGGACAGATTCACCAGATGGGTGGAAGCCATCCCCACAGCAAGAGAAGACGCAAAGGCCGTGATTAAGTGGTTGAGGCAAGACCTCATTCCAAGGTTTGGAGTCCCGCGAATGATCCGTTCCAACAATGGTACCCATTTCAAGAATGAACACCTGAGAGAGGTAGAACAGGCCCTAGGGATCACTCACTGTCAAACACCAACCTGTGCAAAGCCCTAAGTTTGATTTTCCCCGAGGTTCCCCCACAAAAGGCACCTGCGGGAGTTCAGGCTTATGGAGGTAATTACAGTTGCATTACTGGAACAGGTAAGGGTGTTAACTATGGTAGGCTACCACCAGGGGACTGTGCTGTGAATGTAACTATGAACAGCACTTGGCCAGTAGAGGGTAAAACCCAGACAAAGGGGGTGGCTGATGTGTGGTGGATCTGTGGGCCAAATAGAAAGCTAACCCCGATTCTAAAGGTGGGCTGGCAGGGCACGTGTGCATTAGCTAGTTTGATTGTACCACTGACCATTATTGATGTTTCCTCAGACCAACTTTTGGGGATTGCCCAGCTAGCCCCAGACAGAGAGAGAATGAGGCGGGGGAGACGTAGTGCCCCATGGTCAGCAGGAGAAGAGATCCACTCTAACCTGTTGGGGTGCCTGTGGGAATACCATTACAGTTCCAGGCACCGAACAGGAATGATGGGTTGTGGCATTTGTTGCCAATCATAGGACCTGCCATAGATGTGGCTAAACAGCGATCTTGGATAAATTACATCTATTATAACCAACAGTGATTTGTTAACTACACACGCACTGCCCTGACTGGAATGTCCGAACAACTAGAGGCCACCTCTAGGGTGGCTAGGCAAAATAGACTAGCACTTGACATGTTGCTTGCTAACCAAGGGGGTGTGTGTAAGATGTTTGGGGAACAATGCTGTACGTTTATTCCTAACAAGACTACTTCTGACGGGAGCATCACAAAGGCCCTTGTTGGCCTGGATAAGTTGTCAGCAGAAATGAAGAGCATGGCTGGAGTGGAGAGTGGTGGGCTGTTCTCCTGGTTGAGTGACTGGTTCGGTAAGTATTCTTCTATGGTGGTTACTGGATTTCTGACCCTAGTGATTGTGTTTTTGCTGTTAATGTGTTGTGCTGCTTGCATCATCCCCTGTCTCAGGAAGTCAGTGGTAGGAGTGGTGCAGGCGTCAGGTATGATGCCGTTGTTACCGGCCCAGGATGATGCGGATGACTCTGCTACTGACTCTGAGACCAAGCTGGATGATCCATGGTTTGCCTGGAGGTTAGGTGGAGGGGAGAAATAGAGTGTTAAAATTATTATTATTATTATTATTTTTTTTTTTAATGTGATTTAATTTCCATATCCTGTTATTCTCAGGGTTGTTTATATTCTGTTCAAACTGTTATTTGGAGTGTAAATGGTGTCAACAGAGGGAATCCAAAATTTTCTCTTAAAATTTTTCTGAATCCCACCCTAGTCTAAAGGGGGTCAACATTTACTTCCCTGTTTGTGTTTTATGTTTTAATATTCTTGTGTTTTGTGTTCTATTAATCCTGTGTTTTATGACTTATTATTCAAGTTAACCATTTTGTTTGTATTGTATTTTAATGAATGACACCCTGTGTTTTCTTATTTTGGGTTCACACCCAGTGGGTGTGAAAAGGGGGATTGTGGGGATCTATTTTCTCATAACTGGATGAGATGACTAACTTAGAAAGAATGCATTAATGATTAAAGCATAAAAGGTTTGTACTAATAAGGGGAACAGAGTAGTTGTTAACCTTGGTTTGGCTGTCCCACAGGCATAACAGTCCTCTTTAGACATAGTTCTTGCCGTATACTAAATCCATTCCAACCACAGGTTAAGATCTCCACACCCCGTTTTGGGGATCTATTTTCTCATAACTGGATGGGATGACTAACTTAGAAAGAATGCATTAATGATTAAAGCATAAAAGGTTTGTACTGTACTGATATAAATTGTTTCACCTAACAAGCTGTGATTAATGTGAGGAGCTGTTTTAGGGAGTAGGGGGAGATAAGAACTTGTGTCTCCAAATACTAGACTACACTGCTTCTTTGTGATCTGTGAACCGTCCTTGAACGTAGGTACATAGAGTACAGTGGAACGGTGTCTATGGGTGCTGACTCTACAGGTTGTTATGATAACAACTTATGCCCGGCAACAGTGTGCCATAGTGGGGAAGGGTGTCCAAGGGACTGGGACCAGCCTGTGCGCCAACGGATTGACTGAGTAAGTCTAAACCTGCTCAGTCTCTACTCTGATTGGCCAGCAGGGAGCGGGAACTATCTCTGTCAGAGTATTTTAAGAAGAACTCATAACAATGGCTTAGTTCTCTGTCTGCCCTGCGTGGTATTACAGTGAGCCCGTAATACGAACTCTCATACTTAACATTTAAGCATTTGCATTAATAAATACTAGACTAACTTGGATACTGTGTAATGACCTCTTTTGTTCCTAATACCAGATTTGAATTGACGCAACTTAACACCGTCTCCACCTGTACTACTTCCTTCAGGTCTACAGTTTGCACTATCTTCACCACAGCCCCGGTCTCACTACCTCCCTCAGAGAGGTTTACTCTATAGGGTGCCCCAGTTGAAGAGGATATCTCACTTGTCAGGTCTGTAACCTGTTTTAGCGTAATTCAGACTTTCAGACAGTACCTACCCTTATATGGGTCGCACTGCCATTTCTGGTAATTCCCTACTTTCACAATACTACACCTGTCCTTAAACTGTGTATGGAGATTGACATAACCCCCCCGCTCGGTATGAGCAACTACATAGTCCCAGGATGTACATGGTGACATACATATGGTGATGTCCTTCCCTACCGTCCCTAGTACTTCCCCTTTCCCTACGTCTAGCTGTCTCCTATGCCTTTGTAGACTGTGCTCAGGTATTATTTTATCAACTTGTGTTAGGTTAACTACTAGTGTGTGACATGCACCCAGGTGGATCTTTCAGCGATTCTTACAGCGAAGGCAGTTACCAACAGGATCTGATATAGACCTTCCCAACGGGGCTGCTTCCAGTTTTTGTTCTTTAGGGACTGGATGCTCACCAGTCTCCTGGTTAGATAGAGTGGGTCACCTTCTCCTTTAGTTCACCTTTGGGGCACAAAACCTCTGACATACGGGTGTGGTTAATAAACTATCTTCACACATACATGTTCAGCTCTCAATTTCTATTCTTGTTTTTTTTTTTTTTTTAAGTATTTTGTCCTCTCCTTCATATATATTTATTATTTAATCCTACCATCCCCCTTTTGACACATGATTTGCCCATGTGTCAATATTACCACCTACCTAAACAATCACTTAGATAATATTGGTAATTCATTATCCAATTGCCATCCCTCCACTCTGTCACACCCTGGTTCTGGGACTCATTATGTTGAGCCAGGGTGTGTGCATTTCTATGTGTTCATTTTCTAGTTTGGGTGTTCTAGGTTGTCTCTGTCTATGTTTGGTCAATGACTCCCAATCGGAGGTAACGAGTGTCAGCTGTCGGCTCGTTATCTCTGATTGGGAGCCATATTTAATCTGTATGTTTTCCTGTGGGTGTTGTGGGTTTTTGTTCCTTAGTCGGTCAGTGTAACCGTTGGACTTTACGAATCGTGTTTTGTTTGTTATTAAGATACTTTAATTAAATAAAGTCATGTTTCTTTCACACGCTGCGCCTTGGTCTACTACTCCTTTTGAAGACGATCGTGACAGAAAAACCCACCATACCAAGACCAAGCAGCGTGTCCAGGAGCAGGCAGCCTGGACGTGGGAGCAGATCTTGGACGGGCAGGGGTCCTGGACCTGGGAGGAAATCCTGGCCGGGATGGATCGCCGGCCATGGAGTGAGACGGTGGAGGCGCGCCGTAGAGAGGAGCTACGGCGTGATCAGGGTCGTCGTCGGATGGGGAGTATCCAGGAGGCCACCAGGCCAGGGGTACACCGCCCTGTACGTCCTGTGCGGATGCCTCACACAGAGTGTGTGAGGGTAGGCATTCAGCCAGGACGGGTGGTGGCCGCTGTTCACTCCAGGCCTCCTATCCGTCTCCACAGCCCGGTCCGGCCTGTTCCTGCCACCCGCACCAAGTCTACGGTGCGCGTCGCCAGCCCGGTCCGGCCTGTTCCTGCCACTCACACCAAACCTACGGTGCGCGTCGCCAGCCCGGTCCGGCCTGTTCCTGCCACCCGCACCAAGTCTACGGTGCGCGTCGCCAGCCCGAACCGGCCTGTTCCTGCAGCCTGGACGTGGGAGCAGATCTTGGACGGGCAGGGGTCCTGGACCTGGGAGGAAATCCTGGCCGGGATGGATCGCCGGCCATGGAGTGAGACGGTGGAGGCGCGCCGTAGAGAGGAGCTACGGCGTGATCAGGGTCGTCGTCGGACGGTCGTGAGTCAACCCCAGAAAATTTTTAGGGGGGGGCACACGGCATGGACGACGGGGCTGACGGAGGCAAGGATGGGGAGTATCCAGGAGGCCACCAGGCCAGGGGTACACCGCCCTGTACGTCCTGTGCGGATGCCTCACACAGAGTGTGTGAGGGTAGGCATTCAGCCAGGACGGGTGGTGGCCGCTGTTCACTCCAGGCCTCCTATCCGTCTCCACAGCCCGGTCCGGCCTGTTCCTGCCACCCGCACCAAGTCTACGGTGCGCGTCGCCAGCCCGGTCCGGCCTGTTCCTGCCACTCACACCAAACCTACGGTGCGCGTCGCCAGCCCGGTCCGGCCTGTTCCTGCCACCCGCACCAAGTCTACGGTGCGCGTCGCCAGCCCGAACCGGCCTGTTCCTGCCACCCGCACCAAGTCTACGCTGCGCGTCGCCAGCCCGGTCCGGCCTGTTCCTGCCACCCGCACCAAGTCTACGGTGTGCGTCGCCAGCCCGGTCCGGCCTGTTCCTGCTCCACGCACTAGAACTACGGTGTGCGTCGCCAGCCCAGCCCGGCCTGTTCCTGCTCCACGCACTAGAACTACGGTGTGCGTCGCCAGCCCAGCCCGGCCTGTTCCTGCTCCACGCACTAGAACTACGGTGTGCATCGCCAGCCCAGCCCGGCCTGTTCCTGCTCCACGCACTAGAACTACGGTGTGCGTCGCCAGCCCGACCCGGCCTGTTCCTGCCACTCGCACCAAACCTACGGTGCGCGTCGCCAGCCCGGTCCGGCCTGTTCCTGCTCCACGCACTAGAACTACGGTGTGCGTCGCCAGCCCAGCCCGGCCTGTTCCTGCTCCACGCACTAGAACTACGGTGTGCGTCGCCAGCCCGACCCGGCCTGTTCCTGCCACTCGCACCAAACCTACGGTGCGCGTCGCCAGCCCGGTCCGGCCTGTTCCTGCCACCCGCACCAAGCCTACGGTGTGCGTCGCCAGCCCGACCCGGCCTGTTCCTGCCACTCGCACCAAACCTACGGTGCGCGTCGCCAGCCCGGTCCGGCCTGTTCCTGCCACTCGCACTAAGCCAGGGGTGCGAGAAGTCAGCCTGGTAAGGCCCGTTCCTCCTCCACGCACCAAGTCTACGGTGCGCGTCGCCAGCCCGACCCGGCCTGTTCCTGCCACCCGCACCAAGTCTACGGTGCGCGTCGCCAGCCCGGTCCGGCCTGTTCCTGCCACCCGCACCAAGTCTACGGTGTGCGTCGCCAGCCCGGTCCAGCCTGTTCCTGCTCCACGCACTAGAACTACGGTGTGCGTCGCCAGCCCAGCCCGGCCTGTTCCTGCTCCACGCACTAGAACTACGGTGTGCGTCGCCAGCCCAGCCCGGCCTGTTCCTGCTCCACGCACTAGAACTACGGTGTGCGTCGCCAGCCCAGCCCGGCCTGTTCCTGCTCCACGCACTAGAACTATGGTGTGCGTCGCCAGCCCGACCCGGCCTGTTCCTGCCACTCGCACCAAACCTACGGTGCGCGTCGCCAGCCCGGTCCGGCCTGTTCCTGCCACCCGCACCAAGCCTACGGTGTGCGTCGCCAGCCCGACCCGGCCTGTTCCTGCCACTCGCACCAAACCTACGGTGCGCGTCGCCAGCCCGGTCCGGCCTGTTCCTGCCACTCGCACTAAGCCAGGGGTGCGAGAAGTCAGCCTGGTAAGGCCCGTTCCTCCTCCACGCACCAAGCCTACGGGGTGCGTCGTCAGCCCTGTCCGGCTCGTTCCTGCCCTCCACACCAAGTCTGTGGTGCGCGTCGCCAGCCCATTCCGGTCCATTCCTGTTCCACGCACCAAGCCAGGGGCGCGTGTCGTCAGTCCGGCTCCGGCCAGCGGGGCTAGACAGGACCAGGGGTACTTTGGGGGGTGTATCGGAGGGTGGTGGTCTAGGCCGGAGCCAGAACCGCCACCGAGGAGGTATGCCCGCCCAGCCCTCCCCTGTTTGGGGTTTTTGAGGCGCGGTCGCAGTCCGCGCCTTTAGGGGGGGGTACTGTCACACCCTGGTTCTGGGACTCATTATGTTGAGCCAGGGTGTGTGCATTTCTATGTGTTCATTTTCTAGTTTGGGTGTTCTAGGTTGTCTCTGTCTATGTTTGGTCAATGACTCCCAATCGGAGGTAACGAGTGTCAGCTGTCGGCTCGTTATCTCTGATTGGGAGCCATATTTAATCTGTATGTTTTCCTGTGGGTGTTGTGGGTTTTTGTTCCTTAGTCGGTCAGTGTAACCGTTGGACTTTACGAATCGTGTTTTGTTTGTTATTAAGATACTTTAATTAAATAAAGTCATGTTTCTTTCACACGCTGCGCCTTGGTCTACTACTCCTTTTGAAGACGATCGTGACACACTCTCTCTTCTGTTATTTTATGGTTCAAATCATATATATTATTACCAAATTATAATCTTCTTCACACTTTTCACAGTATTATAAATTACCCTCAACTTAGTAAAATAAACTATCTTAAAGTCCTCCTCTCATGCCTTTAGAATTTACTAGTATGGATGATTAATTAACACCAGAAAGTTAAAACAGAGTTCAGAGGGCATTGAAATTATTCAACAAACTGTTCCATCCCATAGTATACCAAACATTACCATTATTCTAAATATTTCATAAATGTTAGTTATCCCAAGTGTTCATTAAATTCTCATGACATTCATTCTTATAAGAAATCATAAATACCCCAAACTCAGCCAAAACCTAAAAAACTCCATAAAATTCACTGTGCGTGCTCCTCGAAGACCTATCACCCTTGACCTGCTGAAAAAAAATAAAAAAATTGAAACAACAAGGCTTTATAAACATCATACTAGGTGTGTTGTTTTTTGTTTGAAAAACCCAATTTGATTTGGTAGCTCACTTTTATGACCTAAATACTGCCTAACTTCACTACTGCTCCCCCTAGCCCTGGGCAACATTCCAATGAGATGAGCTAATCTCTTTCTCCTGGTTATAATCTAAAGATGGTAGTACACACAAAGCATGATACAGATATCCCCAGTCTTAACCCATCAATAATTGTTTGTATCAATCTAATTCCTCATAACTAATCCATAAAACCACTCAAAATTCCTCGAGTATACAAGGATTATTTAATTGATTACCCTAACTCTGCTACATGTGATCTCATCTCAAATGATCCATTATCAATTATTTGTTCAACCCCCTAGGAAAATCTGTCTCCCCTTCTATTGTTCCTGTCCCCCCTGTAAATGTCACACTTCACTTTTTTAGCCAATACAATCACGGTTACATCAAAAGTAATGCAATGTCTATATTAGGGTGTAAGGTAAATTATTCCTGTTTTCTTTTCAGCTAAACGTTTTATATCCCTCTGTTAATGGTATTTTCTCCCTAATATATCTTCATATTCTTCTCCTTTCCCTAAATGAGATTGAATCCCCTGCCTTTCCTCTGCTATCCTTCTATCATTACTGGATCAATGATAATAACTGTAATAACTATCAATAATAATTGTAATAACTATTACACATTATGTTGTGCCCTTTTTCTGATAATGTTATAATTGTAGCCTATTCCATCACTTTAGTTTAAAATATAAGTTTGTTTATGTAACAAATCCAGAACCCACCACAGGCTGGCGCTATTCCCCCAGCACAACAGCCAATGCCACTTGCATCCCCTGTTCCCCGTAACAAATTATCGTTCTAAGATTTACCAACTATTTGTATACACCACTGGCGTCAAGCAACCCATCGAATAAAGTAATAACAATTAGAATTTATCAAAGCACTGCCTTCCAGTCAAGCATTTAGACCACTTGAAATCCCACACCTCAACCCAACTCACTTTACTGTCTCTATTATTATTTTTATTTTTTCCGCTAACCAGAGCCATAAATTTCTCTCCTTTGTCCTCAACTCAATTTTCAGTTCGCTATTCAATTTCTTTAACTGTTCTCTCTGATTAGGCCCTAATTAATAAAACAAATACTTGCTATCGTTGATAAGCATACATTTAATGATATTCCTAACATTTGAACTCTCTCTCACCCCTCCCTTTACTCCTTCCTACACAACGGGGAAGGCGCAAGGGGACC
Source organism: Coregonus lavaretus (assembly GCF_964263955.1). NCBI lineage: Eukaryota > Metazoa > Chordata > Actinopteri > Salmoniformes > Salmonidae > Coregonus > Coregonus lavaretus. The sequence goes on from NC_139993.1 coordinate 9,471,536, forward strand.
TTGTAACATGTTTTCATAGACCTTTCTAGAATACTTCTACTTAAGCTATCTAATTCAACCTTTCACATGTCTCAATCCACATAGTAATCTAGGTCTATAGCCCCAATGCGAAAGCTTTACCCACTGTCCCTACCTGTGTTCGAACCAGGGACCCTCTCCATACATCGCCAGTCACTCCACACATTCCGCGATGCTTTCAAAGTAAATACTTCCAGTTCATAGAGCAAGTGACGTCACCAAATGAAAACTGCACTAGCTTTCACCTCATTCAACAACACAAAGTAATGCTCTCTCTCCCTTCACCCATTCCCTATTGAATAAGTGAGTTTTTCTATTTAACCCCAAAACACGCTACGTCCATTCAACATTACCAAACCAAATACTCAGTAGCATCCGGTCACCACCCACACCAGCCGTTGAATTCACTCATACACACAGACTTCACCTCATGCCACCGAAATGCCCAACAAAACATAATAGTTCAATGGAGCCCCCTATTGGCTCTCCACTATTTATACATTACTTCCATAACCACACCAGTCATAGTCCGATCACCCATCAAACCCCATCACATAATCAAACGGTACAATCTTAAACTCATATGGGGCGGCAGGTAGCCCAGTAACCAAGAGCACCGTGCCAGCAACCGAGAGGTCGCCGGTTCCAATCCCCGAGCCGACCAGGCGAAAAATCTGCCGATGTGCCCCTGAGCAAGGCACTCAACCCCAATCGCTCCCATAAGTCGCTCTGGACAAGAGCGTCTGCCAAATTACCGCAAATGTAAATATTCTCTACTTTCTCACCCATGATGTACGTCTACGTTCGGGTGAGCAAGTAGTACCTCTCAAACAATCGCCCGTGGTGTTCCCAGCCATCTACCAATCGACACAAATCACCCCCCTTTTCTCTCCTGACTCTTCAAAAGCCACACTCTCGCTGTCTCCAGCCCCTCCCCTCGCAACTCTCCCTTCTGTGTCCAGTGTGAACAGGCTTTGTCTGTTTTTCGTTTTAGCGTTTCCAATATTCTGCCGTTATTTAAAGTACTTTAGTCTATTTATTTAAATCAAATTATTCCCACCTAATTAGTAAATGTCAGTGCATATTTATATTTCAACGATAAACCGAATTATTTCAGTCTAATTATTTAACCAGTATTTTGCAGGGTCTAACATCAAACGTTAAATCAAATAATAAACCAAATATCCTCAACCCAAGCACCTAAAACCAGTTTTATGCTATGTCAAACATCAAACGCCACAGTTCAATCATATCAGCTCAAACGTTTCAGTTCAGTCACACTAGCCATTCATCACTTTACCTTTATGTTCCCAATTGTTATTAACGGGTTATACGGTTTAAGCAACCACAAACCCAACAGTTATTCACAAATTATTCAGTTTGGACAGCCACAGACGTCTTTAATTCCCAATTAGTTTTCTATCAAGGTATACAGGTTTATCATTCACACTCTCATGCATACGACAACACTCTGATCTTAGCCGTACCTAGCCTTTGCTGATACGTGTCAATAGCGTCACCCCTTTCTTAAAGAATTTTAAGTGCCTCCTATGAACCTAGTCATATCTAGTCTGAACTGATATGTGCCATAGCGTCGCACTGCCTATCTATTTAAAGTACCTCCTATGAACCTTAGCCATAGCGTCGCACTGTCTAATCCTACAATTCCCATGGGTTTAACCATCACAATTATCAAACATTTGCATAGTATATTATGAAATCGAAGTAGTATACTGTAATCGTTATTTGTAGTACAATAGGGTTCACTTACATCAAACAGGTGCTTCACAAAATTTATTTGGAAAAAGCCAATGTGCAGAACTTTAGTTACACAACAATAGGTGTCTGCTTACCTGTTTTTAGAAGCCCGGGCACTTTGTGAAACACACCGTCCGACGACAGCGATGTCCAATGGGCTGGATGAATTCCAGCGAAGTTCCGCTACCAGATCACAGTCGGAGGTCACCAATTGTTAGAAATAGCGTAATTCAAATCTGGTATTGGAATAAGAGAAAACATAATCAAGAGATATTCAATCCAAGCTAAATTTATTATATGCAAAATGTATGTATGATAAGTATGATGGTTCGTATACGGGCTCACTGAAATACCACGCAGGGCAGACAGAGAACTGATCCATTGTTACAGGTTGTTCTTTAATACCCTGACAGTGATAGTTCCCGCTCCTTGCTGGGCCTTTCAGGGTAGAGACTGAGCGTGGTTTAGACTTACTCAGCCAATCCGTTGGCGCACAGGCTGGTCCCAGACCCTTGGCGCTCCACTGTTGCCAGGTGTCTAGTTGTTTTGCAACTTATCCAGAAAGTCAGCACTTTTGCAGTACACATGTCCTTGAGTATGATGGTTTAACAAAGAGGCAGTGTGTATGTGTCTGTGAGAAATACAAGTCTGTCTCACCCTACTCCCTAACATCTCCTCACATGAATCACAGCTTGTTATGTGAAACAATTTATATCAGTACAGTACAAACCCATTATGTTTAATCATTAATGCATTCCTTCTAAGCTAGTCATCACATCTAGATCCCCACACTCCACAGATTTTCTATGGGACTAAGGTCTGGAGACTGGCTAGGCCACTCCAGGACCTTAATGTGCTTCTTCTTGAGCCACTCCTTTGTTGCCTTGGCCGTGTGTTTTGGGTCATTTTCATGCTGGAATACCCATCCACAACCCATTTTCAATGCCCTGGCTGAGGGAAGGAGGTTCTCACCCAAGATTTGATGGTACATGGCCCCGTCCATCGTCCCTTTGATGCGGTGAAGTTGTCCTGTCCCCTTAGCAGAAAAACACCCCCAAAGCATAATGTTTCTACCTCCATGTTTGACGGTGGGGATGGTGTTCTTGGGGTTAGAGGCAGCATTCCTCCTCCTCCAAACACGGCGAGTTGAGTTGATGCCAAAAGCTTGATTTTGGTCTCATCTGACCACAACACTTTCACCCAGTTCAGATAATTCAGATGTTCATTGGCTATCTTCAGACAGGCCTGTATCCGTGCTTTCTTGAGCAGGGGGACCTTGCGGGCGCTGCAGGATTTCAGTCCTTCACAGCGTAGTGTGTTACCAAATGTTTTCTTGGTGACCATGGTCCCAGCTGCCTTGAAATCATTGACAAGATCCTCCCGTGTAGTTCTGGGCTGCTTCCTCACCGTTCTCATGATCATTGCAACTCCACGAGGTGAGATATTGCATGGAGCCCCAGGCCGAGGGAGATTGACAGTCCTTTTGTGTTTCTTCCATTTGCAAATAATCACACCAACTGTTGTCACCTTCTCACCAAGCTGCTTGGCGATGGTCATGTAGCCCATTCCAGCCTTGTGTAGGTCTACAATCTTGTCCCTGACATCCTTGGAGAGCTCTTTGGTCTTGGCCATGGTGGAGAGTTTGGAATCTGATTGATTGATTGCTTCTGTAGACAGGTGTTTTTTATACAGGTAACAAACTGAGAGTAGGAGCACTTCCTTTAAAAGTGTGCTCCTAATCTCAGTTCGTTACCTGTATAAAAGACACCTGGGAGCCAAAATCTTTCTGATTGAGAGGGGCTGAAATACTTATTTCCCTCATTAAAATGCAAATCAATTTATAACATTTTTGACATGCGTTTTTCTGGATTTTTGTTGTTGTTATTCTCTCTCACTGTTCAAATAAACCTACCATTAAAATTATAGACTGATCATTTCTTTGTCAGTGGGCAAACGTACAAAATCAGCATATAAAAAAAAATTACAACAATAGTTATTTGTTTAGATAGTCAAGGATATGTTTGTATAATTCTAGAAAGTCCTAGAAAAAATGTAGGCCTATAGCCTATTTTCGTTTCCCTTATAATGAAAACATGACAGTGTAATCCATTTTATCAACTTTGTTTGTAGAATCGATTAGTAATAGAGTTCTAGTAATTAATAAAGTCCAGTAACAGCTTCTTTTGACAAAGTAGAAACAAAAAATATAATAATATAACCAGCCAGGTGCACAGGTGAAATTATTTGCTGTATTCCTAAACAAAAGCACCAGTGCATGGACAATTTTGTAAAGTATGAATTGCAGAAATAAATATGCCCAATGGACATACAAGAGTGCAATAAATGCTTAGAGTTCATCCATAGACATGTCCCACCTACTGTTTTATTTTCTGTGCGCATGAGCAACAGTACAATCTCTGATGTGCTGCAACATTTCCATGTCACATAAACTCGTCACTTTTTTCTACCCAAACCGTGCCATCCCTCCCAGACTCATGTCTCACGTGGCAGTTGGGATCACCGTCTCAGTTGGCTCTGTCTGGTTTTTCGGCGGTAGGCTCAGGCTTGAAGTCAACATCAGAATCAGATGAAGACTCTTCATCAGCAATGTCGATTTCAAGCTCAACATCATCCGACTCCAACTCATCTAAATTCTGCAGCATTTACAATGCTGTCAGTGCGTTTGGTTCGGCTTGCCATTGTGAACCACACACATTGTATGTTGTACTCAGTGTCTGATTTGACTCTCTGAGGGGAAATTATATACTATTTCCAGCCTTTCATAATAAAATAATTAGACCGTCCACAATTAGTCATCAAAATTACTGTATTGTTCTAAATTCAATCATCCTCTTCACCCTCATCATTCAGATCAATCACCTTCCTCATCATTCAGTTCATTGAAGTCACATGCACCATTATCCGTTTCTATCGCCCATTCATCCATTGATGACAGAATAGCATATTTTAACTTAAAGTTTATTACGTTACTAGTTTTTGCTTAGTAGCCAGAACAATGCTGCCACGTGAGTGGTCATGTGCTGAATGCATGGACAGCACGCATATTTTTGGAAAAAGTGCAATTTTGATCATGAGAGATATTTGACAAAGGTAAGTGTAATAGAAACTGCAGAATATGCTCTTTCTATAAAACAGTCCTGTAACAGCTTATTTTTACAAAGTAAAACGTAAAAGAGAATGCTGCTAACAAATAGGCATAAACTTGTCACGGATTCAGCCGAGGCTGCTCCTCCTCCTTGCTCGGGCAGGCTTCGGCGTTCGTCGTCCCCAGAGTACTAGCTGCTGCCGATCGATGTTTCGGTGTTTGTCTTGTTTGGTCTTTATTGTTTACACCTGTTTCCCATTATGTTGGATTGTATTCCCTATATTAACCCCTGTCTCTCATTGGTATTTTGTGTGTTATTGTTTGTTGTCATTCCGGCAGTTCTTGTATGTACGGGTCTTTGTGCTTTCCTCCCTGTTTGGAGGTTTGTTGTTTTGTACATTGATTTTACTGTGTTCAGTAAAAAACTTTGCCAGCCGCTCTGTGTCCTGTTTTGACTTCGCTACCGCATACACGTCGCGTGACAGAATAACACACCTTGACATGGAGTCAGCAGGAGCGGCAGTGCCAGCTGGATCACTGGAGGATCGCGTTATACAACAAGCGGCCATGATCCAGGATCTCGGCACGCCATGGAAGGGGTGATGAACACCTTGAGGCGATGGGAAAGAGGAGGTTTGCCCACACCTCCTCCAACGATACCACCACCATCAGCTATACCCATCGCTTCACCTCCGGAGTCCAGTGGGATTCGGCTCTCGCTCCCGAGGGCTTATGATGGCACCACGGCCGGGTGTCAGGGTTTCCTGCTCCAAGTGGAATTCTACCTGGCAACCATCCACCCGGTGCCCTCGAGATATGAGAGCGTGTCCGCCCTCCTGTCTGTCCGGCAAGGCACTGGAGTGGGCCAACGCCGAGTGGGGGGGAATAGACGCAGCTACAGTCAACTATGCGGAGTTCACCCGCCACTTCAGGGCGGTGTTCGATCATCCCCCAGAGGGGAAGGCGGCGGGTGAGTGTCTGTTCCACCTCAGACAGGGGAAGAGGAGCGCGCAGGAGTTCGCACTGGACTTCCGGACTCTGGCTGCCAATGCGGGATGGAATGAGAGGGCCCTCATCGACCACTACAGGTGCAGCCTAAGGGAGGACGTTCGTCGGGAGTTGGCCTGCAGGGACACCAACCTAAGCTTCGATCAGCTGGTGGACATGTCGATTCGCCTAGATACCCTATTGGCTACCCGCGGACGTCCGGAGTTGGGGCCGTCCATTCCATCCCCCAGCACTTCCGAGCCAAGCCCCATGGAGCTTGGGGGTGCTGGTGCTAGGGAGACCAGGAGAGAGACCAGGAGAGAGGCCATCCCCTGCACCAACTGTGGCCGCAGAGGACACACTGTGGTTCGGTGCTGGGGAGGGTCTCCTAGGAATCGAGGCAGTAGGCAACGCACTGATGAGTCATTCCAGGTGAGTAGGCACCCAACTCACCCAGAGCTCTCTGTTGTACATGTGTGTATTAAAGTTGTGTTTCCCGAGGTTTCTTCTCACTCCCAGCATAAGGCGCTAGTAGATTCAGGCGCAGCTGGGAATTTTATCGATCGCCGGTTCACGTATAAGTTAGGGATTCCTATTGTACCAGTTGATGTGCCCTTCCCCATCCATGCCCTAGATAGCCGCCCTTTGGGGTCGGGATTGATTAGGGAGGTCACAGCGCCACTTAAGATGAAGACGCAGGAGGGCCATGAGGAGATAATACAGTTGTATTTGATTGACTCTCCTGCGTTTCCCGTGGTGTTGGGGCTTCCCTGGTTAACATCTCATGACCCCAACATTTCATGGCAACAGAGGGCTCTCAAGGGATGGTCTGATCAGTGTGTCGGGCGGAGTGTAGGTGTTTCCAAAGGGGCAACGACGGTGGAAAGTCCGAACCAAATTCCCCCTAAATAGAAGGTGACTCAATTACCACCTCATCGACAGGGGGATTGTGTGATAGACCTCCAGGTAGGCGCTGCGCTTCCTCGTAGTCATGTGTATCCTCTGACTCAGGAGGAGACGGCAGCTATGGAGACATACGTCACCGAATCTCTGAGACAGGGATACATACGGCCGTCCACTTCCCCTGCGTCCTCGAGTTTCTTTTTTGTGAAGAAGAAGGATGGGGGTTTACGCCCGTGTATTGATTACCGTGGTCTCAATCAGATTACAATCAAATACAGCTATCCTCTCCCTCTGATTGCTAGTATGACAGAGTCATTACACGGGGCGCGATTCTTCACAAAATTGGATCTCAGGAGAGCGTACAACCTGGTGCGCATTAGGGAGGGAGATGAGTGGAAGACAGCATTCAGTACCACCTCGGGTCACTATGAGTACCTCGTCATGCCATACGGTTTAATGAATGCTCCTTTAGTCTTCCAATCATTTGTGGACGAGATTTTCCGGGATTTGCATGGACAGGGTGTAGTGGTGTATATTGATGACATTCTAATATACTCCGCTACACGAGCCGAGCATGTGTCCCTGGTGCGTCGGGTGCTGGGTAGACTGTTGGAGCATGACCTGTATGTGAAGGCGGAGAAATGTCTGTTTTTCCAGGAGTCCATCTCCTTCCTGGGACATCGGTTGTCCGCGTCAGGGGTGGAGATGGAGATTGACCGCGTTTCAGCCGTGCGTAATTGGCAGACTCCCACCACGGTGAAGGAGGTTAGGAGGTTTTTGGGTTTTGCCAATTACTACCGGAGGTTTATCCAGGGCTTTGGACAGGTAGCAGCTCCCATCACCTCCCTGCTAAAGGGGGGCCCGGTGCGTTTGCAGTGGTCGGCTGAGGCGGACAGGGCGTTTTGACATCTGAAGGACCTGTTCACCTCGGCTCCGGTGCTGGCACATCCGGATCCCTCTTTGGCGTTCCAAGTTGAGGTGGATTTGTCCGAGGCGGGGATCGGTGCTATACTGTCTCAGCGCTCGGGCACGCCTCCAAAACTCCGCCCCTGTGCTTTCTATTCCAAGAAGCTCAGTCCGGCAGAACACAATTATGACGTGGGGGACAGGGAGCTGCTAGCTGTGGTCCAAGCCCTGAAGGTGTGGAGGCATTGGCTTGAGGGGGCTAAACACCCTTTTCTCATTCTGACTGACCATCGTAACCTGGAGTACATCCGGGCAGCGAGGAGACTGTACCCTCGTCAGGCTAGTTGGGCCATCACTGTGCCCTTCGGAAGCCTCTTTATCGAGTGGGCATCCTATGCCGACTCGGCGCCCATGGAAGCAACTTCTTCCCATGAATCTTATCATGTTACCTAGCAAAAAATTGTCAGAATAAATCAAGAAATCTGTCATTAATTTCAGTTTAATTTCGAAGTCTAGTGTATTTAGTGTATTTCTGAAGTTTGATCATTTACGTGAAAACTGTCCATTATTAACTTGCTAGCTAAGCCTGAGCCAGTCACTTCATATGAAACAAAATAGAAACTAACCAACCAGGTAGTGACACACTAAACACAATGCTCCTTCCATAAGCAAGCTAGGTAGTAACATTAGTTTGTCACAATGAACACGTTTTAATGATGCAGCAAACAGCCTGCTTTGCCCCGAGTCAGTACAGTATCAAGTCTGCTGCTGCGTTGTGCGTTTACTAACGATTAGTTACCGGAGTGTAACTCCAGTTCTATGAGTGGAGCGGAGCCCCATAGGGGAGCTCTGCTCCTATTGGTTTACCCACTGCCCTAAGGCAGCACCAGCCTGAGACAAAATTATGCACACACCTGCAGCCAATAGGAGTACAGGTGTCCCTATAAGAGGGGATGCCTCCCCTCAATCAGCCTCCCGAGATATTTATCTTCAGCGAGACTAGAGAGGGTCGGCAGGGCCTTAAGTCCTATGGCGCTCCGCTCCACTCATAGAACTGGAGTTACACTCCGGTAACTAATCGTTCTATATCGTGGAGATCCGCCCCATAGGGGAGCTCTGCTCCTATTGGTTTAAGGCGGAGCGTAGCGCTCCAAAATGTACTCCCTGCCGAGCCCAACACTTCCCATCAAAATGAAAAGGTCAGGCCTACCAATGGCTGCAACCAATTCCCACAGTACTGCAACCACTGTAACCATACAAGTGTCACAATATACTGCGTCATCGGTTAAAAACCCGCCCCACCTAGTCCAACACCAATAACTAGTGGGCAGATCACCAGAATACAGGCCATACTAATCTGTACTAGCAGATAGATGGTACCTTAATATCCTGTCACAATAATACCGACCCCTAATGGAATGACACAGAGTGTCACTCTACATTGTGTATACGGTAGGCCGCCTCACTCAATCAATGGAATCCCAGAGATTAGTAGGCAGATCCCAGAACATGATTCATACTAATCTGAACAAGCAAATAGATGACGTCACATTCCGTCAAATTGTCATGACCGGTCTAATAGTATCGTAACCCAGGTTACTACTATTATCCCTCATCATTCCGCCTCAATCCAGTGAATCACTGGTGGGCAGATCAATACATGCCCTCTACTGTACTGAACCTGTCAGTCAGGAGTCATGTCAAAAAATTATGTCCTACTATCAGAAGCGGACCTGAAGGAGACCTGTCTCCACAGTCCTGCATTCCTCTCTCCTAGCTCAAGTTCTCCATTCAGCTACGCTGAGTACAGACTGAGCCAAAGAGTTAGAAGACATATCCAAGAAATAGAAACTGATAAATGGAGACGGTGTTGACCATGACGCCGCTCTACATATATCCTCTACCCCGGTTCCTCTGAGAAGGACAGTAGAAGCTGCTACTCCACGAGTGGAGTGAGTTCTTATACCCTCAGGCAATTGTCGCCCCGCTGCCTCATAAGCTGTCTCAATGCCCTCACAAAGCCAATGAGACAGACGCTGTTTCGAAAGTGGTCTACCTAGGGCAGCCGCACCATGACACACAAACAGCTGAGGCGATGACCTAATCGCTGCTGTGCGCTCAACGTAACACGCCAAGGCGCGCACTGGGCACAGGCGATGGAGCCTCTCCTCACTCCTCTCCCTATGAGGAGGGGGAGAAAAAGCCCACAGCTCCATGGTCTGTGATCTATATGAACTCTTAATAACCTTCGGCACAAATGCCGGGTTAGGACGTAACACCGCTCTGCTCAGATCGCCATTAATGGCCAGGCAGTCGGGTCTCGTCGAAAGAGCACACAAATCACTGACACGCTTAGCAGTAGTCAAAGCGAGCAACAGTGCCGTCTTCATAGACAGCATCTTGAGGGGTATTTGATTCAATGGCTCGAACGGCGACTTACATAGCGCTTCGAGTACCAAAGCCAAATCCCACTGAGGAAGCGTGGCCTAGGCGTTGGCCTAAGCCGCCGCGTTCCCAATAAGAAACGTTTCATTAGAGGGTGGCTGAAGACATTGTCTCTGCCAAACCCCTCGTGACAAGCTGAAATCTTGTCAAACATAAGCTGTAGGAAAGAGAGAACACTCTCAACCTGACAGCTCATGGGGTCTACACCTTGTGTGACACACCATCATGAAAACACGTTCCATCTACTGGCATACATCCTGGAAGTGGAACTGGCACGTGAACCCTGTATGGTCCTGATCACTGCATCAGATAACCCACGGCGCTCTAGCCTGTCCCTCTCAGCAGCCAAGCCTTCAGTGGTTGGCCGATTATGGGCAACTGCCCTATCGAACCCCCCGCCTGAGACAATGCGTCCCGTCGATGTGGAATTGGCCAAGGTGGCGCAATCAACATCTGACTCATCTCCGCAAACCAAGGAGCCCCTGGGCGATCGGGGGCTATCAATATCACTGACAGCCCTCCTGACCTCACCCTGGCTAACAGTGGGAGAATGCAGGACAGCGGAGGGAATGCATACAGATGCAGCCTGCTATGTGAAACACTCCTTATACCTGAAGTGTTATTTGTACCTACCCTAAGTGCCTGTTCAGCAACGCACCCCTGGTGGGCTGAACGGCGCTCAGAGTGGTAAGAGAGAGAGGGTGAGATATGAACGCTCTCGGACGTATTATGGAAAAGGGGCTCTTTTTTGACAAAGTCAGGTGGAGCCAACTCTTTATTGTACACATCACATAAAGCATTATCATCATCACCCATCCCTTCAACCGAAGGGTGGGGGGGAACAGTGGCCACGTTCGATCCCGACGTGTCCTCCATCCACTCCCCCACGTCCCGTAATGTGCGCCTCCTCTTGTGGCCTCCCTTTGGGTGCCAGGTCGGCGTTCTCACCACTTCTCTCGCCGGCTGTGTCAATGGGGCCACCGTGGCTGCTGGGGGGGCCGAGCCCGCTCTCCTGCCTCCTGTAGCTGCCGACTGGCGCCGGATACGCCGCCTCGCTGTAGACCCCTGTCTACCCTGGGCGGCGGAAGTGGACGGTCTTTGGGTTTGGGGTGCAGGGCCTAACCTCCCTGCCAGTGGCAGGTGTCTGGCCAGCTGCTTCTTCTCCTCGTCCAGCCTCGAAAACCTCTGTCGCCTCTTTGACGGCGACTCCGAAGAGCCCGTCGTCAGAGAGGGGGGCGTTCAAGAGGGACATCCTGTCTGCCTCTTTCATGGTCGTCAGAGACAACCAGAGGTGTCGCTCCACGACCACCGAAGTGGCCATGGACCTCCCCGAGCAGACGGCCGAAGCCTGTGTTAGGTGCAAGATGGCGCCAGAAATTCTGGACGCTTCCTCCACCTCCTCTGGTTCCAGCTCAGTCTTACCAGTGGTTAAACGGGACAGAGTGGCTGCCAAGAGGGCAATGTTATTGGCTGCTGCTACAGCCTGGGCTCCCAAATTGAAGGACTTCTCTAACAGCTGTGCTGTGAGACGGTCTTTCTGAGATGGTAGAGTGGCCTTTTTGGAAGAGGGCCAAGGACTCGAACCCGGTACGAGATACGCCGCCATGGCGCTCTCTAACCTGGGGATTCCTCTTGCTGGGCCCTGGAACCTTCCCTCCACTCTAGTGAATGGGAGGGACGATTTAGCCGGCGAACGCTCCGCTGAAGGTGCCTCCCATGAGCCCTCGACGTACTTGGCCAATGAAGGCATGGCTGGAGCCAGTGGCTCTGCCGCTCTCCTTGGCCTGGAATAAGGGCCGCCCTCCATTAAATCAACCTCCGGTGCGGAGGGAATAGGGGGCAGCGCTATTTCCAGCCGTCTGGCAGCTCTCTCAATGAGTCCGGGAAAGTCCGACCTCAGAGAAGCTGTGGCGAAGGACAGGGCTTCTGATTTCTCAGAGCCTGTGTCGTCATCACCATAGGAACTACAGGCCCTCTCACTAACCAAAGGAAAGGGGGGCTTGAACGTATGAGGGATGGGGTCAGACTGTTCCATTGGAATGCCTGCCTCCTCCTCATAGTCCCCATCATCTCCAGAATCTGCGCCGTCAGATGACGCCTCTGAAGCAGAGGCTAAAATTGACAACACATCTTCTAGAGGGATATCCTCCCTGAAAAATGGCCAGCGCTACTTCCTCTCCTTTATAGAAAGGAGGGCGCAGGAGGCGCAGTTAGGGGGACTGCTGACGCCCTCTTTGGCATGCTGAGACCCCAAACACACGAAACATAAGTCGTGGGAGTCGCCAGCCGCCATGGAGGAGCATCTGCATTGAGCTCTGAAAAGCGCTTTTGGGGGTGGAAAATCTCCTGGTGTGCTCATTTCTGGGACGACGTCGATGAACTGGAAATCGACGGCATATCTCGTTCTGAGTCTTTCTTCGTGTCTTCTTGGCTTCTCCAGTCTACTCCAGTCGCTGAAGATACAGTGAGGAAAATAAGTATTTAGTCAGCCACCAATTGTGCAAGTTCTCCCACTTAAAAAGATGAGAGAGGCCTGTAATTTTAATCATAGGTACACATCAACTATGACAGACAAAATGAGGAAAAAAAAATCCAGAAAATCACATTATAGGATTTTTAATGAATTTATTTGCAAATTATGGTGGAAAATATGTATTTGGTCAATAACAAAAGTTTCTCAATACTTTGTTATATACCCTTTGTTGGCAATGACACAGGTCAAACGTTTTCTGTAAGTCTTCACAAGGTTTTCACACACTGTTGCTGGTATTTTGGCCCATTCCTCCATGCAGATCTCCTCTAGAGCAGTGATGTTTTGGGGCTGTCGCTGGGCAACACGGACTTTCAACTCCCTCCAAAGATTTTCTATGGGGTTGAGATCTGGAGACTGGCTAGGCCACTCCAGGACCTTGAAATGCTTCTTACGAAGCCACTCCTTCGTTGCCCGGGCGGTGTGTTTGGGATCATTGTCATGCTGAAAGACCCAGCCACGTTTAATCTTCAATGCCCTTGCTGATGGAAGGAGGTTTTCACTCAAAATCTCACGATACATGGCCACATTCATTCTTTCCTTTACACGGATCAGTCGTCCTGGTCCCTTTGCAGAAAAACAGCCCCAAAGCATGATGTTTCCACCCCCATGCTTCACAGTAGGTATGGTGTTCTTTGGATGCAACTCAGCATTCTTTGTCCTCCAAACATGACGAGTTGAGTTTTTACCAAAAAGTTATATTTTGGTTTCATCTGACCATATGACATTCTCCCAATCCTCTTCTGGATCATCCACTCCACTCTAGCAAACTTCAGACGGGCCTGGACATGTACTGGCTTAAGCAGGGGGACACGTCTGGCACTGCAGGATTTGAGTCCCTGGCGGCGTAGTGTTACTGATGGTAGGCTTTGTTACTTTGGTCCCAGCTCTCTGCAGGTCATTCACTAGGTCCCCCCGTGTGGTTCTGGGATTTTTGCTCACCGTTCTTGTGATCATTTTGACCCCACAGGGTGAGGTCTTGCATGGAGCCCCAGATCGAGGGAGATTATCAGTGGTCTTATATGTCTTCCATTTCCTAATAATTGCTCCCACAGTTGATTTCTTCAAGCCAAGCTGCTTACCTATTGCAGATTCAGTCTTCCCAGCCTGGTGCAGGTCTACAATTTTGTTTCTGGTGTCCTTTGACAGCTCTTTGGTCTTGGCCATAGTGGAGTTTGGAGTGTGACTGTTTGAGGTTGTGGACAGGTGTCTTTTATACTGATAACAAGTTCAAACAGGTGCCATTAATACAGGTAACGAGTGGAGGACAGAGGAGCCTCTTAAAAAATAAGTTACAGGTCTGTGAGAGCCAGGAATCTTGCTTGTTTGTAGGTGACCAAAGACTTATTTTCCACCATAATTTGCAAATAAGTTCATAAAAAATCCTACAATGTTGTTTTCTGGAATTTCTTTTCTCAATTTGTCTGTCATAGTTGATGTGTACCTATGATGAAAATTACAGGCCTCTCTCATCTTTTTAAGTGGGAGAACTTGCACAATTGGTGGCTGACTAAATACTTTTTTTCGCCACTGTAAAGTGAGGCTGATTGAGGGGAGGCATACCCTCTTATAGGGACACCTGTACTCCTATTGGCTGCAGGTGTGTGCATAATTTTGTCTCAGGCTGATGCTGCCTTAGGGCAGTGGGTAAACCAATAGGAGCAGAGCTCCACGATATAGAACGATAGTTACCGGAGTTGTAACTCCAGTTCTATGAGTGGAGCGGAGCCCCATAAGGGAGCTGCCTAGGCAGCGAATAGCCTGAGAAAATATTATGCACACACCTGCAGCCAATAGGAGTACAGGTGTCCCTATATAAAGGGATGCTTCCCCTCAATCAGCCTCCCAAATAATTATCTTCAGCGAGACAGGAGGGTCGGCAGGGCCTTAAGTCCTATGGGGCTCCGCTCCACTCATAGAACTGGAGTTACAACTCCGGTAACTATTGTTCTGTATGATAGCCACATTTTCAGTTAATTAGCATTTCATTTTTGAGGAGTACTTACAGGCGAATCTGTTGATAAAAGTTACCTTGTCCAAGAGAGATTTGTGCGGTTATCAAAACGTCACACCGGGATAAGCCTACACAAAACACAGACCTTATATGAAGTAGTTTTTCCTCTACGGAAAAACGATTGGAACCATTTCCGTGTTTTACTGCTAGCTAAGGATGTTGGCCACTGCACTTACAGTGGGGAAAAAAAGTATTTAGTCTGCCACCAATTGTGCAAGTTCTCCCACTTAAAAAGATGAGAGAGGCCTGTAATTTTCATCATAGGTACACGTCAACTATGACAGACAAAATGAGAAGAAAAAAATCCAGAAAATCACATTGTAGGATTTTTTATGAATTTATTTGCAAATGATGGTGGAAAATAAGTATTAAGAGATTGTGCATGGGTGTGTTGTGAAGGAGTGTTGACAGCAGCTTGCACAGTGGTCAGGTGAGTTGGTGAAACAACTACAGTGCCCTCAAAGTATTCACACCCCTTGACTTTTTCCACATTTTGTTATTACATTTAGATTTTGTGTCACTGATCTACACACAATACCCCATCATGTCAAAGTGGAATTATGTTTTTAGAAATGTTTACAAATTAATACAAATGGAAAGGTGAAATGCCATGAGTCAATAAGTATTCAACCCCTTTGTTTTGGCAAGCCTAAATTACTTCAGGAGTAAAAATGTGCTTAACAAGTCAGATAAGTTGCATGGACTAACTGTGTGCAATAATGGTGTTTAACATGATTTTTTAATGACTACCCCATCTCTGTACCCCACACATACAATTTATCTGTAAGGTCTCTCAGTCAAGCAGGGTGGTGGCGGCATCATGTTATGGGTATGCTTGTCATCGGCAGGGACAAGGGAGTTTTTTAGGATAAAAATAAAAGGAATAGGGCTAAGAACAGGCAAAATCCTAAAGGAAAATCTGTTTCAGTCTGCTTTCCTACAGACACTGGGAGACAAATCCACCTTTCAGGAGGACAATAACCTGAAACGCAAGGCCAAATATACACGGAGTATACCAAACATTAGGAACATCTTCTATGGCAAGACTTGAAAATGGCTATCTAGCAATAATCAACAACCAACTTGAAAGAGCTTGAAGAATATTTTAAAGAATAATGGGTAAATATTGTACAATCCTGGTTTGTAAAGCTCTTAGAGACTTACCCAGAAAGACAGCTGTAATCGCTGCCAAAGTTGATTCTAACATGCATTGACTCAGGGGGTTGAATACTTACCTAATCAAAATATATTCGTATTTTATTTTCCATTAATTAAAAAAAAAAAGTAGAATTTTTGTGCCACTTTGTAACAACAAAATGTGGAAAACGTCAAGGGGTGTGAATACTTTTTGAAGGCACTGTATTTCTCCTTTAACATGCGTGTGAAAGAGACATACTGTGTAAGTAGATATTGCTAATTAGTGTAGATCATTTTGTTACTAGCACATATATATATTCATAAGAGATAGATTAAGGAGTTTGTGGTTATTTTGAGAGGTTCACCAACTACACAGCTGTAACCTGCTGCTGAAATCGAAAATCTGTAAATTAGTCAGACAGACCAGAGAATAGATAGAATCTGTGTTGATCCTAAACCTAAACACAAATTACCATTCATTTCACAACTGCAGCTATTTTTCCATGTCTGTTCTGCAGGGCAAATATATTTATTTTTGACTCTCAAGACACCCTCATGAGAACAAAAACTACGTAAAATGCTGATGAGGCCCATATATGCACTTCCCACCCGTTATAGTTGCTGTTGGTTTCTGCATTAGGGGGACTACAGGGGA
Organism: Coregonus lavaretus; assembly: GCF_964263955.1. Taxonomy (NCBI): domain Eukaryota; kingdom Metazoa; phylum Chordata; class Actinopteri; order Salmoniformes; family Salmonidae; genus Coregonus; species Coregonus lavaretus. The sequence continues at coordinate 9,487,995 of NC_139993.1, forward strand.
CAACTCTTTGTTTGTTTGGTGTTAAGGTTCATTCATCATAAAGTCATTTCTCCAGCCTATTATATTACAGGAGTACCTCAGGACAGACCAAAACAATAAATGTGATAAAGATGCACTGAAACACGAGGAGAGAGAAATGATTTGGCTGAATGCAGATCCAAACGCCTTATGAGGAGAAATGTAGGTGTTGGAATGCTACCTATCCTGACTGACGTCTTAAAGGAGGATCTAAAGTATGTAACACATGGTGCTATGACTGTCATTCATCTGGAGTCTGTAGGTGTGTTTCTCTCAAAGCTGTGGCTCAGCAGGGAGGGAGGTCCCTTTGGTGCAGTAAAAAATAAAGCAGTCAATTTCAAAGTGCGAATGGCACCATCAAGCAAACTGTTCTATGAGCCATAATGCCTGGGTCTTGTTCTGCTGATAAACTGGGTCAGATAGGCTTTGCCTTCAGAAAGTATTCATACCCCTTGACTTGATTTCCCCCCCTCAGTTTGGTCAGAGGTCCAGCTCTAGGCAGTCTGGGTAGTTCTATATTTTTTATCAATTTCCCAATGATAGAGACCAATGTGCTCTTGGAAGCTTTCAACACTCTAGAAATTGTTTTATACCCTTCCCCAGATATGCCTTGTCACAATTCTACCTCAGAGATCTACGGACAGTTCCATGGACTTCATGGTATAGTTTCTGCTCTTCAAAAAGAAAAGGAAAGCTGCACACTCTAGGAGCTCAGATGCAATAATGTAATATCTTAATAACCAACGTTTCGACAGACAAGCTGTCTTCATCAGGGTATAATGACAAACACTGCGGGTCACTGGTTTATATAGTGTGAAAGGACACACGCAGGTGTCTGTAATCATGGCCGGGTGTGGCCTAATAGCATTGGCCAATTAACAGATAAAAACAACATACAAAAAACATGGATAGCATACGATCATAGATACTTAGCTACATAGGCACACAACATTTACAATGAATAGCAAAATCACAAGAATGGCTTCAAATCAAAGTCTACGTTGAGACCGAAGGGAGCAAGGGTCTGCTCTGACATGCACTATCAACTGTGGGACCTCAAATAGACAGGTGTGTTTATTTCTAAATCATGTCCAAACAATGGAATTGGCCACAGGTGGACTCCAATCAAGTTGTAGCAACGGCTCAAGGATGATCAAAGGAAATTGGATGCAACTGAGTGCAATTGGGAGGGTCATAGCAAAAGGGGTGTGAATACTTGTGTAAATTAGATATTGCTGCATTTAATTTGAAATACATTTGCATATATTTCAAAAACATGTTTTCACTTTGTCATTATGGGGTATTGTGTGTAGATTGGTGAGAAAAAAATACATATTTAACCAATTTTGAATTTAGGCTGTAACAACAAAATGGGGAATAAGTCAAGGGGTATGAATACTTTCTCTAGGCACTGTACGTTAAGTATTTAATCCAAAGTTGTGTGAAGCTGGTCAATTTTACACACTATCAGATATAGAGGAGCGCCTTCCTCATAAAATGGCAGCTTTAGTCAAGATGGAATTCACAGTGAATAGTTCTGATCCATTGTTGTGGCTGGTAACAAACAGATTATCAGGTCAACATAGAGTAGACTACAAGTTTGACAGCTTTTCTATACTAGTTTAAGCATTATAGTCAATCTATAATGTTATTGTTCTCTGCGATATCATCATGAAACAGAACAAATATAATAGCCAAGAATCAAGGAAATTAAGTTGTATTTTATCCATTACACAAACATTTGTAAAACCCTAAAAGCAGACAGAAAGAAATATACAGGATGTGCATTCTGAAAACAGAACATAATTGCTCAAATTAAGCGGAAAAAACAGGACAACGAAGACATGGTCTCTTGCTGTGAATAAATAATTCCTCAAGTCAAGTCCTTTTCATGGTAAAATGTCTTCTTGAAGACAATGCTAGTTGTATTGAGGGAGCTTGGTGTCTTGATCCCGTTTGTGATGCTCTTCTTCAAAAGTCTTTGTAATGCAACAACCTGAAATGTAGTAGAGAAAAATCTACCAAATTAATATTATTCAAATATCTTTCTTAGATTTATTTATTTGTATCAAAAAAATCACCCAGTGTTGATTTTATTTTCTGCTTTCCGAAAATAAAATATTCAGGAAAAACAAGACTCGCCTGAAGAGAGGGGCATGGCCCTTGTTGTTGGCCAGGGAGAAGGAGCCGCTGTTTGGGGAGAAGTCCAGGCAGTGGGCCCTGTAAATGGTTTTCCTCTGGAACATGGGGAAGTTCGAGAACACTGTGAAGCTGGGGATATGAACCTGAAATGATAAGGGTAGATACATTGATGACAGTAAAAGAGAGACATGGTTTTACTTCATTTAAAATCAATTCAAACTTTATTCATATCCAAGTCATGCTTTAATAAAACCTCTTATATACATTATAGCTGTAATGATGACAAAGACAACATTAGGTTGGTTTGTGTGTGTGTGAGAGAGACTGACCAATCGGGCAGCCTCGTCGTCAGCCCTGGAGGCGATGGCCAGGATCTCGGAGGTGGGGTTGAAGCGGAGAGAGGTGGCAGAGGTCACCAGGTTCATGATGGCCTTCAGAGGCTTGGGGTTGTTCTGCCGCATACACACCTCCTGGGAGTACACGTTCACCACACCTGCCGCTGACCTGAGATAATAGAAATGGTAGAAAATGTATGTGAAAAACTTGAGTGTGCTACAGGTATCCTAGGTATTTCTATATAAAAAAAAATAATTGGGTCGTTCCACTAAATGGGTGCCTTTTGATATTGTAAGTAGAAATTGTGTACAAATCTTACATTTTAAAAGCCTGTTATATTAAATGACATGTCCTTTAACATAGACCACATTATATGAATAAAGACTTGCTAAAGTGCCAACATTTCTGCATTATGACATGTCCCTTCGTCAACCATGTGTCACCTCTAGGAAGATTTTAACTCACTTAACCCCAACATTTCTCCAAGTTTCACCATCATTGTACAGCCCTAGTTATTTTGTTGCTTTGACAAAGTCATTTCTGAAGATGATTTATTTAATGTTATTAATTTATGTCTGTCCCTCATTTTAAGATCAACCATGTTACTTGAACTGAATTCTCGTTTTAATAAAATTAAACTATTCCTTTTTAATATTTCCCCCCCCCAAAAAAACATAGAACATCTAACAGTCAAATCGTAGAGTAAAAGCAGGTGAACTGGTTCTACTCTTTTTGGCCATTTTCTGGTGTTTTGTGGTGGAAAACTGAGTGGGTCGAGCATAACACGTCAACCCTGTAATCCATAGATAGACAGGCTAGTCATTTTCTAACTTACTTTTTGCATTTAATTAACACTAATTAACACTTCCTGTTGCACAAAACAAGATTCCATTCCCCCTGTCACCATGAAATGTATGGCTGATTAAAGATGAAATCATCAACCCTGTTATGCTCAACCCTGTTACTTTATTTGGCACTTAATAGGCACTTACTATAATTGTTTTATTTAACCTCTTAAAAGTGGGAAAACATGTTTTTTATTAAGTTGAATGTGCTCTTTATGACAATGTTAAAATTTGTTACTTCTTAAAAAAGGCACCTAATTGGTGGAACAACCCAATTATCCTGAAGGTTTTGTGACAGAATCATGCATAAAATCTAAAGAAGACATGTGAAGTAAGACAAACAGGACAATACAAACATTGCAATGGTTTGATCACAAAACGACAGAGTCAATCGCTGCTGAATCATATCAGCAAGGAAATGGATGAATGAATAAATGAGCTACTCACCAACAACCTTATGAAAACAAAATGGCTGACTCACCCGCAGGCCAGATACTGTACGTTCCTGGATGCAGCTATGGAGGTCCCACTCACACAGCCATCATCTGTGAACCTGTTCAGGCATTTACTGCTCCTCATGTCCCATATGTACACCTCACCCTCCTCTGCAACATCAAAAAGGTTTAGTACATACAGGTACCCATGTACAGCTTTAAAAGTGCAATATGCAGAAATCGCTCCGCCATTTCCTTTTTGCTAAAATGCTAGTGACAAAACAAGCAGTGGTCGCCAATGCAGTGGTCACTTTCTGAGTCGAAATGCAAGCCAAGATTTTTTTTTTTGGAACATGACAAAAAACAGAAGCCTATATATGAAACATTAACCAATTCAAAATTGTTCTGTAGCAATGAGGTTTGTAGTACGCTATAGGCCCAATACATTATCACTGAATATTGGCTATGCTTGAACTGCCCTGCCAATGTTGTTCTTCTCAGATCTGTTTGAAATTATATTTCAAAATTGTAGGTATATGATCACACTGGTAATAGATCATTTGCTGTATTACTTAAGGCACAGCTGAGTGAGCATAATCATTTGCTTTTATTTATTTTACTGGACTGATGGCCTGCATCTGATGATCACTCTGAGGGGAAGGAGAGAGCAGCGGTGAGGCTGCCTCTCACCAGAAAAGGGGACACAGTCTTCCAGCTGATGGAGAAACTCAAGTCGCACTGCATTATTTCTGCCTCATGCACCAATTCATGTTGTTAATACGATGGCCAGTTGAAGTGAAATATTACTCGATATAAAAAAGAGTCACGCCACTAATAACACTTTGCTATACTGGTTGTAGTGTGAGTGGAAGTAGGGAGAATGCGCATCGACAGTGCTGAATAACAACTTAAACTTACTCATAAAAACAGCAGCGCTTTGCTGTATTCGTTGAGTCTCTCTCAAGTCATGGTTTTAAACATTTAGACATTTCACAGTATCAACTTTGCTGTGCGCTCGAGGCTTCTTTTTACAGTCTATGGCTCGAGGAAACTGTGCAGACACAGTGATCTGAGCTATCTGATTGGCCAGCGGTAGGCCTGTATTTGCTCTCTGGGCCTGCCGGGTAAGTGGAGTTCTACCTTCAGACACATGACATTTTTCAAAACGGGAACACTTTGCCTTCCCAGTGCTAGGGCTGCTCAATCAAGTGCCCCTACCGCCAACTGCACAAAACAAACACATAAAATAGGAACACAAGGCTTTATCGTTGTTTCTATACAGAAATGTTTGGTGACCGACTAGGAATACCTTGAAGATTGACTGGTTGGTGACCACTGGTGTAGAGAATCATTGTATCATCTGAACCGCTGTTAAATATATTTTCCATAAACAAAAATATTGTATTTTCAGCTGTTTGAAGTTGGTGTACAAAACCGAAAGTAAAAGACACAAAAACAAATCTACCGCTTCTTAGACTTGCTTTCAAAGAGAGTGACAGATCTATAACTCACATTTCTATGTGAATTTGGTCAGGTCGCCCAAAAAGTTACATATTGCAGCTTTAACTAAAATCATCTAAAAAAAGGCTTTAGGATGTGATTGGGATGTGGCTGTGTGTCTTTTTAGACCAGGGTAAAACCCACCAGAATTGGTGAAGACTTTGCTGCCGTCGTGGGAGAAAGACACTCCCGTAATGTTTCCGTTGATCTTCATGCTTTTCACTACCTCCTTTGTCTGAAAAAAACAACAATGAGAAAATACTGACATTTATGCAATGCATGTGGTTGTCACATCATTTTTCATTATGAAGCTTACCGTTAGTTCCAAGTCACATGGTGTTTGGCTTACAAGCACACAACGACGAGAGACCGGAGCCTTGTGAGTCACTCAATGTTTTGCACCACGTGCCAGGTGATCTAGGGGTGGCAGGTAGCCTGGCGGGTAGGAGCATTGGGCCAGTAACCGAAAGGTTGCTGGATCGAATCCCCGAGCTGACAGGGCAAAAATCTGTCGCTCTGCCCCTTAGCAAGGCAGTTAAACCCACTGTTCCCCGGCCGCCATTGACATGGATGTTGATTAAGGCAGCCCCCCGCACCTCTCTGATTCAGAGGGGTTGGGTTAAATGCAGAAGACACATTTCAGTTGAATACATTCAGTTGAAAAACTGACTAGGTATCCCCCTTTGCCCTAGTTACACCACTAAATGTTTGCTAGATATCTTCTAACTATTAAGTTAACTGTCTAAAATTTGCTAAAAACAAGCTTCTCTTGGTAACAGCAGAGAATCTCCTCCTGGATCAAGAGCGTTGCCGTCTAATATTGTGCAGCAAACTGTGTATCATTTTTTTGTTACTTGTATAACTTTGAGATGGGATGTCTGTCCTGCAAATAATTTAGGTCAGAGACTGTATAAAATGTTCACAATGAGATTTTACGTGTACTTGTTAGCATTAATAACCTTCGGATTACAGAGGCTCAGTGGGGTTTGTGTTCAGTGCCAGTATTGCCGAATATCCTGGGACTACCTTACAGCCAACAGGTTAGATTACTACCCAACAGGTTAGATTACTACCCAACAGCCAACAGGTTAGATTACTACCTTACAGCCAAGAGGATATATTACTACCTTACAGCCAACAGGTTAGATTACTACCTTACAGCCAACAGGTTAGATTACTACCCAACAGCCAACAGGTTAGATTACTACCTTACAGCCAACAGGTTAGATTACTACCTTACAGCCAACAGGATAGATTACTACCCTACAGCCAACAGGATAGATTACTACCCTACAGCCAACAGGTTAGATTACTACCCAACAGCCAACAGGATAGATTACTATCCAACAGCAAACAGGTTAGATTACTACCCAACAGCCAACAGGATAGATTACTATCCAACAGCAAACAGGTTAGATTACTACTTTACAGCCAACAGGATAGATTACTACCTTACAGCCAACAGGTTAGATTACTACCCTACAGCCAACAGGTTAGATTACTATCCAACAGGTTAGATTACTACCTTACAGCCAACAGGTTAGATTACTACCTTACAGCCAACAGGATAGATTACTACCTTACAGCCAACAGGATAGATTACTACCTTACAGCCAACAGGATAGATTACTACCCAACAGCCAACAGGATATATTACTATCCAACAGCAAACAGGTTAGATTACTACCTTACAGCCAACAGGATAGATTACTACCCAACAGCCAACAGGTTAGATTACTACCTAACAGCCAACAGGTTAGATTACTACCTTACAGCCAACAGGATAGATTACTACCCAACAGCCAACAGGTTAGATTACTACCTTACAGCCAACAGGTTAGATTACTACCCAACAGCCAACAGGTTAGATTACTACCTTACAGACAACAGGTTATATTACTACCTTACAGCCAACAGGATAGATTACTATCCAACAGGTTAGATTACTACCTTACAGCCAACAGGTTAGATTACTACCTTACAGCCAACAGGATAGATTACTACCCAACAGCCAACAGGATAGATTACTATCCAACAGCAAACAGGTTAGATTACTACCTTACAGCCAACAGGATATATTACTACCTTACAGCCAAGAGGATAGATTACTACCTTACAGCCAAGAGGATAGATTACTACCTTACATCCAACAGGTTAGATTACTACCTTACAGCCAACAGGATAGATTACTACCCAACAGGTTAGATTACTACCTTACAGCCAACAGGATAGATTACTACTTTACAGCCAACAGGATAGATTACTACCCAACAGCCAACAGGTTAGATTACTATCCAACAGCCAACAGGTTAGATTACTACCTTACAGCCAACAGGTTAGATTACTACCCAACAGCCAACAGGTTAGATTACTACCCAACAGCCAACAGGATAGATTACTACCTTACAGCCAACAGGATAGATTACTACCTTACAGCCAACAGGATAGATTACTACCCAACAGGATAGATTACTACCTTACAGCCAACAGGATAGATTACTACCCAACAGCCAACAGGTTAGATTACTACCTTACATCCAACAGGTTAGATTACTACCTTACATCCAACAGGTTAGATTACTACCTTACAGCCAACAGGATAGATTACTACCCAACAGGTTAGATTACTACCTTACAGCCAACAGGATAGATTACTACCCAACAGGTTAGATTACTACCCAACAGCCAACAGGTTAGATTACTACCTTACAGCCAACAGGATATATTACTACCTTACAGCCAACAGGATAGATTACTATCCAACAGCCAACAGGTTAGATTACTACCTTACAGCCAACAGGTTAGATTACTACCTTACAGCCAACAGGTTAGATTACTATCCAACAGCCAACAGGTTAGATTACTACCTTACAGCCAACAGGTTAGATTACTACCTTACAGCCAACAGGATAGATTACTACCTTACAGCCAACAGGATAGATTACTACCTTACAGCCAACAGGATAGATTACTACCCAACAGGATATATTACTACCTTACAGCCAACAGGATAGATTACTACCCAACAGCCAACAGGTTAGATTACTACCTTACAGCCAACAGGTTAGATTACTACTTTACAGCCAACAGGTTAGATTACTACCTTACATCCAACAGGTTAGATTACTACCTTACAGCCAACAGGATAGATTACTACTTTACAGCCAACAGGATAGATTACTACCTTACAGCCAACAGGTTAGATTACTACCCAACAGCCAACAGGTTAGATTACTATCCAACAGCCAACAGGTTAGATTACTATCCAACAGCCAACAGGTTAGATTACTACCCAACAGCCAACAGGTTAGATTACTACCCAACAGCCAACAGGTTAGATTACAACCTTACAGCCAACAGGTTAGATTACTACCTTACAGCCAACAGGTTAGATAACTACCTTACAGCCAACAGGTTAGATTACTACATTACAGCCAACAGGTTAGATTACTACCTTACAGCCAACAGGTTAGATTACTACCCAACAGGTTAGATTACTACCTTACAGCCAACAGGATAGATTACTATCCAACAGCCAACAGGATAGTTTACTACCCAACAGCCAACAGGTTAGATTACTACCTTACAGCCAACAGGTTAGATTACTACCTTACAGCCAACAGGATAAATTACTACCCAACAGGTTAGATTACTATCCAACAGCCAACAGGATAGATTACTACCAAACAGCCAACAGGATAGATTACTACCCAACAGCCAACAGGATAGATTACTACCCAACAGCCAACAGGATAGATTACTACCTTAAAGCCAACAGGATAGATTACTACCCAACAGCCAACAGTTTAGATTACTACCTTACTGCCAACTGGTTAGATTACTACCTTACAGCCAACAGGTTAGATTACTACCTTACATCCAACAGGTTAGATTACTACCTTACAGCCAACAGGATAGATTACTATCCAATAGGTTAGATTACTACCTTACAGCCAACAGGATAGATTACTACCTTACAGCCAACAGGATAGATTACTACCCAACAGCCAACAGGTTAGATTACTATCCAACAGGTTAGATTACTACCTTACAGCCAACAGGATAGATTACTACCCAACAGCCAACAGGTTAGATTACTACCTTACAGCCAACAGGTTAGATTACTACCTTACAGCCAACAGGATAGATTACTACCCAACAGCCAACAGGATAGATTACTACCTTACAGCCAACAGGATAGATTACTACCCAACAGCCAACAGGTTAGATTACTACCTTACAGCCAACAGGTTAGATTACTACCTTACATCCAACAGGTTAGATTACTACCTTACAGCCAACAGGATATATTACTACCTTACAGCCAACAGGATATATTACTACCCAACAGGTTAGATTACTACCTTACATCCAACAGGTTAGATTACTACCTTACAGCCAACAGGATAGATTACTACCCAACAGCCAACAGGATAGATTACTACCCAACAGCCAACATGTTAGATTACTACCTTACAGCCAACAGGTTAGATTACTACCTTACAGCCAACAGGTTAGATTACTACCTTACAGCCAACAGGTTAGATTACTACCTTACAGCCAACAGGTTAGATTACTACCTTACAGCCAACAGGTTAGATTACTACCTTACAGCCAACAGGATAGATTACTATCCAACAGCCAACAGGATAGATTACTACCCAACAGCCAACAGGATAGATTACTACCCAACAGCCAACAGGATAGATTACTACCTTACATCCAACAGGTTAGATTACTACCTTACATCCAACAGGTTAGATTACTACCTTACAGCCAACAGGTTAGATTACTACCTTACAGCCAACAGGATAGATTACTACCTTACAGCCAACAGGATAGATTACTACCCAACAGCCAACAGGTTAGATTACTATCCAACAGTCAACAGGTTAGATTACTACCTTACAGCCAACAGGATAGATTACTACCCAACAGCCAACAGGATAGATTACTACCTTACAGCCAACAGGATAGATTACTACCCAACAGCCAACAGGTTAGATTACTACCTTACAGCCAACAGGTTAGATTACTACCTTACATCCAACAGGTTAGATTACTACCTTACAGCCAACAGGATATATTACTACCCAACAGGTTAGATTACTACCTTACATCCAACAGGTTAGATTACTACCTTACAGCCAACAGGATAGATTACTACCCAACAGGATAGATTACTACCCAACAGCCAACATGTTAGATTACTACCTTACAGCCAACAGGTTAGATTACTACCTTACAGCCAACAGGTTAGATTACTACCTTACAGCCAACAGGTTAGATTACTACCTTACAGCCAACAGGTTAGATTACTACCTTACAGCCAACAGGATAGATTACTACCTTACAGCCAACAGGATAGATTACTACCCAACAGCCAACAGGTTAGATTACTACCTTACAGCCAACAGGATAGATTACTACCCAACAGCCAACAGGTTAGATTACTACCTTACAGCCAACAGGTTAGATTACTACCTTACATCTAACAGGTTAGATTACTACCTTACAGCCAACAGGATAGATTACTATCCAACAGGTTAGATTACTACCTTACAGCCAACAGGATAGATTACTACCTTACAGCCAACAGGATAGATTACTACCTAAAAGCCAACAGGTTAGATTACTACCTTACAGCCAACAGGTTAGATTACTACCTTACAGCCAACAGGTTAGATTACTACCTTACAGCCAACAGGATAGATTACTACCCAACAGCCAACAGGATAGATTACTACCTTACAGCCAACAGGTTAGATTACTACCTTACAGCCAACAGGATAGATTACTACCTTACATCCAACAGGATAGATTACTACCTTACAGCCAACAGGTTAGATTACTACCCAACAGGTTAGATTACTACCTTACAGCCAACAGGATAGATTACTATCCAATAGGTTAGATTACTACCTTACAGCCAACAGGATAGATTACTACCTTACAGCCAACAGGATAGATTACTACCCAACAGCCAACAGGTTAGATTACTATCCAACAGGTTAGATTACTACCTTACAGCCAACAGGATAGATTACTACCCAACAGCCAACAGGTTAGATTACTACCTTACAGCCAACAGGTTAGATTACTACCTTACAGCCAACAGGATAGATTACTACCCAACAGCCAACAGGATAGATTACTACCTTACAGCCAACAGGATATATTACTACCTTACAGCCAACAGGATAGATTACTACCCAACAGCCAACAGGTTAGATTACTACCTTACAGCCAACAGGTTAGATTACTACCTTACAGCCAACAGGTTAGATTACTACTTTACAGCCAAAAGGTTAGATAACTACCTTACAGCCAACAGGATAGATTACTACCCAACAGGTTAGATTAATACCTTACAGCCAACAGGTTAGATTACTACCTTACAGCCAACAGGATAGATTACTACCCAACAGGTTAGATTACTACCTTACAGCCAACAGGATAGATTACTACCCAACAGGTTAGATTACTACCTTACAGCCAACAGGTTAGATTACTACCTTACAGCCAACAGGTTAGATAACTACTTTACAGCCAACAGGTTAGATAACTACCTTACAGCCAACAGGTTAGATTACTACCTTACAGCCAACAGGTTAGATTACTACCCTACAGCCAACAGGATAGATTACTACCCAACAGCCAACAGGTTAGATTACTACCCAACAGCCAACAGGTTAGATTAATACCATACAGCCAACAGGTTAGATTACTACCTTACAGCCAACAGGATAGATTACTATCCAACAGCCAACAGGTTAGATTACTACCTTACAGCCAACAGGATAGATTACTACCTTACAGCCAACAGGATAGATTACTACCCAACAGCCAACAGGATAGATTACTACCTTACAGCCAACAGGATATATTACTACCTTACAGCCAACAGGTTAGATTACTACCTTACAGCCAACAGGATAGATTACTACCTTACACCCAACAGGATAGATTACTACCCAACAGCCAACAGGATAGATTACTACCTTACAGCCAACAGGAAAGATTACTACCCAACAGCCAACAGGATAGATTACTACCTTACAGCCAACAGGATATATTACTACCTTACAGCCAACAGGTTAGATTACTACCTTACAGCCAACAGGATAGATTACTACCCAACAGCCAACAGGATAGATTACTACCTTACATCCAACAGGATAGATTACTACCTTACATCCAACAGGATAGATTACTACCTTACATCCAACAGGATAGATTACTACCTTACAGCCAAAAGGATAGATTACTACCTTACAACCAACAGGTTAGATTACTACCTAACAGCCAACAGGATAGATTACTACCTTACAGCCAACAGGTTAGATTACTACCTTACAGCCAAAAGGATAGATTACTACCTTACAACCAACAGGTTAGATTACTACCTAACAGCCAACAGGATAGATTACTACCTTACAGCCAACAGGTTAGATTACTATCCAACAGCCAACAGGTTAGATTACTACCTTACAGCCAACAGGTTAGATTACTACCCAACAGGATAGATTACTACCTTACAGCCAACAGGTTAGATTACTACCCAACAGGATAGATTACTACCTTACAGCCAACAGGATAGATAACTACCTTACAGCCAACAGGTTAGATTACTACCTTACAGCCAACAGGATAGATTACTACCTTACAGCCAAAAGGATAGATTACTACCTTACAACCAACAGGATAGATTACTACCTAACAGCCAACAGGATAGATTACTACCTTACAGCCAACAGGTTAGATTACTACCAAACAGCCAACAGGTTAGATTACTATCCAACAGCCAACAGGTTAGATTACTACCTTACAGCCAACAGGATAGATTACTACCCAACAGCCAACAGGTTAGATTACTACCTTACAGCCAACAGGTTAGATTACTACCTTACAGCCAACAGGTTAGATTACTACTTTACAGCCAACAGGTTAGATAACTACCTTACAGCCAACAGGATAGATTAATACCTTACAGCCAACAGGTTAGATTACTACCTTACAGCCAACAGGATAGATTACTACCCAACAGGTTAGATTACTACCTTACAGCCAACAGGTTAGATAACTACCTTACAGCCAACAGGTTAGATAACTACCTTACAGCCAACAGGTTAGATAACTACCTTACAGCCAACAGGTTAGATTACTACCCTACAGCCAACAGGATAGATTACTACCCAACAGCCAACAGGTTAGATTACTACCCAACAGCCAACAGGTTAGATTACTACCCAACAGCCAACAGGTTAGATTAATACCATACAGCCAACAGGTTAGATTACTACCTTACAGCCAACAGGATAGATTACTATCCAACAGCCAACAGGTTAGATTACTACCTTACAGCCAACAGGTTAGATTACTACCTTACAGCCAACAGGTTAGATTACTACCTTACAGCCAACAGGTTAGATTACTACCTTACAGCCAACAGGTTAGATTACTACCTTACAGCCAACAGGTTAGATTACTACCTTACAGCCAACAGGTTAGATTACTACCTTACAGCCAACAGGTTAGATTACTACCTTACAGCCAACAGGTTAGATTACTACCTTACAGCCAACAGGTTAGATTACTACTTTACAGCCAACAGGTTACATTACTACTTTACAGCCAACAGGTTAGATTACTACCTTACAGCCAACAGGTTAGATTACTACCTTACAGCCAACAGGTTAGATTACTACTTTACAGCCAACAGGTTAGATTACTACCTTACAGCCAACAGGTTAGATTACTACCTTACAGCCAACAGGTTAGATTACTACCTTACAGCCAAAAGGTTAGATTACTACCCAACAGCCAACAGGTTAGATTAGTACCTTACAGCCAACAGGATAGATTACTACCCAACAGGTTAGATTACTACCTTACAGCCAACAGGTTAGATTACTACCCAACAGGTTAGATTACTACCTTACAGCCAACAGGATAGATTACTACCCAACAGGTTAGATTACTACCTTACAGCCAACAGGATAGATTACTACCCAACAGCCAACATGATAGATTACTACCCAACAGCCAACAGGTTAGATTACTACCTTACAGCCAACAGGTTAGATTACTACCTTACAGCCAACAGGTTAGATTACTACCTTACAGCCAACAGGATAGATTACTACCCAACAGGTTAGATTACTACCTTACAGCCAACAGGTTAAATTACTACCTTACAGCCAACAGGTTAGATTACTATCCAACAGCCAACAGGTTAGATTACTACCTTACAGCCAACAGGTTAGATTACTACCCAACAGGATAGATTACTACCTTACAGCCAACAGGATAGATTACTACTTTACAGCCAACAGGATAGATTACTACCTTACAGCCAACAGGTTAGATTACTACCTTACAGCCAACAGGTTAGATTACTACCCAACAGCCAACAGGATAGATTACTACCTTACATCCAACAGGATAGATTACTACCTTACAGCCAACAGGTTAGATTACTACCCAACAGGTTAGATTAATACCTTACAGCCAACAGGTTAGATTACTACCTTACAGCCAACAGGTTAGATTACTACCTTACAGCCAACAGGTTAGATTACTACCCTACAGCCAACAGGATAGATTACTACCCAACAGCCAACAGGATAGATTACTACCCAACATCCAACAGGTTAGATTACTACCCAACAGCCAACAGGTTAGATTACTACCCAACAGCCAACAGGTTAGATGACTACCTTACAGCCAACAGGTTAGATGACTACCTTACAGCCAACAGGATAGATTACTACCTTACATCCAACAGGATAGATTACTACCTTACAGCCAACAGGATAGATAACTACCTTACAGCCAACAGGTTAGATAACTACCTTACAGCCAACAGGTTAGATTACTACCCAACAGCCAACAGGTTTGATTACTACCCAACAGCCAACAGGTTAGATTAATACCTTACAGCCAACAGGTTAGATTACTACCTTACAGCCAACAGGATAGATTACTACCTTACAGCCAACAGGATAGATTACTACCTTACAGCCAACAGGATAGATTACTACCCAACAGGTTAGATTACTACCCAACAGCCAACAGGTTAGATTACTATCCAACAGCCAACAGGTTAGATTACTACCTTACAGCCAACAGGTTAGATTACTACCTTACAGCCAACATGTTAGATTACTACCCAACAGCCAACAGGTTAGATTACTACCCAACAGCCAACAGGTTAGATGACTACCTTACAGCCAACAGGTTAGATGACTACCTTACAGCCAACAGGATAGATTACTACCCAACAGCCAACAGGTTAGATTACTACCTTACAGCCAACAGGTTAGATTACTACCTTACAGCCAACAGGTTAGATTACTACCTTACAGCCAACAGGATAGATTACTACCCAACAGGTTAGATTACTACCTTACAGCCAACAGGTTAAATTACTACCTTACAGCCAACAGGTTAGATTACTACCCTACAGCCAACAGGATAGATTACTACCCAACATCCAACAGGTTAGATTACTACCCAACAGCCAACAGGTTAGATTACTACCCAACAGCCAACAGGTTAGATTACTACCTTACAGCCAACAGGTTAGATGATTACCTTACAGCCAACAGGATAGATTACTACTTTACAGCCAACAGGTTAGATTACTACCTTACAGCCAACAGGATAGATTACTACCTTACATCCAACAGGATAGATTACTACCTTACAGCCAACAGGATAGATAACTACCTTACAGCCAACAGGTTAGATAACTACCTTACAGCCAACAGGTTAGATTAGTACCTTACAGCCAACAGGTTAGATTACTACCCAACAGCCAACAGGTTTGATTACTACCCAACAGCCAACAGGTTAGATTAATACCTTACAGCCAACAGGTTAGATTACTACCTTACATCCAACAGGATAGATTACTACCTTACATCCAACAGGATAGATTACTACCTTACAGCCAACAGGTTAGATTACTACCCAACAGGTTAGATTACTACCTTACAGCCAACAGGTTAGATTACTACCCAACAGGTTAGATTACTACCTTACAGCCAACAGGTTAGATTACTACCCTACAGCCAACAGGATAGATTACTACCCAACAGCCAACAGGATAGATTACTACCCAACATCCAACAGGTTAGATTACTACCCAACAGCCAACAGGTTAGATTACTACCCAACAGCCAACAGGTTAGATTACTACCTTACAGCCAACAGGTTAGATGACTACCTTACAGCCAACAGGATAGATTACTACCTTACAGCCAACAGGATAGATTACTACCTTACATCCAACAGGATAGATTACTACCTTACAGCCAACAGGATAGATAACTACCTTACAGCCAACAGGTTAGATAACTACCTTACAGACAAAAGGTTAGATTACTACCCAACAGCCAACAGGTTTGATTACTACCCAACAGCCAACAGGTTAGATTAATACCTTACAGCCAACAGGTTAGATTACTACCTTACAGCCAACAGGATAGATTACTACCTTACAGCCAACAGGATAGATTACTATCCAACAGCCAACAGGTTAGATTACTACCTTACAGCCAACAGGTTAGATTACTACCTTACAGCCAACATGTTAGATTACTACCCAACAGCCAACAGGTTAGATTACTACCCAACAGCAAACAGGTTAGATGACTACCTTACAGCCAACAGGTTAGATGACTACCTTACAGCCAACAGGATAGATTACTACCCAACAGCCAACAGGTTAGATTACTACCTTACAGCCAACAGGTTAGATTACTACCTTACAGCCAACAGGTTAGATTACTACCTTACAGCCAACAGGATAGATTACTACCCAACAGGTTAGATTACTACCTTACAGCCAACAGGTTAAATTACTACCTTACAGCCAACAGGTTAGATTACTACCCTACAGCCAACAGGATAGATTACTACCCAACATCCAACAGGTTAGATTACTACCCAACAGCCAACAGGTTAGATTACTACCCAACAGCCAACAGGTTAGATTACTACCTTACAGCCAACAGGTTAGATGACTATCTTACAGCCAACAGGATAGATTACTACCTTACAGCCAACAGGATAGATTACTACTTTACAGCCAACAGGTTAGATTACTACCTTACAGCCAACAGGATAGATTACTACCTTACATCCAACAGGTTAGATTACTACCTTACAGCCAACAGGATAGATAACTACCTTACAGCCAACAGGTTAGATAACTACCTTACAGCCAACAGGTTAGATTAGTACCTTACAGCCAACAGGTTAGATTACTACCCAACAGGTTTGATTACTACCCAACAGCCAACAGGTTAGATTAATACCTTACAGCCAACAGGTTAGATTACTACCTTACAGCCAACAGGATAGATTACTACCTTACAGCCAACAGGATAGATTACTACCCAACAGGTTAGATTACTACCTTACAGCCAACAGGATAGATTACTATCCAACAGCCAACAGGTTAGATTACTACCTTACAGCCAACAGGTTAGATTACTACCTTACAGCCAACATGTTAGATTACTACCCAACAGCCAACAGGTTAGATTACTACCCAACAGCAAACAGGTTAGATGACTACCTTACAGCCAACAGGTTAGATGACTACCTTACAGCCAACAGGTTTGATTACTACCCAACAGCCAACAGGTTAGATTAATACCTTACAGCCAACAGGTTAGATTACTACCTTACAGCCAACAGGTTAGATTACTACCTTACAGCCAACATGTTAGATGACTACCTTACAGCCAACAGGATAGATTACTACCTTACAGCCAACAGGATAGATTACTATCCAACAGCCAACAGGTTAGATTACTACCTTACAGCCAACAGGTTAGATTACTACCTTACAGCCAACATGTTAGATTACTACCCAACAGCCAACAGGTTAGATTACTACCCAACAGCAAACAGGTTAGATGACTACCTTACAGCCAACAGGTTAGATGACTACCTTAAAGCCAACAGGATAGATTACTACCCAACAGCCAACAGGTTAGATTACTACCTTACAGCCAACAGGTTAGATTACTACCTTACAGCCAACAGGTTAGATTACTACCTTACAGCCAACAGGATAGATTACTACCCAACAGCCAACAGGTTTGATTACTACCCAACAGCCAACAGGTTAGATTACTACCTTACAGCCAACAGGATAGATTACTACCTTACAGCCAACATGTTAGATTACTACCTTACAGCCAACAGGATAGATTACTACCCAACAGGTTAGATTACTACCTTACAGCCAACAGGATAGATTACTATCCAACAGCCAACAGGTTAGATTACTACCTTACAGCCAACAGGATAGATTACTATCCAACAGCCAACAGGTTAGATTACTACCTTACAGCCAACAGGTTAGATTACTACCTTACAGCCAACATGTTAGATTACTACCTTACAGCCAAGAGGTTAGATTACTACCTTACAGCCAACAGGTTAGATTACTACCTTACAGCCAACAGGTTAGATTATTACCCTACAGCCAACAGGATAGATTACTACCCAACAGCCAACAGGCTAGATTACTATCCAATAGGTTAGATTACTACCTTACAGCCAACAGGATAGATTACTACCTTACAGCCAACAGGATAGATTACTACCCAACAGCCAACAGGTTAGATTACTATCCAACAGGTTAGATTACTACCTTACAGCCAACAGGATAGATTACTACCCAACAGCCAACAGGTTAGATTACTACCTTACAGCCAACAGGTTAGATTACTACCTTACAGCCAACAGGATAGATTACTACCCAACAGCCAACAGGATAGATTACTACCTTACAGCCAACAGGATAGATTACTACCCAACAGCCAACAGGTTAGATTACTACCTTACAGCCAACAGGTTAGATTACTACCTTACATCCAACAGGTTAGATTACTACCTTACAGCCAACAGGATATATTACTACCTTACAGCCAACAGGATATATTACTACCCAACAGGTTAGATTACTACCTTACATCCAACAGGTTAGATTACTACCTTACAGCCAACAGGATAGATTACTACCCAACAGCCAACAGGATAGATTACTACCCAACAGCCAACATGTTAGATTACTACCTTACAGCCAACAGGTTAGATTACTACCTTACAGCCAACAGGTTAGATTACTACCTTACAGCCAACAGGTTAGATTACTACCTTACAGCCAACAGGTTAGATTACTACCTTACAGCCAACAGGTTAGATTACTACCTTACAGCCAACAGGATAGATTACTATCCAACAGCCAACAGGATAGATTACTACCCAACAGCCAACAGGATAGATTACTACCCAACAGCCAACAGGATAGATTACTACCTTACATCCAACAGGTTAGATTACTACCTTACATCCAACAGGTTAGATTACTACCTTACAGCCAACAGGTTAGATTACTACCTTACAGCCAACAGGATAGATTACTACCTTACAGCCAACAGGATAGATTACTACCCAACAGCCAACAGGTTAGATTACTATCCAACAGTCAACAGGTTAGATTACTACCTTACAGCCAACAGGATAGATTACTACCCAACAGCCAACAGGATAGATTACTACCTTACAGCCAACAGGATAGATTACTACCCAACAGCCAACAGGTTAGATTACTACCTTACAGCCAACAGGTTAGATTACTACCTTACATCCAACAGGTTAGATTACTACCTTACAGCCAACAGGATATATTACTACCCAACAGGTTAGATTACTACCTTACATCCAACAGGTTAGATTACTACCTTACAGCCAACAGGATAGATTACTACCCAACAGCCAACAGGATAGATTACTACCCAACAGCCAACATGTTAGATTACTACCTTACAGCCAACAGGTTAGATTACTACCTTACAGCCAACAGGTTAGATTACTACCTTACAGCCAACAGGTTAGATTACTACCTTACAGCCAACAGGTTAGATTACTACCTTACAGCCAACAGGATAGATTACTACCTTACAGCCAACAGGATAGATTACTACCCAACAGCCAACAGGTTAGATTACTACCTTACAGCCAACAGGATAGATTACTACCCAACAGCCAACAGGTTAGATTACTACCTTACAGCCAACAGGTTAGATTACTACCTTACATCTAACAGGTTAGATTACTACCTTACAGCCAACAGGTTAGATTACTACCTTACAGCCAACAGGATAGATTACTACCTTACAGCCAACAGGATAGATTACTACCTAAAAGCCAACAGGTTAGATTACTACCTTACAGCCAACAGGTTAGATTACTACCTTACAGCCAACAGGATAGATTACTACCCAACAGCCAACAGGATAGATTACTACCTTACAGCCAACAGGATAGATTACTACCCAACAGCCAACAGGTTAGATTACTACCTTACAGCCAACAGGTTAGATTACTACCTTACAGCCAACAGGTTAGATTACTACCTTACAGCCAACAGGATAGATTACTACCTTACATCCAACAGGATAGATTACTACCTTACAGCCAACAGGATAGATTACTATCCAATAGGTTAGATTACTACCTTACAGCCAACAGGATAGATTACTACCTTACAGCCAACAGGATAGATTACTACCCAACAGCCAACAGGTTAGATTACTATCCAACAGGTTAGATTACTACCTTACAGCCAACAGGATAGATTACTACCCAACAGCCAACAGGTTAGATTACTACCTTACAGCCAACAGGTTAGATTACTACCTTACAGACAACAGGATAGATTACTACCCAACAGCCAACAGGATAGATTACTACCTTACAGCCAACAGGATATATTACTACCTTACAGCCAACAGGATAGATTACTACCCAACAGCCAACAGGTTAGATTACTACCTTACAGCCAACAGGTTAGATTACTACCTTACAGCCAACAGGTTAGATTACTACTTTACAGCCAAAAGGTTAGATAACTACCTTACAGCCAACAGGATAGATTACTACCCAACAGGTTAGATTAATACCTTACAGCCAACAGGTTAGATTACTACCTTACAGCCAACAGGATAGATTACTACCCAACAGGTTAGATTACTACCTTACAGCCAACAGGATAGATTACTACCCAACAGGTTAGATTACTACCTTACAGCCAACAGGTTAGATTACTACCTTACAGCCAACAGGTTAGATAACTACTTTACAGCCAACAGGTTAGATAACTACCTTACAGCCAACAGGTTAGATTACTACCTTACAGCCAACAGGTTAGATTACTACCCTACAGCCAACAGGATAGATTACTACCCAACAGCCAACAGGTTAGATTACTACCCAACAGCCAACAGGTTAGATTAATACCATACAGCCAACAGGTTAGATTACTACCTTACAGCCAACAGGATAGATTACTATCCAACAGCCAACAGGTTAGATTACTACCTTACAGCCAACAGGATAGATTACTACCTTACAGCCAACAGGATAGATTACTACCCAACAGCCAACAGGATAGATTACTACCTTACAGCCAACAGGATATATTACTACCTTACAGCCAACAGGTTAGATTACTACCTTACAGCCAACAGGATAGATTACTACCTTACACCCAACAGGATAGATTACTACCCAACAGCCAACAGGATAGATTACTACCTTACAGCTAACAGGAAAGATTACTACCCAACAGCCAACAGGATAGATTACTACCTTACAGCCAACAGGATATATTACTACCTTACAGCCAACAGGTTAGATTACTACCTTACAGCCAACAGGATAGATTACTACCCAACAGCCAACAGGATAGATTACTACCTTACATCCAACAGGATAGATTACTACCTTACATCCAACAGGATAGATTACTACCTTACATCCAACAGGATAGATTACTACTTTACAGCCAAAAGGATAGATTACTACCTTACAACCAACAGGTTAGATTACTACCTAACAGCCAACAGGATAGATTACTACCTTACAGCCAACAGGTTAGATTACTACCTTACAGCCAAAAGGATAGATTACTACCTTACAACCAACAGGTTAGATTACTACCTAACAGCCAACAGGATAGATTACTACCTTACAGCCAACAGGTTAGATTACTATCCAACAGCCAACAGGTTAGATTACTACCTTACAGCCAACAGGTTAGATTACTACCCAACAGGATAGATTACTACCTTACAGCCAACAGGTTAGATTACTACCCAACAGGATAGATTACTACCTTACAGCCAACAGGATAGATAACTACCTTACAGCCAACAGGTTAGATTACTACCTTACAGCCAACAGGATAGATTACTACCTTACAGCCAAAAGGATAGATTACTACCTTACAACCAACAGGATAGATTACTACCTAACAGCCAACAGGATAGATTACTACCTTACAGCCAACAGGTTAGATTACTACCAAACAGCCAACAGGTTAGATTACTATCCAACAGCCAACAGGTTAGATTACTACCTTACAGCCAACAGGATAGATTACTACCCAACAGCCAACAGGTTAGATTACTACCTTACAGCCAACAGGTTAGATTACTACCTTACAGCCAACAGGTTAGATTACTACTTTACAGCCAACAGGTTAGATAACTACCTTACAGCCAACAGGATAGATTAATACCTTACAGCCAACAGGTTAGATTACTACCTTACAGCCAACAGGATAGATTACTACCCAACAGGTTAGATTACTACCTTACAGCCAACAGGATAGATTACTACCCAACAGGTTAGATTACTACCTTACAGCCAACAGGTTAGATTACTACCTTACAGCCAACAGGTTAGATAACTACCTTACAGCCAACAGGTTAGATAACTACCTTACAGCCAACAGGTTAGATAACTACCTTACAGCCAACAGGTTAGATTACTACCCTACAGCCAACAGGATAGATTACTACCCAACAGCCAACAGGTTAGATTACTACCCAACAGCCAACAGGTTAGATTACTACCCAACAGCCAACAGGTTAGATTAATACCATACAGCCAACAGGTTAGATTACTACCTTACAGCCAACAGGATAGATTACTATCCAACAGCCAACAGGTTAGATTACTACCTTACAGCCAACAGGTTAGATTACTACCTTACAGCCAACAGGTTAGATTACTACCTTACAGCCAACAGGTTAGATTACTACCTTACAGCCAACAGGTTAGATTACTACCTTACAGCCAACAGGTTAGATTACTACCTTACAGCCAACAGGTTAGATTACTACCTTACAGCCAACAGGTTAGATTACTACCTTACAGCCAACAGGTTAGATTACTACCTTACAGCCAACAGGTTAGATTACTACTTTACAGCCAACAGGTTACATTACTACTTTACAGCCAACAGGTTAGATTACTACCTTACAGCCAACAGGTTAGATTACTACCTTACAGCCAACAGGTTAGATTACTACTTTACAGCCAACAGGTTAGATTACTACCTTACAGCCAACAGGTTAGATTACTACCTTACAGCCAACAGGTTAGATTACTACCTTACAGCCAAAAGGTTAGATTACTACCCAACAGCCAACAGGTTAGATTAGTACCTTACAGCCAACAGGATAGATTACTACCCAACAGGTTAGATTACTACCTTACAGCCAACAGGTTAGATTACTACCCAACAGGTTAGATTACTACCTTACAGCCAACAGGATAGATTACTACCCAACAGGTTAGATTACTACCTTACAGCCAACAGGATAGATTACTACCCAACAGCCAACATGATAGATTACTACCCAACAGCCAACAGGTTAGATTACTACCTTACAGCCAACAGGTTAGATTACTACCTTACAGCCAACAGGTTAAATTACTACCTTACAGCCAACAGGTTAAATTACTACCTTACAGCCAACAGGTTAGATTACTATCCAACAGCCAACAGGTTAGATTACTACCTTACAGCCAACAGGTTAGATTACTACCCAACAGGATAGATTACTACCTTACAGCCAACAGGATAGATTACTACTTTACAGCCAACAGGATAGATTACTACCTTACAGCCAACAGGTTAGATTACTACCTTACAGCCAACAGGTTAGATTACTACCCAACAGCCAACAGGATAGATTACTACCTTACATCCAACAGGATAGATTACTACCTTACAGCCAACAGGTTAGATTACTACCCAACAGGTTAGATTAATACCTTACAGCCAACAGGTTAGATTACTACCTTACAGCCAACAGGTTAGATTACTACCTTACAGCCAACAGGTTAGATTACTACCCTACAGCCAACAGGATAGATTACTACCCAACAGCCAACAGGATAGATTACTACCCAACATCCAACAGGTTAGATTACTACCCAACAGCCAACAGGTTAGATTACTACCCAACAGCCAACAGGTTAGATGACTACCTTACAGCCAACAGGTTAGATGACTACCTTACAGCCAACAGGATAGATTACTACCTTACAGCCAACAGGATAGATTACTACCTTACATCCAACAGGATAGATTACTACCTTACAGCCAACAGGATAGATAACTACCTTACAGCCAACAGGTTAGATAACTACCTTACAGCCAACAGGTTAGATTACTACCCAACAGCCAACAGGTTTGATTACTACCCAACAGCCAACAGGTTAGATTAATACCTTACAGCCAACAGGTTAGATTACTACCTTACAGCCAACAGGATAGATTACTACCTTACAGCCAACAGGATAGATTACTACCTTACAGCCAACAGGATAGATTACTACCCAACAGGTTAGATTACTACCCAACAGCCAACAGGTTAGATTACTATCCAACAGCCAACAGGTTAGATTACTATCCAACAGCCAACAGGTTAGATTACTACCTTACAGCCAACAGGTTAGATTACTACCTTACAGCCAACATGTTAGATTACTACCCAACAGCCAACAGGTTAGATTACTACCCAACAGCCAACAGGTTAGATGACTACCTTACAGCCAACAGGTTAGATGACTACCTTACAGCCAACAGGATAGATTACTACCCAACAGCCAACAGGTTAGATTACTACCTTACAGCCAACAGGTTAGATTACTACTTTACAGCCAACAGGTTAGATTACTACCTTACAGCCAACAGGATAGATTACTACCCAACAGGTTAGATTACTACCTTACAGCCAACAGGTTAAATTACTACCTTACAGCCAACAGGTTAGATTACTACCCTACAGCCAACAGGATAGATTACTACCCAACATCCAACAGGTTAGATTACTACCCAACAGCCAACAGGTTAGATTACTACCCAACAGCCAACAGGTTAGATTACTACCTTACAGCCAACAGGTTAGATGACTACCTTACAGCCAACAGGATAGATTACTACTTTACAGCCAACAGGTTAGATTACTACCTTACAGCCAACAGGATAGATTACTACCTTACATCCAACAGGATAGATTACTACCTTACAGCCAACAGGATAGATTACTACCTTACATCCAACAGGATAGATTACTACCTTACATCCAACAGGATAGATTACTACCTTACATCCAACAGGATAGATTACTACCTTACATCCAACAGGATAGATTACTACCTTACAGCCAACAGGTTAGATTACTACCCAACAGGTTAGATTACTACCTTACAGCCAACAGGTTAGATTACTACCCAACAGGTTAGATTACTACCTTACAGCCAACAGGATAGATTACTACCTTACAGCCAACAGGTTAGATTACTACCCAACAGGTTAGATTACTACCTTACAGCCAACAGGTTAGATTACTACCCAACAGGTTAGATTACTACCTTACAGCCAACAGGTTAGATTACTACCCTACAGCCAACAGGATAGATTACTACCCAACAGCCAACAGGATAGATTACTACCCAACATCCAACAGGTTAGATTACTACCCAACAGCCAACAGGTTAGATTACTACCCAACAGCCAACAGGTTAGATTACTACCTTACAGCCAACAGGTTAGATGACTACCTTACAGCCAACAGGATAGATTACTACCTTACAGCCAACAGGATAGATTACTACCTTACATCCAACAGGATAGATTACTACCTTACAGCCAACAGGATAGATAACTACCTTACAGCCAACAGGTTAGATAACTACCTTACAGACAAAAGGTTAGATTACTACCCAACAGCCAACAGGTTTGATTACTACCCAACAGCCAACAGGTTAGATTAATACCTTACAGCCAACAGGTTAGATTACTACCTTACAGCCAACAGGATAGATTACTACCTTACAGCCAACAGGATAGATTACTATCCAACAGCCAACAGGTTAGATTACTACCTTACAGCCAACAGGTTAGATTACTACCTTACAGCCAACATGTTAGATTACTACCCAACAGCCAACAGGTTAGATTACTACCCAACAGCAAACAGGTTAGATGACTACCTTACAGCCAACAGGTTAGATGACTACCTTACAGCCAACAGGATAGATTACTACCCAACAGCCAACAGGTTAGATTACTACCTTACAGCCAACAGGTTAGATTACTACCTTACAGCCAACAGGTTAGATTACTACCTTACAGCCAACAGGATAGATTACTACCCAACAGGTTAGATTACTACCTTACAGCCAACAGGTTAAATTACTACCTTACAGCCAACAGGTTAGATTACTACCCTACAGCCAACAGGATAGATTACTACCCAACATCCAACAGGTTAGATTACTACCCAACAGCCAACAGGTTAGATTACTACCCAACAGCCAACAGGTTAGATTACTACCTTACAGCCAACAGGTTAGATGACTACCTTACAGCCAACAGGATAGATTACTACCTTACAGCCAACAGGATAGATTACTACTTTACAGCCAACAGGTTAGATTACTACCTTACAGCCAACAGGATAGATTACTACCTTACATCCAACAGGTTAGATTACTACCTTACAGCCAACAGGATAGATAACTACCTTACAGCCAACAGGTTAGATAACTACCTTACAGCCAACAGGTTAGATTAGTACCTTACAGCCAACAGGTTAGATTACTACCCAACAGCCAACAGGTTTGATTACTACCCAACAGCCAACAGGTTAGATTAATACCTTACAGCCAACAGGTTAGATTACTACCTTACAGCCAACAGGATAGATTACTACCTTACAGCCAACAGGATAGATTACTACCCAACAGGTTAGATTACTACCTTACAGCCAACAGGATAGATTACTATCCAACAGCCAACAGGTTAGATTACTACCTTACAGCCAACAGGTTAGATTACTACCTTACAGCCAACATGTTAGATTACTACCCAACAGCCAACAGGTTAGATTACTACCCAACAGCAAACAGGTTAGATGACTACCTTACAGCCAACAGGTTAGATGACTACCTTACAGCCAACAGGTTTGATTACTACCCAACAGCCAACAGGTTAGATTAATACCTTACAGCCAACAGGTTAGATTACTACCTTACAGCCAACAGGTTAGATTACTACCTTACAGCCAACATGTTAGATGACTACCTTACAGCCAACAGGATAGATTACTACCTTACAGCCAACAGGATAGATTACTATCCAACAGCCAACAGGTTAGATTACTACCTTACAGCCAACAGGTTAGATTACTACCTTACAGCCAACATGTTAGATTACTACCCAACAGCCAACAGGTTAGATTACTACCCAACAGCAAACAGGTTAGATGACTACCTTACAGCCAACAGGTTAGATGACTACCTTAAAGCCAACAGGATAGATTACTACCCAACAGCCAACAGGTTAGATTACTACCTTACAGCCAACAGGTTAGATTACTACCTTACAGCCAACAGGTTAGATTACTACCTTACAGCCAACAGGATAGATTACTACCCAACAGCCAACAGGTTTGATTACTACCCAACAGCCAACAGGTTAGATTACTACCTTACAGCCAACAGGATAGATTACTACCTTACAGCCAACATGTTAGATTACTACCTTACAGCCAACAGGATAGATTACTACCCAACAGGTTAGATTACTACCTTACAGCCAACAGGATAGATTACTATCCAACAGCCAACAGGTTAGATTACTACCTTACAGCCAACAGGATAGATTACTATCCAACAGCCAACAGGTTAGATTACTACCTTACAGCCAACAGGTTAGATTACTACCTTACAGCCAACATGTTAGATTACTACCTTACAGCCAAGAGGTTAGATTACTACCTTACAGCCAACAGGTTAGATTACTACCTTACAGCCAACAGGTTAGATTATTACCCTACAGCCAACAGGATAGATTACTACCCAACAGCCAACAGGCTAGATTACTACCCAACAGCCAACAGGTTAGATTACTACCCAACAGCCAACAGGTTAGATTACTAACTTACAGCCAACAGGTTAGATTACTACCTTACAGCCAACAGGTTAGATTACTACCTTACAGCCAACAGGTTAGATTACTACCTTACAGCCAACAGGTTAGATTACTACCTTACAGCCAACAGGTTAGATTACTACCTTACAGCCAACAGGTTAGATTACTACCTTACAGCCAACAGGTTAGATTACTACCTTACAGCCAACAGGTTAGATTACTACCTTACAGCCAACAGGTTAGATTACTACCTTACAGCCAACAGGTTAGATTACTACCTTACAGCCAACAGGTTAGATTACTACCTTACAGCCAACAGGTTAGATTACTACCTTACAGCCAACAGGTTAGATTACTACCTTACAGCCAACAGGTTAGATTACTACCTTACAGCCAACAGGTTAGATTACTACCTTACAGCCAACAGGTTAGATTACTACCTTACAGCCAAAAGGTTAGATTACTACCTTACAGCCAAAAGGTTAGATTACTACCCAACAGCCAACAGGTTAGATTAGTACTTTACAGCCAACAGGATAGATAACTACCTTACATCCAACAGGTTAGATTACTACCCAACAGGTTAGATTACTACCTTACAGCCAACAGGATAGATAACTACCTTACAGCCAACAGGTTAGATTACTACCTTACAGCCAACAGGTTAGATTACTACCTTACAGCCAACAGGTTAGATTACTACCTTACAGCCAACAGGTTAGATTACTACCTTACAGCCAACAGGTT
Organism: Coregonus lavaretus; assembly: GCF_964263955.1. Taxonomy (NCBI): domain Eukaryota; kingdom Metazoa; phylum Chordata; class Actinopteri; order Salmoniformes; family Salmonidae; genus Coregonus; species Coregonus lavaretus. Next base: position 9,517,334 of record NC_139993.1, read on the forward strand.
AGATTACTACCTTACAGCCAACAGGTTAGATTACTACCTTACAGCCAACAGGTTAGATTACTACCTTACAGCCAACAGGTTAGATTACTACCTTACAGCCAAAAGGTTAGATTACTACCTTACAGCCAAAAGGTTAGATTACTACCCAACAGCCAACAGGTTAGATTAGTACTTTACAGCCAACAGGATAGATAACTACCTTACAGCCAACAGGTTAGATTACTACCCAACAGGTTAGATTACTACCTTACAGCCAACAGGATAGATAACTACCTTACAGCCAACAGGTTAGATTACTACCCAACAGGTTAGATTACTACCTTACAGCCAACAGGATAGATTACTACCCAACAGCCAACAGGTTAAATTACTACCTTACAGCCAACAGGATAGATTACTACCTTACAGCCAACAGGTTAAATTACTACCTTACAGCCAACAGGTTAGATTACTACCTTACAGCCAACAGGTTAGATTACTACCTTACAGCCAACATGTTAGATTACTACCCAACAGCCAACAGGTTAGATTACTACCCAACAGCAAACAGGTTAGATGACTACCTTACAGCCAATAGGTTAGATGACTACCTTACAGCCAACAGGATAGATTACTACCCAACAGCCAACAGGTTAGATTACTACCTTACAGCCAACAGGTTAGATTACTACCTTACAGCCAACAGGTTAGATTACTACCTTACAGCCAACAGGATAGATTACTACCCAACAGGTTAGATTACTACCTTACAGCCAACAGGTTAAATTACTACCTTACAGCCAACAGGTTAGATTACTACCCTACAGCCAACAGGATAGATTACTACCCAACATCCAACAGGTTAGATTACTACCCAACAGCCAACAGGTTAGATTACTACCCAACAGCCAACAGGTTAGATTACTACCTTACAGCCAACAGGTTAGATGACTACCTTACAGCCAACAGGATAGATTACTACTTTACAGCCAAGAGGTTAGATTACTACCTTACAGCCAACAGGATAGATTACTACCTTACATCCAACAGGATAGATTACTACCTTACAGCCAACAGGATAGATAACTACCTTACAGCCAACAGGTTAGATAACTACCTTACAGCCAACAGGTTAGATTAGTACCTTACAGCCAACAGGTTAGATTACTACCCAACAGCCAACAGGTTTGATTACTACCCAACAGCCAACAGGTTAGATTAATACCTTACAGCCAACAGGTTAGATTACTACCTTACATCCAACAGGATAGATTACTACCTTACATCCAACAGGATAGATTACTACCTTACAGCCAACAGGTTAGATTACTACCCAACAGGTTAGATTACTACCTTACAGCCAACAGGATAGATTACTACCTTACATCCAACAGGATAGATTACTACCTTACAGCCAACAGGATAGATAACTACCTTACAGCCAACAGGTTAGATAACTACCTTACAGCCAACAGGTTAGATTACTACCCAACAGCCAACAGGTTTGATTACTACCCAACAGCCAACAGGTTAGATTAATACCTTACAGCCAACAGGTTAGATTACTACCTTACAGCCAACAGGATAGATTACTACCTTACAGCCAACAGGATAGATTACTATCCAACAGCCAACAGGTTAGATTACTACCTTACAGCCAACAGGTTAGATTACTACCTTACAGCCAACATGTTAGATTACTACCCAACAGTCAACAGGTTAGATTACTACCCAACAGCAAACAGGTTAGATGACTACCTTACAGCCAACAGGTTAGATGACTACCTTACAGCCAACAGGATAGATTACTACCCAACAGCCAACAGGTTAGATTACTACCTTACAGCCAACAGGTTAGATTACTACCTTACAGCCAACAGGTTAGATTACTACCTTACAGCCAACAGGATAGATTACTACCCAACAGGTTAGATTACTACCTTACAGCCAACAGGTTAAATTACTACCTTACAGCCAACAGGTTAGATTACTACCCTACAGCCAACAGGATAGATTACTACCCAACATCCAACAGGTTAGATTACTACCCAACAGCCAACAGGTTAGATTACTACCCAACAGCCAACAGGTTAGATTACTACCTTACAGCCAACAGGTTAGATGACTACCTTACAGCCAACAGGATAGATTACTACTTTACAGCCAACAGGTTAGATTACTACCTTACAGCCAACAGGATAGATTACTACCTTACATCCAACAGGATAGATTACTACCTTACAGCCAACAGGATAGATAACTACCTTACAGCCAACAGGTTAGATAACTACCTTACAGCCAACAGGTTAGATTAGTACCTTACAGCCAACAGGTTAGATTACTACCCAACAGCCAACAGGTTTGATTACTACCCAACAGCCAACAGGTTAGATTAATACCTTACAGCCAACAGGTTAGATTACTACCTTACAGCCAACAGGATAGATTACTACCTTACAGCCAACAGGATAGATTACTACCCAACAGGTTAGATTACTACCTTACAGCCAACAGGATAGATTACTACCTTACAGCCAACAGGTTAGATTACTACCTTACAGCCAACATGTTAGATTACTACCCAACAGCCAACAGGTTAGATTACTACCCAACAGCAAACAGGTTAGATGACTACCTTACAGCCAACAGGTTAGATGACTACCTTACAGCCAACAGGTTAGATGACTACCCAACAGCCAACAGGTTAGATTACTACCTTACAGCCAACAGGATAGATTACTACCTTACAGCCAACATGTTAGATTACTACCTTACAGCCAACAGGATAGATTACTACCCAACAGGTTAGATTACTACCTTACAGCCAACAGGATAGATTACTATCCAACAGCCAACAGGTTAGATTACTACCTTACAGCCAACAGGATAGATTACTCCCCAACAGGTTAGATTACTACTTTACAGCCAACAGGATAGATTACTATCCAACAGCCAACAGGTTAGATTACTACCTTACAGCCAACAGGTTAGATGACTACCTTACAGCCAACAGGTTAGATTACTACCCTACAGCCAACAGGATAGATTACTACCCAACAGCCAACAGGCTAGATTACTACCCAACAGCCAACAGGTTAGATTACTACCCAACAGCCAACAGGTTAGATTACTACCTTACAGCCAACAGGTTAGATTACTACCTTACAGCCAACAGGTTAGATTACTACCTTACAGCCAACAGGTTAGATTACTACCTTACAGCCAACAGGTTAGATTACTACCTTACAGCCAACAGGTTAGATTACTACCTTACAGCCAACAGGTTAGATTACTACCTTACAGCCAACAGGTTAGATTACTACCCTACAGCCAACAGGATAGATTACTACCCAACAGCCAACAGGTTAGATTACTACCTTACAGCCAACAGGATAGATTACTACCCAACAGGTTAGATTACTACCTTACAGCCAACAGGATAGATTACTATCCAACAGCCAACAGGTTAGATTACTACCTTACAGCCAACAGGTTAGATTACTACCTTACAGCCAACAGGTTAGATTACTACCTTACAGCCAACAGGTTAGATTACTACCCAACAGCCAACAGGATAGATTACTACCCAACAGCCAACAGGCTAGATTACTACCCAACAGCCAACAGGTTAGATTACTACCCAACAGCCAACAGGTTAGATTACTACCTTACAGCCAACAGGTTAGATTACTACCTTACAGCCAACAGGTTAGATTACTACCTTACAGCCAACAGGTTAGATTACTACCTTACAGCCAACAGGTTAGATTACTACCTTACAGCCAACAGGTTAGATTACTACCTTACAGCCAACAGGTTAGATTACTACCTTACAGCCAACAGGTTAGATTACTACCTTACAGCCAACAGGTTAGATTACTACCTTACAGCCAACAGGTTAGATTACTACCTTACAGCCAACAGGTTAGATTACTACCTTACAGCCAACAGGTTAGATTACTACCTTACAGCCAACAGGTTAGATTACTACCTTACAGCCAACAGGTTAGATTACTACCTTACAGCCAAAAGGTTAGATTACTACCTTACAGCCAAAAGGTTAGATTACTACCCAACAGCCAACAGGTTAGATTAGTACTTTACAGCCAACAGGATAGATTACTACCTTACAGCCAACAGGTTAGATTACTACCCAACAGGTTAGATTACTACCTTACAGCCAACAGGATAGATTACTACCCAACAGCCAACAGGTTAAATTACTACCTTACAGCCAACAGGATAGATTACTACCTTACAGCCAACAGGTTAGATTACTACCTTACAGCCAACAGGTTAGATTACTACCTTACAGCCAACAGGTTAGATTACTACCTTACAGCCAACAGGTTAGATTACTACCTTACAGCCAACATGTTAGATTACTACCCAACAGCCAACAGGTTAGATTACTACCCAACAGCAAACAGGTTAGATGACTACCTTACAGCCAACAGGTTAGATGACTACCTTACAGCCAACAGGATAGATTACTACCCAACAGCCAACAGGTTAGATTACTACCTTACAGCCAACAGGTTAGATTACTACCTTACAGCCAACAGGTTAGATTACTACCTTACAGCCAACAGGATAGATTACTACCCAACAGGTTAGATTACTACCTTACAGCCAACAGGTTAAATTACTACCTTACAGCCAACAGGTTAGATTACTACCCTACAGCCAACAGGATAGATTACTACCCAACATCCAACAGGTTAGATTACTACCCAACAGCCAACAGGTTAGATTACTACCCAACAGCCAACAGGTTAGATTACTACCTTACAGCCAACAGGTTAGATGACTACCTTACAGCCAACAGGTTAGATGACTACCTTACAGCCAACAGGATAGATAACTACCTTACAGCCAACAGGTTAGATTACTACCCTACAGCCAACAGGATAGATTACTACCCAACAGCCAACAGGCTAGATTACTACCCAACAGCCAACAGGTTAGATTACTACCCAACAGCCAACAGGATAGATTACTACCTTACAGCCAACAGGATAGATTACTACCTTACAGCCAACAGGTTAAATTACTACCTTACAGCCAACAGGTTAGATTACTACCTTACAGCCAACAGGTTAGATTACTACCTTACAGCCAACATGTTAGATTACTACCCAACAGCCAACAGGTTAGATTACTACCCAACAGCAAACAGGTTAGATGACTACCTTACAGCCAATAGGTTAGATGACTACCTTACAGCCAATAGGTTAGATGACTACCTTACAGCCAACAGGATAGATTACTACCCAACAGCCAACAGGTTAGATTACTACCTTACAGCCAACAGGATAGATTACTACCCAACAGGTTAGATTACTACCCAACAGCCAACAGGTTAGATTACTACCCAACAGCCAACAGGTTAGATTACTACCTTACAGCCAACAGGTTAGATGACTACCTTACAGCCAACAGGTTAGATGACTACCTTACAGCCAACAGGATAGATAACTACCTTACAGCCAACAGGTTAGATAACTACCTTACAGCCAACAGGTTAGATTAGTACCTTACAGCCAACAGGTTAGATTACTACCCAACAGCCAACAGGTTTGATTACTACCCAACAGCCAACAGGTTAGATTAATACCTTACAGCCAACAGGTTAGATTACTACCTTACATCCAACAGGATAGATTACTACCTTACAGCCAACAGGTTAGATTACTACCCAACAGGTTAGATTACTACCTTACAGCCAACATGTTAGATTACTACCCAACAGGTTAGATTACTACCTTACAGCCAACAGGTTAGATTACTACCCAACAGCCAACAGGTTTGATTACTACCCAACAGCCAACAGGTTAGATTAATACCTTACAGCCAACAGGTTAGATTACTACCTTACAGCCAACAGGATAGATTACTACCTTACAGCCAACAGGATAGATTACTATCCAACAGCCAACAGGTTAGATTACTACCTTACAGCCAACAGGTTAGATTACTACCTTACAGCCAACATGTTAGATTACTACCCAACAGCCAACAGGTTAGATTACTACCCAACAGCAAACAGGTTAGATGACTACCTTACAGCCAACAGGTTAGATGACTACCTTACAGCCAACAGGATAGATTACTACCCAACAGCCAACAGGTTAGATTACTACCTTACAGCCAACAGGTTAGATTACTACCTTACAGCCAACAGGTTAGATTACTACCTTACAGCCAACAGGATAGATTACTACCCAACAGGTTAGATTACTACCTTACAGCCAACAGGTTAAATTACTACCTTACAGCCAACAGGTTAGATTACTACCCTACAGCCAACAGGATAGATTACTACCCAACATCCAACAGGTTAGATTACTACCCAACAGCCAACAGGTTAGATTACTACCCAACAGCCAACAGGTTAGATTACTACCTTACAGCCAACAGGTTAGATGACTACCTTACAGCCAACAGGATAGATTACTACTTTACAGCCAACAGGTTAGATTACTACCTTACAGCCAACAGGATAGATTACTACCTTACATCCAACAGGATATATTACTACCTTACAGCCAACAGGATAGATAACTACCTTACAGCCAACAGGTTAGATAACTACCTTACAGCCAACAGGTTAGATTAGTACCTTACAGCCAACAGGTTAGATTACTACCCAACAGCCAACAGGTTTGATTACTACCCAACAGCCAACAGGTTAGATTAATACCTTACAGCCAACAGGTTAGATTACTACCTTAGAGCCAACAGGATAGATGACTACCCAACAGGTTAGATTACTACCTTACAGCCAACAGGATAGATTACTATCCAACAGCCAACAGGTTAGATTACTACCTTACAGCCAACAGGTTAGATTACTACCTTACAGCCAACATGTTAGATTACTACCTTACAGCCAAGAGGTTAGATTACTACCTTACAGCCAACAGGTTAGATTACTACCTTACAGCCAACAGGTTAGATTATTACCCTACAGCCAACAGGATAGATTACTACCCAACAGCCAACAGGCTAGATTACTACCCAACAGCCAACAGGTTAGATTACTACCCAACAGCCAACAGGTTAGATTACTACCTTACAGCCAACAGGTTAGATTACTACCTTACAGCCAACAGGTTAGATTACTACCTTACAGCCAACAGGTTAGATTACTACCTTACAGCCAACAGGTTAGATTACTACCTTACAGCCAACAGGTTAGATTACTACCTTACAGCCAACAGGTTAGATTACTACCTTACAGCCAACAGGTTAGATTACTACCTTACAGCCAACAGGTTAGATTACTACCTTACAGCCAACAGGTTAGATTACTACCTTACAGCCAACAGGTTAGATTACTACCTTACAGCCAACAGGTTAGATTACTACCTTACAGCCAACAGGTTAGATTACTACCTTACAGCCAACAGGTTAGATTACTACCTTACAGCCAACAGGTTAGATTACTACCTTACAGCCAACAGGTTAGATTACTACCTTACAGCCAACAGGTTAGATTACTACCTTACAGCCAACAGGTTAGATTACTACCTTACAGCCAACAGGTTAGATTACTACCTTACAGCCAAAAGGTTAGATTACTACCTTACAGCCAAAAGGTTAGATTACTACCCAACAGCCAACAGGTTAGATTAGTACTTTACAGCCAACAGGATAGATAACTACCTTACATCCAACAGGTTAGATTACTACCCAACAGGTTAGATTACTACCTTACAGCCAACAGGATAGATAACTACCTTACAGCCAACAGGTTAGATTACTACCTTACAGCCAACAGGTTAGATTACTACCTTACAGCCAACAGGTTAGATTACTACCTTACAGCCAACAGGTTAGATTACTACCTTACAGCCAACAGGTTAGATTACTACCTTACAGCCAACAGGTTAGATTACTACCTTACAGCCAACAGGTTAGATTACTACCTTACAGCCAACAGGTTAGATTACTACCTTACAGCCAAAAGGTTAGATTACTACCTTACAGCCAAAAGGTTAGATTACTACCCAACAGCCAACAGGTTAGATTAGTACTTTACAGCCAACAGGATAGATAACTACCTTACAGCCAACAGGTTAGATTACTACCCAACAGGTTAGATTACTACCTTACAGCCAACAGGATAGATAACTACCTTACAGCCAACAGGTTAGATTACTACCCAACAGGTTAGATTACTACCTTACAGCCAACAGGATAGATTACTACCCAACAGCCAACAGGTTAAATTACTACCTTACAGCCAACAGGATAGATTACTACCTTACAGCCAACAGGTTAAATTACTACCTTACAGCCAACAGGTTAGATTACTACCTTACAGCCAACAGGTTAGATTACTACCTTACAGCCAACATGTTAGATTACTACCCAACAGCCAACAGGTTAGATTACTACCCAACAGCAAACAGGTTAGATGACTACCTTACAGCCAATAGGTTAGATGACTACCTTACAGCCAACAGGATAGATTACTACCCAACAGCCAACAGGTTAGATTACTACCTTACAGCCAACAGGTTAGATTACTACCTTACAGCCAACAGGTTAGATTACTACCTTACAGCCAACAGGATAGATTACTACCCAACAGGTTAGATTACTACCTTACAGCCAACAGGTTAAATTACTACCTTACAGCCAACAGGTTAGATTACTACCCTACAGCCAACAGGATAGATTACTACCCAACATCCAACAGGTTAGATTACTACCCAACAGCCAACAGGTTAGATTACTACCCAACAGCCAACAGGTTAGATTACTACCTTACAGCCAACAGGTTAGATGACTACCTTACAGCCAACAGGATAGATTACTACTTTACAGCCAAGAGGTTAGATTACTACCTTACAGCCAACAGGATAGATTACTACCTTACATCCAACAGGATAGATTACTACCTTACAGCCAACAGGATAGATAACTACCTTACAGCCAACAGGTTAGATAACTACCTTACAGCCAACAGGTTAGATTAGTACCTTACAGCCAACAGGTTAGATTACTACCCAACAGCCAACAGGTTTGATTACTACCCAACAGCCAACAGGTTAGATTAATACCTTACAGCCAACAGGTTAGATTACTACCTTACATCCAACAGGATAGATTACTACCTTACATCCAACAGGATAGATTACTACCTTACAGCCAACAGGTTAGATTACTACCCAACAGGTTAGATTACTACCTTACAGCCAACATGTTAGATTACTATCCAACAGGTTAGATTACTACCTTACAGCCAACAGGTTAGATTACTACCCTACAGCCAACAGGATAGATTACTACCTTACAGCCAACAGGATAGATTACTACCTTACATCCAACAGGATAGATTACTACCTTACAGCCAACAGGATAGATAACTACCTTACAGCCAACAGGTTAGATAACTACCTTACAGCCAACAGGTTAGATTACTACCCAACAGCCAACAGGTTTGATTACTACCCAACAGCCAACAGGTTAGATTAATACCTTACAGCCAACAGGTTAGATTACTACCTTACAGCCAACAGGATAGATTACTACCTTACAGCCAACAGGATAGATTACTATCCAACAGCCAACAGGTTAGATTACTACCTTACAGCCAACAGGTTAGATTACTACCTTACAGCCAACATGTTAGATTACTACCCAACAGCCAACAGGTTAGATTACTACCCAACAGCAAACAGGTTAGATGACTACCTTACAGCCAACAGGTTAGATGACTACCTTACAGCCAACAGGATAGATTACTACCCAACAGCCAACAGGTTAGATTACTACCTTACAGCCAACAGGTTAGATTACTACCTTACAGCCAACAGGTTAGATTACTACCTTACAGCCAACAGGATAGATTACTACCCAACAGGTTAGATTACTACCTTACAGCCAACAGGTTAAATTACTACCTTACAGCCAACAGGTTAGATTACTACCCTACAGCCAACAGGATAGATTACTACCCAACATCCAACAGGTTAGATTACTACCCAACAGCCAACAGGTTAGATTACTACCCAACAGCCAACAGGTTAGATTACTACCTTACAGCCAACAGGTTAGATGACTACCTTACAGCCAACAGGATAGATTACTACTTTACAGCCAACAGGTTAGATTACTACCTTACAGCCAACAGGATAGATTACTACCTTACATCCAACAGGATAGATTACTACCTTACAGCCAACAGGATAGATAACTACCTTACAGCCAACAGGTTAGATAACTACCTTACAGCCAACAGGTTAGATTAGTACCTTACAGCCAACAGGTTAGATTACTACCCAACAGCCAACAGGTTTGATTACTACCCAACAGCCAACAGGTTAGATTAATACCTTACAGCCAACAGGTTAGATTACTACCTTACAGCCAACAGGATAGATTACTACCTTACAGCCAACAGGATAGATTACTACCCAACAGGTTAGATTACTACCTTACAGCCAACAGGATAGATTACTACCTTACAGCCAACAGGTTAGATTACTACCTTACAGCCAACATGTTAGATTACTACCCAACAGCCAACAGGTTAGATTACTACCCAACAGCAAACAGGTTAGATGACTACCTTACAGCCAACAGGTTAGATGACTACCTTACAGCCAACAGGTTAGATGACTACCCAACAGCCAACAGGTTAGATTACTACCTTACAGCCAACAGGATAGATTACTACCTTACAGCCAACATGTTAGATTACTACCTTACAGCCAACAGGATAGATTACTACCCAACAGGTTAGATTACTACCTTACAGCCAACAGGATAGATTACTATCCAACAGCCAACAGGTTAGATTACTACCTTACAGCCAACAGGATAGATTACTCCCCAACAGGTTAGATTACTACTTTACAGCCAACAGGATAGATTACTATCCAACAGCCAACAGGTTAGATTACTACCTTACAGCCAACAGGTTAGATAACTACCTTACAGCCAACAGGTTAGATTACTACCCTACAGCCAACAGGATAGATTACTACCCAACAGCCAACAGGCTAGATTACTACCCAACAGCCAACAGGTTAGATTACTACCCAACAGCCAACAGGTTAGATTACTACCTTACAGCCAACAGGTTAGATTACTACCTTACAGCCAACAGGTTAGATTACTACCTTACAGCCAACAGGTTAGATTACTACCTTACAGCCAACAGGTTAGATTACTACCTTACAGCCAACAGGTTAGATTACTACCTTACAGCCAACAGGTTAGATTACTACCTTACAGCCAACAGGTTAGATTACTACCCTACAGCCAACAGGATAGATTACTACCCAACAGCCAACAGGTTAGATTACTACCTTACAGCCAACAGGATAGATTACTACCCAACAGGTTAGATTACTACCTTACAGCCAACAGGATAGATTACTATCCAACAGCCAACAGGTTAGATTACTACCTTACAGCCAACAGGTTAGATTACTACCTTACAGCCAACAGGTTAGATTACTACCTTACAGCCAACAGGTTAGATTACTACCCAACAGCCAACAGGATAGATTACTACCCAACAGCCAACAGGCTAGATTACTACCCAACAGCCAACAGGTTAGATTACTACCCAACAGCCAACAGGTTAGATTACTACCTTACAGCCAACAGGTTAGATTACTACCTTACAGCCAACAGGTTAGATTACTACCTTACAGCCAACAGGTTAGATTACTACCTTACAGCCAACAGGTTAGATTACTACCTTACAGCCAACAGGTTAGATTACTACCTTACAGCCAACAGGTTAGATTACTACCTTACAGCCAACAGGTTAGATTACTACCTTACAGCCAACAGGTTAGATTACTACCTTACAGCCAACAGGTTAGATTACTACCTTACAGCCAACAGGTTAGATTACTACCTTACAGCCAACAGGTTAGATTACTACCTTACAGCCAAAAGGTTAGATTACTACCTTACAGCCAAAAGGTTAGATTACTACCCAACAGCCAACAGGTTAGATTAGTACTTTACAGCCAACAGGATAGATTACTACCTTACAGCCAACAGGTTAGATTACTACCCAACAGGTTAGATTACTACCTTACAGCCAACAGGATAGATTACTACCCAACAGCCAACAGGTTAAATTACTACCTTACAGCCAACAGGATAGATTACTACCTTACAGCCAACAGGTTAGATTACTACCTTACAGCCAACAGGTTAGATTACTACCTTACAGCCAACAGGTTAGATTACTACCTTACAGCCAACAGGTTAGATTACTACCTTACAGCCAACATGTTAGATTACTACCCAACAGCCAACAGGTTAGATTACTACCCAACAGCAAACAGGTTAGATGACTACCTTACAGCCAACAGGTTAGATGACTACCTTACAGCCAACAGGATAGATTACTACCCAACAGCCAACAGGTTAGATTACTACCTTACAGCCAACAGGTTAGATTACTACCTTACAGCCAACAGGTTAGATTACTACCTTACAGCCAACAGGATAGATTACTACCCAACAGGTTAGATTACTACCTTACAGCCAACAGGTTAAATTACTACCTTACAGCCAACAGGTTAGATTACTACCCTACAGCCAACAGGATAGATTACTACCCAACATCCAACAGGTTAGATTACTACCCAACAGCCAACAGGTTAGATTACTACCCAACAGCCAACAGGTTAGATTACTACCTTACAGCCAACAGGTTAGATGACTACCTTACAGCCAACAGGTTAGATGACTACCTTACAGCCAACAGGTTAGATGACTACCTTACAGCCAACAGGATAGATAACTACCTTACAGCCAACAGGTTAGATAACTACCTTACAGCCAACAGGTTAGATTAGTACCTTACAGCCAACAGGTTAGATTACTACCCAACAGCCAACAGGTTTGATTACTACCCAACAGCCAACAGGTTAGATTAATACCTTACAGCCAACAGTTTAGATTACTACCTTACATCCAACAGGATAGATTACTACCTTACAGCCAACAGGTTAGATTACTACCCAACAGGTTAGATTACTACCTTACAGCCAACATGTTAGATTACTACCCAACAGGTTAGATTACTACCTTACAGCCAACAGGTTAGATTACTACCCAACAGCCAACAGGTTTGATTACTACCCAACAGCCAACAGGTTAGATTAATACCTTACAGCCAACAGGTTAGATTACTACCTTACAGCCAACAGGATAGATTACTACCTTACAGCCAACAGGATAGATTACTATCCAACAGCCAACAGGTTAGATTACTACCTTACAGCCAACAGGTTAGATTACTACCTTACAGCCAACATGTTAGATTACTACCCAACAGCCAACAGGTTAGATTACTACCCAACAGCAAACAGGTTAGATGACTACCTTACAGCCAACAGGTTAGATGACTACCTTACAGCCAACAGGATAGATTACTACCCAACAGCCAACAGGTTAGATTACTACCTTACAGCCAACAGGTTAGATTACTACCTTACAGCCAACAGGTTAGATTACTACCTTACAGCCAACAGGATAGATTACTACCCAACAGGTTAGATTACTACCTTACAGCCAACAGGTTAAATTACTACCTTACAGCCAACAGGTTAGATTACTACCCTACAGCCAACAGGATAGATTACTACCCAACATCCAACAGGTTAGATTACTACCCAACAGCCAACAGGTTAGATTACTACCCAACAGCCAACAGGTTAGATTACTACCTTACAGCCAACAGGTTAGATGACTACCTTACAGCCAACAGGATAGATTACTACTTTACAGCCAACAGGTTAGATTACTACCTTACAGCCAACAGGATAGATTACTACCTTACATCCAACAGGATATATTACTACCTTACAGCCAACAGGATAGATAACTACCTTACAGCCAACAGGTTAGATAACTACCTTACAGCCAACAGGTTAGATTAGTACCTTACAGCCAACAGGTTAGATTACTACCCAACAGCCAACAGGTTTGATTACTACCCAACAGCCAACAGGTTAGATTAATACCTTACAGCCAACAGGTTAGATTACTACCTTAGAGCCAACAGGATAGATGACTACCCAACAGGTTAGATTACTACCTTACAGCCAACAGGATAGATTACTATCCAACAGCCAACAGGTTAGATTACTACCTTACAGCCAACAGGTTAGATTACTACCTTACAGCCAACATGTTAGATTACTACCTTACAGCCAAGAGGTTAGATTACTACCTTACAGCCAACAGGTTAGATTACTACCTTACAGCCAACAGGTTAGATTATTACCCTACAGCCAACAGGATAGATTACTACCCAACAGCCAACAGGCTAGATTACTACCCAACAGCCAACAGGTTAGATTACTACCCAACAGCCAACAGGTTAGATTACTACCTTACAGCCAACAGGTTAGATTACTACCTTACAGCCAACAGGTTAGATTACTACCTTACAGCCAACAGGTTAGATTACTACCTTACAGCCAACAGGTTAGATTACTACCTTACAGCCAACAGGTTAGATTACTACCTTACAGCCAACAGGTTAGATTACTACCTTACAGCCAACAGGTTAGATTACTACCTTACAGCCAACAGGTTAGATTACTACCTTACAGCCAACAGGTTAGATTACTACCTTACAGCCAACAGGTTAGATTACTACCTTACAGCCAACAGGTTAGATTACTACCTTACAGCCAACAGGTTAGATTACTACCTTACAGCCAACAGGTTAGATTACTACCTTACAGCCAACAGGTTAGATTACTACCTTACAGCCAACAGGTTAGATTACTACCTTACAGCCAACAGGTTAGATTACTACCTTACAGCCAACAGGTTAGATTACTACCTTACAGCCAACAGGTTAGATTACTACCTTACAGCCAACAGGTTAGATTACTACCTTACAGCCAACAGGTTAGATTACTACCTTACAGCCAACAGGTTAGATTACTACCTTACAGCCAAAAGGTTAGATTACTACCTTACAGCCAAAAGGTTAGATTACTACCCAACAGCCAACAGGTTAGATTAGTACTTTACAGCCAACAGGATAGATAACTACCTTACAGCCAACAGGTTAGATTACTACCCAACAGGTTAGATTACTACCTTACAGCCAACAGGATAGATAACTACCTTACAGCCAACAGGTTAGATTACTACCCTACAGGTTAGATTACTACCTTACAGCCAACAGGATAGATTACTACCCAACAGCCAACAGGTTAAATTACTACCTTACAGCCAACAGGATAGATTACTACCTTACAGCCAACAGGTTAAATTACTACCTTACAGCCAACAGGTTAGATTACTACCTTACAGCCAACAGGTTAGATTACTACCTTACAGCCAACATGTTAGATTACTACCCAACAGCCAACAGGTTAGATTACTACCCAACAGCAAACAGGTTAGATGACTACCTTACAGCCAATAGGTTAGATGACTACCTTACAGCCAACAGGATAGATTACTACCCAACAGCCAACAGGTTAGATTACTACCTTACAGCCAACAGGTTAGATTACTACCTTACAGCCAACAGGTTAGATTACTACCTTACAGCCAACAGGATAGATTACTACCCAACAGGTTAGATTACTACCTTACAGCCAACAGGTTAAATTACTACCTTACAGCCAACAGGTTAGATTACTACCCTACAGCCAACAGGATAGATTACTACCCAACATCCAACAGGTTAGATTACTACCCAACAGCCAACAGGTTAGATTACTACCCAACAGCCAACAGGTTAGATTACTACCTTACAGCCAACAGGTTAGATGACTACCTTACAGCCAACAGGATAGATTACTACTTTACAGCCAAGAGGTTAGATTACTACCTTACAGCCAACAGGATAGATTACTACCTTACATCCAACAGGATAGATTACTACCTTACAGCCAACAGGATAGATAACTACCTTACAGCCAACAGGTTAGATAACTACCTTACAGCCAACAGGTTAGATTAGTACCTTACAGCCAACAGGTTAGATTACTACCCAACAGCCAACAGGTTTGATTACTACCCAACAGCCAACAGGTTAGATTAATACCTTACAGCCAACAGGTTAGATTACTACCTTACATCCAACAGGATAGATTACTACCTTACATCCAACAGGATAGATTACTACCTTACAGCCAACAGGTTAGATTACTACCCAACAGGTTAGATTACTACCTTACAGCCAACATGTTAGATTACTATCCAACAGGTTAGATTACTACCTTACAGCCAACAGGTTAGATTACTACCCTACAGCCAACAGGATAGATTACTACCTTACAGCCAACAGGATAGATTACTACCTTACATCCAACAGGATAGATTACTACCTTACAGCCAACAGGATAGATAACTACCTTACAGCCAACAGGTTAGATAACTACCTTACAGCCAACAGGTTAGATTACTACCCAACAGCCAACAGGTTTGATTACTACCCAACAGCCAACAGGTTAGATTAATACCTTACAGCCAACAGGTTAGATTACTACCTTACAGCCAACAGGATAGATTACTACCTTACAGCCAACAGGATAGATTACTATCCAACAGCCAACAGGTTAGATTACTACCTTACAGCCAACAGGTTAGATTACTACCTTACAGCCAACATGTTAGATTACTACCCAACAGCCAACAGGTTAGATTACTACCCAACAGCAAACAGGTTAGATGACTACCTTACAGCCAACAGGTTAGATGACTACCTTACAGCCAACAGGATAGATTACTACCCAACAGCCAACAGGTTAGATTACTACCTTACAGCCAACAGGTTAGATTACTACCTTACAGCCAACAGGTTAGATTACTACCTTACAGCCAACAGGATAGATTACTACCCAACAGGTTAGATTACTACCTTACAGCCAACAGGTTAAATTACTACCTTACAGCCAACAGGTTAGATTACTACCCTACAGCCAACAGGATAGATTACTACCCAACATCCAACAGGTTAGATTACTACCCAACAGCCAACAGGTTAGATTACTACCCAACAGCCAACAGGTTAGATTACTACCTTACAGCCAACAGGTTAGATGACTACCTTACAGCCAACAGGATAGATTACTACTTTACAGCCAACAGGTTAGATTACTACCTTACAGCCAACAGGATAGATTACTACCTTACATCCAACAGGATATATTACTACCTTACAGCCAACAGGATAGATAACTACCTTACAGCCAACAGGTTAGATAACTACCTTACAGCCAACAGGTTAGATTAGTACCTTACAGCCAACAGGTTAGATTACTACCCAACAGCCAACAGGTTTGATTACTACCCAACAGCCAACAGGTTAGATTAATACCTTACAGCCAACAGGTTAGATTACTACCTTAGAGCCAACAGGATAGATGACTACCCAACAGGTTAGATTACTACCTTACAGCCAACAGGATAGATTACTATCCAACAGCCAACAGGTTAGATTACTACCTTACAGCCAACAGGTTAGATTACTACCTTACAGCCAACATGTTAGATTACTACCCAACAGCCAACAGGTTAGATTACTACCCAACAGCAAACAGGTTAGATGACTACCTTACAGCCAACAGGTTAGATGACTACCTTACAGCCAACAGGTTAGATGACTACCCAACAGCCAACAGGTTAGATTACTACCTTACAGCCAACAGGATAGATTACTACCTTACAGCCAACATGTTAGATTACTACCTTACAGCCAACAGGATAGATTACTACCCAACAGGTTAGATTACTACCTTACAGCCAACAGGATAGATTACTATCCAACAGCCAACAGGTTAGATTACTACCTTACAGCCAACAGGATAGATTACTCCCCAACAGGTTAGATTACTACCTTACAGCCAACAGGATAGATTACTATCCAACAGCCAACAGGTTAGATTACTACCTTACAGCCAACAGGTTAGATGACTACCTTACAGCCAACAGGTTAGATTACTACCCTACAGCCAACAGGATAGATTACTACCCAACAGCCAACAGGCTAGATTACTACCCAACAGCCAACAGGTTAGATTACTACCCAACAGCCAACAGGTTAGATTACTACCTTACAGCCAACAGGTTAGATTACTACCTTACAGCCAACAGGTTAGATTACTACCTTACAGCCAACAGGTTAGATTACTACCTTACAGCCAACAGGTTAGATTACTACCTTACAGCCAACAGGTTAGATTACTACCTTACAGCCAACAGGTTAGATTACTACCTTACAGCCAACAGGTTAGATTACTACCTTACAGCCAACAGGTTAGATTACTACCTTACAGCCAACAGGTTAGATTACTACCTTACAGCCAACAGGTTAGATTACTACCTTACAGCCAACAGGTTAGATTACTACCTTACAGCCAACAGGTTAGATTACTACCCTACAGCCAACAGGATAGATTACTACCCAACAGCCAACAGGTTAGATTACTACCCAACAGCAAACAGGTTAGATGACTACCTTACAGCCAACAGGTTAGATGACTACCTTACAGCCAACAGGATAGATTACTACCCAACAGCCAACAGGTTAGATTACTACCTTACAGCCAACAGGTTAGATTACTACCTTACAGCCAACAGGATAGATTACTACCCAACAGGTTAGATTACTACCTTACAGCCAACAGGATAGATTACTACCCAACAGCCAACAGGTTAAATTACTACCTTACAGCCAACAGGATAGATTACTACCTTACAGCCAACAGGTTAGATTACTATCCAACAGCCAACAGGTTAGATTACTACCTTACAGCCAACAGGTTAGATTACTACCCAACAGGATAGATTACTACCTTACAGCCAACAGGATAGATTACTACTTTACAGCCAACAGGATAGATTACTACCTTACAGCCAACAGGTTAGATTACTACCTTACAGCCAACAGGTTAGATTACTACCTTACAGCCAACAGGATAGATTACTACCCAACAGCCAACAGGATAGATTACTACCCAACAGCCAACAGGATAGATTACTACCCAACAGCCAACAGGATAGATTACTACCCAACAGCCAACAGGATAGATTACTACCTTACATCCAACAGGATAGATTACTACCTTACATCCAACAGGATAGATTACTACCTTACATCCAACAGGTTAGATTACTACCTTACAGCCAACAGGTTAGATTACTACCCAACATCCAACAGGTTAGATTACTACCCAACAGCCAACAGGTTAGATTACTACCCAACAGCCAACAGGTTAGATTACTACCTTACAGCCAACAGGTTAGATTACTACCCTACAGCCAACAGGATAGATTACTACCCAACAGCCAACAGGTTAGATTACTACCCAACAGCAAACAGGTTAGATGACTACCTTACAGCCAACAGGTTAGATGACTACCTTACAGCCAACAGGATAGATTACTACCCAACAGCCAACAGGTTAGATTACTACCTTACAGCCAACAGGTTAGATTACTACCTTACAGCCAACAGGATAGATTACTACCCAACAGGTTAGATTACTACCTTACAGCCAACAGGTTAAATTACTACCTTACAGCCAACAGGTTAGATTACTACCCTACAGCCAACAGGATAGATTACTACCCAACATCCAACAGGTTAGATTACTACCCAACAGCCAACAGGTTAGATTACTACCCAACAGCCAACAGGTTAGATTACTACCTTACAGCCAACAGGTTAGATGACTACCTTACAGCCAACAGGTTAGATGACTACCTTACAGCCAACAGGTTA
The DNA here is from genome assembly GCF_964263955.1 of Coregonus lavaretus. Taxonomy (NCBI): domain Eukaryota; kingdom Metazoa; phylum Chordata; class Actinopteri; order Salmoniformes; family Salmonidae; genus Coregonus; species Coregonus lavaretus. The sequence continues at coordinate 9,537,054 of NC_139993.1, forward strand.
GATGACTACCTTACAGCCAACAGGATAGATAACTACCTTACAGCCAACAGGTTAGATAACTACCTTACAGCCAACAGGTTAGATTAGTACCTTACAGCCAACAGGTTAGATTACTACCCAACAGCCAACAGGTTTGATTACTACCCAACAGCCAACAGGTTAGATTAATACCTTACAGCCAACAGTTTAGATTACTACCTTACATCCAACAGGATAGATTACTACCTTACAGCCAACAGGTTAGATTACTACCCAACAGGTTAGATTACTACCTTACAGCCAACATGTTAGATTACTACCCAACAGGTTAGATTACTACCTTACAGCCAACAGGTTAGATTACTACCCAACAGCCAACAGGTTTGATTACTACCCAACAGCCAACAGGTTAGATTAATACCTTACAGCCAACAGGTTAGATTACTACCTTACAGCCAACAGGATAGATTACTACCTTACAGCCAACAGGATAGATTACTATCCAACAGCCAACAGGTTAGATTACTACCTTACAGCCAACAGGTTAGATTACTACCTTACAGCCAACATGTTAGATTACTACCCAACAGCCAACAGGTTAGATTACTACCCAACAGCAAACAGGTTAGATGACTACCTTACAGCCAACAGGTTAGATGACTACCTTACAGCCAACAGGATAGATTACTACCCAACAGCCAACAGGTTAGATTACTACCTTACAGCCAACAGGTTAGATTACTACCTTACAGCCAACAGGTTAGATTACTACCTTACAGCCAACAGGATAGATTACTACCCAACAGGTTAGATTACTACCTTACAGCCAACAGGTTAAATTACTACCTTACAGCCAACAGGTTAGATTACTACCCTACAGCCAACAGGATAGATTACTACCCAACATCCAACAGGTTAGATTACTACCCAACAGCCAACAGGTTAGATTACTACCCAACAGCCAACAGGTTAGATTACTACCTTACAGCCAACAGGTTAGATGACTACCTTACAGCCAACAGGATAGATTACTACTTTACAGCCAACAGGTTAGATTACTACCTTACAGCCAACAGGATAGATTACTACCTTACATCCAACAGGATATATTACTACCTTACAGCCAACAGGATAGATAACTACCTTACAGCCAACAGGTTAGATAACTACCTTACAGCCAACAGGTTAGATTAGTACCTTACAGCCAACAGGTTAGATTACTACCCAACAGCCAACAGGTTTGATTACTACCCAACAGCCAACAGGTTAGATTAATACCTTACAGCCAACAGGTTAGATTACTACCTTAGAGCCAACAGGATAGATGACTACCCAACAGGTTAGATTACTACCTTACAGCCAACAGGATAGATTACTATCCAACAGCCAACAGGTTAGATTACTACCTTACAGCCAACAGGTTAGATTACTACCTTACAGCCAACATGTTAGATTACTACCTTACAGCCAAGAGGTTAGATTACTACCTTACAGCCAACAGGTTAGATTACTACCTTACAGCCAACAGGTTAGATTATTACCCTACAGCCAACAGGATAGATTACTACCCAACAGCCAACAGGCTAGATTACTACCCAACAGCCAACAGGTTAGATTACTACCCAACAGCCAACAGGTTAGATTACTACCTTACAGCCAACAGGTTAGATTACTACCTTACAGCCAACAGGTTAGATTACTACCTTACAGCCAACAGGTTAGATTACTACCTTACAGCCAACAGGTTAGATTACTACCTTACAGCCAACAGGTTAGATTACTACCTTACAGCCAACAGGTTAGATTACTACCTTACAGCCAACAGGTTAGATTACTACCTTACAGCCAACAGGTTAGATTACTACCTTACAGCCAACAGGTTAGATTACTACCTTACAGCCAACAGGTTAGATTACTACCTTACAGCCAACAGGTTAGATTACTACCTTACAGCCAACAGGTTAGATTACTACCTTACAGCCAACAGGTTAGATTACTACCTTACAGCCAACAGGTTAGATTACTACCTTACAGCCAACAGGTTAGATTACTACCTTACAGCCAACAGGTTAGATTACTACCTTACAGCCAACAGGTTAGATTACTACCTTACAGCCAACAGGTTAGATTACTACCTTACAGCCAACAGGTTAGATTACTACCTTACAGCCAACAGGTTAGATTACTACCTTACAGCCAACAGGTTAGATTACTACCTTACAGCCAAAAGGTTAGATTACTACCTTACAGCCAAAAGGTTAGATTACTACCCAACAGCCAACAGGTTAGATTAGTACTTTACAGCCAACAGGATAGATAACTACCTTACAGCCAACAGGTTAGATTACTACCCAACAGGTTAGATTACTACCTTACAGCCAACAGGATAGATAACTACCTTACAGCCAACAGGTTAGATTACTACCCAACAGGTTAGATTACTACCTTACAGCCAACAGGATAGATTACTACCCAACAGCCAACAGGTTAAATTACTACCTTACAGCCAACAGGATAGATTACTACCTTACAGCCAACAGGTTAAATTACTACCTTACAGCCAACAGGTTAGATTACTACCTTACAGCCAACAGGTTAGATTACTACCTTACAGCCAACATGTTAGATTACTACCCAACAGCCAACAGGTTAGATTACTACCCAACAGCAAACAGGTTAGATGACTACCTTACAGCCAATAGGTTAGATGACTACCTTACAGCCAACAGGATAGATTACTACCCAACAGCCAACAGGTTAGATTACTACCTTACAGCCAACAGGTTAGATTACTACCTTACAGCCAACAGGTTAGATTACTACCTTACAGCCAACAGGATAGATTACTACCCAACAGGTTAGATTACTACCTTACAGCCAACAGGTTAAATTACTACCTTACAGCCAACAGGTTAGATTACTACCCTACAGCCAACAGGATAGATTACTACCCAACATCCAACAGGTTAGATTACTACCCAACAGCCAACAGGTTAGATTACTACCCAACAGCCAACAGGTTAGATTACTACCTTACAGCCAACAGGTTAGATGACTACCTTACAGCCAACAGGATAGATTACTACTTTACAGCCAAGAGGTTAGATTACTACCTTACAGCCAACAGGATAGATTACTACCTTACATCCAACAGGATAGATTACTACCTTACAGCCAACAGGATAGATAACTACCTTACAGCCAACAGGTTAGATAACTACCTTACAGCCAACAGGTTAGATTAGTACCTTACAGCCAACAGGTTAGATTACTACCCAACAGCCAACAGGTTTGATTACTACCCAACAGCCAACAGGTTAGATTAATACCTTACAGCCAACAGGTTAGATTACTACCTTACATCCAACAGGATAGATTACTACCTTACATCCAACAGGATAGATTACTACCTTACAGCCAACAGGTTAGATTACTACCCAACAGGTTAGATTACTACCTTACAGCCAACATGTTAGATTACTATCCAACAGGTTAGATTACTACCTTACAGCCAACAGGTTAGATTACTACCCTACAGCCAACAGGATAGATTACTACCTTACAGCCAACAGGATAGATTACTACCTTACATCCAACAGGATAGATTACTACCTTACAGCCAACAGGATAGATAACTACCTTACAGCCAACAGGTTAGATAACTACCTTACAGCCAACAGGTTAGATTACTACCCAACAGCCAACAGGTTTGATTACTACCCAACAGCCAACAGGTTAGATTAATACCTTACAGCCAACAGGTTAGATTACTACCTTACAGCCAACAGGATAGATTACTACCTTACAGCCAACAGGATAGATTACTATCCAACAGCCAACAGGTTAGATTACTACCTTACAGCCAACAGGTTAGATTACTACCTTACAGCCAACATGTTAGATTACTACCCAACAGCCAACAGGTTAGATTACTACCCAACAGCAAACAGGTTAGATGACTACCTTACAGCCAACAGGTTAGATGACTACCTTACAGCCAACAGGATAGATTACTACCCAACAGCCAACAGGTTAGATTACTACCTTACAGCCAACAGGTTAGATTACTACCTTACAGCCAACAGGTTAGATTACTACCTTACAGCCAACAGGATAGATTACTACCCAACAGGTTAGATTACTACCTTACAGCCAACAGGTTAAATTACTACCTTACAGCCAACAGGTTAGATTACTACCCTACAGCCAACAGGATAGATTACTACCCAACATCCAACAGGTTAGATTACTACCCAACAGCCAACAGGTTAGATTACTACCCAACAGCCAACAGGTTAGATTACTACCTTACAGCCAACAGGTTAGATGACTACCTTACAGCCAATAGGATAGATTACTACTTTACAGCCAACAGGTTAGATTACTACCTTACAGCCAACAGGATAGATTACTACCTTACATCCAACAGGATATATTACTACCTTACAGCCAACAGGATAGATAACTACCTTACAGCCAACAGGTTAGATAACTACCTTACAGCCAACAGGTTAGATTAGTACCTTACAGCCAACAGGTTAGATTACTACCCAACAGCCAACAGGTTTGATTACTACCCAACAGCCAACAGGTTAGATTAATACCTTACAGCCAACAGGTTAGATTACTACCTTAGAGCCAACAGGATAGATGACTACCCAACAGGTTAGATTACTACCTTACAGCCAACAGGATAGATTACTATCCAACAGCCAACAGGTTAGATTACTACCTTACAGCCAACAGGTTAGATTACTACCTTACAGCCAACATGTTAGATTACTACCCAACAGCCAACAGGTTAGATTACTACCCAACAGCAAACAGGTTAGATGACTACCTTACAGCCAACAGGTTAGATGACTACCTTACAGCCAACAGGTTAGATGACTACCCAACAGCCAACAGGTTAGATTACTACCTTACAGCCAACAGGATAGATTACTACCTTACAGCCAACATGTTAGATTACTACCTTACAGCCAACAGGATAGATTACTACCCAACAGGTTAGATTACTACCTTACAGCCAACAGGATAGATTACTATCCAACAGCCAACAGGTTAGATTACTACCTTACAGCCAACAGGATAGATTACTCCCCAACAGGTTAGATTACTACCTTACAGCCAACAGGATAGATTACTATCCAACAGCCAACAGGTTAGATTACTACCTTACAGCCAACAGGTTAGATGACTACCTTACAGCCAACAGGTTAGATTACTACCCTACAGCCAACAGGATAGATTACTACCCAACAGCCAACAGGCTAGATTACTACCCAACAGCCAACAGGTTAGATTACTACCCAACAGCCAACAGGTTAGATTACTACCTTACAGCCAACAGGTTAGATTACTACCTTACAGCCAACAGGTTAGATTACTACCTTACAGCCAACAGGTTAGATTACTACCTTACAGCCAACAGGTTAGATTACTACCTTACAGCCAACAGGTTAGATTACTACCTTACAGCCAACAGGTTAGATTACTACCTTACAGCCAACAGGTTAGATTACTACCTTACAGCCAACAGGTTAGATTACTACCTTACAGCCAACAGGTTAGATTACTACCTTACAGCCAACAGGTTAGATTACTACCTTACAGCCAACAGGTTAGATTACTACCCTACAGCCAACAGGATAGATTACTACCCAACAGCCAACAGGTTAGATTACTACCCAACAGCAAACAGGTTAGATGACTACCTTACAGCCAACAGGTTAGATGACTACCTTACAGCCAACAGGATAGATTACTACCCAACAGCCAACAGGTTAGATTACTACCTTACAGCCAACAGGTTAGATTACTACCTTACAGCCAACAGGATAGATTACTACCCAACAGGTTAGATTACTACCTTACAGCCAACAGGATAGATTACTACCCAACAGCCAACAGGTTAAATTACTACCTTACAGCCAACAGGATAGATTACTACCTTACAGCCAACAGGTTAGATTACTATCCAACAGCCAACAGGTTAGATTACTACCTTACAGCCAACAGGTTAGATTACTACCCAACAGGATAGATTACTACCTTACAGCCAACAGGATAGATTACTACTTTACAGCCAACAGGATAGATTACTACCTTACAGCCAACAGGTTAGATTACTACCTTACAGCCAACAGGTTAGATTACTACCTTACAGCCAACAGGATAGATTACTACCCAACAGCCAACAGGATAGATTACTACCCAACAGCCAACAGGATAGATTACTACCCAACAGCCAACAGGATAGATTACTACCCAACAGCCAACAGGATAGATTACTACCTTACATCCAACAGGATAGATTACTACCTTACATCCAACAGGATAGATTACTACCTTACATCCAACAGGTTAGATTACTACCTTACAGCCAACAGGTTAGATTACTACCCAACATCCAACAGGTTAGATTACTACCCAACAGCCAACAGGTTAGATTACTACCCAACAGCCAACAGGTTAGATGACTACCTTACAGCCAACAGGATAGATTACTACTTTACAGCCAACAGGATAGATTACTACTTTACAGCCAACAGGTTAGATTACTACTTTACAGCCAACAGGATAGATTACTACCTTACAGCCAACAGGTTAGATTACTACCCAACAGGTTAGATTACTACCTTACAGCCAACAGGATAGATTACTATCCAACAGCCAACAGGTTAGATTACTACCTTACAGCCAACAGGTTAGATTACTACCTTACAGCCAACATGTTAGATTACTACCTTACAGCCAACAGGTTAGATTACTACCTTACAGCCAACAGGTTAGATTACTACCTTACAGCCAACAGGTTAGATTACTACCCAACAGCCAACAGGATAGATTACTACCCAACAGCCAACAGGTTAGATTACTACCCAACAGCAAACAGGTTAGATGACTACCTTACAGCCAACAGGTTAGATGACTACCTTACAGCCAACAGGATAGATTACTACCCAACAGCCAACAGGTTAGATTACTACCTTACAGCCAACAGGTTAGATGACTACTTTACAGCCAACAGGTTAGATTACTACCTTACAGCCAACAGGATAGATTACTACCTTACATCCAACAGGATAGATTACTACCTTACAGCCAACAGGATAGATAACTACCTTACAGCCAACAGGTTAGATAACTACCTTACAGCCAACAGGTTAGATTAGTACCTTACAGCCAACAGGTTAGATTACTACCCAACAGCCAACAGGTTTGATTACTACCCAACAGCCAACAGGTTAGATTAATACCTTACAGCCAACAGGTTAGATTACTACCTTACAGCCAACAGGTTAGATTACTACCTTACAGCCAACAGGTTAGATTACTACCCTACAGCCAACAGGATAGATTACTACCCAACAGCCAACAGGTTAGATTACTACCCAACAGCAAACAGGTTAGATGACTACCTTACAGCCAACAGGTTAGATGACTACCTTACAGCCAACAGGATAGATTACTACCCAACAGCCAACAGGTTAGATTACTACCTTACAGCCAACAGGTTAGATGACTACCTTACAGCCAACAGGTTAGATGACTACCTTACAGCCAACAAGATAGATTACTACTTTACATCCAACAGGTTAGATTACTACCTTACAGCCAACAGGTTAGATTACTACCCAACAGCCTTGGGGTTCTAGTGACTCCCCATGGCTTCCTCCTCCTCACCTCTGACAGTGTGGACAGGGATCACCTTGCCCTCCATCATGTCGTAGATGTAGAACAGCTTGTTCCTGAAACTGGTGGCCACCACCTGCTCCCCGTCCACGCTGAACTGGGCCTTGTGCACCGGGAACTTCTCCAGGTGGATACTCTGGATCTTAGGGTTGGTCTTCCCATCAACCTGGAGAGGAAGGAGTGACATTTAGAGTGAGGTGGAAGGTAATTAATATTAGTACAGACTTGTCTGTTAGTGTCACAGATTCACTAAATAACCCTAAAATAATCATCCCTAAGGATGTTTGGTGGTCCATTGAGAGTTTTGTATTTTTTTTAGCTTATAGTTTGTATGGTCAAATAAAAGACCTGGAGGATTTCATTAAAAGCATATAGCCCCAACCGGCCCGTTTATGACATTCCCTATACCATGCCTCATGATGACAGCCACAGAAATGCCTGAGAGAAGACTGAAGCTGATGAATAAAATGAATACCTGGAACAGAGAGATGGACTGGTCGAGCCCTGCTGTCATGACAACCTGGGCGGAGGGGTGGAACTGCACCGTGGTCAGCCTGTCCTCAGACGGCCGGTCGTTGTTGGCATGTAGGCACTTCTTCATCTGCAAGAGAGTTCAATACATCCATGATAAATGTACTAGTATCACATGTAAACATGACGTTGAAAATACTCTACTATTGTGATCTCAATTGGCAAAACCACATGATCTAATACTGGAAAATCGAATGGCTTTGTAACTCCCAAGCCAGTAAGGTACTCTGGTTAGAGAGTCCCCATTTGCAGTCAGAGAGAGATCTGGTTGTTCTAGTCTAACTTCATCTCAAATGTAGTAGTGGTGAGATGATGGGAGAACAGAACTCACCCGTATGATTCCTTTGGGAAGGCTGTCGGATGAGCCCACAAAGTTGCCCGTCTTCCTCATCAGGTCGTCTCCATCTTCAGAGTCTTCATCAGATTTTTTTAAATAGACACATTGTTTATTGAAACGACACAAATGTAAAATATATACCAGGGATCATCAACTAGATTCAGCCGCAGGACGAACATAATTACAAATAAGTTGTAGACTGAAATTGACCGCAAGAAGTCCAAACATATATAAAATGTTATTAAAACAATCATTTCAAACCGTCTATATCATGAAAAGAGTGTTCATAGTGTTTTGTACACTCAGTGTGCATCTCTCTATTATGCGTGTGAATACTTCAGAACAGATTTCCAAACTTAAAATCACTTGGAGCTGATTTGCTGGTGTTTTTACCATCTTTTATGTCCAAAAATAAAAATAACCTTCAGAAAACTTGGAGGATCAAATAAAATCAGTTGGGGAACCCTGCTATATACACTATAACACCATTATATAGTAGGCAATCATCAGTGAGGGGCATCTCTCATAACATATTACACGGACCATGAAGATGTTTATGACCAAAATTCATAAGTTTACCTTTTTTCTTGTTCTTTTTCTTTACTTTTGTCTCTGCCCACGACGGCTTTCCACCCATTGCTTTTTGGAACCTGGCAAAAATGAGTTGGAAGTGTGAGTTTGAACCACCAGATCCGAGTGGTATTTACTCAATGGCTGTATTACTAATATCCACTTACTGTTCTTTCATCCTCTGCTGTAACTTCTGTTTGGACATCTTGGCCTCTGTCACACTCTTAGTCAGGTCTCTACGGAACCGGTGTGTCATGTCCACTCTAGGAAACGGGAGGGAAAGATCATGGAAGAATGAATAAAAAACATAGTGACGTAACTGCTAGGGATGTAACAGTTCACCGATACGCATCGGTCCCGGTTCAAATGTTTAAGATACAGACTGACCTAAATGTACCATGCATCGGTCAGAAAATCGATTCAAATGTTATGAATCGTTGATTCACTGAAAGGTTTTGCTCATATTACTTTCTTTCTACCTTCAGAAAATACCGCTGATCTTTTGGGACAACTGACGCATCCTCTCCTTCAGTGTCAAACTAAGCATGTAACTGCGTTGACAGTCATTGATCTACAAGTCACTTTGCATGCCGAACAACCCCAGGCAATATCAGTAGCCTCCTCAAACTGTGCACTGCTTCGCACGCTGACCAATAACGCTTCGATCACACCGATAGCGTCATTGCATTTTGGTACACATACAAGGTGAATGTTGAACTTTTGTTGCACACATCCAGATGATGCTGCATACCGTTTTGCGCAATGACTCTGCAGGTGTGATCGAGGCTTAACAAAAGTTCAACATTCACCTTCTGCTACCATTTCTGTCAAGCTGTCTACAATTTGATGCAAACAAGCCCCCCCCAAATCTGATAGTGGGGTGGTAGATGCCCACTAGTCTCCCTTATGGCTCAGCTCAGGTGACTACATCCACCATAGACATTTACACAAATACACACACACAGATGTCAGCTCAGACAGAGTACCAGCACCTCAAATGTTCTACTGCTTGAGCTCCGGTTCATCTTATAGAATATTAGCTCAAAAGCATTGTGGAGCTCCTGCACCTAAATATAAACAGTACCGGCACCCAAAATGAGTACCGGAAACCTATTTCTGCCCAGGTCAAGCACTGGTTTCTGTATCTAGACACGTATCGATTTGTCTTTAAAGGGAAAGATGCACATCACTAGTAACTGCCCATACAAGCAATGTTTGATTCACATATCCATGTAATTCACATTAGGGTTACATGCCTACAGCTAATGTAGTTACATGAAGTTTGAAGCATTGTACATGACATCAATGCTGAAAAGACACAATAGGACATCGTTGCAGTCCCAGGTACTAACTCTTCCTCCAGATCATCATCCTCATCCTCCCACACTGCTGTCCTGGTTGGCTGAACCTTCAGCCGTGCTTCATTCTCTACATCGGATTCGCTGGAATCGTCATCGTCCAGAAGTGTGGCACCTCCATCCTCTCTGTTCTGTTGACAAGAAGTTGATTTGATAAAAACTGACTGCAATGAAACTAAAAGTAAATGATATGTGACAGACGGATATGACACTGGAGATTATTAGTCTAGTACCTGGTTGTAACTAACTATCAATCAATATTGGATTTACATCTATACCATGCTGACAATGTGGCAACATAATCCAATGAGAATATTTAAGAACCTTGGCAGGCAGCATCATTCTGTATGGAATCAGGGGTGTATTCATTACCCCAACTTTTCGGATTAGAATGGCAACCATAAAATACAAATTAACTACAACTTCTGTTTAAGAACCCAACAGATTTTACTTCACGTTGGAGTTGTTGCAAAACATTTTGTAACAGACAAAACGTTTTGCTACAGAATCAGCGTAATGAACACACCCCAGATGTACAGTACCAGTCAAAGGTCTGGACACACCTATTCATTCAAGTGCTTTTCTTTATTTTTACTATTTTCTACATTGTAGAATAATAGTGAAGACATCAAAACTATGAAATAACACATATGGAATCATGTAGTAACCCCAAAAAGTGTTAAACAAATTATATTATATTTGAGATTCTTCAAAGTAGCCACCCTTTGCCTTGATGACAGCTTTGCACAATCTTAGCATTCTCTCAACCAGCTTCATGAGGAATGCTTTTCCAACAGTCTTGAAGGAGTTCCCACATATGCTGAGCACTTGTTGGCTGCTTTTCATTCACTCTGCGGTCCAACTCATCCCAAACCATCTCAATTTGGTTGAGGTCGGGTGATTGTGGAGGCCAGGTCATCTGATGCAGCACTCCATCACTCTCCTTCTTGGTCAAATAGCCCTTACACAGCCTGGAGGTGTGTTTTGGGTCATTGTCCTGTTGAAAAACAAATGATAGTCCCACTAAGCGCAAACCAGATGGGATGGCGTATCGCTGCAGAATGCTGTGATAGCCATGCTGGTTAAGTGTGCCTTGAATTCTAAATACATTTCCACCGGTCTAATGTCCATTGCTCGTGTTTCTTGGCCCAAGCAAGTCTCCTCTTCTTATTGGTGTCCTTTAGTAGTGGTTTCTTTGCAGCAATTCGACCATGAAGGCCTGATTCACGCAGTCTCCTCTGAACAGTTGATGTTGAGATGTGTCTGTTACTTGAACTCTGAAGCATTTACGCTTCATGCGCCCAATCTGAGGTGCAGTTAACTCTAATGAACTTATCCTCTGCAGCAGAGGTAACTCGGTCTTCCTTTCCTGTGGCGGTCCTCATGAGAGCCAGTTTCATCATAGCGCTTGATGGTTTTTGTGACTGCACTTGAAGAAACTTTCAAAGTTCTTGAAGTTTTCCGTATTGACTGACCTTCATGTCTTAAAGTAAGGATAGACTGTCTTTTCTCTTTGCTAGTTTGAGCTGTTCTTGCCATATTTATTTTAATTTTTTTGTCATTTAGCTGACGCTCTTATCCAGAGCAACTTACAGTTAGTGAGTGTATACTTATTTTTTTCATACTGGCCCCCGTGGGAATCGAACCCACAACCCTGCCGTTGCAAACGCCATGCTCTACCAACTGAGCTACATCCCTGGACTTGGTCTTTTACCAAATAGGGCTATCTTCTGTATACCACCCCTACCTTGTCACAACACAACTGATTGGCTCAAACGCATTAAGAAGGAAAGAAATTCCACAAATTAACTTTTAACAAGGCACACCTGTTAATTGAAACGCATTCCAGGTGACTACCTCATGAAGCTGGTTGAGAGAATGCCAAGAGTGTGCAAAGCTGTCATCAAGGCAAAGGGTGGCTACTTTGAAGAATCTCAAATCTCAAATATATTTTGATTTGTTTAACACTTTTTGGGTTACTATATGATTCCATATATGTTATTTCATAGTTTTGATGTCTTCACTATTATTCTACAATGTAGAAAATAGTAAAAATAAAGGAAAAACCCTGGAATGAGCTGTCCAAACTTTTGACTTACATTTGACATATTTAGCAGACGCTCTTATCCAGAGCGACTTACAGTTAGTGAGTGCATACATTTTTCATACTTGCCCCCCGTGGGAAACGAACCCACAACCCTGGCGTTGCAAGCGCCATGCTATACCAACTGAGCTACAGGGGACTTGTACTGTAACTAATGAATTCCTACCTCCACGAGCCTTTCTACAAGATCATCTTCAGCACCAAAAACAAGATCTTCAAGAAGTTTTACAGATGCATCTTCTTCGCCCAAAACAGTCACAGCCTGGGCGTTTTTGTGTCTTTTTAGCACTTCTTCCTCGTAGTCAGGCTCTGGTTCAGAGACTCTCTTCATCGTCTCTCTCCCGTTTCTAGAGTGTATACCGACTTTGTCCATGTTTATAATTTAAACCTTAGCATATGAAACGAATTGTAAGTTTACTCAGGGTAGAATTTAACAACATTCAGTAGACTCATAGATGTGCTAGCTAGTCTTTTACAATAACATGCCTCATGCGCCCAATGTTTTCCACATGGGGTGGCTGCAACGCTGTGTTAGTTGTGAGCAAAGTCAACGTACGGCTGCACTATTTCACAAAGTTGCAAAGTATGTGCACAGAGAATAACTTATGGCCCACGCACGCTCCAACAGTGTAGATGTTTTATTAATCAGTGGTTGTGCGCAGGCTTCGCGCAAAATTCACTATCATGTGTTTCCGTTTTCTTGACCCCTGAACTCGGAATAAATTGTATTTTTTAAATTACAAACACACGGGCTGGCAAAGACACTTGCGCCGTCTTGTGCATGGGTTAAAAAAATTTTTTTCTTTGATACAACGTTTTGCGAGAAATCTATTTTGAATTTAATGCTCCTAACTATTTCATCAAACTTTATTTATTGATGTTTTCTTTGCGAGTGTACATGTAAGTGTTGAATCATTGTGTACGTATGAAAAGTAGGCTATGTGCAAGACATATGAAAGGCAAGAGACAGATACAATGACTCAAAATAAAGATAAAAGACTATGAATAGAAAATGCATAACAATTATGTATAATGGAAAATATTATCTTAATATACAGTATTGGGAATGGAAACTTTCCTATGTTTTCACATACACAAATCTGTATTCTCTTACATTTCCCTCCTGGTACCCATTCATCTATAGGACATAGATGAGATAATGATTATGTAAAAATACTACAGGTTTACAGAGGTGATCATAAATCAAACTATGAAAGGGGTGCAAGAGAGACAGAGGGATTATATAAATTAGTGGAAGGAGCGAGGGAAAGCAGAAGCTTTAAATAGCAACAGTCAATGGCCCATTTTCAAGCCCACCCTTGGCCTCCTAATAATAGATACCTCTCAGATTCAGGCTGACCCTAGCCCCTATTAATGGACCCTTCTTCATTCCAAAGACTGTTTGATCAGCAGTATGATAATAGTTCCACTTTGACCTTGGCAAGCTCTCCCGAAGAGCTGTATAGAATATGATGGGCCACAACCCATACCCCTCCCCCAACTGGAAATGTATGCATAAAAATTTGTTGAAAAGGCATTTATTAGTGAGGGAAAAAGTATTTGATCCCCTGCTGATTTTGTACGTTTGCCCACTGACAAACAAATGATCAGTCTATAATTTTAATGGTAGGTTTATTTGAACAGTGAGAGACAGAATTACTACAACAAAAATCCAGAAAAACGCATGTCAAAAATGTTATAAATTGATTTGCATTTTAATGAGGGAAATAAATATTTGACCCCCTCTCAATCAGAAAGATTTCTGGCTCCCAGGTGTCTTTTATACAGGTAACGAGCTGAGATTAGGAGCACACTCTTAAAGGGAGTGCTCCTAATCTCAGCTTGTTACCTGTATAAAAGAAACCTGTCCACTGAAGCAATCAATCAGATTCCAAACTCTCCACCATGGCCAAGACCAAAGAGGTCTCCAAGGATGTCAGGGACAAGATTGTACACGTACACAAGGCTGGAATGGGCTACAAGACCATCGCCAAGCAGCTTGGTGAGAAGGTGACAACAGTTGGTGTGATTATTCGCAAATGGAAGAAACACAAAATAACTGTCAATCTCCCTCGGCCAGGGGCTCCATGCAAGATCTCACCTCGTGGAGTTGCAATGATCATGAGAATGGTGAGGAATCAGCCCAGAACTACACGGGAGGACCTTGTCAATGATCTCAAGGCAGCTGGGACCATAGTCACCAAGAAAACAATTGGTAACACACTACGCCGTGAAGGACTGAAATCCTGCAGCGCCCGCATGGTCCCCCTGCTCAAGAAAGCACATATACAGGCCCGTCTGAAGTTTGCCAATGAACATCTGAATGATTCAGAGGAGAACTGGGTGAAAGTGTTGTGGTCAGATGAGACCAAAATTGAGCTCTTTGGCATCAACTCAACTCGCCTTGTTTGGAGGAGGAGGAATGCTGCCTATGACCCCAATAATACCATCCCCACTGTCAAACATGGAGGTGGAAACATTATGCTTTGGGGGTGTTTTTCTGCTAAGGGGACAGGACAAGTTCACCGCATCAAAGGGACGATGGACGGGGCCATGTACCGTCAAATCTTGGGTGACAACCTCCTTCCCTCAGCCAGGGCATTGAAAATGGGTCGTGGATGGGTATTCCAGCATGACAATAACCCAAAACACACGGCCAAGGCAACAAAGGAGTGGCTCAAGAAGAAGCAATTTAATGTCCTGGTGTGGCCTAGCCAGTCTCCAGACCTTAATCCCATAGAAAATATGTGGAGGGAGCTGAAGGTTCGAGTTGCCAAACGTTAGCCTCGAAACCTTAATGACTTGGAGAAGATCTGCAAAGAGGAGTGGGACAAAATCCCTGCTGAGATGTGTGCAAACCTGGTGGCCAACTACAAGAAACGTCTGACCTCTGTGATTGCCAACAAGGGTTTTGCCACCAAGTACTAAGTCATGTTTTGCAGAGAAGTCAAATACTTATTTCCCTCATTAAAATGCAAATACATTTATAACATTTTTGACATGCGTTTTTCTGGATTATTTTGTTGTTATTCTGTCTCTCACTGTTCAAATAAACCTACCATTAAAATTATAGACGGATCATTTGTTTGTCAGTGGGCAAACGTACAAAATCAGAAGGGATCAAATACTTTTTTCCCTCACTGTATATATATATATATATATATATATATATATATATATATATATATATACAGTTGAAGTCTGAAGTTTACAAACACTTAGGTTGGAGTCATTAAAACTCATTTTTCAACCATTCCACAGATTTCTTGTTAACAAACTATAGTTTTGGCAAGTCGGTTAGGACATCTGCATTGTGCATGAAACAAGTAATTTTTCCAACTATTGTTTACACACAGATTATTTCACTTATAATTCACTGTATCACAATTCCAGTGGGTCAGAAGTTTACATACACTAAGTTGACTGTGCCTTTAAACAGCTTGGAAAAGTCCAGAAAATGATGTCATGGCTTTAGAAGCTTCTGATAGGCTAATTGACATTATTTGAGTCAATTGGAGGTGTACCTGTGAATGTATTTCAAGGCCTACCTTCAAACTCAGTGCCTCTTTGCTTGACATCATGGGAAAATGAAAATAAATCAGCCAAGACCTAAGAAAAAAAATTGTAGACCTCCACAAGTCTGGTTCATCATTGGGAGCAATTTCCAAACCCCTGACGGTACCACGTTCATCTGTACAAACAATAGTACGCAAAAATAAACACCATGGGACCACGCATCCGTCATACCGCTCAGGAAGGAGACGCTTTCTGTCTCCTAGAGATGAACGTACTTTGGTGCGAAAAGTGCAAATCAATCCCAGAACAACAGCAAAGGACCTTGTGAAGATGCTGGAGGAAACAGGCACAAAAGTGTCTATATCCACAGTAAAACGAGTCCTATATCGACATAACCTGAAAGGCCACTCAGCGTGGAAGAAGCCACTGCTCCAAAACCGCCATAAAAAAGCCAGACTATGGTTTGCAACTGCACATGGGGACAAATATCGTACTTTTTGGAGAAATGTCCTCTGGTCTGATGAAACAAAAATAGAACTGTTTGGCCATAATGACCATCGATATGTTTGGAGGAAAAAGGGGGATGCTTGCAAGCCAAAGAACAGCATCCCATCCGTGAAGCACAGGGGTGGCAGCATCATGCTGTGGGGGTGCTTTGCTGCAGGAGGGACTGGTGCACTTCCTCGCTGCCCTTCTTGACACCAGGCCATCCTCCAAAAGACTTCGCCTCACTGTGCGTGCAGATGCATTCACACCTGCCTGCTGCCATTCCTGAGCAAGCTCTGCACTGGTGGTGCCCCGATCCCGCAGCTGAATCAACTTTAGGAGACGGTCCTGGCGCTTGCTGGACTTTCTTGGGCGCCCTGAACCCTTCTTCACAACAATTGAACCTCTCTCCTTGAAGTTCTTGATGATCCGATAAATGGTTGATTTAGGTGCAATCTTACTAGCAGCAATCTCCTTGCCTGTGAAGCCCTTTTTGTGCAAAGCAATGATGACGGTACGTGTTTCCTTGCAGGTAACCATGGTTAACAGAGGACAAACACTCGGTCCTCCCGAGTGGCGCAGTGGTCTAAGGCACTGCATCGCAGTGTTAACTGTGCCACTAGAGATCCTGGTTCGAATCCAGGCTCTGTCGTAGCCGGCCGCTTCCGGGAGACCCATGGGGTGGCGCATAATTGGCCCTGCGTCGTCCAAGGTAGGGGAGGGAATGGCCGGCAGGGATGTAGCTCAGTTGGTAGAGCATGGTGTTTGCAACGCCAGGGTTGTGGGTTCAATTCCCACTCACTAACTGTAAGTCGCTCTGGATAAGAGCGTCTGCTGAATGACTAAAATGTAAATGTAAGAACAATGATTTCAAGCACCACCCTCCTTTTAAAGCTTCCAGTCTGTTATTCTAATTCAATCAGCATGACAGAGTGATCTCCAGCCTTGTCCTCGTCAACACTCTCACCTGTGTTAACGAGAGAATCACTGACATGATGTCAGCTGGTCCTTTTGTGGCAGGGCTGAAATGCAGTGGAAATGGTTTTGGGGGATTAAGTTCATTTTCATGGTAAAGAGGGACTTTGCAATAAATTGCAATTCATCTGATCACTCTTCATAACATTCTGGAGTATATGCAAATTGCCATCATAAAAACTGAGGCAGCAGACTTTGTGAAAATTAATATTTGTGTCATTCTCAAAACTCTTGATCACGACTGTACTTCCAAAGTTGTGGCAAAATGGCTTAAGGACAACAAAGTCAAGGTATTGGAGTGGCCGTCACAAAGCCCTGACCTCAATCGTATAGAACATTTGTGGGCAGAACTGAAAAAGCGTGTGCGAGCGAGGAGGCCTACAAACCTGACTTAGGAGGAATGGGCCAAAATTCACCCAACGTATTGTGGGAAGCTTGTGGAAGGCTACCCGAAACATTTGACCCAAGTTAAACAATTTAAAGGCAATGCTACCAAATACTAATTGAGTGTATGTAAACTTCTGACCCACTGGGAATGTGACGAAAGAAATAAAAGCTGAAATAAATCATTCTCTCTACTATTATTCTGACATTTCACATTCTTAAAATAAAGTGGTGATCCTAACTGACCTAAAACAGGGAATTTTTACTAGGATTAAATGTAAGGAATTGTGAAAAACTGAGTTGAAATGTATTTGGCTAAGGTGTATGTAAACTTCCGACTTCAACTGTATATACAGTTGGGAGAACAAGTATTTGATACACTGCCGATTTTGCAGGTTTTCCTATTTACAAAGCATGTAGAGGTCTGTAATTTTTATCATAGGTACACTTCAACTGTGAGAGACTGAATCTAAAACAAAAATCCAGGAAATCACATTGTATGATTTTTAAGTAATTAATTTGCATTTTATTGCATGACATAAGTATTTGATCACCTACCAACCAGTAAGAATTCTGGCTCTCACAGACCTGTTAGTTTGTCTTTAAGAAGCCCTCCTGTTCTCCACTCAT
The DNA here is from genome assembly GCF_964263955.1 of Coregonus lavaretus. NCBI lineage: Eukaryota > Metazoa > Chordata > Actinopteri > Salmoniformes > Salmonidae > Coregonus > Coregonus lavaretus. The sequence goes on from NC_139993.1 coordinate 9,555,622, forward strand.
TAACTGTATTAACTGCACCTGTTTGAACTCATTACCTGTATAAAAGACACCTGTCCACACACTCAATCAAACAGACTCCAACCTCTCCACAATGGCCAAGACCAGAGAGCTGTGTAAGGACATCAGGGATAAAATTGTAGACCTGCACAAGGCTGGGATGGGCTACAGGACAATAGGCAAGCAGCTTGGTGAGAAGGCACCAACTGTTGGCGCAATTATTCGAAAATGGAAGAAGTTCAAGATGACGGTCAATCACCCTCGGTCTGGGGCTCCATGCAAGATCTCACCTCGTGGGGCATCAATGATCATGAGGAAGGTGAGGGATCAGCCCAGAACTACACGGCAGGACCTGGTCAATGACCTGAAGAGAGCTGGGACCACAGTCTCAAAGAAAACCATTAGTAACACACTACGCCGGCATGGATTAAAATCCTGCAGCGCACGCAAGGTCCCCCTCCTCAAGCCAGCGCATGTCCAGGCCCGTCTGAAGTTTGCCAATGACCATCTGGATGATCCAGAGGAGGAATGGGAGAAGGTCAGGTGGTCTGATGAGACAAAAATATAGCTTGCCGTGTTTGGAGGAAGAAGAAGGATGAGTACAACCCCAAGAACACCATCCCAACCGTGAAGCATGGAGGTGGAAACATCATTCTTTGGGGATGCTTTTCTGCAAAGAGGACAGGACGACTGCACCGTATTGAGGGGAGGATGGATGGGGCCATGTATCGCGAGATCTTGGCCAACAACCTCCTTCCCTCAGTAAGAGCATTGAAGATGGGTCGTGGCTGGGTCTTCCAGCATGACAACGACCCGAAACACACAGCCAGGGCAACTAAGGAGTGGCTCCGTAAGAATCATCTCAAGGTCCTGGAGTGGCCTAGCCAGTCTCCAGACCTGAACCCAATAGAAAATCTTTGGAGGGAGCTGAAAGTCCGTATTGCCCAGCGACAGCCCCGAAACCTGAAGGATCTGGAGAAGGTCTGTATGGAGGAGTGGGCCAAAATCCCTGCTGCAGTGTGTGCAAACCTGGTCAAGACCTACAGGAAACGTATGATCTCTGTAATTGCAAACAGAGGTTTCTGTACCAAATATTAAGTTCTGCTTTTCTGATGTATCAAATACTTATGTCATGCAATAAATTGCAAATGAATTACATAAAAATCATACAATGTGATTTTCTGGATTTTTGTTTTAGATTCCGTCTCTCACAGTTGAAGTGTACCTATGATAAAAATTACAGACCTCTACATGCTTTGTAAGTAGGAAAACCTGCAAAATCGGCAGTGTATCAAATACTTGTTCTCCCCACTGTATATATATATATGCAATGTAATTTAAACACATTTTCACCAAGGTCAATACAATCAAAGCTGCTTTGAAATGCCTTCTCAGTTTGCAAGTTTATTGCAAGTATATTACAAATATTGAAATGTTCTTAACACAGCAAATGGAACATACAAATCTGGTGTGAAATGTTCAGTTGGGCCAACCCCGTATCACTTCAGTGTTTGCAGATATGAAGGTTTAGAGCGGTGGCCAGTAACCGAAAGGTTGCTGGTTCACATCCACGAGCTGACTAAGTGAAAAATGACACCTCTGCCAATGTGCCCTTGAGCAAGGCATTTACCCCTAGTAGCTCTGGATAAGAGTGTCTGCTAAATGACTAAAATGCCATGTCAAGATAGTCTATTAAATATGACTGCAGACACACAAATCAATGCTGCTAATATGTTTATTAGCTGGTGATGGCTAAATCTTTCTAATTCTTCTTGCAAAAATCACAGCCCTTGAACGGTTTCGAGATGGCTCTGGAAATGGCCCGGAACACCCTGACCAACAGGGGATGTTTACGGGACTCCTGTGCAGGTGCTGGTGGCAGGTCGTCCTCAGGTTGGGGAATGAATGGGACAGCATGATCATCATCTGTGATAAGAGAACATTGCAGGATCAGAATTGAACATATCAAATGTACTTTCCTTCTCTCCAACCACAGCACAAACAAATGGTAATACATCAGAATGACAGAATCTACGATTTTGACCTTGGGAAATGTGAAAGTCGCTACAATGTTTGCCTGACAGCTCGTCAAACTCAGTGGCCTTGATCAGAGAAAGCATTATGGATGGATTAATACATCTCAGCATTAAACTCAGTAAAGCTGCATTCACTCTGACCACAGGCCACATCTTGGCAATGCATCAAAATCAAATGATCATCATTGTGTATCGCTTACCCAGCGCAACTCGAGAGGTGCTGAAACGCTGCGAAGGCAGCTCCTTTTGAGCGGGGTGGCTCTCTGGTTCCACTCTGCTCTTGAACACCTGTTGCCGAGTAAATTCATCCTTCCATTAGACGCCCCACAATGTCTCACTCTGACCCCATTAGCTTCGAATTCTATTTTAGCCGTAATGACGGGGAAAAACCCCAAACATGGAGCTCCATACCTTGATCTTGACCGTTGGCAACTTTGGGCAGTAACTGAACCTCCGGCCCTGGCTCTTCTTCTTCACTCTGGCAGAGGGGACGTGACGAGTCTCTGTATCAGCAACAGCTGTAGAAGTGCACTTCACAGGCAATGCGGTGTCAGGGCGGTTGGCATGGAGCTCAGCAAGAACGTCACTGGAGGCCTGGCTAGTGCCTGACCTGTGGGTACTTGTGGCCTGGAAGAGACTTCTCTTTGATTTGGGCAGAAGAATATCTGGGGGCAGAAGAATAAAATAGTTATGTTGTGTATATTTTACAATAATACACAATCTTGAAAATCCAATGAACACAATTGCAATAAAACTATTAAGCTCATGAGTGAATCCTACATGACACGAGAGTTGGCGTGGTCACAGTTGTAAATGAGAACTTGTCCTCATCTGGTTTACCTGGTTAAATAAAGGTGAAAAAAAAAAAAAAAAAAAAATCAATTTAGTGCATATTACAAAATAAAATAAATGAAAAGTGGTTATTTTACTTACCACGCACAGAGGTCGCGGCTGACACATCATCGGTCAGCGTGTCCATCGCCTGGCCGGTCACCGCCATACAAACCTGAGAGGTTTTAGATGAGACATCCTGGTAGATGTCATGGACCGACATCACATGAAGATGATCCTCTTCACCCACATCAGGCTCATCATCTTCTAGCCTGTTCAGAATGGAGTCAAACATCTCCATGGCAACCTGCCACTCTTCGGTCATCTGCTCACCCACAGATGAGTGCTCTGAGGCAGCTACTCCGGCCTTGATCACATTCAGAACCTTGCTGAGGATCTTCTTGGCGCTGTGTCTGACTGACTCCTGGCTGACTGCAACTGTTGGGTCTTTGAGGTCATTGTTAGTAGACACTTCCATGTCCTGGATTTTGTCAGCAGTTAAATGGGTATCCTGGTGGTCCCGCTCATTGGTGAGGTGGCAACCAGTGTACAAACTCTTCAGCTCGTTCACAGCTGTGCTGTAAAGTTTCTGGGAGGATAACTGGACCTGTTCCCAGAACTTGATCCTACCTGCCCTCCTCACCTCAATTGCCTCGTTTAAGTCCACTAGAAGGGACTCAAGAATGCTAGTTGAGGCCTCAGCAATGTTCCTTGAGGAGACGTGGGCTGACAGGATGTCCATGGTCAAAGAAGCATCTCTTATGACCTGAGTCACTACCCCTTGGGCCTTGGCAGAGTATTCTGCCATTAGGTTGTCGGTCTGAAGGTCAGCAGGATGCTGCTTTTCCCCCTGTGTGGTCACATCCTGTGCAGTGAGTGGACGGCTTAGAATAATTGTTTCCTGAATCCTCTCTGATGGTGGGAATGGACAATCAATGAGCAGGGAGTGGTAGATGGCAGTGGAGGATATGTCTGGGTGTTCTCTCACATCCTCCGGCTCCATGATTGCTGAGGGGCCCTGGAGCATCTCACCAATTTCCAGATCGCTGATGCTCTCGACACTCGACACTAGACGTGCTAGAAGGTTTCTAGACATCTGGCATGGAACAAAGGACTCGTCTGAGTTGTTGTCAAGCTCTGTTTTTATCATTTGCAGGGCAGTTCTGACTGACACTGCTGACCGGACACAGAGCATCCTCAGGTCGGAGTGGGAGCGAGGCAGAGGTGAGTGGTTCGAGGGACCACTGCTGCCCTGTGAGTATCTGGATCCCCCCTCCAGCTCAAACTCAGACATGGATGCCTTGAGTTTGGCTGCAGCTTTCCGGACCATGTCCCTTGCCACACCATCAATGTCGAGGCCTTCAATCCCTGTCCGGGAGCCAGCGCTCTGGGACCTGGAAAATGCCTCGTACTCTAGATAACCAAGGGCATCCAGGGTATCATCGACCACCAAATCCACCAAATCATTGGACATGGCAGTGATTCTGTGACCTAGCTGGATATTCTGTTCTGTCAGCGACCAATCCCACAGGGATCCACCGTACATTTCAGCCATTTTCATCTCGACGGCCCTGTTGATCTTTGCCAGAGACAGGTTCAGCAGGTGGTCGCTTCCTGACTGTCTGACTGACATCCTGGTCTCCGTTCTCTGGACCACCAGACTCTGCACCTTGGCCGACACCGCTGACAGGAAGTAGGACACCCGCACCTCATGTCCTGTCTGAGCGTCGCTCTTTCCCCTTTGGATGCTGCTGATGGTTGCAACAATGACCTGACCTGCCAGTCGTCCTAGCTCTCTCTCAATCTCCTTAGCGGACTTTACAGACAGCCAAGTGAGCGCCATCTGTCCCATAGTATGGCCATTCATTGTGGTTGTGATTGTCCGCAGCATCTGCTCAGCAAACTGACTGCTCGGTGAGCTGATGCTGGTGGAAGGAGCTTCGGCTCCCTGACTGGCACCTCCTATCAGCATGAGCTGGGCTAGTCTGGCGTTGATCTGCTTGAAGATGATCTCCACAATGGCCATGATCAGCCTGGTGTCCGCAGACAGAATAATAGGCCTCATCTTCTTTGGTCTCCTCTGGATGGATGGCAGTATGACCTCACTCAGGTACCTGCGGGCGTCTCTGTGAACCTGACTGAAGATAAAGTTGTGAGACAGTCCGAACACAGACCTCAGGGGGTCTGAGCGGGGTCTGTCCCAATCCTCTCTATCTCCGTTCTCAGATGCTGAGGAATGTCTTCTTGGGTTGTGATCTTCTTCCTCATTTCCCAAAGACTCCTCTGACCTGAAGAGCAGCCCACAACAAAGATATGGTAACAACGACAATAACAAACCTTTCTGGACACAAACACTGCTTTAAAACATTATTTAAAAGAATCAACTAAAGTCATACAGATGCAGGATCTTAATTTGATCACCCTGTTGCAGGAGAACTTTCCTGCAATGTAGGAAATGTAAAATGTATAGTGTATTTGAGGTTTTAAAAGACTTCTGAAGTCCACTTTGAAATTTCAGACTAGATTTTTTCCCCTTACGAATAATGTATCAACCCCTTCAAAAATGTCCATTAATTATAATCCAGATATTAATCCACATTTCCTAATGCTGCAGGATTATTTTCCTGCTGTAGCAATTGTAAGTTCCTACATCTGTATTCAGTGGAAATAAATCATTTTAGAGAAGTCATTATTTATACACATGTATGAAGTTAAGGAATTAACTGTTCCAACCATTATGGGGAGGAATAAGCTACAGGGGGGTACATACGAAAGGGGGGAGGGGAAGGGAGTTGGGTTCCGTGTCCTGGCACCAGTTCTAGGGCTGGTGACCTCGCTTGGCCCATGACTTGGCCCAAGGTTGAATCTGACGCTGCGGCATATGGAGGCCTCTTCCAAATCTGCTTCATTGATTACGACTGAAGACCAGGAGGAGGAAGTTGATGATGATGATGATGGTGTCCAGGGCAAATGCCTGTACATGATGAGATCAAGGGCAGGGACCACCACTGTTGAAGAGTCCTCCTTCACCCATGACACGATGTTCTTGCACTTAGCATGAGCCTCAACTATGGTGGACTGTAATGTAAAAGAATAGCCGGGAAAGATTGTTCTAAAATTGAACATTCAATTAAATCCACCGTCTGTCTACATTGTGATGTCTTTATTATCTAACCTGAATGCCACAACTTATTAAATAAAGTTATTCTATTCAACTTCCTCCGACCTTGTTGTTGAGATATAAAGCCTGCTCACCAGGTTCCCATTGTCTAGACTCAAAGTGCTGACTCGCCAGCTCCTGGTACATTTACTGTAGTATTGTAATAGAATATCTATGCCAGGGATCGGCAACTTTTATGGGCGTGGGGGCCAAAAAAATCTGAACTCATCATGAGGGGCCGCAGTGGCTCGCGGGTCTTCATTCCCACATCCATACCCACACATGTAGTCTGAGTCGGCCCTTGCGTTTTGGGGGCCCCAAGCAACATTTTGTTGGGGCCTGCCCCCCACTCTGCCAGCAAATGATTTTAGCGGATCCCCTCTTGACAGTGGAGAGACAAAATTGAAGTTTTAGGGTTAATTTCCTGCAATTCTGCACATTTTGCCATGTGGCATAGAGAAAATGTTGCCGTTTTAAAGCAAGTTTGCTGCAATTCTACACATTTTACCCTGGGGCAGAGAGAACATTTTGAAATTGTAGAACTACTTTCATGTAATTCTACTCATTTGATATCTGAGTGAGCGTGACTAACAAAATCAATGCCCCCTCCCCATTGCCCCCTCCCCATTCGACCATGATTACTACAAATTTAGATAGCTGGCCGCTAGACTAACTTACCCCCCAAAAAATGTTTTAGCTGACATGGGCTAATTGAGTGACTGTCAGTGACTGACATAGCAAGAGAAAAACTGCTGATGCAAAACCAAAATTGAAAACGGCACCTTGTGTATTCTACTATTCTAACTCTCAACAATAAGTTGAGACCCTGACTGAGTTCCATTCTTTTTTTTTATTGATCCGCGGGCTTACAAAAGGGGATCCACGGCCACCAGTTGCCCATCCCTGATCTAGACTGCATCCCAAATGGCACCCTATTCCCTATATAGTGCCCTGCTTTTGACCAGGGCCCATAGAGTTCTGATCAAAGGTAGGGAATATATTTGGAAAATGGCACCATTTGGGATGCACCCATAGTCTATTTTACCGTCTCCCTGATGTTAGAAAATTCCAGCGCTAACTCTAACTCACCCTTTCATGGATATTCTCAGTCGAAAGAATCCATTGCCTGCAAAAGGGATAAATAGATGAGTACTGTTAATTATTAAAACTATCTAACCCTTGACCTCTACGGGACTAGCCTATATACATGTACACCACAAACACACCCTCTGATTGGTTCTTTGGTCAGTTGCAGAACACACAGTATAGAGAATAGTAGGTAAGTATGGGGAAGACAAAGAGCTACCTACTTCTCATTCATCTCCTCCCCTGAGAATTCGAGTTCTGAGGAGGAGCTTCTCCGGGCCAAGGACAGGTTGTAATGAAAAGTCTGCTGTGGCTCCCATGTGTTAGATGGGCCGGCTAAGTCCTGATCAGCCTCCTGCATCTTACTCTCTGCTTCAGTCTCCTGTGACTGAGATGGGCCGGCTGACTCTGGATCAGCCTCCTGCATCTCTCTCTCTGCTTCAGTCTCCTCTGACTGAGATGGTCCGGCTGACTCTGGATCAGCCTCCTGCATCTCTCTCTCTGCTTCAGTCTCCTGTGACTGAGATGGTCCGGCTGACTCTGGATCAGCCTCCTGCATCTCTCTCTCTGCTTCAGTCTCCTGTGACTGAGATGGGCCGGCTGACTCTGGATCAGCCTCCTGCATCTCTCTCTCTGCTTCAGTCTCCTCTGACTGAGATGGTCCGGCTGACTCTGGATCAGCCTCCTGCATCTCTCTCTGAGATTTTACATATCACCTTTCTCAACTCTCATTAATTAGCCTACATTATTTATCACTATATATCACCTTGGCGATCACCTTTACCCAATTACTCACTATTTCTGAATTTGGCAGATGGCAAGACTTATCTTGCCTTTCAAAATGTTTAATATAAAAAATATACATCTCTATTTTAAAAAATCTGAAAAACAAAGCCTACCTCCACTTCTTTCTTCTCCATATTATCTCCAGTTGTATCACATATTAATGCTTTAAAAAAATTATGATACAATTACATTGCAATAAAACGCGGGATAATACATTTTCAACCACCAACGACACCAACTTGATGACTGAATGAAGAGTCAAATGTTATCTGATCTGTTTCGAACGTGATCACGTATGATGTAATAGATATACATCGCAGACGTAATTGTGCGGTAACTGCAACAGTCAGCAGGTAGCGGCAAAATCAACAATGAAAACAACAGATACCAGACTAGACCACTGAGCGTTACACACCATTACAGTCAAATCAATTCTGCCTCATAAAAAATAAAAATCGGCCACCACAAGCAGACTTCATCCAAAATATGTAAAGGAAAATTGTTTCAAAGTGTGTTTGTAAAATGTAAGGCTCTGATATATATTTACACCTACGCCTGTTTCTTTGATAAAAAACAAGCAAACAAACATGTACACCCACTTAAAAAACACACCCACCCTTTGCAACAGATACCATTTTGGTTAATAATAATAATAATTAGTCTGCTGATATCAACCTTTGGTGTTGCTATGCTATATGATTAGCACTTCCCAATGTCTAGACTCGAATATTTGACAGCACATGTCGATATCACCATTAACTGTTGTGTGGCGCTAGAATGCACAAAAGAACATGGGTGATTAAAAGCAGGCAACATGTCAATCAATTTTTGACCTCATCCAAGCCCCACCCATTCACTGGGCAGCCTTTATAAACTAGCTCTCATCATCATCTCAGCCTTACTGATTTTGTCTCTGTCTTGAACGGTTGTGTCCAGGGTGTTCTGTCAGTCTCAACATCGTAACTTTAAAGGTATGCTGCTTGAATGGTGGTGTTACAACTCCCTTCATTTTGCATTATATCATAGCATTGTGTTTTACGCATCTCACGTTGCGGTTCTATTCATTTCATGTTTTTAGGAAGTTGGTGGATCCGTGTCGGTTGTGTTTTGCCTTTCGCAGTGACTAGCTAGCTAACATGCCACGTAACGGCGTGGTGTTTTGCCCGTTTATACCTAACTAACGTTAGCTAGTTAATTGATATACATTGAGTGACTCTTTTAAAGTTAAGTCTCATCCTAATAGTAAACCAATGACTTGGAGTAGTTATAGCATGCTTAACGATAGTTAATTAGTTGAATGTAACGCGGTAACTCCGGTGCTGTGCATTTCAGTTTCACCGGACGTGACTGGCTTACTGGGTGACAACTGCTAATTCACATGGCTAACTAGTTAAGCCTTGCGGGTTACCATAAGCCAATTATTTGTCCCTCTCGTGTTACTATAAACTCACTTGTAGGTGGCAAGTACTTGACAATTCTACTTTAATCTACTTGGAATTTATTTCGATTAAAGACCGTGGAAAGCCGGGCCATGTGGCATCTGATCTGTACCAAATATGGCCGCTTGCTTTCAACAATGGGATGTACTCAAGTTCATGGCGCTAACGTCCTTAGCTCGCTTTGAAAAGTATATTAATGCCGGTGTAACACTCGGATCTGTATTTAATCGGGACGTAGCCAGTTAACTAGTTACTTTTCGTGGTTTGCTGTCATTCAAACGGTGGGAGAATTTAACAATCAGCCCATCGCGATGTAAAAATGCTAACTAATGTATTGCCAAGCTTGCAAATATGTGCACAATTCGACTGGTTCCGGCGCAGGGTGTGGTTGTAATTTGATTAGATGACTCGTTTATAGTTTGAATGCTGTTAAGTCGGTGTAGGTTTTGAATATTACTATTTTAAAAAGCTCAATGAAATGACGTTTGAACCAGACAGTTTAACACTGCTGCAGCATCTGGCTGCAGTTCAGTGTAGTGAACTGTACTTTCTATAGATCTAAACATAACTATACTAAAGCCTGAGTTCACTTTGCACAACAGTAACTAACCTACAGTACCAGTAAAACATGTCTCGTTTGCCCATGTATGAAACATCAGTTGCGCATTGGCAACGAAAGCAAATTGTTCATACTAAATACCCCATAGGCATGGAATGGGCATGTGGGAATACTTTCCGCAGGATGGGTGATAAGAATAGAATTGTGCTGTCCTTGCCCACTTTCCCACTAGCCACAGTACATCTGTTCACTCCATAGCAGTCTAGGTGACATTGAAGAGCTGTCAACTGGCAGTACATTGGTCAAAGGTTGTGCAGAGTGGCCTGGCTTACTCCAGCTAATTCAACAATTTCAGTTTACGGGGGATGGGGGATTTGGATTGCCAAGACCACAAATTAGGCTGTTTTTCCATTAATGTGCATTTCACTGATGGCCCACTGCCATTTCAGTCACTCAATATCTATCCTCCTGTGTTGCAGCACCATGTCTAACACCGAACGTACCTTCATTGCCATCAAGCCTGATGGTGTCCAGAGGGGGCTTGTGGGAGATATCATTAAGCGCTTTGAGCAGAGGGGCTTGTGGCCATGAAGATGATCCAGGTATGTGAATAACTGAATCTGTTCAGAGGCGCTTCTAGTAGGGTTCAATGGCATTGAACTGCTTAATATTGATTTTGAGGCATTGAACTGAGTTTTTTTTGTGTGATTGCAGGTGTCTGAGGACCTTGTCAAGCAGCACTACATTGACCTGAAAGCCATGCCCTTCTATGGCGGCCTTTGCTCATTCATGCATTCCGGTCCAGTTGTTGCCATGGTAACTATCCTCCCCACGCATGCACTACGCACAGCCCGTTTCAAAATGCTGGCTCATTGCTAGATTCATAGTGGCTCACTGCTAATGCCACCCTGGACACTATACTTCAGGTTCTCTTGAGCGGTGCTTGCGACATAATTAATCGTTCCACGTTACTCCTTATAGTCCAAGGACCTTACATGTTCTGTTTAAATGCAAATTGGCTCTGGAAGCCAAAACAGGCAAATACTCCATTTAAACGTGAATCGATTCTCATTTGCGGTACGTTGCTAGAAACATTGGGTGTAAAGAGGGAAATGGACACCATGAATCCATGCAAGTCATGTACCACAGCAAGGAATTTTGACTCCCAAAATGAACAATGGTAAAATAATAAACTGTGGCAAATGCGATGATTATGCACAATTCTGTGTCTGGTTTTTCAGAATGCTCTTCACTCTTGTCAATTGATATTTCTGGTCCTGCAGCATTCCATGACATTTTCGAACACTCACTCCCATAACCAGGTGGCGAATCGCATCTCTGCATGTCTGGCAGACATATCAGTATGGATGACGGATCACCACCTCAAGCTGAACCCTGGCAAGACGGAGCTGCTCTTCCTCCCGGGGAAGGACTGCCCGTTCCATGATCTCGCCATCACGGTTGACTACTCCGTTGTGTCCTCCTCCCAGAGTGCGAAGAGCCTTGGCGTGACCCTGGACAACACCCTGTCGTTCTCCGCTAACATCAAGGCGGTGACCTGATCCTGCAGGTTCATGCTCTACAACATTCGGAGAGTACGACCCTGCCTTACACAGGAAGCGGCACAGGTCCTAATCCAGGCACTTGTCATCTCCCGTCTGGATTACTGCAACTCGCTGTTGGCTGGGCTCACTGCCTGTGCCATTAAACCCCTACAACTCATCCAGAATGCCGCAGCCCGTCTGGTGTTCAACCTTCCTAAGTTCTCTCACGTCACCCCCCTCCTCCGCACACTCCACTGGCTTCCAGTTGAAGCTCGCATCCGTTACAAGACCATGGTGCTTGCCTATGGAGCAGTGAGGGGAACGGCACCTCTGTACCTTCAGGCTCTGATCAGTCCCTACACCCAAACGAGGGCATTGCGTTCATCCACCTCTGGCCTGCTGGCTCCCCTTCCTCTGCGGAAGCATAGTTCCCGCTCAGCCCAGTCAATACTGTTCGCTGCTCTGGCACCCCAATGGTGGAACAAGCTCCCTCACGACGCCAGGACAGCAGAGTCACTCACCACCTTCCGGAGACATTTGAAACCCCACCTCTTTAAGGAATACCTGGGATAGGATAAAGTAATCCTTCTACCCCCCCCCCCAAAAAAAAAAAAATTTGGAAGGTGGTTATCCCACTGGCTATAGGGTGAATGCACCAATTTGTAAGTCGCTCTGGATAAGAGCGTCTGCTAAATGACTAAAATGTAAATGTGTGCTCTCATACTCCCTCCTGAAAGCACAACAATAGACTGCATTACCCACAATGGCCTAATGGGCGCACATAAATGCACGAGAGGTCGAAATAATTATTCTGCCATGCTACTTGAAACTGACAGACAGACAAATGTCAGACATGCAATTTCAACTGTGTGAGCTCATGGCTTTTATCCCACCACGTTTTAAGAATAGAATAGTCTCTGATTCCAGTACTTCCATTATCATTTGAACACAGGTCTCTGAACACAGGTACATTTTCTGACAGACAGACTGCCATTGAATTTCCAACATTGCCATAATATCATTCTCCACTTAGAGGCAGGGGACTCCATACTTCCGATGCTTCCCAACACAATTTAACATGCAATCTATCAGGTTCCTCATTACTTATGTTGTAGTTTGTCCCGAAAGAAGACTCCCTTGTCCACCCATTAATCTACCTGTGTGGCATGCTTGTGATTTTCCTCTCTCGGTGACCTGAGAAATGATCAGGACACTGTGATGCCACAGGGCTTCACATCTGAGCCAATGGAAAATAACAGGTATCTCTGTATGCTCTGTAGATTATAGTCAGTTTTGTTGCGTGCGTGGCTTAGATTGTCTCAGACATGAGTGGATGTGGATGTCATAACATACATGCTGTCAATGCATGTGAACTCCAACGATCCATCTCCCTCAATAAAAACAACAATGGCCTCTTTGCGATGCAGTAAATTACTCTCTTCCAACCCTAAGACCTTTAAAAATGTATTTATTTGGAAAGTTATGCGTAAATCCAACAAATAAGTTACACAACCTCAAAAACATGGGGACATACTTTCAAGCTTCCCTGCCAGTCAGGTAAACAATATCCAATGTCGTATCTACTCTTATTTACTACTGACAACTGCAGGCTGTCAACAGGCCGATTCTTGTGTTCCATTCATGCGGCCTCTCTCAGCTTGGCCAAATGGCTGTCCAAAGCCCACGTTTAATTTACTGTATTTAGTTGCATGGATGTTACCATCCAAAATGGCATGACACATGCATTGTGCTACTAGATTTGATATTCTACATGATTTGCACTAGCTTGTCAAACCTGTTCACCAGCAAGTTCCAGTGAGGTTCATATGTAACCAAGACTATGTAAATGGCTGTGTAAGAATGGAAAATAAAATACAGTCAACGGTTGTCCTGTACTGAGGCTTACCTGGAAACTTCTCAGTGACTAAACCATTGTCAATCAAGGAAGAATGGTATCTGCCTAACTGGGATTTTCACTGTTATATGTTTAGATGATAATGTCACTGTTTAGTTGTTAGTGTTTAATTTTGAAACTTATCTGACCCACATCAACAGTCAAAAGATTGGTTGGAATGAAAACATAAGAATCGTTGCTCTCATAAAGAGTATTTACAGTACTGTAACTGTACAGCAGGCATATTTCACATACAAATAAAAATAAAAATTAATTGCTATAGGCTACTCTCAATAGTCTAAAGTGGCTACCTCTCCTTCATCTTCACTGATCCTCATCAATCCAGGTCTTCCAGATCAGTGCAGATGCAGGAAAGGAGATATTGAAAGGAAACCACTTTAGACTATTGAGATTAACCCAGAGGCACATTTGTGTTAATGAAAGAATTTTGGAATCTTACAATACTTGTTGCCTATGATCATTAACTGATCGCTATTATGGTCTTACCTTAGCCCAATGATGGACTAAAGGAGCCTAACGTTACTCCTTATAGTCCAAGGACCTTACATGTTCTGTTTAAATGCAAATTGGCTCTGGAAGCCAAAACAGGCAAATACTCCATTTAAACGTGAATCAATTCTCATTTGCGGTATGTTGCTAGAAACATTGGGAGTAAAGAGGGAAATGGACACCATGAATCCATGCAAGTCACGTACCACAGCAAGGAATTTTGACTCCCAAAACGAACAATGTTAAACGAATAAACTGTGGAAAATGCGATGATTATGCACAATTCTGTCTCTGGTTTTTCAGAATGCTCTTCACTCTTGTCAATTGATATTTCTGGTCCTGCAGCATTTTTAAATTGCTATAGGCTACTCTGGATCCTGTTACAAAAATTGTTGACACACAAACTTACCTTATATCTATTTTCTTCTGGGTGCTTTCTTCTGCAATGGAGTTGAAATAATGAATTAGTCTGTGACTGTCCTACAAAGCTGCTGTCACCACTGCCAAAAAAGGTACTTCCAGCCAGTCAGGTATATGTGTGATTGTGCGTGGGTGTGTGTTGTGATGGGGAGTTGACAGCAGCTTGCACAGTGGTCAGGTGAGTTGGTGAAACAACTACAGTGCCCTCAAAGTATTCACACCCCTTGACTTTTTCCACATTTTGTTATTACATTTAGATTTTGTGTCACTGATCTACACACAATACCCCATCATGTCAAAGTGGAATTATGTTTTTAGAAATGTTTACAAATTAATAAAAATGGAAAGGTGAAATGCCATGAGTCAATAAGTATTCAACCCCTTTGTTTTGGCAAGCCTAAATTACTTCAGGAGTAAAAATGTGCTTAACAAGTCAGATAAGTTGCATGGACTAACTGTGTGCAATAATGGTGTTTAACATGATTTTTTAATGACTACCCCATCTCTGTACCCCACACATACAATTTATCTGTAAGGTCTCTCAGTCAAGCAGGGTGGTGGCGGCATCATGTTATGGGTATGCTTGTCATCGGCAGGGACAAGGGAGTTTTTTAGGATAAAAATAGAAGGAATAGGGCTAAGAACAGGCAAAATCCTAAAGGAAAATCTGTTTCAGTCTGCTTTCCTACAGACACTGGGAGACAAATCCACCTTTCAGGAGGACAATAACCTGAAACGCAAGGCCAAATATACACGGAGTATACCAAACATTAGGAACATCTTCTATGGCAAGACTTGAAAATGGCTATCTAGCAATAATCAACAACCAACTTGAAAGAGCTTGAAGAATATTTTAAAGAATAATGGGTAAATATTGTAAAATCCTGGTTTGTAAAGCTCTTAGAGACTTACCCAGAAAGACAGCTGTAATCGCTGCCAAAGTTGATTCTAACATGCATTGACTCAGGGGGTTGAATACTTACCTAATCAAAATATATTCGTATTTTATTTTCCATTAATTAAAAAAAAGTAGAATTTTTGTGCCACTTTGTAAAAACAAAATGTGGAAAAAGTCAAGGGGTGTGAATACTTTTTGAAGGCACTGTATTTCTCCTTAAACATGCGTGTGAAAGAGACATACTGTGTAAGTAGATATTGCTAATTAGTGTAGATCATTTTGTTACTAGCACATATATATATTCATAAGAGATAGATTAAGGAGTTTGTGCTTATTTTGAGAGGTTCACCAACTACACAGCTGTAACCTGCTGCTGAAATCGCAAATCTGTAAATTAGTCAGACAGATCAGAGAATAGATAGAATCTGTGTTGATCCTAAACCTAAACACAAATTACCATTCATTTCACAACTGCAGCTATTTTTCCATGTCTGTTCTGTATTTTTTCTTCTCATTTTGTCTGTCATAGTTGACGTGTACCTATGATGAAAATTACAGGCCTCTCTCATCTTTTTAAGTGGGAGAACTTGCACAATTGGTGGCAGACTAAATACTTTTTTTCCCCACTGTAAGTGCAGTGGCCAACATCCTTAGCTAGCAGTAAAACACGGAAATGGTTCCAATCGTTTTTCCGTAGAGGAAAAACTACTTCATATAAGGTCTGTGTTTTGTGTAGGCTTATCCCGGTGTGACGTTTTGATAACCGCACATCTCTCTTGGACAAGGTAACTTTTATCAACAGATTCGCCTGTAAGTACTCCTCAAAAATGAAATGCTAATTAACTGAAAATGTGGCTATCATACAGAACGATAGTTACCGGAGTTGTAACTCCAGTTCTATGAGTGGAGCGGAGCCCCATAGGACTTAAGGCCCTGCCGACCCTCCTGTCTCGCTGAAGATAATTATTCGGGAGGCTGATTGAGGGGAAGCATCCCTTTATATAGGGACACCTGTACTCCTATTGGCTGCAGGTGTGTGCATAATATTTTCTCAGGCTATTCGCTGCCTAGGCAGCTCCCTTATGGGGCTCCGCTCCACTCATAGAACTGGAGTTACAACTCCGGTAACTATCGTTCTATATCGTGGAGACTTACAATAAGGAGACTTACAAACCTGACTCAGTTACACCAGCTCTGTCAGGAGGAATGGGCCAAAATTCACTCAATTTATTGTGGGAAGCTTGTGGAAGGCTACCCGAAACGTTTGACCCAAGTTAAACAATTTAAAGGCAATGCTACCAAATACTAATTGAGTGTATGTAAACTTCTGACCCACTGGGAATGTGATGAAAGAAATAAAAGCTGAAATAAATAATTCTCTCTACTATTATTCTGACATTTCACATTCTTAAATTAAAGCGTTGATCCTAACTGTCCTAAGACAGGGAATTTTTACTAGGATAAAATGTCAGGAATTGTGAAAAACTGAGTTTAAATGTATTTGGCTAAGGTGTATGTAAACTTCCGACTTCAACTGTACATTGAATGGAGTTAAAGATCAGTCCATTACAGCTATGGTCAGCAGTGGTGAGTATGTCTGATCAAGATTGACAGCTTCTACCGAATTAACTTCTCTTCCTAGTGGAGACAGGACCCAATGTACTTTGACTGATTGGATTACTTAATCTAATCTAATATATTTACATCCAAGCCCCATTCACTTTTGCCTCACGGTCAGATACACTTTGGCAGTGGTGTAAAGTACTTAAGTAAACATACTTTTAAGTAACTACTTAGGTTGTTTTTTGGGGTATCTGTACTTTACTTTACTATTAATATTTTTGACAACTTTTACTTTTACTCCACTACATTCCTAAAGAAAATAATGTACTTTTTACTCCATACATTTTCCCTGACACCTAAAAGTACTTGTTACATTTAGAATGCTTAAGCACGACAGAATAATGGCACCTATCAATATAACGCTTTGTCATCCCTACTGCCTCTGATCTGGCGGACACACGAAACACAAGTACTGTGTTTGTAAATTATGTCGAGTGTTGGAGTGTGCCCCTGTCTGTCCGTAATTTAAAATAATACAACATTTGTGCCATCTGGTTTGCTTAATATAAGGAATTTGATGTATAGCATTTACTTTGTACTTTTACTCAAGTAGTATTTTACTGGGTAACTTTCACTTTTACTTGAGTCATTTTCTGTTAAGGTATCTTTACTTTTACTCAACTATGACAATTGAGTACTTTTTCCACCACTGCAATTTGAAGGACAATGCAAAAGTCTATTGGAGGAAAAACCTTGGACCATAATTTGAAAAACACCTGGTGGGATGCTTCGAGCAACATATCATTATCTGCAAATGGGGTTTCTCCGTAATCGGAAACAGACCTGGGTTCAAATGCTTTTTCAAATATCTCAATTCCTTTACATATATTCGAAGTAAGTATTCAGATATATTTTATTTGAAAGGTAGTTTAAGTAGTTTAATATTTTTATGTATTTGGAAATACACTTGGAAAGTATTTGAAAATACTCTCAAATACAATTTGGTTAATAAAAGTACTTGTTTTGGGCTGTGTATTTTTTTTAAACTCAAGTACACAGAAGAAAAAAGTATTTTAAATACCAGATACACAAATACACATGTATTTGAACCCAGGTCTGGTTGGAAAGTAGTTACATGTCAGAGTTCATGTCCCATCATGCATTTTACTTGCTGCTTGTTAGGGTAAGCGTACCTATTAAGCCCACGTTCGCATGAAGCCCACTTCCATCTTTGGATAAAAAAAATATAAAAAAACATTTCCTGCTGTTTAATGTTTCAACCAATTCATCTGATTGTCTTAGAATAAAAACGGTTATGGAAATAACAATCAGATGTTGTATTATTAAGTTATTGACAGTTATGTGTAAGTTCCTACTAGCGGTCCATTTCAAAGCTGCAAAAAAACTTTGGTGTGGAGGTGACTCTCAGATAAACACATTTTTTAGATATTTTCTGTACTTTCTCAGATAAGTGATCACACTTAATGTAAAATTAAGAGATTAATGTGTTGATATATGCACATGATAGCATACTACATACAGTGGGGAGAACAAGTATTTGATACACTGCAGATTTTGCAAGTTTTCCTATTTACAAAGCATGTAGAGGTCTGTCATTTTTATCATAGGTACACTTCAACTGTGAGAGACGGAATCTAAAAAAAAAATCCAGAAAATCACATTGTATGATTTTTAAGTAATTAATTTGCATTTTATTGCATGACAAGTATTTGATACATCGGAAAAGCAGAACTTAATATTTGGTACAGAAACCTTTGTTTGCAATTACAGAGATCATACGTTTCCTGTAGGACTTGACCAGGTTTGCACACACTGCAGCAGGGATTTTGGCCCACTCCTCCATACAGACCTTCTCCAGATCCTTCAGGTTTCGGGGCTGTCGCTGGGCAATACGGACTTTCAGCTCCCTCCAAATAGTTTCCATTGGGTTCAGGTCTGGAGACTGGCTAGGCCACTCCAGGACCTTGAGATGCTTCTTACGGAGCCACTCCTTAGTTGCCCTGGCTGTGTGTTTCGGGTCGTTGTCATGCTGGAAGACCCAGCCACGACCTATCTTCAATGCTCTTACTGAGGGAAGGAGGTTGTTGGCCAAGATCTCGCGATACATGGCCCCATCCATCCTCCCCTCAATACGGTGCAGTCGTCCTGTCCCCTTTGCAGAAAAGCATCCCCAAAGAATGATGTTTCCACCTCCATGCTTCACGGTTGGGATGGTGTTCTTGGGGTTGTACTCATGCTTCTTCTTCCTCCAAACACGGCGAGTAGTTTAGACCAAAAAGCTCTATTTTTGTCTCATCAGACCACATGACCTTCTCCCATTCCTCCTCTGGATCATCCAGATGGTCATTGGCAAACTTCAGACGGGCCTGGACATGCGCTGGCTTGAGCAGGGGGACCTTGCGTGCACTGCAGGATTTTAATCCATGACGGCTTAGTGTGTTACTAATGGTTTTCTTTGAGACTGTGGTCCCAGCTCTCTTCAGGTCATTGACCAGGTCCTGCCGTGTAGTTCTGGGCTGATCCCTCACCTTCCTCATGATCATTGATGCCCCACGAGGTGAGATCTTGTATGGAGCCCCAGACCGAGGGTGACTGACCGTCATCTTGAACGTCTTCCATTTTCTAATAATTGCGCCAACAGTTGTTGCCTTCTCACCAAGCTGCTTGCCTATTGTCCTGTAGCCCATCCCAGCCTTGTGCAGATCTACAATTTTATCCCTGATGTCCTTACACAGCTCTCTGGTCTTGGCCATTGTGGAGAGGTTGGAGTCTGTTTGATTGAGTGTGTGGACAGGTGTCTTTTATACAGGTAACGAGTTCAAACAGGTGCAGTTAATACAGGTAATGAGTGGAGAACATGAGGGCTTCTTAAAGAAAAACTAACAGGTCTGTGAGAGCCGGAATTCTTATTGGTTGGTAGGTGATCAAATACTTACGTCATGCAATAAAATGCAAATTAATTACATAAAAATCATACAATGTGATTTTCTGGATTTTTGTTTTAGATTCCGTCTCTCACAGTCGAAGTGTACCTATGATAAAAATTACAGACCTCTACATGCTTTGTAAGTAGGAAAACCTGCAAAATCGGCAGTGTATCAAATACTTGTTCTCCCCACTGTAGGTATTAATTACTATTTCTTGCCATTTGAAAAGATGGGTTTTTCATGCTAGCAGTCGTACCAAATGTCAGTCAATACAGTAGCAACATAACTTGGTGAACCACAACAATATAACAGATCTTAAGCACTCACAGCTCACATTTTTAAAATTAATTTTGTCTTATTTTACTGTTAAATGAACCTTGCATTTTTATACATGGATGCCTTTTTTGTAAATTTGACATTTATCTCAGGTGGGTTTAAAGGGTACAGTAACACAAAACGCACTCGCTCTATACAGAATGTAAATGAAAATTAAATAATATTGTTCAATATGATCAAAACTAACGTCACATAATATTGTAGTCTATAGTGTTAATTTATACCCGAAAACCATTGGTTTCCAAATAGTTTATTACTGAACTTTGCTATTCTGTCTTTTTTACCATAAATCACTGTTGTTCCAATTAAGCCCAGTAGCCCAGTTTGCATTGAAACACATGGAGATTGTGTGTTGATATCCCTAATATTCAATGAACCTGAGCATAAATTATTTTTCTTCAGATTTATTTTAATTAAAATGCTCAAACTACATTTATGCATATTATGCATCTATCAATGATGCGTTTACCAATATTAAAAACTATTAAGAACAATTAAAAGCCTCTGTACTCTCTCCAAGACGTTTGGAGTGGACAGGTAGTCATTGATGCAGAGAGAGTAGAATAAGATCAGGGTTGAAGGAGATCAGGGATGGAAGACCTAAAAGTAGTGGACAAAAATGGAAACAAATGAGGGACAAGACGATGATTATTGGATGACTACTTATGCAGTTAGAGCCAGGGGCATTGTCATATTGTTGTCCCTCGTTCATCCAGGTGTTTCTGTTGTTTCGTTCAGCACATGTACCTTAACAGTAGAGAGGGAGATTTTAAACTGTCTTCAGACAGGCTTTAGGAAGACAAGTTGAACTAATGAACAAGAATAAGAGTACAGCAAATGTGAACCAGCTTTTAGATATTTCATTAAAAGTTGTTTGTGTTATGGTCTTTGTGCATGGCGTCTTATCCACAGAGGGCCGGTGAGGGTGCATGTTTTTGTTCTAACCAAACAGTAACACTGATTCAATTTATCAAGTCTTGGTTGAAGTCTATGATTAGTTGATTAGTCGAATCAGGTGTGTACTGATTGGCATGAACAAAAGCCTGGGCCCACATTGTTCTCTGCGGATACGATTGGACATCCCCTTTTATGAGTGATACTTCCATGATGAATAGTAATGATCAGTTGATTTTAATAACTTTAGGGGAGATTATTATAATTTAAGTTAACATAAGATATGTCAGTTTGTACGTTTTCAGCATTAGGAAATAATTCAAATGGATTATTTAAGAGGTGGGCTTATTTGGAATACCCATGGGCTTAAAGGGTACATTCAGTACTTTTCACATATTTTATCAAATATATTTGTCTTACAAAAAAATATGGTTTAAGTCAAGTCATACAATTTCACGAGAGATTAATCTTTCATATTATCTTCACTTTTCTTACAAAAATTAGGGCAGTATATGTTAGAAATGTCTAAAAACGTTTATCCTATGGTCCGCAATCTCATCTTTGACCATCCCCTCCCCCACCCCCCATAAAAAATAATAATAATAAAATAAAAAAAGTGGTTGTCCCACTGGCACCAATTTGTAAGTCGCTCTGAATAAGAGCGTCTGCTAAATGATGTAAATGTAAATGACCACTCTCTCACCTCACTCTGACCCAGACATTCTAGAATCCAGCTTTCAATGTCTGCTAACCTTTTCTTTCTCAGAAGAAACTCTCCTTTCTCTCTTCCTCATATTTATGTTTTCCTCATCTGCCCTGTTACTTAATGTATTTTTTTTTATCTCAGTCTTTTAAAAATAATTTCTGTCTCTACTTTTAGTTTGTTTTCATACAGTACTTTTAATTTAGTTGTTTTCCTGTTGTTTTTAGCATTGGCCAATAGTTAATGAAAATATATTTGTTCAGCGTTAGTTGGACATTATTTAACTACGATTTTTACCAAACAAGCAGCAACACCTGCTTGGGGAAATAACTGTAATTAACATTAAAACACCCATACTGTTGTTGTGTCAACAAGTTTGATACAAATAAAACAGGGATAACGTTGTAATTTCACAGACATTGCATTCCGTTTTTTTTTAAGGTGCCATTTTCTCACACTGTGCACCAAAACAAAAACCCATCTGGTAAATTGATTGATAGGCTTGAACTAAAATTTATATTTTCAAGAATAGACCCGAATAAAACAAGGTAATGGATATTGCCCGTTAATCACACGTACACAAGTAACCAGACATTACAGGACACCTTAATGATATTGACCCTTGTGCAAATCACGCTTCCTCTTTATCAAATGCAATAAGCATGTACCAGACCTTAACCATCCATCTATGTTTGGCTGTTGATGTGGCTAAAGCATTCTTATTCCCCCCTAAGATAGTGTTAAAATTATATTACTTCAGGTGAAGCCTATAGACCTTTTCTCCTGTGCTGTAGTTAGTAATAGAATGCCTTTGTGACACCTTGTAAAACCACCATCTCGCTTCTTCCAGGTGACTCATCGTCATCACTCAATGTGATGAATGTGCCAACATGCTACTTTTTATTGAATTAATGATCAACTGTCCGGTGCACCCATTGTTAATATTCTATTCGTCACCAAGCTAATAATAGAAAGGATCATCCCCCCAAAGAAGCATTGTAGTGTAGTGAATATAATGATCTGTTGCAACACATTTCTATGCTTTGCCCATTGTGTTATTTTTACTTAGTCTTCCATTCTGAGTGGACCATTGATATTCTTAACTAGGCAATTAGCTGGAAATGATAAAGAACTCCAATAGGAACAAAGCCATAGAGCAATGTTTTTGCAAATCTGCAATCATAAAGGTAAGTTGTCCTGGTTGTGTGTTTGACATTTGTGTAGAGGATGGCGAAGTTAGCATCTCACAGTGACGTCACCTTCCAGGAGACCTGAACTACTAAAGTCCTGTCCAATAATGCCATGTTTTATGGGATAGCGGTAATGTCTGTGTCTTGTGAGTATTGCTGTAAGTGAGTATAGTATCGGATCCTGCAGTAGGATGGCACATGCTACACATGCAACACAGTACCATTCACATACAATATAAATTTGAAGCATACAAATTTGAAGCATCTCACAAAACAACTTTTCCCCCTCCAACCAGATCCCCTCATTGCCTACCTGGCATGTCCAGATGGAGGTAACCAGGTATCCGTTGTCCCGGAACACATTGAAGATCTCCAGGATCCCTCGGGAGTAGCCAAAGACGGAAATACTGGCGTCGGAGATGGCCAGGTTAAAGGTCAGATAGTCCGTGGGCTGCAGTGACGCACGCTGCTTGTACAGGACAAAGATCACGATACTGTTGCCGAACCACGACAGCCAACCTGACGAGGAAAAAACCCATTGACATACTAACTGATTGGCTTTATATAGCTCTTTTCCAGACACTAAAAGCACTACATAGAGGGAAACTCACCCCATCTATTACCAGTGTGTCCCACACTACCTATGATCAAAGGCCTCTTCAGTTTTGTGAAAAGTAATGGAATTGTAGTCACACCATACAAAATGCAGCTCATAAAGCAGCATGAAGCATTGAGGTGACAAAGTGCCTCATCTGTGATTTTAACCTACTGACCTTCTCTTCAAACACTAAATATTCAAATGTTGAAATGAGCATAAATCTTCCTTCATGAAACTTCATTTAGAGCTAATAGTAGGTGCACTGAGTAGCCTACCTATCCTCTAACTAAAATTACAGTAACCCTATTGATTTCAAAAGTCAGGATCAATTTAAATATATTTGCACCAAATAACAAGGAATTACATGTCTTTCTGCCCTCTCTTAAAGAAAGTCTGGCTGACTGCCATCCTTTCTTGATTGACGATTTCCATGTCTTAGACAGGATCTGAATGGCTGCAGGATTCACCTCTCTCCCTGGAGAAGATTTGTCCTAAGCTACTTATAGCACCAAATCCACTAACTGTTGCCCATACACTACACTGGCAGTAGTATAACAACTGCAATAACAAAGGTTTCTGGCATTGGTAATTTGTATTCTGCAGTGCAATCGAACTCTTCACCCAATTGTTGTGTACTGCGATATCAACACATGGTAGAGTAAAAAAATAACAAGATAAATGTAGGCTACTCTGAATCACATATTTTGTAAATTCATAAAAAAAGTACTGTCATTCATCTTACCTTAACGTTTCGGAAATAATAGAGAAATTATGTAGTGGTAAACAAGCCATTAATGACATATTAATGGCTTGGCAACTGCTTGGCCTCTGACCGCAAGGCACTACAGAGGGTAGTGCGTACGGCCCAGTACATCACTGGGGCAAAGCTCCCTGCCATCCAGGACCTCTATACCAGGCGGTGTCAGAGGAAGGCCCTCAAAATTGTCAAAGACTCCAGTCACCCTAGTCATAGACTGTTCTCTCTGCTACCGCACGGCAAGCGGTACCGGAGTGCCAAGTCTAGGTCCAAAAGACTTCTCAACAGCTTCTACCCCCAAGCCATAAGACTCCTGAACAGCTAATCATGGCTACCCGGACTATTTGCACTGCCCCCCCACCCCATCCTTTTTACGCTGCTGCTACTCTGTTAAGTATTTATGCATAGTCACTTTAACTCTACCCACATGTACATATTACCTCAACTAGCCGGTGCCCCCGCACATTGACTATGCAACGGTACCCCCCTGTATATATAGCTTCCCTACTGTCACTTTATTCTATTGTATATATAGCCTCCCTACTGTCACTTTATTTTTTACTTCTGCTCTTTTTTTTCTCAACACTTTTTTGTTGTTGTTTTATTCTTACTTTTTTGTTTAAAATAAATGCACTGTTGGTTAAGGGCTGTAAGTAAGCATTTCACTGTAATGTCTGCACCTGTTGTATTCGGCGCATGTGACCAATAAAATTTGATTTGATTTGATTTGATTTGATATTTCCAGATTTTTTGCCATGAAAGCAAAACTAAATCATGTCTTTGCATCATAAAAGCAAAGATGCATTTTAAAAACGAAATTACATTCCAAAAACTCAATAAGCAAGTTCTCTAAATGTATACCCACCTAGCACCAACAGGTATACTCCTATAATGGTCTCCCCTTGATCCGAGAAAGGTGGGTCTTTATTTGACACGGTAAAATTGTTATTCCTCCATGGAATGTTAGCCATTTGAAAAGAATTATTGACTGACATTTTGTTGTCCGAAGGTTCCAGCTACCGAGACATACAAGGAGCTGCGCGCTCTCTGCTTGCTAAGACACAAAGGTGCTTCCTCGGAGAAAACACTTGACCGGCTCCTCTTTCTCTAAATCCTGTCTAAAAATATGCTTCGGCGCACGGTGTGTTGTCTGAGAGGGATGACACGTACTTCGCTAATCCCAATTATACCCCGAGGTTCATACCCTGCGGAGGAAAAACACTTGTCGTTTCTGACTTGAGTTATGTTGTTTTGTCCTCGAGGACAACTTGGCAAGCGTCAGTGTGTTGTATTTGGGTGAAGTTGTAGGCTAAGCGCAAGTTGTTGTGGGTTTTATTTACTACATGATCAACTCAATTTAATATAACCCAGTGTATAATTAAACATATTAGTAGAGTAGCCAGCCTCCACGTTTTACAGGGACACGCTGCTGTCAAATTTAGGGCAAGTCAGGCAAGGACAGCAAACAAGTATTTCCATGTAGCGTAAAACCGCTGTCCAAGGTGCTGATGATGAGAGCGCTTGCAATTAGGCTTTTAAGTGTCGAAATAGGTTGTTGCAGTGACTGAGTCAAATCGATGATATCACATCAATTAGACTTACATTTCGTCATATTAACCTACTTTTTGACACTTTTATTTTTAATTAACTGTACTTATAGCATTGGGTGAAGATTATTAGAATTCCTTGACAAAAAATCATTTTAGGCATCTTAAAATCATGACTGCTGTGTATTAAAGCATTCTAATGTCTAATTTAGCTTTTTGCCTTTAGAAAATGTATGTAAAAGTAAATACTTCAATATGTAAAAATTGATTAAGTCTGCCAATAATCTTTTTGCGATTAATTAGGCTGCCTATAGCAGATGATGATAGGCTATTATACTGTCTTATAATGCACAGATAGTGCTACACAAATGCGTTGCTCGATGTTGTGTTAACTGTGTTAGTTCAGTGCTCTTAAAGGTTCAATTTTCAACTTTTTGTGCTAACTTTCCAGTTTTCCATACTGCATGTATTATAGTGTGTTGCATTTGTGTATTTATTTGTATGCTGACTTTACAAAATTAATTTCCATGTAAATGGACAATAACTTATACTGAACAAAAATATAAAGGCAACATGCAACAGTTTCAAAGATTTTACTGAGTTACAGTTCATATAAGGAAATCAGTCAATTGAAATAAATTCATTAGGCCCTAATCTATGGATTTCACATGACTGGGCAGGGGTGCAGCCATGGGTGGGCCTTGGAGGACATAGGCCCATCCACTTGGCAGCCAGGCCCATCCATTGGGGAGCCAGGCCCAGCCAATCAGAATGAGTTTTTTCCCACAAAATGGCTCAATGGCACAAAACGATCCCGCAGGTGAAGAAGCCGGATGTGGAGGTCCTGGGCTGGCGTGGTTACAGGTGGTCTGCGGTTGTGAGGCCGGTTGGACGTATTGCCAAATTCTCTAAAATGACGTTGGAGACAGCTTATGGTAGAGAAATGAACATTCAATTCTCTGGCAAAATCTCTGGTGGACATTCCTGCAGTCAGCATGCCAATTGCACGCTCCCTCAAAACTTGAGACATCTATGGCATTGTGTTGTGTGACAAACTGCACATTTTAAAGTGGCCTTTTATTGTTCCCAGCACAAGGTGCATCTGTGTAATGATCATGCGGTTTAAACAGCTTCTTGATATGCTACAACTGTCAGTCAGGTGGATGGATTATATTGGCAAAGGAGAAATGCTCACTAACAGGGATGTAAACAAATTTGTGCACAAAATATGAGAGAAATTAGCTTTTTTTTGTGTATGGAAAATGTCTGGGATGTTGCATTTATATTTTTGTTCAGTATATATTGTATCCTCAAAAGCTAAATGGAACATGGTAGACATAAAGCAAGGCTATTCAACTGGCGGCCCGCTGGCCAGATTCGGCTCCTTTTTTAATTTAGACGGGCCCTTTGATCAATTTTGAACATTAATAAAAGATCTGCAAAAAAAAAATATAGCCAAAATCTGAAGTTCTGTTCCATAATGACAAGCATGTTCTCAGGAACATGTACATGCTTTCTGTTTTCCTCTCTGATGCTCAGAAGGACTTGTTAAAAGGGAGTGTGAGAGAAATGACTGAGGGAAATTAATTCAAAGCATACTTCCTTCAGACTGAAATTTGGCATTACCTGATTTGAGATCATTTGCTTTCAGATTATATTTAAATGACCTAATTACTTTTAATTAAGAAGCTTTTAAAAATCGTGAGCGAGCATTGTGCCTTTTCCTTTTCAATGATTATCAAATATTTTGGTTGCACCTCGACTCTCGTTGGTTGAGCACTCTCCACTTCTTTCCTAATTACTTTTAGCAACATTTAATTTGTAGAAAAGTGCTTTATTGGTGTGTGTGTTGCTTTTTTATACAGTTCTTCCAAATAATAATCGCATGTGGAAAATGTCCAGCCCCCCTGCAATTAACCTTTTTTACATCTGGCCCCTGTAAGAATATAGTTGAATAGCCCTGACATAAAGGGTCAAATAAATAGCATTTCCCTCATTTCTTTTTTAAATAATCTGAAACAATTTACATACTTTTTGTTTAGTTTGACCTTCCTTTGGTAACCTCAGTGCAATAACAAAACCATCAAGAATAGCCTATGTTGTGTTGATTGTGAATTGTGTGAATATAAGATGCCAACTGTATTTAAGGCCCAGTTTGTGGATTGATACATGCAGTAGCTGGTAGACATTTGTTATGCCTTGAACTGCAAAGGGAGACGTCAAACTGTGTACATAGGTCATCCCTTCACTGTCATGGCCTCTCTACAAGGGTCAGGCCCATTAGGAGCTTACTGAGCTAATGTGACCTCAGAGAGACATGCTGCTTAAACTGATCCGTGATCAGTTTTGCTGTAGTGTAATGTTTAATGTTAAACTTTGGCACAGTGAACAGATCACACGGATCACAGATCTGTGCCTTGGGGCTACATACGTTCGACCTGGAGTAGAGAGGTGTGCAATCTCAGAACAAGTGTACACTAGTCAGATTTAAGGTGTGACGTGGAAATGGACCTCATGAGCTGAACACACACACCAGCTGTGTCTTGATATCCGTTGTTACACACACCAGCCAGCTCTTGATATCCATTGTTACTGCATGTTAACATCTGTTGCTTTCAGAGTCATAGCAGCTGGGTTCATTCATAAAATGAATTATATATAAAATGTATGCACTCACTAACTGTAAGTCACTCTGGATAAGAGCGTCTGCTAAATGACTAAAATGTAAAGTAATTCTATCAGATGTCCTCCATAACCAGGAAGACCAGTCCTCCCTTTCACCTCAGCCAGTCTAAGTGTACTCCTAGACCACCTAATTGCACGTAACACCTAGCTGAGCCCACCAAGCTTACGCATGGGAGTCAAATTATGATGTCGGCTTCAAACGTCTTTATTGCGCTAATGATCCAGACAGAGGGCCCTTCATTTAGTGAGTCATGGTTAATGAGTAATGTTCTGACGGAAGGACACCGCTATTCCTGTGTAGCTGTTTTCAATGAGGGCTCTTACATGCGTCAGCACCCAACCCATGTCTTCATCGTTGATTCTCTTTCTCTCTCTTTCTGTCTCTCTATCTCTCTCTTTCTGTCTCTATTTCTCTCTTTTTCTGTCTCTCTTCCTCTCTCTTTCTGTCTCTCTCTCTCTTTCTGTCTCTTTCTCTCTCTTTCTGTCTCTCTTCCTCTCTCTTTTTGTCTCTCTTTCTCTCTCTTTCTGTCTCTCTTTCTCTCTTTTTGTCTCTCTTTCTCTCTCTTTCTGTCTCTCTATCTGTCTCTCTCTCTCTTTTTGTCTCTCTATCTCTCTCTCTTTCTGTCTCTCTATCTCTCTCTTTCTGCCTCTCTAACTCTTTTCTGTCTCTCTTTCTCTCTCTTTCTGTCTCTCTATCTCTCTCTTTCTCTCTCTTTCTGTCTCTCTATCTCTCTCTTTCTGTCTCTCTATTTCTCTCTCTCTATCTCTCTCTTTCTGTCTCTCTAACTCTTTTTCTGTCTCTCTTTCTTTCTCTTTCTGTCTCTCTATCTCTCTCTTTCTGTCTCTCTTTCTCTCTCTTTCTGTCTCTCTTTCTCTCTCTTTCTGTCTTTCTTTCTATCTCTCTCTGTCTCTTGCTCTCTTTTTGTCTCTCTTTCTCTCTCTTTCTGTCTCCCTATCGGTCTCTCTCTCTCTTTGTCTCTCTATCTCTCTCTCTTTCTGTCTCTCTATCTCTCTCTTTCTGCCTCTCTAACTCTTTTCTGTCTCTCATTCTCTCTCTTTCTGTCTCTCTATCTCTCTCTCTCTCTTTCTGTCTCTCTATCTCTCTCTTTCTGTCTCTCTATTTCTCTCTCTATCTCTCTCTTTCTGTCTCTAACTCTTTTTCTGTCTCTCTTTCTTTCTCTTTCTGTCTCTCTATCTCTCTCTTTCTGTCTCTCTTTCTCTCTCTTTCTGTCTCTCTTTCTGTCTCTTTCTGTCTTTCTTTCTATCTCTCTCTGTATCTTGCTCTCTCTCGGAGCCATATGTTTCTATTTAACAATCAGTGTCTCACATGTTTGAAGTCCTTGAAATGAAATGTCATGCCGAAAAGAAATTCACAAAAGAATGCACTGTAGGCCATAAATACATAAAGAGTTTTCAGTTTTCTTGTAGAGCATTTCCTACTGCAATTTAGGACGCTTCCTCCAAAGCTTTATTTTACCATGGCAACTCAAAGGAAATTGCTTGTGAACCAATTATATTGAAGACATTTTTACATAAGAAAAGTAACACCATTAATTGTCAGAGTAGGTGTTATATCCAACTCCAAGGTCAAAGCACATTGATTGTGCACATCTGTCTCTTTCTCTCTCTTCTCTCTCTCTCTTGCTCTCTTCTCACTCTCTCCTTTCTATTTCTACAGTATCACCTTTACTGTAACACTACAGGATTTATGTTCTTCTCTCCTCTAACGCGGTCGTTTACCAATTCCCGTCGCTCTCCGTCTGACGGAAGCCGTTTAGCCATAGCGAGGGGTGTTAATGAGGAAGCGTAGGATTGAGGGGGTCGGGAGGCAGACAGGGATCCATGTAAATTTAACGGCGCAAATAACATTAAGTGTTCAGAGCTTAAAGTGGAACTGACAGCATTTTAGCAACATGAAATCTTAATCAAATCTGTTCATATACACCCCCAGGAACAGTAAGACACTTTTTAAAAACATTTTCTGACAAGTGAGCAGTTAGATATGTTCATTTTCAAGTAAATTCATAGAACGTTTGGGAATGATGTATACTCAGGCATTTGTTAAAATTCTATAGCAATATAGAGTGGGAAAGCGGCCGTGGGCTTGGACAATTAATAGACACTGCAGTAAATTAAACCTAATAATAATACAGTGGGGGAAATAAGTATTTAGTCAGCCACCAATTGTGCAAGTTCTCCCACTTAAAAATATGAGAGAGGCCTGTAATTTTCATCATAGGTACACGTCAACTATGACAGACAAAATGAGGAAAAAAATTCCAGAAAATCAAATTGTAGGATTTTTTATGAATTTATTTGCAAATTATGGTGGAAAATAAGTATTTGGTCAATGACAACAGTTTCTCAATACTTTGTTATATACCCTTTGTTGGCAATGACACAGGTCAAACGTTTTCTGTAAGTCTTCACAAGGTTTTCACACACTGTTGCTGGTATTTTGGCCCATTCCTCCATGCAGATCTCCTCTAAAGCAGTGATGTTTTGGGGCTGTCACTGGGCAACACGGACTTTCAACTCCCTCCAAAGATTTTCTATGGGGTTGAGATCTGGAGACTGGCTAGGCCACTCCAGGACCTTGAAATGCTTCTTACGAAGCCACTCCTTCGTTGCCCGGGCGGTGTGTTTTGGGATCATTGTCATACTGAAAGACCCAGCCACGTTTCATCTTCAATGCCCTTGCTGATGGAAGGAGGTTTTCACTCAAAATCTCACGATACATGGCCCCATTCATTCTTTCCTTTACACGGATCAGTCGTCCTGGTCCCTTTGCAGAAAAACAGCCCCAAAGCATGATGTTTCCACCCCCATGCTTCACAGTAGGTATGGTGTTCTTTGAATGCAACTCAGCATTCTTTGTCCTCCAAACACGACGAGTTGAGTTTTTACCAAAAAGTTCTATTTTGGTTTCATCTGACCATACGACATTCTCCCAATCCTCTTCTGGATCATCCAAATGCACTCTAGCAAACTTCAGACGGGCCTGGACATGTACTGGCTTAAGCAGGGGGACACGTCTGGCACTGCAGGATTTGAGTCCCTGGCGGCGTAGTGTGTTACTGATGGTAGGCTTTGTTACTTTGGTCCCAGCTCTCTGCAGGTCATTCACTAGGTCCCCCCGTGTGGTTCTGGGATTTTTGCTCACCGTTCTTGTGATCATTTTGACCCCACGGGGTGGGATCTTGCGTGGAGCCCCAGATCGAGGGAGATTATCAGTGGTCTTGTATGTCTTCCATTTCCTAATAATTGCTCCCACAGTTGATTTCTTCAAACCAAGCTGCTTACCTATTGCAGATTCAGTCTTCCCAGCCTGGTGCAGGTCTACAATTTTGTTTCTGGTGTCCTTTGACAGCTCTTTGGTCTTGGCCATAGTGGAGTTTGGAGTGTGACTGTTTGAGGTTGTGGACAGGTGTCTTTTATACTGATAACAAGTTCAAACAGGTGCCATTAATACAGGTAACGAGTGGAGGACAGAGGAGCCTCTTAAAGAAGAAGTTACAGGTCTGTGAGAGCCAGAAATCTTGCTTGTTTGTAGGTCACCAAATACTTATTTTCCACCATAATTTGCAAATAAATTCATAAAAAATCCTACAATGTGATTTTCTGGAGAAAAAAAATCTCAAATTGTCTGTCATAGTTGACGTGTACCTATGATGAAAATTACAGGCCTCTCTCATCTTTTTAAGTGGGAGAACTTGCACAATTGGTGGCTGACTAAATACTTTTTTCCCCCACTGTATGTCTTGTCCAGGACCAGTGTCTATGCAGACCGGTGAGCCATAGCCAATCAGAGCTACAGTAAACCTATATGCAAATAAGCCATTTGCCACACGGCCTGCTATCATTCACTTTGAAGTGGACTGTGTGTTTACAGGCAGTAGCAACAGCGCAACTTCAGATCATTAGAAACGCATTCGCCAAAAGCCACCTGAATGGATTTCTGCAAATATGTAAATACCATGTGAGTCCTCTTACATTTGGGAACTTCACAGTCCTATTGATCAAACAGCCATGAAAAGGTATTCTCTCTCCCTCAGTTGCCTATGCACATCAACAACAACAAGATCAACAACTAATGCGAGCCAGAGCGAGATGAGCTCAAATCTAACGACGTACTCCTGAGTGGCGCAGTGGTCTAAGGCACTGCATCGCAGTGCTAACTGTGCCACTAGAGATCCTGGTTCGAATCCAGGCTCTGTCGCAGCCGGCTGCGACCGGGAGACTCATGGGCGGCGCACAATTCGTCCAGGGTAGGTGAGGGAATGGCCGGCAGCGATGTAGCTCAGTTGATAGACCATGGCGTTTGCAACGCCAGGGTTGTGGGTTCGATTCCCACGGGGGGCTAGTATTTAAAAAAAATGTATTCACTAACTGTAAGTCGCTCTGGATAAGAGCGTCTACTAAAAATGTAAAATAAATGTAAAATGGAACACTAGATAAACCCTCTCAAACTTTTTCAGCTAGTTGGCCGTCAAAATTACACTAATAAATGATGGGGAATAGTAGCCTGCTCGTCCTTCTGCAGCTTGCCTGCCAATGCATGCTTGTCCCAACCCACATTTTGACAACTGAATGGGAACTTGCCTGCCTGCCTGCCAAATACATTTGATTGACAGCTAAGATATATGCTAACTATGGATAACAGTCATTCAAGTTCAGCATAGCTAGCTAGCTAGCCAAGCGATTCACTTTTCTTGCTAGCTAACCAAATGACACCTGCATCTCAGGTTTTAGCCACTGAAAAACGATATGAGGGGAAAAAGTCAGTCACTCACCCACTCCTCCAATAACATTACATCCTCCAAGCAGCTAGATAGTTAATGTTAGACTCCGTGTTTTTAGCTTGCTAAATAAATAGCTAGCTACATTAATAGATACGCTAGATCAGGAGTGTCAAACTCAATCAGTGCACAGGCCGTATTGAAGAAACACAACGAATTCACGGGCCAGGCATAGCCTATTTGTTTTTACAAAAAAATGTAGAACTGCGACCCAAACTGGCCATTGTTTTATTTGAAAAAATATGGCCCTTTATAATGTCCACTTATGTACAAAGTATGCTGTGTATAGCATTTTAACATATTAAAACAAAAGTAGAGACAAATAATATTTGTCCAGCCTTTGCTGCTTGCAGATTTGCATGATATG
The DNA here is from genome assembly GCF_964263955.1 of Coregonus lavaretus. Lineage (NCBI taxonomy): Eukaryota > Metazoa > Chordata > Actinopteri > Salmoniformes > Salmonidae > Coregonus > Coregonus lavaretus. Next base: position 9,589,169 of record NC_139993.1, read on the forward strand.
CTGCGAAACATAATCGAAAAGTGTTTAATAACTCCAAATAACAAAAACGTAGCTATATGTTGTTGAAACATTTAATCTTAAAACATGTTTTTCCTTTTTTTGCACTGCATGGTTCACCGGTGCGGTTGAATGCAGCATTGCTGTATAGTGCACTCAAATCGTCTTGTAGTTGTGTAGCCAGCCTAGGCTACTGCTGAAATGTTCCTTTAAATGCCTACATGTTTCTCCTTTGCATGGTGTTTTGTTGCAGGTTTATTTTTTGGGTTATTCATTGTCAAGCTTTAAAAACCGACCAGGACTGTGGCATGCGTCTATACACTTTCCTTCCGCTGCACGCTGTAAAAGGGACAAACGAAAGCAGCACAATTGAAGTTGAATTCACCTATGCAAGCACATCAGGCTGTAATTTCATAAAGTAGATGACTCAACTGTTAACTCGCTTGTGTCCTTTTCGGCCCGCGGGCATTGTGTTTGACACGTACGCTAGCCTATTAGCCACGTTATGACTGATTTGTGATCATTGCCCTTGCTATTTTGATTGTATTGACATTCCCAGCCTTAGTTATAGATAGTCATCCTTTTTTGTTCAAAATAGTGAGTCATTGAAACTGAAACAGTGCATCGCGAATGGGTGGAGGCAGCAAACAATGTACCAGACCAGCTGTGATTTACAACGTGATAGCAATATTTTTTGGACTACCAAGAAATGTATTGGTGAATTATATTAATAATGCATTGAACTGCATTAATCTATTCTGCCATTTACTGTACGGCATGGAATTTTGAGTCAAATAGAACCTATTTTTAAAACCTCTTATGAAGTTGGTTTTATAGCATAAACTAGGAATTTGATATTTTTACTAATATTATGATTCTGTTTGCTTCATATCTGCAAATTAGTTAAAATGCTGTCAGTTCCACTTTAACCACTGCATCAGATGAGCAGAATGCCTGTTAGTGAGTGACGGAAAACACTGGGCCTCTGCAGGGAAACCCTGATACACTGCCCACTGTGAGGTACTGTCAGTCTGAGGGGGAGTTTAATTCTCAAGTGTTGTTTCAGGGTTATTTAATGTTAGTATAAATTTGCCAAGTGATCGCGATATACAGATATCAAAGCAGTTAGCACAAACACACACCGCTTAAAACGATACATACTCTGGGCTCCACTTGACTATGGTCAACAAGGGCCTATTTGTTTAGCCTACCATCTCTATGCTAATGTGAGGAAGTGTTTAGTGAATGGATGACTTGTAGCTCTGTGATTAAACATTACGTTTCGTTTTCCTCTCAAACGAATCCTCAATGAAGCTTAGAGCGAGGAGGAGAAACACATGATTGTCTCTCCCTCTTTATCAACACTCACTGCCTTTTTGCAGTGGAGAGGATTACTCTCAATGGTACGTTTTGGGGATTTTTCTGTCATTAAGGGTTTTTTGGACAGTGCTTCAACGGAAAACAGCGGTTTTGGGAACATACTCCAACCAGTGTGCAGCCAGATGTATTATGTTTTTTTACTTTAATACAGCACCTGTAGCTGCATGCCATTTCTTAAAACCTAGATGACAACTCTGATGAAAGTATTTGGGGTTATACGGTGCCGTTTGTTGATCCTGGCTGTCTCGTATTTAACTCAATGAAATAGCTTCTAATCCCATCCCAGTCTGTCCTTGGAACTGTCCCATTATGTAGATTAGGGTTGGGCGAGTCTGGAATGACACACGGTAAACAATGTGTAATGCAGCCTGTGTCATGCACAAACCACCGTTTTAAAGTTTAATCATTTGACTACAATGTGGAAATCACCTTAACAATATTGTATTTTCTTGTGTGCAAATAAATACATAAATATAAACCAATCATATGGTGATATGCGGTACCGATAACTTTGAATGGTGATTTGGAACCAAACGTTGTAGACCTACAGTGTGATACGAGACCCTTTCAATGGTGATTTCGGACAATTTCAACTGAGATCGAGTGTGCGTCACCATAGAAGGCATCACTGGGCAGTCTTCTTGGGAGAGCTAAGCAAACAGTCACACTCAGTGCGCAACAGCCGGCCAGTGCAGAGCTCTCATCCTACCTACTCTAAGATGTAATCGGAAGTGATGATGACCCACTGGCTTTCCGCTCTTGGCCAACGTTGCCCTCAAACACTACCTCTGCATCTGTGCAAAAAGCGTTCTGTCTGAACATTTTCAGTAGGCCTCCAGCAGGCAATATTGTTACCCCACTCCGCAGTCTATTAAAGCCAGAAAAGGTGAACATGCTTGTGTTCCTTGCCAGAAACCTTTAGGTAGACCCTGTGCCCAAGAAAGTGAAGGTAACCTGCCTAAATGACTACCGCCCCGTAGCACTCACGTCGGTAGCCATGGAGTGCTTTGAAAGGCTGGTCATGGCTCACATCAACACCATCATCCCGGAAACCCTAGACCACTCCAATTCGCATACCGTCCCAACAGATCCACAGATGACACACTCTCAATCGTACTCCACACTGCCCTTTCCCACCTGGACAAGAGTAACACCTATGTGAGAATGCTGTTCGATATCGTGGAGCTCCGCCCCATAGGGGAGCTCTGCTCCTATTGGTTTACCCACTGCCCTAAGGCAGCATCAGCCTGAGACAAAATTATGCACACACCTGCAGCCAATAGGAGTACAGGTGTCCCTATAAGAGGGGATGCCTCCCCTCAATCAGCCTCCCTTGATCTTCAGCGACTGGACTAGACTGAAGAAGCCATGAAGAGACGAAGAGAAGACTCAGGATGAAGAAAACGCCGTCGATTTTCCAGATCATCGACGTCGTCCTACAATGAGCACACCAAGCTTATCCATAGGGTAATTATTTAACAAAAGCTATTTTCAGAGCTCAATGTCGCTGTTCCCCTTGGTGGCTGTCGACCCCCCCCGACTTATGTTTCGTGGGTTGAGGGACACAGCACGTCAGGGACGGCCTCATTAATCCCCCACTATGCGTCAGCTGCGTCCTCCTTTTTTGAGGGAGAGGAAGCAGCGTTGGGCATTTTTAGGGAGGATATTCCTCTTGAGAATGTGCTATCAGTGTTAGCCTCAGCTTCTGAGGCATCATCTAAAGGCGCTGACTCAGGAGATGACAGGGCTATTGGGGAAGAAATGAATATTCAATTGGAACAATTCATTACACTGACCCAGATGTTTAACACCCCTTTTCCCTCAGGAAAGTGTGAGGTCATTTACATCCCTGGATGATGACGCCACAGCCTCTCTGTGCTCTGAATTTTCAGGTCTCATTGAGTGGGCTGCCCCCCCCCCCCCCCCCCTGCAGCGCCAGAGGTGCCGACCATTCCGCCGGCGAGAGAGGTCATTAAAGCGTCAACCTGGCATCACCCGAAGGGCGGCCAGAAGAGACGCCGTTTATGACATGGCGAGGGGGAGAGAACAGAAGACGGCACAGCGCCTGGTGTGACTGAGCCCACTGTTCCCCCCCACACTACCGTTGAGGGTATGGAGGAGACTGTTTTTTGTTGATGTGTGTAATAAAGAGTTGTCTCTACCTGACTTTGTCAAAGAAAGAGCCCCTTTTCCATAATACATCCGAGAGCGTTCGACCTTCCTCACTCTCGCTCTCTCTCTTACCACTCGAGTGCAGCTCAGCCCACCACGGTGGTATAAGGTAGGTATAAAAAGGATATTAATTTTACGATGTTACCTTATAAAGACCTCACTTTACAGACTCCTAGGAGTGCTGTAGTGAGTGTCTCACATAGCAGGCTGCAGTCTCAGCCGGATAATGGCATGATGACGCGACCGCTATTCGGGACGGCGCTCTGTCTCAGGCTAAGGTCTCAGTCAGTGCAGTTCAGACCCGTGCTGCGTTCACGTAGGGCCGGAATACTGTGGTTACGAGTTTAACCAACATATCGGCGCCCCTGTTTCTCTCAGAACGCGCTGATGCTCACCACACTGAGTGTAGCTCAGCCCACCAGGGGTGCAGAGCTGAGCACACACAGGAGGTGAATGTTAAAAAAGGGTATCAAGGCGCTGCCTTGTGTTACCTCATAGAGACCTCACATTACAGACTCCTAGGAGTGCTGTAGTGAGTGTCTCACATAGCAGGCTGCAGTCTCAGTCAGATAGTGACAGGATGATGCAACCGCTATTCGGGGATGGCGCACTGTCTCAGGCTAAGGCCTCTGTCAGTGCAGTTCAGACCCGTGCTGCATTCAAGGAGGGCCGGAATACTACGGTTACGGGTTTAACCAACATATCGGCGGCCCCGTTTCTCTCAGAATGCGCTGATGCTCACCACACTGAGTGTAGCTCAGCCCACCAGGGGTGCAGAGCTGAGCACACACAGGAGGTGAATGTTAATAAGGTATCAAGGCGCCGCCTTGTGTTACCTCATAGAAACCTCACATTACAGACTCCTAGGAGTGCTGTAGTGAGTGTCTCACATAGCAGGCTGCAGTCTCGGTCAGACACTGACATGATGACACAGCCGCTATTTGGGGATGGCGCACTATCGCAGACTAAGGTCTCTGTTAGTGCGATTCAGACCCATGCTGCGTTCACGGAGGGCCCGATTACCACGGTCACGAAAGTAACCAACGTATCGGCGCCCCCACCTCTCTTAGAACGCGCCAATGCTCACCACACTGAGTGTAATTCAGCCCACCAAAGGTGCAGAGCTGAGCACACACAGGATGTGAAAGGGAAAAAGATACCAAGGCACCATCTTAGGTTATCTCAAAGAGACCTCACATTACAGACTCCAAGGAGTACTGTAGTGAGTGTCTCTCATAGCAGGTTGCAGTCTCAGTCAGGAGACAGGATGATGCAACCGCTATTTGGGGATGGCGCATTATCGCATACTAAGGTCTCTGTTAATGCGATTCAGACCCATGCTGCGTTCACGGAGGGTCTGATTACTACGGTTACAGGTATAACCAATGTATCGGCGCCCCCGCTTCTCACAGAACGCGCTGATGCACACCATGCTGAGTGTGGCTCAACCCACCAGAGGTGCAGAGTTGAACACACACAGAAGGTAAAGGTTAAGAAGGTATCAAGGCGCCGCCTTGTGTTACCTCATAGAGACCTCATATTACAGACTCCTAGGAGTATTGTAGTGAGTGGCTCTAATAGCGAATTGCAGTCATCTGGGATGATGACGCAATCGCTTGCTGGGGATGGTGCCCTGTCGCAGGCTGTGGCCTCGGTCAGTGCAATTCAGACCCGCGCTGCGTTCACAGAGGGCAGGAATACGACGGTTACGGGTTTAACTGACGTCTCTGCGCCTCCTTCTTGTTCAGAACGCACTAATGTTTCCTCTCCCTTTCATGGGAGGCCCGCCTTGGGCTGTTCCACCACCTCAGTGTTGGGGAACAGCGGCGGCAAGGGCCATAGAGGAATACAGGTCCTTCCTACTGAATGTACCACAGCTTCGTGCTCGGCCGCTTTCTCTGCATTGCTGGCAGTGGCAGCGAAGCTGCACCCTCTCACGCTGGCTAGAACAGACGTTGCAGAAGGGTTATGCTCTCCAATTCCATCGGACCCCACCCCCATTCAGGGGAGTGGTGGAGACGGTGATGAAAACGCCCGAAAAAGTGGCCGCTCTGGTTTCAGAGATTACGGAACTTTTGGCGAAGGAGGCAGTCACAGTGGTTCCCCAGGAGCAAAGGAACAAAGGGCTATATTCACCCTACTTCCTGGTGCCCAAAAAGACGGGGGGAATGAGGCCAATATTGGATTTACGCATTCTCAACGAGAGCGTAACCAAACGGCCTAACGACAAAACGTCTGCTGGAATGTGTCCAGAAAGGAGACTTTTGTACAAGCATAGACCTAAAGGACGCGTACTTTCATGTGCCGGTACAGCCGCGTCACAGGAAGTTTCTGCGATTCGCCTTTCAAGGGGTGGCGTACGAATACATGAGGATGCCAGTTGGGTACGCCCTGGCACCTCGCACGTTTTCCAAGTGTGTGGAGGCGGCATTGGAACTGTTGCGTCTTCAGGGAATACGGCTACTAGCCTACCTAGACGACCTACTGGTTCTCGCCCCTTCAGCAGAGCTGGCGATCACTCACACAACACAGACAGTGATTCATCTCACACGTCTGGGGTTCGCTGTGAATTGGAAAAAGAGCGCGCCCTGGCCCAGTCATCAGATTGTCTACCTGGGGATACAGCTAGACACTGTAATGATGAGGGCTCGAATTTCGGACCCCCGAAGGGTAGCCTTGTTGCTAGCCCTGAGGAAGTTTTGTCCGAATCACACGGTGACGGCGCTGTCGATCATGTCACTCTTGGGTCTCATGTCGTCAGCCCACTCTGTGGTTCCGCTGGGACTCCTGCACATGCGCAGGATGCAGCGATGGTTCGCCCAACTAAGACTAGACCCATTGCGTCAACGTCATCGGTTGGTGGTGGTTCCCCTCTCGCTCAGTGCAGATCTGAACTATTGGAGAAACCCGCGCGTTCTCACGCACGGATTCCCGATAGGCAAAGTGTCCTCTTACATCCCAGTGTTCACAGATGCGTCTCTGATGGGATGGGGAGGGACATGTCAGACCCAAGCGATAGGAGGTGTGTGGCCTCTTTCGAGTCGCCACATCAACCTCTTGGAGTTGGAAACGGTTCGACTGGTTTTGACCCACTTCACGTCTACCCTTCGGGGTCGCGATGTGCTGGTCTGGTCAGACAACCGGACCACAGTAGCCCACATAAATCGCCAAGGAGGAGTCAGGTCTCCTGCTCTCCATCGGGCGGCAGAGGAATTGTGGCTGTGGGCTCACGAGCACCTTCGCTCATTGAGAGCAGCACACATTCCGGGCTACTTGAACGTAGGAGCAGACCTCATGTCAAGAGGGGGTCCTCGAGACGACGAGTTGTGTCTGCATCCGGACATTGTTCTCCAAATTTGGGAACAGTTCGGGAGAGCAGAGGTGGATCTATTCGCGTCACGCGTGAACGCGCAATGTCCCCTATGGTTCTCTCTGAGGGAACAGGAAGAACCGCCACTGGGAAGAGACGCTTTTGCGCACCACCCGTGGCCGAGAGTTCTTCTGTATGCATTCCCTCCGCTGTCCTGCATTCTCCCACTGTTAGCCAGGGTGAGGTCAGGAGGGCTGTCAGTGATACTGGTAGCCCCCGATCGCCCAGGGGCTCCTTGGTTTGCGGAGATGAGTCAGATGTTGATTGTGCCACCTTGGCCAATTCCACATCGACGGGACGCGTTGTCTCAGGCAGGGGGCACGATAGGGCAGTTGTCCATAATCGGCCAACCACTGAAGGCCTGGCTGCTGAGAGGGACAGGCTGGAGCGCCGTGGGTTATCTGATGCAGTCATCAGGACCATACAGGGTTCACGTGCCAGTTCCATTTTCAGGATGTATGCCAGTAGATGGAACGTGTTTTCACGATGGTGTGTCACACAAGGTGTTGACCCCATGAGCTGTCAGGTTGAGAGTATTCTCTCTTTCCTACAGCTTATGTTTGATAAGCAGCGATCTCCCGCCACCATTAAGGTGTTTGCAGCGGCGATTTCAGCTTGTCACGAGGGGTTTGGCAGAGACAATGTCTTTAGCCACCCTCTAGTGAAACGTTTCCTATTAGGAACGCGGCGGCTTAGGCCAACACCTAGAGCCACGCTTCCTCAGTGGGATTTTGCTTTGGTACTCGAAGCGCTATGTAAGTCGCCGTTCGAGCCATTGAATCAAATACCCCTCAAGATGCTGTCTATGAAGACAGTATTGTTGCTCGCTTTGACTACGGCTAAGCTTGTTAGTGATTTGTGTGCTCTTTCGACGAGACCCGACTGCCTGGCCATTAATGGCGATCTGAGCAGAGCGGTGTTACGTCCTAACCCGGCATTTGTGCCGAAGGTTATTAGGAGTTCATATAGATCACAGACCATGGAGCTGTGCACAGGCTCCATCACCTGTGCCCAGTACGTGCCTTGGCGTGTTACGTCGAGCGCACAGCAGCGATTAGGTCATTGCCTCAGCTGTTTGTGTGTCATGGTGCTGCTGCACTAGGTAGACCACTTTCGAAACAGCGTCTGTCTCATTGGCTTTGTGAGGGCATTGAGACAGCTTATGAGGCAGCGGGGCGACAACTGCCTCAGGGTATCAGAGCTCACTCCACTCGTGGAGTAGCAGCTTCTACTGCCCTTTTCAGAGGAACAGGGGTAGAGGATATATGTAGAGCGGCGTCATGGTCAACACCGTCTCCATTTATCAGTTTCTATCTCTTGGATATGTCTTCTAACTCTTTGGCTCAGTCTGTACTCAGCGTGGCTGAAGGGAGACTTTGAGCTAGGAGGAGAGGAATGCAGGACTGTGGAGACAAGGTCTCTATCAGGTCCGCTTCTGATAGAAGGACATATTTTTGGCATGACTCCTGACTGACAGGTTCAGTACAGTAGAGGACATGTATTCATCTGCCCACCAGTGAGTCACTGGAGTGAGGCGGAATGATGGGGGATAATAGTAGTAACTTGGTTACGATGCTATTAGACCGATCATGACAATTTGATGGAATGTGACGTCATCTATCTGTTTGTTCAGATTAGTATGAATCATGTTCTGGGATCTGCCCACTAATCTCTGGGGTTCCATTGATTGAGTGAGGCGGCCTACCGTGTACACAATGTAGAGTGACACTTTGTGTCATTCCATTAGTGGTCGGTAGTATTGTAACAGGATATTGAGGTACCATCTATCTGCTAGTACAGATTAGTATGGCCTGTTTTCTGGTGATCTGCCCACTAGTCATTGGTGTTGCCATTGGACTAGGTGGGGCGGGTTTTTAACCGATGACGCAGTATATTGTGACACTTGTAGGGTGACAGTGGTTACAGTACTGCAGGAATTGGTTGCAGCCATTGCTAGGCCTGACCTTTTCATTTTGATGGGAAGTGTTGGGCTCGGCAGGGAGTACATTTTGGAGCGCTACGCTCCGCCTTAAACCAATAGGAGCAGAGCTCCCCTATGGGGCGGAGCTCCACGATATAGAACGATTAGTTACCGGAGTGTAACTCCAGTTCTATGAGTGGAGCGGAGCCCCATAAGACTTAAGGCCCTGCCGACCCTCTCTAGTCTCGCTGAAGATAAATATCTTGGGAGGCTGATTGAGGGGAGGCATCCCCTCTTATAGGGACACCTGTACTCCTATTGGCTGCAGGTGTGTGCATAATTTTGACTCAGGCTGATGCTGCCTTAGGGCAGTGGGTAAACCAATAGGAGCAGAGCTCCCCTATGGGGCTCCGCTCCACTCATAGAACTGGAGTTACACTCCGGTAACTAATCGTTCATTGACTACAGCTCAGCGTTCAACATCATAGTGCACACAAAGCTCATCATTAAGTTAAGGACCCTGGGACTAAACACCTCCCTCTGCAATTGGATCCTGGACTTCCTGATGGGCTGCACCCAGGTGGTAAGGGTAGGCAACAACACATCTGCCACGCTGATCCTCAATACGGGGCCCCTTAGGGGTGCGTGCTTAGTCCCCTCCTGTACTTGGTAGGCCTGATCACAGACTACGATGACACAGCCTATAGGGAGGAGGTCAGAGACCTGGCAGTGTGGTGCCAGGACAACAAACTCTCCCTCAACGTGAGCAAGACAAAGGAGATGATTGTGGACTACAGGAATAGAAGGGTCGATTGCATCACTGCCTGGTATGGCAACTGCTTGCGAAACAGACCAAGCACAGATAAAATGGAGGACTCATTGGGCTATAAAACGCTGCAGGAGTTGCATATACTTCGCCCTCTTCCGGGATGAAGTCAAACACCCTGACTTTCAGGGTGACAATTGCCTTCTCGCAGAGGGCTACAGAGAAGAAGTCGCTACGCTGGGCATACAAATAGCTGATTTGCACAGGGAAAGCCAAGACCTGTGATTTTTTCGTTTACCTCCACTCCGAGGGCCGTGCATCGCGCTGAGCTAATGGGAGTCTCTATCTTCGGTGGACTGGCCGCTGCTCGGAAGTGATCGCTCACCGACGGAGAATGGAGTCGGGGGGGCCTCTGTTGTTGAATCGCGAGATGATTCTCTCCTGGACCTGGCTGGCCGGACAGGGAGACATGTCGCCTTCATCGTGGAAGTCGAGGGCGGCATCCTCCACTTTCTGAGCCCTCTGCGGTGACGGGATTCATGAATGGGCTGCCGACATCGAATAGCTTCGCTGCTCTGGAGCCTGATGTCCCGGCCAACGTTGTGATGGCATCACCAGGGTGTAAGGTGGGTTCTGCTTCACCGGGGTCTACGGTGGGCTCTGCTTTTCCTGTCATTTGTGGGGGGTGAGTTAAAGGATTCCCTGGTGGGGCTAGGGTTAGGCTGAGGGCTCTGGCTCGAAATGAACAACAGCCATCAACCATTATTATGGAAAAGCTCCATGGTTAGATCAGTGGAAGTCTGAAATACCTGTACACTTTGTTTTCCTGGAGCTAGGGTATTGGATTTATCAGAAGTCATGCCCACCATCAAGAAACAGATTCCTGCTCTGAAAACAGTGTTGCATATTGGGTCTAATGATATTATGCGTGTGAAATCTGTAAAGCTAAGTGACAATTTCTTACAGCTCTTGGAGCAGAACATATAATTGTCTCGGGCGCAATTCCATCTCCTCGCCGTTGTGGGACTGAGTGTTTTAGCCGTCTTTGGTCTCTTCACCAGTGGTTAATGCGTCTGACCAAGGACTTGGGCTTGTCCTTCGTCGACAATTTTGACTCCTTCTGAAATAGGCCTGGCTACTTTGTGGAAGACGGAATTCATCTGGGTGAAAATGGCTCCCGGCTGTTGTCATCAAACATAGTAAAGGTTCTTGGTCAACTAAATTGATGTGAGGACAATATTTGCATTACATGTACAGTGGGGGGAAAAAAGTATTTAGTCAGCCACCAATTGTGCAAGTTCTCCCACTTAAAAAGATGAGAGAGGCCTGTAATTTTCATCATAGGTACACGTCAACTATGACAGACAAATTGAGAATTTTTTTCTCCAGAAAATCACATTGTAGGATTTTTTATGAATTTATTTGCAAATTATGGTGGAAAATAAGTCTTTGGTCACCTACAAACAAGCAAGATTTCTGGCTCTCACAGACCTGTAACTTCTTCTTTAAGAGGCTCCTCTGTCCTCCACTCGTTACCTGTATTAATGGCACCTGTTTGAACTTGTTATCAGTATAAAAGACACCTGTCCACAACCTCAAACAGTCACACTCCAAACTCCACTAGGGCCAAGACCAAAGAGCTGTCAAAGGACACCAGAAACACAATTGTAGACCTGCACCAGGCTGGGAAGACTGAATCTGCAATAGGTAAGCAGCTTGGTTTGAAGAAATCAACTGTGGGAGTAATTATTAGGAAATGGAAGACATACAAGACCACTGATAATCTCCCTCGAGCTGGTGCTCCATGCAAGATCTCACCCCGTGGGGGTCAAAATGATCACAAGAACGGTGAGCAAAAATCCCAGAACCACACGGGGGGACCTAGTGAATGACCTGCAGAGAGCTGGGACCAAAGTAACAAAGCCTACCATCAGTAACACACTACGCCGCCAGGGACTCAAATCCTGCAGTGCCAGACGTGTCCCCCTGCTTAAGCCAGTACATGTCCAGGCCCGTCTGAAGTTTGCTAGAGTGCATTTGGATGATCCAGAAGAGGATTGGGAGAATGTCATATGGTCAGATGAAACCAAAATATAACTTTTTGGTAAAAACTCAACTCGTCGTGTTTGGAGGACAAAGAATGCTGAGTTGCATCCAAAGAACACCATACCTAGTGTGAAGCATGGGGGTGGAAACATCATGCTTTGGGGCTGTTTTTCTGCAAAGGGACCAGGACAACTGATCCGTGTAAAGGAAAGAATGAATGGGGCCATGTATCGTGAGATTTTGAGTGAAAACCTCCTTCCATCAGCAAGGGCATTGAAGATTAAACGTGGCTGGGTCTTTCAGCATGACAATGATCCCAAACACACGGCCCGGGCAACGAAGGAGTGGCTTCGTAAGAAGCATTTCAAGGTCCTGAAGTGGCCTAGCCAGTCTCCAGATCTCAACCCCATAGAAAATCTTTGGAGGGAGTTGAAAGTCCGTGTTGCCCAGCGACAGTCCCAAAACATCACTGCTCTAGAGGAGATCTGCATGGAGGAATGGGCCAAAATACCAGCAACAGTGTGTGAAAACCTTGTGAAGACTTACAGAAAACGTTTGACCTGTGTCATTGCCAACAAAGGGTATATAACAAAGTATTGAGAAACTTTTGTTATTGACCAAATACTTATTTTCCACCATAATTTGCAAATAAATTCATAAAAAATCCTACAATGTGATTTTCTGGATTTTCTTTTCTCATTTTGTCTGTCATAGTTGACGTGTACCTATGATGAAAATTACAGGCCTCTCTCATCATTTTAAATGGGAGAACTTGCACAATTGGTGGCTGACTAAATACTTTTTTTCCCCCACTGTATGTTTTCTTCCTCCAATCAAACATGTCACTACCGGCTCTGAACCTGGTGGGAAGGTGTAAATGTTGGTGGTGGGATCCTTATGGGTTTCTCGGCAGCTTCATTGGTAATTGTGTTCGTCACCCAGCCATGACATGCTGGGCAGGAGAGCAGCATTAGCTACTGCTGGGTCTTGTTTTCGGTTCTGCTGTTGTGGTGGTTGGTGCTGCTGGACTGGCATTCCTCCTCCTTGCCAGCTTCCCCGTCCTTGCTGGTATCTCGGTGCTTGTCTTCTGGGCTGTCCCATGTAACCCCTCCCTCTTTGTTGTCCCTGGCTTGGGAGCTGACAATATCTTGCCAGATGGCCATGCACCCCACAATTAAAACACCCTTGGTCAGCGTATCTAGGGGTGTACCCCTGCTGTTGTGGTTGCACATAGGGTTGTTGATATGCAGGTGCACCATATCCAGGAGGACCAGAAGGTGCCATCATTCCCGTCATTGCCTGTACTACAGCAGTAACTGCAGCAGCAGTATCATTTCCGGGTGCAGGAGTGGTAGGAGTAGATGTTGGGGTACTGGTTACCACCATTTGTTTTCCTGGCTTGTCCTCTGTCAGTTGCTTCTTCAGAACCTTCTTCTGAAGTTGTTTGAGTTCATCCTCTTCCTTTCGCTTACCCTCTCTCCATCGTTCCACATGGTGTTGTGCTATCTCGGTAAATTCCGGAATCGATTTTGCGGTGATTGCCACAACTTTTTCACATTCAACTTGAGCCTGATCCGGGAGTCTCCCCAGGCAGTTTGTCAGGAAGAGGTGCTTCATGGTGTCTTTTCCTGGTTCTTCATTCCACGCTTGCCTCCAGAGGCACTTAGCCCTCTTCATGTATGCTGGTATGGTTTCATTGTCATTCAATGTCAGAGTTATCATCAGTTCGGGTCTGGCCTGGGTAGGATACTTCCTCCTTATGGCGTCCCATACGTCACTGCGGTGGGGGTCAAATCTTGTAGCCGACCCCACTTGTCCTCTCAGTCCACCAGAGGTCATTATCTCTTTGCATTCCTGGTCACCCATACACCTGTTCATTACAGTAACCATATCACCTATGGTGAGTTCATCCACTGCGGTGAGACTCTCAAAAGCCTTCACCCATCTGTGTCCAGATTCTTCAGGTTGGGGGAGACTGTCCACCAGGGTCTGTATTTCTCTGTGGGCCCATGGCTTGTAAACTGAGGCCCCCCCTGGGGTCTCCCTCAACGGGTACTGCCCCCCTTTGTGTCCTTCTGTGGACTGGGCCCTGGCTCGGGTGTGGTACGCGGGTCCATCATTGTTGTCCCATATGTCTCCATCAAAAGCTCCACATATGAGTTTTTGTTGTTTCACTCTTTCCTCCTCACTCTCTTCCCCGTCTCTGAGGTCAATACAGTGTCCCCTTACTGGTGAGCGTTCACTTTCACTTCTGTTTTTGTTCGCTTCGAGCTCCATCTTTAACTTGTGCAATTGTGCTTCCTGGTGTCGTACTTCCTCTTATCATTTTCAACTTTTCCAGTCGTTCTTCATCTCTCTGTCTCTCAAGTCTCTCCCTCCTTTCCCTTTCTTCAGCATCCTTGTTTCGTTGCCACTCCTCCTGGACTAGACCACCCCTTACGTTTCCTCCAGTTAGGCTCATTCTCTCTTCCTTCTCACTCTCACCGTCTCCGTCAACACTTCCTCCTCCTTCTGTTCCGCATCTGCTCCCCGTCTCTCCCTCGATTCTACTCAGTTCAAACACTCCTTTTTCTAGCGCTTTTGCAGCTTTTAGAAGTACGTCCACCTCTCCCCTTCTGTCAGTCATATCGCTCTTTCTGACCCACATTCCTTCTTCCTCCTCATCTGTCCTTTGTTGATAGTGGACTTTTCCCGCTATGTCCAGAACCCGAGCCATTGTTTTTGGGTGGTCATCATATGGTGGTGGCGCTGTTGGTAGGGGTGGGTATAAACGGGTCCTTTCCTTCTGTCCTGTTTTCTCCTCCCACAGTTTCTTCAATTTTCCAAGCATTGCTAGGCCAATCCGCTCCTTTAGCTTTGCTTTCTCCATTGCGTCTTTGATCTTGCCTCTGCGGGGCTCTCCTTCATTCTTCCATTCACCTTCTTCTTTCTGGGTTTTCTGCTTCAACGTCTCCAGTATTCTCCCTGGTTCGCCTCCTACAGGCACTCCATCGGGGGACAATATACAACCATCGTCTATCCATTCCTTATAGAGTTTCTCCCCTCGCCTGCTCCATTCCTTTCCATCTTTTCCTCCGTTTGTTTCAAGTGTGGATTTTAGAGCCTTCAATATTCTTTCCGCTTCTCCACTGGTAGTCATGTTTTTCATTTTAATTCGTAATATTCGTCCGTTATTTAATTATTTAAAGTATGTCTATCTATTTATTTAAATCAAATTATTCCCACCTAATTAGTTAAACTCGGTGCCAAATTATTTCAGCCTAATTATTTGAAACCAGTATTCTTACAGTGCCACACATCAAATGGTAAATCAAAACGAATAAACCAAAGTGTTTCAATTATTTAACCAATGGTTGTTATGTCAAATCAAACACCACACATCAAATGGTAAATCAAAACGAATAAACCAAAGTGTTTCAATTATTTAACCAATGGTTCTTATGTCAAATCAAACGCCCCACATCAAATGGTAAATCGAACAAATAAACCAACGTTTTTCAATTATTTAACCAATGGTTGTTCTGTCAAATCAAACGCTAAACCATATTACTTCAATTTAATTATTTAAAACCAGTATTATGCTATGTCAAACATCAAACGTTAAATCAAATAATAAACCAAATTGCTTCAACATAATTATTTAAAACCAGTATTATGCTATGTCAAACATCAAACGTTACAGTTCAATTATATCAGTTCAAACGTTTCAGTTTAGTCATACTAGTTATTCATTATTTTACCTTTATGTTCCCAATTGTTATTAACGGGTTATACGGTTTAAGCAACCACAGACTTTTTTAACTCCTAATTAGTTTTCAAGATATACAGGTTTATTAATTTTAACAACCCGTATTCACTTTTTTATTACACTGGGATCATTCGCACTCTCATGCATACAACACCCTATTATTCTAAAGTGTCCCTATGATCCTAGCCGAATCTAGCCTTCTGATACGTGTCAATAGTGCAACACTTTTAACCAATAATTCCCTACGCCTCCAGTTCTCACCACTGGTGATCCTAGCCTGGAGTCGACTAAAATGTAAGTGTCCCTATGATCCTAGCCGTATCTAGCCTTCTGATACGTGTCAATAGTGCAACACTTTTAACCAATAATTCCCTACGCCTCCAGTTCTCACCACTGGTGATCCTAGCCTGGAGTCAACTAAAATGTAATTATCCCTATGATCCTAGCCGTATCTAGCCTTCTGATACGTGTCAATAGTGCAACACATTTAACCAATAATTCCCTATATCCCACATTTCCCACCCCTGGTGGTCCTAGCCTGGGGACTTCAGTATTTTCCCCGATCCTAGCCGTACCTAGCCCTCTGGTACGTGCCGGTGGAACAATACTCTATAATACCATGGTTTTAACACTCACATTTACCATACATTTGCATATCACAATAGCGACAATATTTCTTATTTACTCATAATAATTCATAATTTTGTTCACTTACATCAAACAGGTGTTTCACAAAATTAATTTGGATAAGGCCAATGTGCAGAACTTCAGTTATATAACAATAGGTGTCTGCATACCTGTTTTTAGTAGTCCGGACTCTTTGTGAAACACACCGTCCAATGACAGAGATGTCCAATGGGCCGGACGATATCCAGTGAAGTCCCTTTACCAGATCACGTCGGAGGTCACCAATTGATAAGTTGCGTCAATTCAAATCTGGTATTTGGGAACAAAAGAGGTCTTTACACAGTATCCAAGTTAGTCTAGTATTTATTAATGCAAATGCTTAAATGGTAAGTATGAGAGTTCGTATACAGGCTCACTGAAATACCATGCAGGGCAGACAGAGAACTGATCCATTGTTCTAAGTTCTTCTCCAAATACTCTGACAGAGATAGTTCCCACTGGCCTATTGTTGGTGCACATGCTGGTCCCAGACCCTTGGCGCTTCACTGTTGCCAGGTGTTTAGTTGTTAGAAATAGCGTAATTCAAATCTGGTATTGGAATAAGAGAAAACATAATCAAGAGATATTCAATCCAAGCTAAATTTATTATATGCAAAATGTATGTATGATAAGTATGATGGTTCGTATACGGGCTCACTGAAATAGCACGCAGGGCAGACAGAGAACTGGCTTCCTCATTACAAATTCTTCCTTAAATACCCTGACAGTTTTAGTTCCCGCTCTCTGCTGGGCCTATCAGGGTAGAGGTTGAGCGTGGTTTAGACTTGCCCAACCTATCGCTGGCGCTCAGGCTGGTCCCAGCCTCTTGGCGCTCCCTTGTTGCCAGGTGTCTAGTTGTTTTGCAACTTATCCAGAAAGTCAGCACTTTTGCAGTACACGTCCTTGGACGATTCACAGATCACAAAGAGGCAGTGTTCTGGTATTGTGAGACACAAGTTCTTATCTCCCCCTACTCCCTAAAACAGCTCCTCACATTAATCACAGCTTGTTAGGTTAAACAATTTATATCAGTACAGTACAAACCTTTTATGCTTAATCATCAATGCATTGATGATCTAGATACATTTTCTAACCTCTCTGGATTAAAACCAAATTATGACAAATGTACTATATTACGTATTGGATCATTAAAAAATACAATTTTTACATTACCATGTAGTTTACCAATAAAATGGTCTGATGGTGATGTGGATATACTCGGAATACATATCCCAAAGGAAATAAATGATCTCACTTCAATAAATTTTAATAGAAAGTTAGCAAAAATAGATAAGATCTTACTACCATGGAAAGGAAAATACAGTGGGGAAAAAGTATTTATTCAGCCACCAATTGTGCAAGTTCTCCCACTTAAAAAGATGAGAGAGGCCTGTAATTTTCATCATAGATACACGTCAACTATGACAGACAAATTGAGGAAAAAAAATCCAGAAAATCACATTGTAGGATTTTTTATGAATTTATTTGCAAATTATGGTGGAAAATAAGTATTTGGTCACCTACAAACAAGCAAGATTTCTGGCTCTCACAGACCTGTAACTTCTTCTTTAAGAGGCTCCTCTGTCCTCCACTCGTTACCTGTATTAATGGCACCTGTTTGAACTTGTTATCAGTATAAAAGACACCTGTCCACAACCTCAAACAGTCACACTCCAAACTCCACTATGGCCAAGACCAAAGAGCTGTCAAAGGACACCAGAAACAAAATTGTAGACCTGCACCAGGCTGGGAAGACTGAATCTGCAATAGGTAAGTAGCTTGGTTTGAAGAAATCAACTGTGGGAGCAATTATTAGGAAATGGAAGACATACAAGACCACTGATAATCTCCCTTGATCTGGGGCTCCACTCAAGATCTCAGCCTGTGGGGTCAAAATGATCATAAGAACGGTGAGCAAAAATCCCAGAACCACACGGAGGGACCTAGTGAATGACCTGCAGAGAGATGGGACCAAAGTAACAAAGCCTACCATCAGTAACACACTACGCCGCCAGACGTAGTGCCAGACGTGTCCCCCTGCTTAAGCCAGTACATGTCCAGGCCTGTCTGAAGTTTGCTAGAGTGCATTTGAATGATCCAGAAGAGGATTGGGAGAATGTCATATGGTCAGATGAAACCAAAATATAACTTTTTGGTAAAAACTCAACTCGTCGTGTTTGGAGGACAGAGAATGCTGAGTTGCATCCAAAGAACACCATACCTACTGTGAAGCATGGGGGTGGAAACATCATGCTTTGGGGCTGTTTTTCTGCAAAGGGACCAGGACGACTGATCCGTGTAAAGGAAAGAATGAATGGGGCCATGTATCGTGAGATTTTGAGTGAAAACCTCCTTCCATCAGCAAGGGCATTGAAGATGAAACGTGGCTGGATCTTTCAGCATGACAATGATCCCAAACACACCGCCCGGGCTACGAAGGAGTGGCTTCGTAAGAAGCATTTCAAGGTCCTGGAGTGGCCTAGCCAGTCTCCAGATCTCAACCCAATAGAAAATCTTTGGAGGGAGTTGAAAGTCTGTGTTGCCCAGCGACACTGCTCTAGAGGAGATCTGCATGGAGGAATGGGCCAAAATACCAGCAACAGTGTGTGAAAACTTTGTGAAGACTTACAGAAAACGTTTGACCTGTGTCATTGCCAACAAAGGGTATATAACAAAGTATTGAGAAACTTTTGTTATTGACCAAATACTTATTTTCCACCATAATTTGCAAATAAATTCATTAAAAATCCTACAATGTGATTTTCTGGCATTTTTTTTCTAATTTTGTCTGTCATATTTGACGTGTACCTATGATGAAAATTACAGGCCTCATCTTTTTAAGTGGGAGAACATGCACAATGGGTGGCTGACTAAATACTTTTTTTCCCCACTGTACCTGTCAATTTGTGGGAAAATCACCCTGATTAACTCTTTAGTATTATCCCAGTTTACCTATTTGCTTATGGTCTTGCCTACGCCTAGCAAACAGTTTTTTAAATTATATGAGAAAAAAATATTCAATTTTATTTGGAACGGCAATCCAGACAAAATTAAAAGAGCATATTTATATAATTAATATGAATTCGGAGGACAGAAATTATTAAATATTAAAGCATTAGACCTATCACTAAAATCTTCAGTCATCCAAAAGTTATACTTAAATCCGAACTGGTTCTCAAGCAAATTAGTAAGATTGTCTCACCCACTGTTCAAGAAAGGCCTTTTTCCCTTTATTCAGATTACAACCTCTCACTTTCAGTTATTTGAAAAGGAAATAATCTCCCAAATGTCACTATTTCTAAAACAAGCCATAGAAAGTTGGTTGCAATTTCAATTTAATCCTCCAGAAACGACAGAACAAATAATGCAACAAATATTGTGGTTAAATTCAAATATACTAATTGACAAAAAACCTTAATTTTTTGACAGAATGTTTAAAAAAGGTATAATCTTCGTAAATGATATCATCGGTAGGACTGGTGGAGTTATGTCGCACATGCAGCTAACAAAAACATATGGAAATGTCTGCTCTACCCAAAATTACAACCAAATAATTGCAGCCTTACCGCAAAAGTGGAAGAGGAAAGTTGAAGGGGGAGAAAGTAAGGAACTTGTCTGTCGGCCTTGCATTAAAGAACATAATTGGTTAAGGAAAACTGTGATAAATAAAAAAGTATATCAGTTTCACTTAAGGACCAAAGGATTGACAGCCGTCCCATATAGATTGCAAAATAGTTGGGAAGAGATCTTTGACGTACCGATCCCATGGCATAGTGTTTATGAACTGACACGCAAAACGACACCGGATTAAAAAATTAGAATCTTTCAATTTAAATTATTATATAAAATTCTTGCTACCAATAGAATGTTATTTATATGGGGGATACAATCTTCCCAGCTCTGCAGATTTTGCTGTGAAGAGATAGAATCATTAGATCATTTGTTTTGGTTCTGTCCATTTGTAGCTTGTTTTTGGACACAGGTCCAGGAATGGCTAAAGGATTGCAATATTTACCTGGAACTAACCTTGCAGATAGCATTACTGGGTGATCTGAAAAGTCATAGTCAATCAATCAATAATATAATAATACTTTTAGCAAAAATGTTTATTTTTAATTCACAATCTGTAGAAGCAATGAGAATAGAAAGGTTCAGAACTTTTGTAAAACATCACAGTACGGTTGAAATATATATGGCAAATAGAAATCCTATATGGATGGTGTTAAGAGATAGATGGGAGGTATTGAATAGAGTTGAAGGATGGGACTAATAACAAATAACAACAAATAATAACAAAGATAGCTAATAATGTAAGCATACTGTGTCCATAATAAGTATATAGGTTGTATGTTGGGAGCTTTTGGGAAAGAGCACAGTTAGAAAGATATGGCATTTAGAAGCAAACCGGATGGACATCATGAAAATGATCGGAGAGGTTGAGAGTAGAGGAAGTTCAGGAGGAAGTTCAAAAAAAAAAAAAAAAAAAAAAAAAAAAAAAAAAAAAAAAAAAAATATATATATATATATATATATATATATATATATATATAATTATTGTAAAATTAACTCTGTCCATAAGGTGTAGATAGTAAGTATAGACCGGAAGTAGAGGCCTGGGCGTTGTTGTAGGGAAAGGATGGTGGGGTTGAAAAGTAAAAAAGGGGAATATATATATAAAAAATAAAAATAAACATGGGGGATTGGAAGTGATGCAGACAATTACATTGATAGAAGATACAATCTATCTGCAATATTAAGCTGATCCATCCCCCCCCCCAAAAAAAATAAAAAAATAAAATAAAATCAGCAATGCATTCTTTCTAAGCTAGTCATCACATCCAGTTATGAGAAAATAGACCCCCACAATCCCCCTTTTCAGACCCACTGGGTGTGAACCCAAAACAAGAAAACCCAAAATAAGAAATTTCAGGGAAATTTAGGATTCCCCGTATTGACACCCTCTAGGGTGTCACTCATTAAAATACAATAAAAACAAAAATAATCACACTTTTATTAATAGGCAATAATGATAATAAAAAAGGCCTTCAGTCCTTCCATCTACACCTAACTTGTACTGAGTTGGCTACCAGCCACCCAGGAATCCTTTACCTTCACATAAGGAAATACAAACATTCACAATGGTTAACTTGATTAATAAAGCATAAAACACAAACAGGGAAGTACATTTTGGCCCACTTTAGACACCCTCTAGGGTGTCACTCCACCAAGCCTGATAGGTCATATCCTTCATTCCTTAGGTCGGAGTCCGGGATTGGGCCGTATCTCACCATCTGTTGGGAAACCGCCTTCTCCATCTCCTTTCTCACCAACCCTCAGACATAGGGAATAAGACAACATCCACAAAGAACAAGTATACCCATAGAAGCTACAGTGAGGAAAACAAGTATTTAGTCAGCCACCAATTGTGCAAGTTCTCCCACTTAAAAAGATGAGAGAGGCCTGTAATTTTCATCATAGGTACACGTCAACTATGACAGACAAATTGAGAAAAAAAATTCCAGAAAATCACATTGTAGGATTTTAAATACATTTATTTGCAAATTATGGTGGAAAATAAGTATTTGGTCACCCACAAACAAGCAAGATTTCTGGCTCTCACAGACCTGTAACTTCTTCTTTAAGAGGCTCCTCTGTCCTCCACTTGTTACCTGTATTAATGGCACCTGTTTGAACTTGTTATCAGTATAAAAGACACCTGTCCACAACCTGTCCACAATGATCCCAAACACACCGCCCGGGCAACTAAGGAGTGGCTTCGTAAGAAGCATTTCAAGGTCCTGGAGTGGCCTAGCCAGTCTCCAGATCTCAACCCCATAGAAAATCTTTGGAGGGAGTTGAAAGTCCGTGTTGCCCAGCGACAGCCCCAAAACATCACTGCTCTAGAGGAGATCTGCATGGAGGAATGGGCCAAAATACCAGCAACAGTGTGTGAAAACCTTGTGAAGACTTACAGAAAACGTTTGACCTGTGTCATTGCTAACAAAGGGTATATAACAAAGTATTGAGAAACTTTTGTTATTGACCAAATACTTATTTTCCACCATAATTTGCAAATAAATTCATTAAAAATCCTACAATGTGATTTTCTGGATTTTTTTCCCTCATTTTGTCTGTCATAGTTGACGTGTACCTATGATAAAAATTACAGGCCTCTCTCATCTTTTTAAGTGGGAGAACTTGCACAATTGATGGCTGACTAAATACTTTTTTCCCCCACTGTATAACTTCACCCAGAATAGTTACAACAATAGGTTTCCATTTACCAAGTATGTTATCAAACCAACCGTTTAGGGAGCTATCAATACCAGAGTTCTCAGCCAGTTCGTTCGCCAGCGTGGTGAGTCCCTGAAGCGCTTTGGTCACGGACCCGTCCGGTGCTGTATTGTTGGAGATTAAAGTACAACACATAGATCCAAACAGAACACAAACTCCGCCCCGCTCAGCCAAAAGCATATCTAAAGCTATTCTATTCTGCCATGCCATTAATCTAGTTGCCGCTGTCTGCTCAGCCAATCCCTTTATTGCATCACGAGTGTGGTTTATAAATCTTTGCTGGTTATAGTAAATATAAATTATCCAATCTACGTTTTTATTAATTGTTGACCACCAGAAAAGACTTGATTCAAACCCAGCTGCGATCTGATTCCTAGCTTTGAATTATTCTGGAACCCCTCGAGGTACTCCTATTCCATCAATATATATCCTTTCATCAAAGGATCCCGGGAGGAGGTCCTACTTTCTACGTGACAACTCACCAGTCTCTGACACGTTTGATTGTTTGCATATGTAGGTGAGTTCACAATCTGTTATCAACACACAACCATCAGATGTCAGCACGGGCCTGGTTTTGGTTCCTGACATCTGGCTGCAACAAAGAGGAGAGATTAGTTATGGTCTCTTTAGTTGTGATATTCTCTCTGTGGGAGCAGGAGCTAAGATGCCCTACCCTGTATCCTTTCTTACTAGTCCTAGAAAAACAATAATAAGAATCCCCTGAGACTTCAAACGGAGGCAACCTAGGTCGGGGTGACTTTGTTATCGGGGGATACAGATAGTGCAAGTTACTACAAGACTCCTTCACCACATTCCCAGGTGGCTTGAACAATTTAATCATGGAGGATAAACCTGACAGAGAGGTAAAGCCTGTCAAGGGGAACAGAGTAGTTGTTAACATTGGTTTGGCTGTCCCACAGGCATAACAGTCCTCTTTAGACATAGTTCTTGCCGTATACTAAATCCATTCCAACCACAGGTTAAGATCTCCACACCCCGTTTTGGGGATCTATTTTCTCATAACTGGATGGGATGACTAACTTAGAAAGAATGCATTAATGATTAAAGCATAAAAGGTTTGTACTGTACTGATATAAATTGTTTCACCTAAAAACTGTGATTAATGTGAGGAGCTGTTTTAGGGAGTAGGGGGAGATAAGAACTTGTGTCTCCAAATACTAGACTACACTGCTTCTTTGTGATCTGTGAACCGTCCTTGAACGTAGGTACATAGAGTACAGTGGAACGGTGTCTATGGGTGCTGACTCTACAGGTTGTTATGATAACAACTTATGCCCGGCAACAGTGTGCAACAGTGGAGCGCCAAGGGACTGGGACCAGCCTGTGCGCCAACGGATTGGCTGAGTAAGTCTAAACCACGCTCAGTCTCTACTCTGATTGGCCAGCAGGGAGCGGGAACTATCTCTGTCAGATTATTTTAAGAAGAACTCATAACAATGGCTTAGTTCTCTGTATGCCCTGCGTGGTATTACAGTGAGCCCGTATACGAACTCTCATACTTACCATTTAAGCATTTGCATTAATAAATACTAGACTAACTTGGATAATGTGTAATGACCCCTTTTGTTCCTAATACCAGATTTGAATTGACACAACTTAACAATTGGTGACCTCCGACGTGATCTGGTAAAGGGACTTCGCTGGATATCGTCCGGCCCATTGGACATCTCTGTCATTGACGGTGTGTTTCACAAAGAGTCCAGACTACTAACAACAGTTAAGCAGACACCTATTGTTATATAACTGAAGTTCTACACATTGGCTTTATCCAAATTAATTTTGTGAAACACCTGTTTGATGTAAGCGAACTAAATTATGAATTATTATGAGTAAATAAGAAATTGTCGCTATTGTGATATGCAAATGAATGGTAAATGTGAGTGTTAAACCCTGGTACCATAGAGTATTTGTGCTACCGGCAAGGACCGTAACTGTGGAGTACGGCTAGGTTCGGAGACAATACTGACATCTATCGGCAAGGTCCGTAACTTCGAGGATACGGCTGGGTTCGGGAAATTTGAGATAATACTGGCGACTGGCAAGGTCCGTAACTTAGGGGTGCGGCTAGGTTCAGCGGAGTATTTTTATTATTTTTTTTAGATAGGGAGAAAAATAGTAGGCGAGGTTGAATTTGATAATGTAAAGGTAAAATAAAAAATAATTAGTATGACTAAACTGAAACATTTGAACTGATATAATTGAACTGTAACGTTTGATGTTTGACATAGCTTAATACTGGTTCTAAGTAACTATGTTGAAGCAATTTGGTTTATTATTTGATTTAACGTTTGATGTTTGACATAGCATAATACTGGTTTTAAATAACTATGTTGAAGCAATTTGGTTTATTATTTGATTTAACGTTTGATGTTTGACATAGCATAATACTGGTTTTAAATAATTAATTTGAAGTGATATGGTTTATCGCTTGATTTGACATAACAACCATTGGTTAAATATTTGAAACACTTTGGTTTATTCATTCGATTTACCATTTGATGTGTGGCGCTTGATTTGACATAACAACCATTGGTTAAATAATTGAAACACTTTGGTTTACTCGTTCGATTTACCATTTGATGTGTGGCGTTTGATTTGACATAACAACCATTGGTTAAATAATTGAAACACTTTGGTTTATTCGTTCGATTTACCATTTGCTGTGTGGCGTTTGATTTGACATAACAACCATTGGTTAAATAATTGAAACACTTTGGTTTATTCGTTTTGATTTACCATTTGATGTGTGGCACTGTAAGAATACTGCTTTCAAATAATTAGGCTGAAATAATCTGGCACCGAGTTTAACTAATTAGGTGGGAATAATTTGATTTAAATAAATAGATAGACGTACTTTAAATAACTAAATAACGGACGAATATTACAAATTAAAACGAAAAACATGACTACCAGTGGAGAAGCGGAAAGAATATTGAAGGCTCTAAAATCAACACTTGAAACAAACGGAGGAAAAGATGGAAGGGAATGGAGCAGGCGAGGAGAGAAACTCTATAAGGAATGGATAGACGATGGTTGTATACTGTCCCCCGATGGCGTGCCTGTAGAAGGCGAACCAGGGAGCATACTGGAGACATTGAAGCGGAAAACCCAGAAAGCAGAAGGTGAATGGAAGGAGAGCCCCGCAGTGGCAAGATTAAAGACGCAATGGAGAAAGCAAAGCTAAAGGAGCGGATTGGCCTAGCAATGCTTGGAAAATTGAAGAAACTGTGGGAGGAGAAAACAGGACAGAAGGAAAGGACCCGTTTATACCAACCCCTACCAACAGCGCCACCACCATATGGTCCTCTGTAGCTCAGCTGGTAGAGCATGGCGCTTGGAACGCCAAGGTAGTGGGTTCGATCCCCGGGACCACCCATACACAAAAAAAAATGTATGCACGCATGACTGTAAGTCGCTTTGGATAAAAGCGTCTGCTAAATGGCATATTATTATTATTATTATTACGACCACCCAAAAACAATGGCTCCGGTTCTGGATATAGCGGGAAAAGTCCACTATCAACAAAGGACTGATGAGGAGGAAGAAGGAATGTGGGTCAGAAAGAGTGATATGACTGACAGAAGGGGAGAAGTGGATGTACTTCTAAAAGCTGCAAAAGCGCTAGAAAAAGGAGTGTTTGAACTGAGTAGAATCGAGGGAGAGACGGGGAGCAGATGCGGAACAGAAGGAGGAGGGAGTGTTGACGGTGACGGTGAGAGTGAGAAGGAAGAGAGAATGAGCCTAACTGGAGGAAACGTAAGGGGTGGTCTAGCCCAGGGGGAGTGGCAACGAAACAAGGATGCTGAAGAAGGGGAAAGGAGGGAGAGACTTGAGAGACAGAGAGATGAAGAACGACTGGAAAAGTTGAAGATGATAAAAGAGGAAGTACGACACCAGGAAGCACAATTGCACAAGTTAAAGATGGAGCTCGAAGCGAACAAAAACAGAAGTGAAAGTGAACGCTCACCAGTAAGGGGACACTGTATTGACCTCAGAGACGGGGAAGAGAGTGAGGAGGAAAGAGTGAAACAACAAAAACTCATATGTGGAGCTTTTGATGGAGACATATGGGACAACAATGATGGACCCGCGTACCACACCCGAGCCAGGGCCCAGTCCAGAGAAGGACACAAAGGGGGGCAGTACCCGTTGAGGGAGACCCCAGGGGGGGCCTCAGTTTACAAGCCATGGGCCTACAGAGACATACAGACACTGGTGGACAGTCTCCCCCAACCTGAAGAATCTGGATACAGATGGGTGAAGGCTTTTGAGAGTCTCACCGCAGCGGATGAACTCACCATAGGTGATATGGTTACTGTAATGAACAGGTGTATGGGTGACCAGGAATGCAAAGAGATAATGACCTCTGGGGGACTGAGAGGACAAGTGGGGTCGGCTACAAGATTTGACCCCCACCGCAGTGACGTATGGGACGCCATAAGGAGGAAGTATCCTACCCAGGCCAGACCCGAACTGATGAGAACTCTGACATTGAATGACGATGAAACCATACCAGCATACATGAAGAGGGCTAAGTGCCTCTGGAGGCAAGCGTGGAATGAAGAACCAGGAAAAGACACCATGAAGCACGTCTTCCTAACAAACTGCTTGGGGGGACTCCCGGATCAGGCTCAAGTTGAATGTGAAAAAGTTGTGGCAATCACCTCAACATCGATTCCGGAATTTACCGAGATAGCACAACACATTTACATTTACATTTACGTCATTTAGCAGACGCTCTTATCCAGAGCGACTTACAAATTGGTGCATTCACCCTATAGCCAGTGGGATAACCACTTTACAATATCTATTTTTTTTTAGAGGGGGGGGGGGGGGTAGAAGGATTACTTTATCCTATCCCAGGTATTCCTTAAAGAGGTGGGGTTTCAAATGTCTCCGGAAGGTGGTAAGTGACTCCGCTGTCCTGGCGTCGTGAGGGAGCTTGTTCCACCATTGGGGTGACAGAGCAGCGAACAGTTTTGACTGGGCTGAGCGGGAACTATGCTTCCGCAGAGGAAGGGGAGCCAGCAGGCCAGAGGTGGATGAACGCAATGCCCTCGTTTGGGTGTAGGGACTGATCAGAGCCTGAAGGTACAGAGGTGCCGATCCCCTCACAGCTCCATAGGCAAGCACCATGGTCTTGTAACAGATGCGAGCTTCAACTGGAAGCCAGTGGAGTGTGCGGAGGAGCGGGGTGACGTGAGAGAACTTGGGAAGGTTGAACACCAGACGGGCTGCGGCATTCTGGATGAGTTGTAGGGGTTTAATGGCACAGGCAGGGAGCCCAGCCAACAGCGAGTTGCAGTAATCCAGACGGGAGATGACAAGTGCCTGGATTAGGACCTGTGCCGCTTCCTGTGTAAGGCAGGGTCGTACTCTCCGAATGTTGTAGAGCATGAACCTGCAGGATCGGGTCACCGCCTTGATGTTAGCGGAGTACGACAGGGTGTTGTCCAGGGTCATGCCAAGGCTCTTCGCACTCTGGGAGGAGGACACAACGGAGTTGTCAACCGTGATGGCGAGATCATGGAACGGGCAGTCCTTCCCCGGGAGGAAGAGCAGCTCCGTCTTGCCAAGGTTCAGCTTGAGGTGGTGATCCGTCATCCATACTGATATGTCTGCCAGACATGCAGAGATGCGATTCGCCACCTGGTTATCAGAAGGGGGAAAGGAGAAGATTAGTTGTGTATCGTCAGCGTAGCAATGATAGGAGAGGCCATGTGAGGATATGACAGAGCCAAGTGACTTGGTGTATAGGGAGAATAGGAGAGGGCCTAGAACTGAGCCCTGGGGGACACCAGTGGTGAGTGCACATGGTGCGGAGACAGCTTCTCGCCACGCCACTTGGTAGGAGCGACCGGTCAGGTAGGACGCGATCCAGGAGTGAGCCGCGCCGGAGATGCCCAGCTCGGAGAGGGTGGAGAGGAGGATCTGATGGTTCACAGTATCAAAGGCAGCAGACAGGTCTAGAAGGACAAGAGCAGAGGAAAGAGAGTTAGCTTTAGCAGTGCGGAGAGCCTCCGTGACACAGAGAAGAGCAGTCTCAGTTGAATGACCAGTCCTGAAACCTGACTGGTTTGGATCAAGAAGGTCATTCTGAGAGAGATAGCAAGAGAGTTGGCTAAAGACGGCACGCTCAATAGTTTTGGAAAGAAAAAAAAGAAGGGATACTGGTCTGTAGTTGTTGACATCAGTGGGATCGAGTGTTGGTTTTTTGAGAAGGGGTGCAACTCTCGCTCTCTTGAAGACGGAAGGGACATAGCCAGCGGTCAAGGATGAGTTGATCAGCGAGGTGAGGTAGGGGAGAAGGTCACCGGAGATGGTCTGGAGAAGAGAGGAGGGGATGGGGTCAAGCGGGCAGGTTGTTGGGCGGCCTGCAGTCACAAGTCGCAAGATTTTATCTGGAGAGAGAGGGGAGAAAGAAGTCAAAGCATAGGGTAGGGCAGTGTGAGCAGGACCAGCAGTGTCATTAGACTTAACAAACGAGGATCGGATGTCGTCAACCTTCTTTTCAAAGTGGTTGACGAAGTCATCCACAGAGAGAGAGGAGGGGGGGGGGGGATTCAGCAGGGAGGAGAATGTGGCAAAGAGCTTCCTAGGGTTAGAGGCAGATGCTTGGAATTTAGAGTGGTAGAAAGTGGCCTTAGCAGCAGAAACAGATGAAGAAAATGTAGAGAGGAGGGAGTGAAAATATGCCAGGTCGGCAGGGAGTTTAGTTTTCTTCCATTTCCGCTCCGCTGCCCGGAGCTCTGTTCTGTGAGCTCGCAATGAGTCATCAAGCCACGGAGCTGGAGGGGAGGACCGAGCCGGCCGGGAGGATAGGGGACACAGAGAGTCAAGGGATGCAGAAAGGGAGGAGAGGAGGGTTGAGGAGGCAGAATCAGGAGATTGGAGGGAGAAGGATTGAGCAGAGGGAAGAGATGATAGGATGGAAGAGGAGAGAGTAGTGGGAGAGAGAGAGCGAAGGTTGCGGCGGCGCATTACCATCTGTGTAGGGGCAGAGTGAGTAGTGTTGGAGGAGAGCGAGAGAGAAAAGGATACAAAGTAGTGGTCGGAGACATGGAGGGGAGTTGCAGTGAGATTAGTAGAAGAGCAGCATCTAGTAAAGATGAGGTCAAGCGTATTGCCTGCCTTGTGAGTAGGGGGGGACGGTGAGAGGGTGAGGTCAAAAGAGGAGAGGAGTGGAAAGAAGGAGGCAGAGAGAAATGAGTCAAATGTAGACGTAGGGAGGTTGAAATCCCCCAAAACTGTGAGGGGTGAGCCATCGTCAGGAAAGGAACTTATCAAGGCGTCAAGCTCATTGATGAACTCTCCAAGGGAACCTGGAGGGCGATAGATGACAAGGATATTAAGCTTAAATGGGCTAGTGACTGTGACAGCATGTAATTCAAATGAGGAGATAGACAGATGGGTTAGGGGAAAAATTGAGAATGTCCACTTGGGAGAGATGAGGATTCCTGTGCCACCACCCCTCTGACCAGATGCTCTCGGGGTATGCGAGAACACATGGTCAGACGAGGAGAGAGCAGTAGGAGTAGCAGTGTTTTCAGTGGTAATCCATGTTTCCGTCAGCGCCAGGAAGTCGAGGGACCGGAGGGTAGCATAGGCTGGGATGAAGTCAGCCTTGTTGGCAGCAGAACGGCAGTTCCAGAGGCTGCCTGAGACCTGGAACTCCAGGTGTGGGGTGCGTGCAGGGACCACCAGGTTAGAGAGGCAGCAGCCACGCGGTGTGAGGCGTTTGTGTAGCCTGTGCGGAGAGGAGAGAACAGGGATAGGCAGAGGCATAGTTGACAGGCTGTAGCAAATGGCTACAATAATGCAGAGGAGATCGGAATGAAATGAACTAAACATCTGGGAAAGGAGAGAGTAGGGCCTCCCTCACCAAAACTCCCAAATATAACTCTCCCAACTTCCACCTCAGAAACTATAATTGTTTCACTGAACCACCCGAATAAAACTCTCCCAACTTCCACTTTAGAACTTCCAAATTAGAATTGTTGTGAACTACAGCGGTTCAATGTTTCAAGGAATAGACTCAACTTACTTTATTCAGCTAGCTAACTATGACGCCATAGCTAACTAGCATGCTAGCATCCAATAACACACAGTTTAGCACCAATACTTGGTTACAACAAACTACCAATAGTGTGTTAACACACTAAACAGATAATTCGTGTCCGTGTCTAGTTCCTTTCATAAAGCAGCAATAATTAAATGTTGGCTAGCTAGCACAAATATATTGTATTTAGCTGCTACAGTACAGCTAGCTGGTCGTGTTGGCTAGCTAGCAATGGCTGCTGTGTTGACTTTGTTTGAAAAACGGCGGCGCTGCGAACAAATGTAGCTGGCTAAAAGGATATTGTATTTAGTTGCTACCGTTGCTAATAGCTACTCGCCAGCTAGTCCAGGAGGTGAGTTAGCTAGCTAGCTAGCTTCGTGCTACACCCGGCACCACAGAATACAATGCTAACCTACAATAACTACCCACAACAGCCCACGATGCCTACCTACAATACCTAACTACAATCTAAATACATAGTTTAAGCCTTACTCAACAAAGCCCAAGCTATGTGTAAAGCCAAACTTACCCGACGCCAGCTGTCTGGGTGGCAGACAAGAAGACATTGGTCTTCTGCAATCAGTAGCTGTAATTAAGTACAGTAGCTACTAACTACCTAACGTTAATGCCTCGGATAATGAGGTTAGAAAAACAGCTGAATGGTAGGTAGCTAGCTGGCTTAATTACAGGTACTCTTAAGCGTGAAATAACATTGGAAACAACTATCCACAGTTGCTAAAAGTTACCAGTAGCTACCCGCTAGCTAGCTAGCTTTATTGGTCCAGGTAGTGGGTTAGCTAGCCTCGTGCTTCGCCGGGCTCCGCCGAATACAATACTTACCTACAATAATTACCTACAATAACCTACAATAACTAGCTAAGTAAACTACCTACAATACCTAACTACAATACCTACCTACAATCTAAATACATGGTTTAAGCTTTACTCAACACCATATAAGAAGCCAAGCTTACCTCCTGCTAGAGAAAACACAACATCTCCCGACCACTCCTCGCTAAATCACCATGTGGAACGACAGAGAGAGGGTAAGCGAAAGGAAGAGGATGAACTCAACCAACTTCAGAAGAAGGTTCTGAAGAAGCAACTGACAGAGGACAAGCCAGGAAAACAAATGGTGGTAGCCAGTACCCCAACATCTAATCCTACCACTCCTGCACCCGGAAATGATACTGTTGCTGCAGTTACTGCTGTAATACAGGCAATGACGGGAATGATGGCACCTTCTGGTCCTCCTGGATATGGTGCACCCGCATACCAGCAACCCTATGTACCGCCACGACAACAGGGATACACCCCTAGATATGTTGACCAAGGGTGTTTTAACTGTGGGATGCATGGCCACCTGGCATCTCCCAAGCCAGGGACAACAAAGAGGGAGGGGTTACATGGGACAGCCCAGAAGACAAGCACCGAGATACCAGCAAGGACGGGGAAGCTGGCAAGGAGGAGGAATGCCAGTCCAGCAGCACCAACCACCACAACAGCAGAACCGAAAACAAGACCCAGCAGTGCCTAACGCTGCCCTCCTGCCCAGCATGTCATGGCTGGGTGACGAACACAATTACCAATGAAGCTGCCCAGAAACCCATAAGGATCCCACCACCAACATTTACACTTTCCCACCAGGTTCAGAGCCGGTAGTGACATGTTTGATTGAAGGAAGACAACATAATATGCTGATTGATACAGGATGTACATGGTCTTCTGTACAAGCAACATATCAACTCACTACCAAAACACAAGCTTTCTCTGGGGTTTCTGGGGCTATTATGAGAAAGCCATACACAGTTCCATTGGAGGTTGTATGGGATGACCTACAGGTTACCCATCAGTTACTATACAACCCGGAATGCTAGTTGGGGCTCATGGGGAGGGACCTGCTTTCCAAACTGGGATGTAGTATCTATTGTAACCAGGAGGGCCTACACGCATCCATCACGCCCATTGATGAACTCATGCCAGTAATCATGGAAAAACTCTCCGACCCCCCTCACATGCTATATGTGGGAACACACCTAAACGAGGAAGATGAGGAGGAAGCATATGTTTACTGGCTGAAGCTCATGGATACTGACCCTGATGCTCCCCGAGTATGCAGAGAGTTCCAACTATGGAAGGCCTGGATACAGACCTTAAATGCATACAATCCACCTGAGGACCCTCCGCACATGACAATGAACTATACAAGGGACTTGGATGAAGCATATGATGAAGCCTGGGAGGAGGAAATGGACGATAGGCGCCCGATTGTGACCAGCAATCATATGTACATACTCAAAGAAGGGGTGGCTACCAGCTGCATGGTCATGGATGGAGACGTGGTGCTCACAGACAAATGGTTTGCTCTTCCTAGTGATTCTGTGCCGCATGTTACCCTTCTCGTGGGATTTGGATATGAGGCAAGATCTCTGGGACCTGCAGTAAAGGCAGCAAGTTGCCTACGGTGGAACAAAACCTCTTGTTACAAAGTGGAAAGCGCATTCCTTGATGGAAATCAAGTATGGAGAATTAAACTCAATGTGGATGATGTGTCAAAACCAGAGGTTGTGAGGAGATCACGTTACCATGGCAGGGAGATGACCGATCATCCGGATACTCCTAACATTTTCAATCAACTACCAGAGGAACTGTGGACAACAAGTGCTGAAGATGTGGGGCTGGTTGATGTAGAACCAGTGGTTGTCTCCATTCGAAAGGAAAGTGAACTCACTGTCCCAGTTCACAAATCTCAATACCCTCTCAGTGAAGAGAAGACGAGGGGAATTGAGCCTACGATATCAGGACTCCAAAAAGGACAGGTTATATATCCAACCTGTTCTGCGTGGAATACACCCATCCTTCCAGTGAAGAAAGGTGACACTGGGAAATGGAGGATGGTGCAGGACTTCAGACCACTCAACGAAGTAACTATACCAGATGTTCGACCTGTACCAGACTCATATCTGGCCTTACAGAACATTTCACCCACCCAAGATTGGTTTACAGTTGTGGATCTCGCCAATGCATTTTTCTGCATCCCATTACATCCAGAGTCCCAGACACTTTTTGCATTTACCTACAGAGGGCAGCAATTTACGTATTCCCGGAAGGGACAAGCTGTGTCTGTGGCCCAGAGGACCTCCATCTTGGAACATCCCAAACCCACTACTGTACAACACCTTTTGTCATTTCTTGGCCTTACTGGATACAGCAGAACACACGTGCCAGAATACTGTCTTAAAGTGGAACCACTGCGGGCAATCTTGAGAGAAGCAGGAAACAGAAACCTCACAGCAGTCCTTAAGTGGACTCCAGAGGCAGAGGCAGCTTTAATCCAACTCAAACAGACGCTAGCACAGGCTGAAGCACTGTCCTTACCCGATTACACCACGCCATTCTGTTTGGATGTTTCTGAGCAGGATGGTTATTTACATTCCATCCTGTATCAGAAACAAAAGGGGGAGAGAAGAGTGTTACACTACTACAGCGCGAAACGGGACAACATTAAAACAGGACAAACTGACTGTGCCAGACACATGGCTGCCATTGCAAAAGCTATTGGTAAAACAGCCCACATTGTGATGAGACATCCACTTGAAATCAATACAGATCATGGGGTGACCGCTTTTATAGGCTCCAAACTTTTCACACTGTCCAGTAAAAGAAAATCCAGCATAACAAAGGCCATCACTGCAAAGCACATTACATATGTGACAACAGCAACCAATATGACCGATGGTATGGGTCTTGGAGAACCACATGTCTGTGAGGATAGAGCAGCCAAACAGATCAAAGTCCGAATGGACCTGCAAAACTCACCCTTGGAGGGGAACAAAATCACCCTGTTCACTGATGGATGCTGCTACAGGTCAAAGGACCCAAAGGAAGGAAACACTGCTGCCTATGCAGTGGTGAAACAAGACACAGAAGGAGGACATTAAGTAATGGAAGCAGAGAAACTTGGTCCCAATGAAGCTTCAGCACAGCTAGCTGAACTTAGGGCGTTGAGGAGAGCTCTACAACAAAGTGAAGGAAAGAATGTGGACATCTACACAGACTCTGCCTATGCACATGGGATTGCACACATTGATGGACCACAGTGGATGAGGAGAGGATTTGTGACCAGCTCAAATGAGCCCATCAAACACAAGGTTGAAGTACAGAAGTTAATTGATGCAATCCAGCTTCCAAACGAGTGGCAATAATGAAGTGCAAAGGTCACAGCAGAGAAAGCACCAGAGTGCGTGAAGGAAATGATCGGGCTGATCAAGCAGCAAAGGATGCAGGAGGATACACTGCCCAGCAGATGGTGCAACCAGCCACTCAAGGACAGGAGGAGTTGACTACAGACACAGTAAGACAGTTGCAAGAAGCAGCAGGCGCCTACGAACAGAACGTATGGAGCAGACAGGGAGCAAGGCAAGACCATCATGGGATTTGGAGATCTCACACAGGAAAAACAGTGGGACCTGCAAAACTCCTCAGATCAATCTTAAGGGAAGAGCATGAGAAGGCTCATGGAGGATGGAAAAGTGTCACAAAATCAGTTGAGAAAGCATGGTGGCATCCACACATGTTGGACATGGCAAGAGAGACATCAGAGAGCTGTGAAGTGTGCAAACAATACAACAACAAAGTGTCACTTTGTCACTTTGTCACTGATGCACCATTTCAAGACATTTGCATAGACTTCACGGACATGGGACAGGACAACAGAGTGGAAGGAAAAAGGTACCTGTTGGTAATGGTGGACAGATTCACCAGATGGGTGGAAGCCATCCCCACAGCAAGAGAAGACGCAAAGGCCGTGATTAAGTGGTTAAGGCGAGACCTCATTCCAAGGTTTGGAGTCCCGCGAATGATCCGTTCCGACAATGGTACCCATTTCAAGAATGAACACCTGAGAGAGGTAGAACAGGCCCTAGGGATCACTCACTGTCAAACACCACCCTGTGCAAAGCCCTAAGTTTGATTTTCCCCGAGGTTCCCCCACAAAAGGCACCTGCGGGAGTTCAGGCTTATGGAGGTAATTACAGTTGCATTACTGGAACAGGTAAGGGTGTTAACTATGGTAGGCTACCACCAGGGGACTGTGCTGTGAATGTAACTATGAACAGCACTTGGCCAGTAGAGGGTAAAACCCAGACAAAGGGGGTGGCTGATGTGTGGTGGATCTGTGGGCCAAATAGAAAACTAACCCCGATTCTAAAGGGGGACTGGCAGGGCACGTGTGCATTAGCTAGTTTGATTGTACCACTGACCATTATTGATGTTTCCTCAGACCAACTTTTGGGGATCGCCCAGCTAGCCCCAGACAGAGAGAGAATGAGGCGGGGGAGACGTAGTGCCCCATGGTCAGCAGGAGAAGAGATCCACTCTAACCTGTTGGGGTGCCTATGGGAATACCATTACAGTTCCAGGCACTGAACAGGAATGATGGGTTGTGGCATTTGTTGCCAATCATAGGACCTGCCATAGATGCGGCTAAACAGCGATCTTGGATAAATTACATATATTATAACCAACAGCGATTTGTTAACTACACATGCACTGCCCTGACTGGAATGTCCGAACAACTAGAGGCCACCTCTAGGGTGGCTAGGCAAAATAGACTAGCACTTGACATGTTGCTTGCTAACCAAGGGGGTGTGTGTAAGATGTTTGGGGAACAATGCTGTACGTTTATTCCTAACAAGACTACTTCTGACGGGAGCATCACAAAGGCCCTTGTTGGCCTGGATAAGTTGTCAGCAGAAATGAAGAGCATGGCTGGAGTGGAGAGTGGTGGGCTGTTCTCCTGGTTGAGTGACTGGTTCGGTAAGTATTCTTCTATGGTGGTTACTGGATTTCTGACCCTAGTGATTGTGTTTTTGCTGTTAATGTGTTGTGCTGCTTGCATCATCCCCTGTCTCAGGAAGTCAGTGGTAGGAGTGGTGCAGGCGTCAGGTATGATGCCGTTGTTACCGGCCCAGGATGATGCGGATGACTCTGCTACTGACTCTGAGACCAAGCTGGATGATCCATGGTTTGCCTAAAAAAAAACTTTAAAAAACACGCATTTATTTTCAGTTCTTGCTCATTTATAACCTTATGTTTTTACTAACCACTGAGATTGTTTATTCCTCCTGATGTGAAGGTAAATGATTCCTGGGTGGCTGGTAGCCAACTCAGTACAGTGGGGAAAAAAAGTATTTAGTCAGCCACCAATTGTGCAAGTTCTCCCACTTAAAAAGATGAGAGAGGCCTGTAATTTTCATCATAGGTACACGTCAACTATGACAGACAAAATGAGAATTTTCTTTCCAGAAAATCACATTGTAGGATTTTTTATGAATTTATTTGCAAATTATGGTGGAAAATAAGTATTTGGTCAATAACAAAAGTTTCTCAATACTTTGTTATATACCCTTTTTTGGCAATGCCACAGGTCAAACGTTTTCTGTAAGTCTTCACAAGATTTTCACACACTGTTGCTGGTATTTTGGCCCATTCCTCCATGCAGATCTCCTCTAGAGCAGTGATGTTTTGGGGCTGTCGCTGGGCAACACGGACTTTCAACTCCCTCCAAAGATTTTCTATGGGGTTGAGATCTGGAGACTGGCTAGGCCACTCCAGGACCTTGAAATGCTTCTTAAGAAGCCACTCCTTCGTTGCCCGGGCGGTGTGTTTGGGATCATTGTCATGCTGAAAGACCCAGCCACGTTTCATCTTCAATGCCCTTGCTGATGGAAGGAGGTTTTCACTCATAATCTCACGCTACATGGCCCCATTCATTCTTTCCTTTACACGGATCAGTCGTCCTGGTCCCTTTGCAGAAAAACAGCCCCAAAGCATGATGTTTCCACCCCCATGCTTCACAGTAGGTATGGTGTTCTTTGGATGCAACTCAGCATTCTTTGTCCTCCAAACACGACGAGTAGATTTTTTACCAAAAAGTTATATTTTGGTTTCATCTGACCATATGACATTCTCCCAATCCTCTTCTGGATCATCCAAATGCACTCTAGCAAACTTCAGACGTGCCTGGCTTAAGCAGGGGGACACGTCTCGCACTGCAAGATTTGAGTCCCTGGCGGTGTAGTGTGTTACTGATGGTAGGCTTTGTTACTTTGGTCCCAGCTCTCTGCAGGTCATTCACTAGGTCCCCCCGTGTGGTTCTGGGATTTTTGCTCACCGTTCTTGTGATCATTTTGACCCCACGGGGTGAGATCTTGCGTGGAGCCCCAGATCGAGGTAGATTATCAGTGGTCTTGTATGTCTTCCATTTCCTAATAATTGCTCCCACAGTTGATTTCTTCAAACCAAGCTGCTTACCTATTGCAGATTCAGTCTTCCCAGCCTGGTGCAGGTCTACAATTTTGTTTCTGGTGTCCTTTGACAGCTCTTTGGTCTTGGCCATAGTGGAGTTTGGAGTGTGACTGTTTGAGGTTGTGAACAGGTGTCTTTTATACTGATAACAAGTTCAAACAGGTGCCATTAATACAGGTAACGAGTGGAGGACAGAGGAGCCTCTTAAAGAAGAAGTTACAGGTCTGTGAGAGCCAGAAATCTTGCTTGTTTGTAGTTGACCAAATACTTATTTTCCACCATAATTTGCAAATAAATTCATAAAAAATCCTACAATGTGATCTTCTGGATTTTTTTTCTCAATTTGTCTGTCATAGTTGACGTGTACCTATGATGAAAATTACAGGCCTCTGAAATCTTTTTAAGTGGGAGAACTTGCACAATTGGTGGCTGACTAAATACTTTTTTTCCCCACTGTACATGTTAGGTGGATGGGAGAAATAGAGGGTAAATTTTTTTTTTCTTTCTTTTATTAACATTTTTTTTATGTGATTTAATTTCCATATCCTGTTATTCTCAGGGTTGTTTATATTCTGTTAAAACTTATTTGGAGTGTAAATGGTGTCAACAGAGGGAATCCAAAATGTTCCCTTAAAAATTTTCTGAATCCCACCCTAGTCTAAAGGGGGTCAAAATGTACTTCCCTGTTTGTGTTTTATGTTTTAATATTCTTGTGTTTTGTGTTCTATTAATCCTGTGTTTTATGACTTATTATTCAAGTTAACCATTTTGTTTGTATTGTATTTTAATGAATGACACCCTGTGTGTTCTTATTTTGGGTTCACACCCAGTGGGTGTGAAAAGGGGGATTGTGGGGATCTATTTTCTTATAACTGGATGAGATGACTAACTTAGAAAGAATGCATTAATGATTAAAGCATAAAAGGTTTGTACTGTTCTGATATAAATTGTTTCACCTAACAAGCTGTGATTAATGTGAGGAGCTGTTTTAGGGAGTAGGGGGAGATAAGAACTTGTGTCTCCAAATACTAGACTACACTGCTTCTTTGTGATCTGTGAACCGTCCTTGAACGTAGGTACATAGAGTACAGTGGAACGGTGTCTATGGTTGCTGACTCTACAGGTTGTTATGATAACAACTTATGCCCGGCAACAGTGTGCAACAGTGGGGAAGGGTGTCCAAGGGACTGGGACCAGCCTGTGCGCCAACGGATTGGCTGAGTAAGTCTAAACCACGCTCAGTCTCTACTCTGATTGGCCAGCAGGGAGCGGGAACTATCTCTGTCAGAGTATTTTAAGAAGAACTCATAACAATGGCTTAGTTCTCTGTCTGCCCTGCGTGGTATTACAGTGAGCCCGTAATACGAACTCTCATACTTACCATTTAAGCATTTGCATTAATAAATACTAGACTAACTTGGATACTGTGTAATGACCTCTTTTGTTCCTAATACCAGATTTGAATTGACGCAACTTAACACCGTCTCCACCTGTACTACTTCCTTCAGGTCTACAGTTTGCACTATCTTCACCACAGCCCCGGTCTCACTACCTCCCTCAGAGAGGTTTACTCTATAGGGTGCCCCAGTTGAAGAGAATATCTCACTTGTCAGGTCTGTAACCTGTTTTAGCGTAATTCAGACTTTCAGACAGTACCTACCCTTATATGGGTCGCACTGCCATTTCTGGTAATTCCCTACTTTCACAATACTACACCTGTCCTTAAACTGTGTATGGAGATTGACATAAACCCCCCCCCCCCCCCCCCCCCCCCCCCCCCCCGCTCGGTATGAGCAACTACATAGTCCCAGGATGTACAGTGGGGAAAAAAAGTATTTAGTCAGCCACCAATTGTGCAAGTTCTCCCACTTAAAAAGATGAGAGAGGCCTGTAATTTTCATCATAGGTACACGTCAACTATGACAGACAAATTGAGATTTTTATTTCAAGAAAATCACATTGTAGGATTTTTAATGAATTTATTTGCAAATTATGGTGAAAAATAAGTATTTGGTCACCTACAAACAAGCAAGATTTCTGGCTCTCACAGACGTGTAACTTCTTCTTTAAGAGGCTCCTCTGTCCTCCACTCGTTACCTGTATTAATGGCACCTGTTTGAACTTGTTATCAGTATAAAAGACACCTGTCCACAACCTCAAACAGTCACACTCCAAACTCCACTATGGCCAAGACCAAAGAGCTGTCAAAGGACACCAGAAACAAAATTGTAGACCTGCACCAGTTGTAGTTGACCAAATACTTATTTTCCACCATATTTTGCAAATAAATTCATAAAAAATCCTACAATGTGATTTTCTGGATTTTTTCTTCTCATTTTGTCTGTCATAGGTGACGTGTACCTATGATGAAAATTACAGGCCTCTCTCATCTTTTTAAGTGGGAGAACTTGCACAATTGGTGGCTGACTAAATACTTTTTTCCCCACTGTACATGGTGACATACATATGGTGATGTCCTTCCCTACAGTCCCTAGTACTTCCCCTTTCCCTACGTCTAGCTGTCTCCTATGCCTTTGTAGACTGTGCTCAGGTATTATTTTATCAACTTGTGTTAGGTTAACTACTACTTCTGGTGGATCAGGAGAGTTTGAGTGTGTTAGGAATATGGCCCCCACAATCAGACAGCTACCTACCGTCAGGAGACCTGTGAATCCCCACCCTCGCCCTGAGAACATGTCAGACGCCAGAGCCCAACCCATTGCTTTACCTTCTATCGAACTCACACAGGGATGATCAGACAGGGTAAGGGAATCTTCGTTAAGGAGCCAACCCCCGAGCCCTAGTGGTGATCGGTTCTTTCTCCTAACTCTGTGTTTGTTCGTCAGGTGTAGCTGGGTTTACCTTTTTGCAGTGTGTGACATGCACCCAGGTGGATCTTTCAGCGATTCTTACAGCGAAGGCAGTTACCAACAGGACCTGATATAGACCTTCCCAACGGGGCTGCTTCCAGTTTTTCTTCTTTAGGGACTGGATGCTCACCAGTCTCCTGGTTAGATAGAGTGGGTCACCTTCTCCTTTAGTTCACCTTTGGGGCACAAAACCTCTGACATACGGGTGTGGTTAATAAACTATCTTCACACATACATGTTCAGCTCTCAATTTCTATTCTTGTTGTTTTTTTAAAAAAGTATTTTGTCCTCTCCTTCATATATATTTATTATTTAATCCTACCATCCCCCTTTTGACACATGATTTGCCCATGTGTCAATATTACCACCTACCTAAACAATCACTTAGATAATATTGGTAATTCATTATCCAATTGCCATCCCTCCACTCTCTCTTCTGTTATTTTATGGTTCAAATCATATATATTATTACCAAATTATAATCTTCTTCACACTTTTCACAGTATTATAAATTACCCTCAACTTAGTAAAATAAACTATCTTAAAGTCCTCCTCTCATGCCTTTAGAATTTACTAGTATGGATGATTAATTAACACCAGAAAGTTAAAACAGAGTTCAGAGGGCATTGAAATTATTCAACGAACTGTTCCATCCCATAGTATACCAAACACTACCATTATTCTAAATATTTCATAAATGTTAGTTATCCCAAGTGTTCATTAAGTCCTCATGACATTCATTCTTATAAGAAATCATAAATACCCCAAACTCAGCCAAAACCTAAAAAACACCATAAAATTCACTGTGCGTGCTCCTCGAAGACCTATCACCCTTGACCTGCTGAAAAAATAATAATAATTGAAACAACAAGGCTTTATAAACATCATACTAGGTGTGTTGTTTTTTGTTTGAAAACCCCAATTTGAAAAGCAACAACCACAAATAGCCAGGCCTCACTTGATTTGGTAGCTCACTTTTATGACCTAAATACTGCCTAACTTCACTACTGCTCCCCCTAGCCCTGGGCAACATTCCAATGAGATGAGCTAATCTCTTTCTCCTGGTTATAATCTAAAGATGGTAGTACACACAAAACATGATACAGATATCCCCAGTCTTAACCCATCAATAATTGTTTGTATCAATATAATTCCTCATAACTAATCCATAAAACCACTCAAAATTCCTCGAGTATACAAGGATTATTTAATTGATTACCCTAACTCTGCTACATGTGATCTCATCTCAAATGATCCATTATCAATTATTTGTTCAACCCCCTAGGAAAATCTGTATCCCCTTCTATTGTTCCTGTCCCCCCTGTAAATGTCACACTTCACTTTTTTAGCCAATACAATCACGGTTACATCAAAAGTAATGCAATGTCTATATTAATGTGTAAGGTAAATTATTCCTGTTTTCTTTTCAGCTAAACGTTTTATATACCTCAGTTAATGGTATTTTCTCCCTAATATATCTTCATATTCTTCTCCTTTCCCTAAATGAGATTGAATCCCCTGCCTTTCCTCTGCTATCCTTCTATCATTACTGGATCAATGATAATAACTGTAATAACTATCAATAATAATTGTAATAACTATTACACATTATGTTGTGCCCTTTTTCTGATAATGTTATAATTGTAGCCTATTCCATCACTTTAGTTAAAATATACGTTTGTTTATGTAACAAATCCAGAACCCACCACAGGCTGGCGCTATTCCCCCAGCACAACAGCCAATGCCACTTGCATCCCCTGTTCCCCGTAACAAATTATCGTTCTAAGATTTACCAACTATTTGTATACACCACTGGCGTCAAGCAACCCATCGAATAAAGTAATAACAATTAGAATTTATCAAAGCACTGCCTTCCAGTCAAGCATTCAGACCTCCACTTGAAATCCCACACCTCAACCCAACTCGCTTTACTGTCTCTATTATTATTTTTATTTTTTCCGCTAACCAGAGCCATACATTTCTCTCCTTTGTCCTCAACTCAATTTTCACAGCTCTATCACCATTTTCAGTTCGCTATTCAATTTCTTTAACTGTTCTCTCTGATTAGGCCCTAATTAATAAAACAAATACTTGCTATCGTTGATAAGCATACATTTAATGATATTCCTAACATTTGAACTATCTCTAACCCCTCCCTTTGCTCCTTCCTACACAACGGGGAAGGCGCAAGGGGACCTTGTAACATGTTTTCATAGACCTTTCTAGAATACTTCTACTTAAGCTATCTAATTCAACCTTTCACATGTCTCAATCCACATAGTAATCTAGGTCTATAGCCCCAATGCGAAAGGAAGTCCCTACCTGTGTTCGAACCAGGGACCCTCTCCATACATCGCCAGTCACTCCACACATTCCGCGATGCTTTCAAAGTAAATACTTCCAGTTCATAGAGCAAGTGACGTCACCAAATGAAAACTGCACTAGCTTTCACCTCATTCAACAACACAAAGTAATGCTCTCTCTCCCTTCACCCATTCCCTATTGAATAAGTGAGTTTTTCTATTTAACCCCAAAACACGCTACAAATCGTCCATTCAACATTACCAAACCAAATACTCAGTAGCATCCGGTCACCACCCACACCAGCCGTTGAATTCACTCATACACACAGACTTCACCTCATGCCACCGAAATGCCCAACAAAACATAATAGTTCAATGGAGCCCCCTATTGGCTCTCCACTATTTATACATTACTTCCATAACCACACCAGTCATAGTCCGATCACCCATCAAACCCCATCACATAATCAAACGGTACATCCTTAAACTCATATGGGGCGGCAGGTAGCCCAGTAACCAAGAGCACCGTGCCAGCAACCGAGAGGTCGCCGGTTCCAATCCCCGAGCCGACCAGGTGAAAAATCTGCCGATGTGCCCCTGAGGAAGGCACTCAACCCCAATCGCTCCCATAAGTCGCTCTGGACAAGAGCGTCTGCCAAATTACCAAAAATGCAAATGTAAATATTCTCTACTTTCTCACCCATGATGTACATCTACGTTCGGGTGAGCAAGTAGTACCTCTCAAACAATCGCCCCGTGGTGTTCCCAGCCATCTACCAATCGACACAAATCACCCCCCTTTTCTCTCCTGACTCTTCAAAAGCCACACTCTCGCTGTCTCCAGCCCCTCCCCTCGCAACTCTCCCTTCTGTGTCCAGTGGGAACAGGCTTTGTCTGTTTTTCGTTTTAGCGTTTCCAATATTCTGCCGTTATTTAAAGTACTTTAGTCTATTTATTTAAATCAAATTATTCCCACCTAATTAGTTAATGTCAGTGCATATTTATATTTCAACGATAAACCGAATTATTTCAGTCTAATTATTTAACCAGTATTTTGCAGGGTCTAACATCAAACATTAAATCAAATAATAAACCAAATATCCTCAACCCAAGCACCTAAAACCAGTTTTATGCTATGTCAAACATCAAACGCCACAGTTCAATCATATCAGCTCAAACGTTTCAGTTCAGTCACACTAGCCATTCATCACTTTACCTTTATGTTCCCAATTGTTATTAATGGGTTATACGGTTTAAGCAACCACAAACCCAACAGTTATTCACAAATTATTCAGTTTGGACAGCCACAGACGTCTTTAATTCCCAATTAGTTTTCTATCAAGGTATACAGGTTTATCATTCACACTCTCATGCATACGACAACACTCTGATCTTAGCCGTACCTAGCCTTTGCTGATACGTGTCAATAGCGTCACCCCTTTCTTAAAGAATTTTAAGTGCCTCCTATGAACCTAGTCATATCTAGTCTGAACTGATATGTGCCATAGCGTCGCACTGCCTATCTATTTAAAGTACCTCCTATGAACCTTAGCCATAGCGTCGCACTGTCTAATCCTACAATTCCCATGGGTTTAACCATCACAATTATCAAACATTTGCATAGTATATTATGAAATCGAAGTAGTATACTGTAATCGTTATTTGTAGTACAATAGGGTTCACTTACATCAAACAGGTGCTTCACAAAATTTATTTGGAAAAAGCCAATGTGCAGAACTTTAGTTACACAACAATAGGTGTCTGCTTACCTGTTTTTAGAAGCCCGGGCACTTTGTGAAACACACCGTCCGACGACAGCGATGTCCAATGGGCTGGATGAATTCCAGCGAAGTTCCGCTACCAGATCACAGTCGGAGGTCACCAATTGTTAGAAATAGCGTAATTCAAATCTGGTATTGGAATAAGAGAA
Source organism: Coregonus lavaretus (assembly GCF_964263955.1). NCBI lineage: Eukaryota > Metazoa > Chordata > Actinopteri > Salmoniformes > Salmonidae > Coregonus > Coregonus lavaretus. Next base: position 9,634,020 of record NC_139993.1, read on the forward strand.
AACATAATCAAGAGATATTCAATCCAAGCTAAATTTATTATATGCAAAATGTATGTATGATAAGTATGATGGTTCGTATACGGGCTCACTGAAATACCACGCAGGGCAGACAGAGAACTGATCCATTGTTACAGGTTGTTCTTTAATACCCTGACAGTGATAGTTCCCGCTCCTTGCTGGGCCTTTCAGGGTAGAGACTGAGCGTGGTTTAGACTTACTCAGCCAATCCGTTGGCGCACAGGCTGGTCCCAGACCCTTGGCGCTCCACTGTTGCCAGGTGTCTAGTTGTTTTGCAACTTATCCAGAAAGTCAGCACTTTTGCAGTACACATGTCCTTGAGTATGATGGTTTAACAAAGAGGCAGTGTGTATGTGTCTGTGAGAAATACAAGTCTGTCTCACCCTACTCCCTAACAGCTCCTCACATGAATCACAGCTTGTTATGTGAAACAATTTATATCAGTACAGTACAAACCCATTATGTTTAATCATTAATGCATTCCTTCTAAGCTAGTCATCACATCTAGATCCCCACACTCCACAGATTTTCTATGGGACTAAGGTCTGGAGACTGGCTAGGCCACTCCAGGACCTTAATGTGCTTCTTCTTGAGCCACTCCTTTGTTGCCTTGGCCGTGTGTTTTGGGTCATTTTCATGCTGGAATACCCATCCACAACCCATTTTCAATGCCCTGGCTGAGGGAAGGAGGTTCTCACCCAAGATTTGATGGTACATGGCCCCGTCCATCGTCCCTTTGATGCGGTGAAGTTGTCCTGTCCCCTTAGCAGAAAAACACCCCCAAAGCATAATGTTTCTACCTCCATGTTTGACGGTGGGGATGGTGTTCTTGGGGTTAGAGGCAGCATTCCTCCTCCTCCAAACACGGCGAGTTGAGTTGATGCCAAAAGCTTGATTTTGGTCTCATCTGACCACAACACTTTCACCCAGTTCTCCTCTGAATAATTCAGATGTTCATTGGCTATCTTCAGACAGGCCTGTATCTGTGCTTTCTTGAGCAGGGGGACCTTGCGGGCGCTGCAGGATTTCAGTCCTTCACAGCGTAGTGTGTTACCAAATGTTTTCTTGGTGACCATGGTCCCAGCTGCCTTGAAATCATTGACAAGATCCTCCCGTGTAGTTCTGGGCTGCTTCCTCACCGTTCTCATGATCATTGCAACTCCACGAGGTGAGATATTGCATGGAGCCCCAGGCCGAGGGAGATTGACAGTCCTTTTGTGTTTCTTCCATTTGCAAATAATCACACCAACTGTTGTCACCTTCTCACCAAGCTGCTTGGCGATGGTCATGTAGCCCATTCCAGCCTTGTGTAGGTCTACAATCTTGTCCCTGACATCCTTGGAGAGCTCTTTGGTCTTGGCCATGGTGGAGAGTTTGGAATCTGATTGATTGATTGCTTCTGTAGACAGGTGTTTTTTATACAGGTAACAAACTGAGAGTAGGAGCACTTCCTTTAAAAGTGTGCTCCTAATCTCAGTTCGTTACCTGTATAAAAGACACCTGGGAGCCAAAATCTTTCTGATTGAGAGGGGCTGAAATACTTATTTCCCTCATTAAAATGCAAATCAATTTATAACATTTTTGACATGCGTTTTTCTGGATTTTTGTTGTTGTTATTCTCTCTCACTGTTCAAATAAACCTACCATTAAAATTATAGACTGATCATTTCTTTGTCAGTGGGCAAACGTACAAAATCAGCATATAAAAAAAAAATTACAACAATAGTTATTTGTTTAGATAGTCAAGGATATGTTTGTATAATTCTAGAAAGTCCTAGAAAAAATGTAGGCCTATAGCCTATTTTCGTTTCCCTTATAATGAAAACATGACAGTGTAATCCATTTTATCAACTTTGTTTGTAGAATCGATTAGTAATAGAGTTCTAGTAATTAATAAAGTCCAGTAACAGCTTCTTTTGACAAAGTAGAAACAAAAAATATAATAATATAACCAGCCAGGTGCACAGGTGAAATTATTTGCTGTATTCCTAAACAAAAGCACCAGTGCATGGACAATTTTGTAAAGTATGAATTGCAGAAATAAATATGCCCAATGGACATACAAGAGTGCAATAAATGCTTAGAGTTCATCCATAGACATGTCCCACCTACTGTTTTATTTTCTGTGCGCATGAGCAACAGTACAATCTCTGATGTGCTGCAACATTTCCATGTCACATAAACTCGTCACTTTTTTCTACCCAAACCGTGCCATCCCTCCCAGACTCATGTCTCACGTGGCAGTTGGGATCACCGTCTCAGTTGGCTCTGTCTGGTTTTTCGGCGGTAGGCTCAGGCTTGAAGTCAACATCAGAATCAGATGAAGACTCTTCATCAGCAATGTCGATTTCAAGCTCAACATCATCCGACTCCAACTCATCTAAATTCTGCAGCATTTACAATGCTGTCAGTGCGTTTGGTTCGGCTTGCCATTGTGAACCACACACATTGTATGTTGTACTCAGTGTCTGATTTGACTCTCTGAGGGGAAATTATATACTATTTCCAGCCTTTCATAATAAAATAATTAGACCGTCCACAATTAGTCATCAAAATTACTGTATTGTTCTAAATTCAATCATCCTCTTCACCCTCATCATTCAGATCAATCACCTTCCTCATCATTCAGTTCATTGAAGTCACATGCACCATTATCCGTTTCTATCGCCCATTCATCCATTGATGACAGAATAGCATATTTTAACTTAAAGTTTATTACGTTACTAGTTTTTGCTTAGTAGCCAGAACAATGCTGCCACGTGAGTGGTCATGTGCTGAATGCATGGACAGCACGCATATTTTTGGAAAAAGTGCAATTTTGATCATGAGAGATATTTGACAAAGGTAAGTGTAATAGAAACTGCAGAATATGCTCTTTCTATAAAACAGTCCTGTAACAGCTTATTTTTACAAAGTAAAACGTAAAAGAGAATGCTGCTAACAAATAGGCATAAACTTGTCACGGATTCAGCCGAGGCTGCTCCTCCTCCTTGCTCGGGCAGGCTTCGGCGTTCGTCGTCCCCAGAGTACTAGCTGCTGCCGATCGATGTTTCGGTGTTTGTCTTGTTTGGTCTTTATTGTTTACACCTGTTTCCCATTATGTTGGATTGTATTCCCTATATTAACCCCTGTCTCTCATTGGTATTTTGTGTGTTATTGTTTGTTGTCATTCCGGCAGTTCTTGTATGTACGGGTCTTTGTGCTTTCCTCCCTGTTTGGAGGTTTGTTGTTTTGTACATTGATTTTACTGTGTTCAGTAAAAAACTTTGCCAGCCGCTCTGTGTCCTGTTTTGACTTCGCTACCGCATACACGTCGCGTGACAGAATAACACACCTTGACATGGAGTCAGCAGGAGCGGCAGTGCCAGCTGGATCACTGGAGGATCGCGTTATACAACAAGCGGCCATGATCCAGGATCTCGGCACGCCATGGAAGGGGTGATGAACACCTTGAGGCGATGGGAAAGAGGAGGTTTGCCCACACCTCCTCCAACGATACCACCACCATCAGCTATACCCATCGCTTCACCTCCGGAGTCCAGTGGGATTCGGCTCTCGCTCCCGAGGGCTTATGATGGCACCACGGCCGGGTGTCAGGGTTTCCTGCTACAAGTGGAATTCTACCTGGCAACCATCCACCCGGTGCCCTCGAGATATGAGAGCGTGTCCGCCCTCCTGTCTGTCCGGCAAGGCACTGGAGTGGGCCAACGCCGAGTGGGGGGGAATAGACGCAGCTACAGTCAACTATGCGGAGTTCACCCGCCACTTCAGGGCGGTGTTCGATCATCCCCCAGAGGGGAAGGCGGCGGGTGAGTGTCTGTTCCACCTCAGACAGGGGAAGAGGAGCGCGCAGGAGTTCGCACTGGACTTCCGGACTCTGGCTGCCAATGCGGGATGGAATGAGAGGGCCCTCATCGACCACTACAGGTGCAGCCTAAGGGAGGACGTTCGTCGGGAGTTGGCCTGCAGGGACACCAACCTAAGCTTCGATCAGCTGGTGGACATGTCGATTCGCCTAGATACCCTATTGGCTACCCGCGGACGTCCGGAGTTGGGGCCGTCCATTCCATCCCCCAGCACTTCCGAGCCAAGCCCCATGGAGCTTGGGGGTGCTGGTGCTAGGGAGACCAGGAGAGAGACCAGGAGAGAGGCCATCCCCTGCACCAACTGTGGCCGCAGAGGACACACTGTGGTTCGGTGCTGGGGAGGGTCTCCTAGGAATCGAGGCAGTAGGCAACGCACTGATGAGTCATTCCAGGTGAGTAGGCACCCAACTCACCCAGAGCTCTCTGTTGTACATGTGTGTATTAAAGTTGTGTTTCCCGAGGTTTCTTCTCACTCCCAGCATAAGGCGCTAGTAGATTCAGGCGCAGCTGGGAATTTTATCGATCGCCGGTTCACGTATAAGTTAGGGATTCCTATTGTACCAGTTGATGTGCCCTTCCCCATCCATGCCCTAGATAGCCGCCCTTTGGGGTCGGGATTGATTAGGGAGGTCACAGCGCCACTTAAGATGAAGACGCAGGAGGGCCATGAGGAGATAATACAGTTGTATTTGATTGACTCTCCTGCGTTTCCCGTGGTGTTGGGGCTTCCCTGGTTAACATCTCATGACCCCAACATTTCATGGCAACAGAGGGCTCTCAAGGGATGGTCTGATCAGTGTGTCGGGCGGAGTGTAGGTGTTTCCAAAGGGGCAACGACGGTGGAAAGTCCGAACCAAATTCCCCCTAAATAGAAGGTGACTCAATTACCACCTCATCGACAGGGGGATTGTGTGATAGACCTCCAGGTAGGCGCTGCGCTTCCTCGTAGTCATGTGTATCCTCTGACTCAGGAGGAGACGGCAGCTATGGAGACATACGTCACCGAATCTCTGAGACAGGGATACATACGGCCGTCCACTTCCCCTGCGTCCTCGAGTTTCTTTTTTGTGAAGAAGAAGGATGGGGGTTTACGCCCGTGTATTGATTACCGTGGTCTCAATCAGATTACAATCAAATACAGCTATCCTCTCCCTCTGATTGCTAGTATGACAGAGTCATTACACGGGGCGCGATTCTTCACAAAATTGGATCTCAGGAGAGCGTACAACCTGGTGCGCATTAGGGAGGGAGATGAGTGGAAGACAGCATTCAGTACCACCTCGGGTCACTATGAGTACCTCGTCATGCCATACGGTTTAATGAATGCTCCTTTAGTCTTCCAATCATTTGTGGACGAGATTTTCCGGGATTTGCATGGACAGGGTGTAGTGGTGTATATTGATGACATTCTAATATACTCCGCTACACGAGCCGAGCATGTGTCCCTGGTGCGTCGGGTGCTGGGTAGACTGTTGGAGCATGACCTGTATGTGAAGGCGGAGAAATGTCTGTTTTTCCAGGAGTCCATCTCCTTCCTGGGACATCGGTTGTCCGCGTCAGGGGTGGAGATGGAGATTGACCGCGTTTCAGCCGTGCGTAATTGGCAGACTCCCACCACGGTGAAGGAGGTTAGGAGGTTTTTGGGTTTTGCCAATTACTACCGGAGGTTTATCCAGGGCTTTGGACAGGTAGCAGCTCCCATCACCTCCCTGCTAAAGGGGGGCCCGGTGCGTTTGCAGTGGTCGGCTGAGGCGGACAGGGCGTTTTGACATCTGAAGGACCTGTTCACCTCGGCTCCGGTGCTGGCACATCCGGATCCCTCTTTGGCGTTCCAAGTTGAGGTGGATTTGTCCGAGGCGGGGATCGGTGCTATACTGTCTCAGCGCTCGGGCACGCCTCCAAAACTCCGCCCCTGTGCTTTCTATTCCAAGAAGCTCAGTCCGGCAGAACGCAATTATGACGTGGGGGACAGGGAGCTGCTAGCTGTGGTCCAAGCCCTGAAGGTGTGGAGGCATTGGCTTGAGGGGGCTAAACACCCTTTTCTCATTCTGACTGACCATCGTAACCTGGAGTACATCCGGGCAGCGAGGAGACTGTACCCTCGTCAGGCTAGTTGGGCCATCACTGTGCCCTTCGGAAGCCTCTTTATCGAGTGGGCATCCTATGCCGACTCGGCGCCCATGGAAGCAACTTCTTCCCATGAATCTTATCATGTTACCTAGCAAAAAATTGTCAGAATAAATCAAGAAATCTGTCATTAATTTCAGTTTAATTTCGAAGTCTAGTGTATTTAGTGTATTTCTGAAGTTTGATCATTTACGTGAAAACTGTCCATTATTAACTTGCTAGCTAAGCCTGAGCCAGTCACTTCATATGAAACAAAATAGAAACTAACCAACCAGGTAGTGACACACTAAACACAATGCTCCTTCCATAAGCAAGCTAGGTAGTAACATTAGTTTGTCACAATGAACACGTTTTAATGATGCAGCAAACAGCCTGCTTTGCCCCGAGTCAGTACAGTATCAAGTCTGCTGCTGCGTTGTGCGTTTACTAACGATTAGTTACCGGAGTGTAACTCCAGTTCTATGAGTGGAGCGGAGCCCCATAGGGGAGCTCTGCTCCTATTGGTTTACCCACTGCCCTAAGGCAGCACCAGCCTGAGACAAAATTATGCACACACCTGCAGCCAATATGAGTACAGGTGTCCCTATAAGAGGGGATGCCTCCCCTCAATCAGCCTCCCGAGATATTTATCTTCAGCGAGACTAGAGAGGGTCGGCAGGGCCTTAAGTCCTATGGCGCTCCGCTCCACTCATAGAACTGGAGTTACACTCCGGTAACTAATCGTTCTATATCGTGGAGATCCGCCCCATAGGGGAGCTCTGCTCCTATTGGTTTAAGGCGGAGCGTAGCGCTCCAAAATGTACTCCCTGCCGAGCCCAACACTTCCCATCAAAATGAAAAGGTCAGGCCTACCAATGGCTGCAACCAATTCCCACAGTACTGCAACCACTGTAACCATACAAGTGTCACAATATACTGCGTCATCGGTTAAAAACCCGCCCCACCTAGTCCAACACCAATAACTAGTGGGCAGATCACCAGAATACAGGCCATACTAATCTGTACTAGCAGATAGATGGTACCTTAATATCCTGTCACAATAATACCGACCCCTAATGGAATGACACAGAGTGTCACTCTACATTGTGTATACGGTAGGCCGCCTCACTCAATCAATGGAATCCCAGAGATTAGTAGGCAGATCCCAGAACATGATTCATACTAATCTGAACAAGCAAATAGATGACGTCACATTCCGTCAAATTGTCATGACCGGTCTAATAGTATCGTAACCCAGGTTACTACTATTATCCCTCATCATTCCGCCTCAATCCAGTGAATCACTGGTGGGCAGATCAATACATGCCCTCTACTGTACTGAACCTGTCAGTCAGGAGTCATGTCAAAAAATTATGTCCTACTATCAGAAGCGGACCTGAAGGAGACCTGTCTCCACAGTCCTGCATTCCTCTCTCCTAGCTCAAGTTCTCCATTCAGCTACGCTGAGTACAGACTGAGCCAAAGAGTTAGAAGACATATCCAAGAAATAGAAACTGATAAATGGAGACGGTGTTGACCATGACGCCGCTCTACATATATCCTCTACCCCGGTTCCTCTGAGAAGGACAGTAGAAGCTGCTACTCCACGAGTGGAGTGAGTTCTTATACCCTCAGGCAATTGTCGCCCCGCTGCCTCATAAGCTGTCTCAATGCCCTCACAAAGCCAATGAGACAGACGCTGTTTCGAAAGTGGTCTACCTAGGGCAGCCGCACCATGACACACAAACAGCTGAGGCGATGACCTAATCGCTGCTGTGCGCTCAACGTAACACGCCAAGGCGCGCACTGGGCACAGGCGATGGAGCCTCTCCTCACTCCTCTCCCTATGAGGAGGGGGAGAAAAAGCCCACAGCTCCATGGTCTGTGATCTATATGAACTCTTAATAACCTTCGGCACAAATGCCGGGTTAGGACGTAACACCGCTCTGCTCAGATCGCCATTAATGGCCAGGCAGTCGGGTCTCGTCGAAAGAGCACACAAATCACTGACACGCTTAGCAGTAGTCAAAGCGAGCAACAGTGCCGTCTTCATAGACAGCATCTTGAGGGGTATTTGATTCAATGGCTCGAACGGCGACTTACATAGCGCTTCGAGTACCAAAGCCAAATCCCACTGAGGAAGCGTGGCCTAGGCGTTGGCCTAAGCCGCCGCGTTCCCAATAAGAAACGTTTCATTAGAGGGTGGCTGAAGACATTGTCTCTGCCAAACCCCTCGTGACAAGCTGAAATCTTGTCAAACATAAGCTGTAGGAAAGAGAGAACACTCTCAACCTGACAGCTCATGGGGTCTACACCTTGTGTGACACACCATCATGAAAACACGTTCCATCTACTGGCATACATCCTGGAAGTGGAACTGGCACGTGAACCCTGTATGGTCCTGATCACTGCATCAGATAACCCACGGCGCTCTAGCCTGTCCCTCTCAGCAGCCAAGCCTTCAGTGGTTGGCCGATTATGGGCAACTGCCCTATCGAACCCCCCGCCTGAGACAATGCGTCCCGTCGATGTGGAATTGGCCAAGGTGGCGCAATCAACATCTGACTCATCTCCGCAAACCAAGGAGCCCCTGGGCGATCGGGGGCTATCAATATCACTGACAGCCCTCCTGACCTCACCCTGGCTAACAGTGGGAGAATGCAGGACAGCGGAGGGAATGCATACAGATGCAGCCTGCTATGTGAAACACTCCTTATACCTGAAGTGTTATTTGTACCTACCCTAAGTGCCTGTTCAGCAACGCACCCCTGGTGGGCTGAACGGCGCTCAGAGTGGTAAGAGAGAGAGGGTGAGATATGAACGCTCTCGGACGTATTATGGAAAAGGGGCTCTTTTTTGACAAAGTCAGGTGGAGCCAACTCTTTATTGTACACATCACATAAAGCATTATCATCATCACCCATCCCTTCAACCGAAGGGTGGGGGGGAACAGTGGCCACGTTCGATCCCGACGTGTCCTCCATCCACTCCCCCACGTCCCGTAATGTGCGCCTCCTCTTGTGGCCTCCCTTTGGGTGCCAGGTCGGCGTTCTCACCACTTCTCTCGCCGGCTGTGTCAATGGGGCCACCGTGGCTGCTGGGGGGGCCGAGCCCGCTCTCCTGCCTCCTGTAGCTGCCGACTGGCGCCGGATACGCCGCCTCGCTGTAGACCCCTGTCTACCCTGGGCGGCGGAAGTGGACGGTCTTTGGGTTTGGGGTGCAGGGCCTAACCTCCCTGCCAGTGGCAGGTGTCTGGCCAGCTGCTTCTTCTCCTCGTCCAGCCTCGAAAACCTCTGTCGCCTCTTTGACGGCGACTCCGAAGAGCCCGTCGTCAGAGAGGGGGGCGTTCAAGAGGGACATCCTGTCTGCCTCTTTCATGGTCGTCAGAGACAACCAGAGGTGTCGCTCCACGACCACCGAAGTGGCCATGGACCTCCCCGAGCAGACGGCCGAAGCCTGTGTTAGGTGCAAGATGGCGCCAGAAATTCTGGACGCTTCCTCCACCTCCTCTGGTTCCAGCTCAGTCTTACCAGTGGTTAAACGGGACAGAGTGGCTGCCAAGAGGGCAATGTTATTGGCTGCTGCTACAGCCTGGGCTCCCAAATTGAAGGACTTCTCTAACAGCTGTGCTGTGAGACGGTCTTTCTGAGATGGTAGAGTGGCCTTTTTGGAAGAGGGCCAAGGACTCGAACCCGGTACGAGATACGCCGCCATGGCGCTCTCTAACCTGGGGATTCCTCTTGCTGGGCCCTGGAACCTTCCCTCCACTCTAGTGAATGGGAGGGACGATTTAGCCGGCGAACGCTCCGCTGAAGGTGCCTCCCATGAGCCCTCGACGTACTTGGCCAATGAAGGCATGGCTGGAGCCAGTGGCTCTGCCGCTCTCCTTGGCCTGGAATAAGGGCCGCCCTCCATTAAATAAACCTCCGGTGCGGAGGGAATAGGGGGCAGCGCTATTTCCAGCCGTCTGGCAGCTCTCTCAATGAGTCCGGGAAAGTCCGACCTCAGAGAAGCTGTGGCGAAGGACAGGGCTTCTGATTTCTCAGAGCCTGTGTCGTCATCACCATAGGAACTACAGGCCCTCTCACTAACCAAAGGAAAGGGGGGCTTGAACGTATGAGGGATGGGGTCAGACTGTTCCATTGGAATGCCTGCCTCCTCCTCATAGTCCCCATCATCTCCAGAATCTGCGCCGTCAGATGACGCCTCTGAAGCAGAGGCTAAAATTGACAACACATCTTCTAGAGGGATATCCTCCCTGAAAAATGGCCAGCGCTACTTCCTCTCCTTTATAGAAAGGAGGGCGCAGGAGGCGCAGTTAGGGGGACTGCTGACGCCCTCTTTGGCATGCTGAGACCCCAAACACACGAAACATAAGTCGTGGGAGTCGCCAGCCGCCATGGAGGAGCATCTCCATTGAGCTCTGAAAAGCGCTTTTGGGGGTGGAAAATCTCCTGGTGTGCTCATTTCTGGGACGACGTCGATGAACTGGAAATCGACGGCATATCTCGTTCGGAGTCTTTCTTCGTGTCTTCTTGGCTTCTCCAGTCTAGTCCAGTCGCTGAAGATACAGTGAGGAAAATAAGTATTTAGTCAGCCACCAATTGTGCAAGTTCTCCCACTTAAAAAGATGAGAGAGGCCTGTAATTTTAATCATAGGTACACGTCAACTATGACAGACAAAATGAGGAAAAAAAAATCCAGAAAATCACATTATAGGATTTTTAATGAATTTATTTGCAAATTATGGTGGAAAATATGTATTTGGTCAATAACAAAAGTTTCTCAATACTTTGTTATATACCCTTTGTTGGCAATGACACAGGTCAAACGTTTTCTGTAAGTCTTCACAAGGTTTTCACACACTGTTGCTGGTATTTTGGCCCATTCCTCCATGCAGATCTCCTCTAGAGCAGTGATGTTTTGGGGCTGTCGCTGGGCAACACGGACTTTCAACTCCCTCCAAAGATTTTCTATGGGGTTGAGATCTGGAGACTGGCTAGGCCACTCCAGGACCTTGAAATGCTTCTTACGAAGCCACTCCTTCGTTGCCCGGGCGGTGTGTTTGGGATCATTGTCATGCTGAAAGACCCAGCCACGTTTAATCTTCAATGCCCTTGCTGATGGAAGGAGGTTTTCACTCAAAATCTCACGATACATGGCCACATTCATTCTTTCCTTTACACGGATCAGTCGTCCTGGTCCCTTTGCAGAAAAACAGCCCCAAAGCATGATGTTTCCACCCCCATGCTTCACAGTAGGTATGGTGTTCTTTGGATGCAACTCAGCATTCTTTGTCCTCCAAACACGACGAGTTGAGTTTTTACCAAAAAGTTATATTTTGGTTTCATCTGACCATATGACATTCTCCCAATCCTCTTCTGGATCATCCACTCCACTCTAGCAAACTTCAGACGGGCCTGGACATGTACTGGCTTAAGTAGGGGGACACGTCTGGCACTGCAGGATTTGAGTCCCTGGCGGCGTAGTGTGTTACTGATGGTAGGCTTTGTTACTTTGGTCCCAGCTCTCTGCAGGTCATTCACTAGGTCCCCCCGTGTGGTTCTGGGATTTTTGCTCACCGTTCTTGTGATCATTTTGACCCCACAGGGTGAGGTCTTGCATGGAGCCCCAGATCGAGGGAGATTATCAGTGGTCTTATATGTCTTCCATTTCCTAATAATTGCTCCCACAGTTGATTTTTTCAAGCCAAGCTGCTTACCTATTGCAGATTCAGTCTTCCCAGCCTGGTGCAGGTCTACAATTTTGTTTCTGGTGTCCTTTGACAGCTCTTTGGTCTTGGCCATAGTGGAGTTTGGAGTGTGACTGTTTGAGGTTGTGGACAGGTGTCTTTTATACTGATAACAAGTTCAAACAGGTGCCATTAATACAGGTAACGAGTGGAGGACAGAGGAGCCTCTTAAAAAATAAGTTACAGGTCTGTGAGAGCCAGGAATCTTGCTTGTTTGTAGGTGACCAAAGACTTATTTTCCACCATAATTTGCAAATAAATTCATAAAAAATCCTACAATGTTGTTTTCTGGAATTTCTTTTCTCAATTTGTCTGTCATAGTTGATGTGTACCTATGATGAAAATTACAGGCCTCTCTCATCTTTTTAAGTGGGAGAACTTGCACAATTGGTGGCTGACTAAATACTTTTTTTCCCCACTGTAAAGGGAGGCTGATTGAGGGGAGGCATACCCTCTTATAGGGACACCTGTACTCCTATTGGCTGCAGGTGTGTGCATAATTTTGTCTCAGGCTGATGCTGCCTTAGGGCAGTGGGTAAACCAATAGGAGCAGAGCTCCCCTATGGGGCGGAGCTCCACGATATAGAACGATAGTTACCGGAGTTGTAACTCCAGTTCTATGAGTGGAGCGGAGCCCCATAAGGGAGCTGCCTAGGCAGCGAATAGCCTGAGAAAATATTATGCACACACCTGCAGCCAATAGGAGTACAGGTGTCCCTATATAAAGGGATGCTTCCCCTCAATCAGCCTCCCGAATAATTATCTTCAGCGAGACAGGAGGGTCGGCAGGGCCTTAAGTCCTATGGGGCTCCGCTCCACTCATAGAACTGGAGTTACAACTCCGGTAACTATCGTTCTGTATGATAGCCACATTTTCAGTTAATTAGCATTTCATTTTTGAGGAGTACTTACAGGCGAATCTGTTGATAAAAGTTACCTTGTCCAAGAGAGATTTGTGCGGTTATCAAAACGTCACACCGGGATAAGCCTACACAAAACACAGACCTTATATGAAGTAGTTTTTCCTCTACGGAAAAACGATTGGAACCATTTCCGTGTTTTACTGCTAGCTAAGGATGTTGGCCACTGCACTTACAGTGGGGAAAAAAAGTATTTAGTCTGCCACCAATTGTGCAAGTTCTCCCACTTAAAAAGATGAGAGAGGCCTGTAATTTTCATCATAGGTACACGTCAACTATGACAGACAAAATGAGAAGAAAAAAATCCAGAAAATCACATTGTAGGATTTTTTATGAATTTATTTGCAAATGATGGTGGAAAATAAGTATTTGGTCAATAACAAAAGTTTCTCAATACTTTGTTATATACCCTTTGTTGGCAATGACACAGGTCAAACGTTTTCTGTAAGTCTTCACAAGGTTTTCACACACTGTTGCTGGTATTTTGGCCCATTCCTCCATGCAGATCTCCTCTAGAGCAGTGATGTTTTGGGGCTGTCGCTGGGCAACATGGACTTTCAACTCCCTCCAAAGATTTTCTATGGGGTTGAGATCTGGAGACTGGCTAGGCCACTCCAGGACCTTGAAATGCTTCTTACGAAGCCACTCCTTCATTGCCCGGGCGGTGTGTTTGGGATCATTGTCATGCTGAAAGACCCAGCCACGTTTCATCTTCAATGCCCTTGCTGATGGAAGGAGGTTTTCACTCAAAATCTCACGATACATGGCCCCATTCATTCTTTCCTTTACACGGATCAGTCGTCCAGGTCCCTTTGCAGAAAAACAGCCCCAAAGCATGATGTTTCCACCCCCATGCTTCACAGTAGGTATGGTGTTCTTTGGATGCAACTCAGCATTCTTTGTCCTCCAAACACGACGAGTTGAGTTTTTACCAAAAAGTTATATTTTGGTTTCATCTGACCATATGACATTCTCCCAATCCTCTTCTGGATCATCAAAATGCACTCTAGCAAACTTCAGACGGGCCTGGACATGTACTGGCTTAAGCAGGGGGACACGTCTGGCACTGCAGGATTTGAGTCCCTGGCGGCGTAGTGTGTTACTGATGGTAGGCTTTGTTACTTTGGTCCCAGCTCTCTGCAGGTCATTCACTAGGTCCCCCCGTGTGGTTCTGGGATTTTTGCTCACCGTTCTTGTGATAATTTTGACCCCACGGGGTGAGATCTTGCGTGGAGCCCCAGATCGAGGGAGATTATCAGTGGTCTTGTATGTCTTCCATTTCCTAATAATTGCTCCCACAGTTGATTTCTTCGAACCAAGTTGCTTACCTATTGCAGATTCAGTCTTCCCAGCCTGGTGCAGGTCTACAATTTTGACAGCTCTTTGGTCTTGGCCATAGTGGAGTTTGGAGTGTGACTGTTTGAGGTTGTGGACAGGTGTCTTTTATACTGATAACAAGTTCAAACAGGTGCCATTAATACAGGTAACGAGTGGAGGACAGAGGAGCCTCTTAAAGAAGAAGTTACAGGTCTGTGAGAGCCAGAAATCTTGCTTGTTTGTAGGTGACCAAATACTTATTTTCCACCATAATTAGCAAATCAATTCATAAAAAAATCCTACAATGTGATTTTCTGGAGAAAAAAATTCTCAATTTGTCTGTCATAGTTGACGTGTAACTATGATGAAAATTACAGGCCTCTCTCATCTTTTTAAGTGGGAGAACTTGCACAATTGGTGGCTAACTAAATACTTTTTTCCCCACTGTATAAACAGCGTGTAGCTTGTCACTCATTTACGATATTTTGACAGCTTTCTGATGAAGTTGTAGGCATGTTCCCAGCAGTCAGGCCGTACTTCAGCGTGTTTCCAAAGCACCAAATGCTATGTTGTAACGTTGAGTTAGTAAACGCACAACGCAGCAGCAGACTTGATACTGTACTGACTCGGGTCAGATAACCGGATGTTTATGCCTGATGCTGTCCGCTCCTGGGTCCTGGAGTGGGCCCACCCAGGCTCCCTGGCCTTTGTGCGACAACGCTTTTGGTGGTCTACCATGGTTCCTGATGTCTCCGCTTTTGTCGCCGCCTGCACGATCTGTTTGCAGAACAACTCCTCAGCAAGCTCCGACTGGTCTCCTCCAACCACTGCCTGTTCCTCACCGTCCCTGGTCTCAAATATCTCTGGACTTTGTCACGGGACTTCCCCCGTCTGATGGCAACACCGCTATCCTGACAGCTTAGGAAGGCCACCAAATGTTCTGAAATTTCCATCCCCAACTATAACATTTTCCGTCTAGATAGAACTGCCAAAGGGGGTGGAGTTTCAATCTACTGTAGAGATAGCCTGCAGAGCTCTATCATACTATCCAGGTCTGTGCCCAAACAGTTTGAGCTTCTACTTCTAAAAATCCACCTTTCCAGAAATAAGTCTCTCACTGTTGCCGCTTGCTACAGACCCCCCTCAGCCCCCAGCTGTGCCCTGGACACCATATGTGAATTGATTGCCCCCCATTTATCCTCAGAGTTCGTACTGCTTGGTGACCTAAATTGGGATATGCTTAACACCCCAGCCATCCTACAATCCAAACTAGATGCCCTCAATCTCACACAAATTATCAACGGACCTACCAGGTACAACCCTAAATCCGTAAACATGGGTACCCTCATAGATATCATCCTGACTAACTTACCCTCTAAATACACCTCCGCTGTCTTCAACCAGGATCTCAGCGATCACTGCCTTATTGCCTGCGTCCGTAACGGGTCCGTGGTCAAACGACCACCCCTCATCACTGTCAAACGCTCCCTAAAACACTTTAGCGAGCAGGCCTTCCTAATTGACTTGGCCCAGGTATCCTGGATGGATATAGATCTCATTCCGTCAGTAGATGATGCCTGGTTATTCTTTAAAAGTAATTTCCTCTCAATCTTAAATAAACATGCCCCATTCAAAAAATACAGAACTAAGAACAGATATAGCCCCTGGTTCTCCTCAGACTTGACTGCCCTTGACCAGCACAAAAACATCCTGTGGCGTACTGCATTAGCATCAAATAGCCACCGCGATATGCAACGTTTCAGGGAAGTTAGGAACCAATATACACAAGCAGTCAGGAAAGCAAAGGCTAACTTTTTCAAACAGAAATTTGCATCCTGTAGCACTAACTCCAAAAAGTTTTGGGACACTGTAAAGTCCATGGAGAATAAGAGCACTTCCTCCCAGCTGCCCACTGCACTGAGGCTAGGAAACACTATCACCACCGATTAAATCTACAATAATCGAGAATTTCAACAAGCATTTTGCTACGGCTGGCCATGCTTTCCACCTGGCTACCACTACCCCGGCCACCAACTCTGCACCCTCCGCTGCAACTTGCCCATGCCCCCCCCCCCCCCCCCCCCCCCGCTTCTCCTTCACACAAATTCAGACAGCTGATGTTCTGAAAGAGCTGCAAAATCTGGACCCCTACAAATCAGCTGGGCTAGACAATCTGGACCCTTTCAAAGGGGGTGACACTCTAGATCCAAACTGTTACAGACCTATATCCATCCTGCCCTGCCTTTCGAAATAATTTGAAAGCCAAGTTAACAAACAGATCACAGACCATTTCGAATCCCACCGTACCTTCTCCGCTATGCAATCCGGTTTCCGAACTGGTCATGGGTGCACTTCAGCCACGCTCAAGGTCCTAAACGATATTATAACCGCGATCGATAATAGACAGTACTGTGCAGCCGTCTTCATCGACCTGGCCAAGGCTTTCGACTCTGTCAACCACCGCATTCTTATTGGCAGACTAAATAGCCTTGGTTTCTCAAATGACTGCCTCGCCTGGTTCACCAACTACTTCTCAGATAGAGTTCAATGTGTCAAATCGGAGGGCCTGTTGTCTGGACCTATGGCAGTCTCTATGGGGGTGCCACAGGGGTCAATTCTTGGGCCGACTTTTTCTCTGTGTATATCAATGATGTCGCTCTTGCTGCTGGTGACTCTCAGATCCACCTCTACGCAGACTACACCATTTTGTATACATCTGGCCCTTCATTGGACACTGTGTTAACAAACCTCTAAACGAGCTTCAATGCCATACAACACTCCTTCAGTAGCCTCCAACTGCTCTTAAACACTAGTAAAACTAAATGCATGCTCTTCAATCGAACGCTGCTGGCACCCGCCCACCCGACTAGAATCACTACTCTCGACGGGTCTGACCTAGAGTATGTGGACAACTACAAATACCTAGGTGTCTGGTTAGACTATAAACTCTCCTTCCAGACTCACATTAAGAATCTCCAATCCAAAGTTAAATCTAGAATTGGCTTCCTATTTCGCAACAAAGCCTCCTTCACTCATGCTGGTGAGGTATATCTCACTGGTCATCCCCAAAGCCAACACCTCCTTTGGCCGCCATTCCTTCCAGTTCTCTGCTGCCAATGACTGGAACGAATTGCAAAAATCTCTGAAGCTGGAGACTCTTATCTCCCTCAGTAACTTTAAGCATCAGTTGTCAGAGCACCTTACCGATCACTGCACCTGTACACAGCCCATCTGAAATTAGCCCACCCAACTACCTCATCCCTATATTGTTATTTATTTTGCTATTTTGCACCCCAGTATCTCTATTTGCACATAATCTCTTGCACATCTAGCATTCCAGTGTTAATACTAATTGTAATTATTTAGCACTATAGCCTATTTATTGCCTTACCTCCATAACTTGCTACATTTGCACACACTGTATATATATTTTCTGTTGTATTTTTTGATTTTTTGACTTTATGTTTTTTTACCCCATATGTAACTCTGTGTTGTTGTTTTTATCGCACTGCTTTGCTTTATCTTGGCCAGGTCGCAGTTGTAAATGAGAACTTGTTCTCAACTGGCTTACCTGGTTAAATAAAGGTTAAATAAAAAATTAAATAAAAAAAGTTGTGGACCGGTTTTCTAAAGCCACCCACTTCATTCCTCTCCCCAAGCTACCCTCCACCAAAGAGACAGCCCAGCTCATGGTGCAGCACGTCTTGCGGATCCATGGACTCCCAGTGGACATGGTCTCCGACCGGGGTCATCAGTTCTCGTCCCAGTTCTGGAAGGCATTCTGCACACTCATTGGGTCGTCGGCCAGCCTGACCTCCGTTTTCCACCCTCAGTCCAACGGCTAGTCGGAGCGAGCCAACCAAGACCTGGAGACGACTCTGCGCTGCCTGGTCTCCGCCAACCACACCACCTGGAGCCAGCAACTAGTGTGGGTCGAATACGCCCCCAACACCCTTCCCTACTCTGCCATGGGTCTTTCGCTCTTTGAGTGTTCCCTGGGTTATCAGCCCCCGCTCTTCCCGGAACAAGAGGAAGAGGTTGGCATACCCTCGGCTCAGATGTTTGTCCGCCGCTGTCTTCATACCTGGAGGAGAGCCCGGTCGGCTCTTCTCAAGACCACCTCCAGGTATCAATGACAAGCGTACCACCGGAACCCGGCTCCCCGGTATCGTCTCGGGCAGAAGCTATGGCTGTCTAACCGAGATCTGTCCCTCGGGGTGGAGTCCCGCAAACTTTCCCCCCAGTTTATCGGCCCTTTCCCCATCTCCAAGGTCATTAGCCCCTATGCTGTTCGTCTTCTGTTGCCCCGTATCCTCCGTATATATCCTACTTTTCATGTGTCTAGGATCAAACTCATATCTCACAGCCCTTTGTCTCCAGAATCAGAACCATAGAGGTAAGTAAATCATTTTCACCCTCTCACTAGAGCTACAGTGTGTTGCTATATATTTTTTCTAAAACCTTGGTCTTGGTTATGTGCACAATGACAGTTTTTCTACAATCTCACAAGTGTTTGTTTCTAATGCTCATTTGTTTTTACAAATGTTACACTTTTAAATGGAGGTAGTTATCAAGTGGAATAAGGTGTTTCATAATGTCTCTGGCAGTTCCACTATGCCCAACAGCTAACTGGCTGGTGTCCTCACCACATCTGTGCCAACTATAATAGTGTCAGATACTAACTAAAGATATGTGCATGAAACCACAAGCAGTTGTGTGCTACATGAACACCTTCTACAATGTCTGTTGTGTTCATGGTTCTGTTTGTGTTGTTTTGACTGCAGCCACACTCTCTCTTTCCCATGACATCTGATAGGATCCTAACATCTGATCATGACATCTTCACATTTATGTTTTAAGGTGTGACTTTTAGGACGTATAGCACATTAGCACGTAGGGCGCACCGATTGGTGTCACCTCATTAGTCAGTATGTGTTACACCTGTGCTGGCTTGTCCATCTCGTTAGTCGGAAGGTGTTTCACCTGTGCTGGCCCAGGTGATATTTAAGAGTGGCTGGCCCAGTGCTCTAGATGTCTTGAGAGATGTGGAGGGTTAACACTTTTAGTTGGCACTCCCTATTTTGATTTCTAGACAAACAATCCTTTACCTGATCTTCCCTGTTTTGCTAAATTTTTTTGGTTTGCTTCCTGTCTTCAGGTTTGGTTTGGTTTTTCTGTTTGCCTCTTCTTGAGCAAATTTAGTGGGTGCTCATGGTGGGTGTCTTTTCGGTTCCAATTGTTGTTTCTAGTCCACTTTCAGTGGACACCACCATGAGTGTCTTTCAGAACCCCTCCTTAAACCCTACCTGTGTTGTCAGTGACTCTTTGTTAGTTCTCCCTTTGGTTTGAGTGACGTTATTTGGTTTTCTTGCTGGGGAACGTATCAAAATGGGGGTTCATCCAGGATATTGTTTCCCATGAGTATGGTAGTCGCTCTAGTCACCTACTCTGAAGCGCTGCTGTGCCCAGATATTTGAGTGTTCAAAATACACTTTTTTGGTAGAGTTTGTCACTGACATCTACCTTGAGGGGTTATAAGGTTGGTGGAATCATTTTGAAAGTTGCATAAACACAGAGGTTTATAAAATTAAAGCCATGGACTTAAAGTTGGAAGCATTTGTGGAAAACCCTACATGGGAAATGCTAGATAAATGTACAAAAGCGAATCTACTCGTCATTGCAAAGCATTATGACATCAAGGTGGCACCTGGTGATCCAAAAGCAGTAGTCAGAGTTGATCGGTACTGCTTTGGTGGAGGAGGAAATCGATAGTTACCGGAGTGTAACTCCAGTTCTATGAGTGGAGCGGAGCCCCATAGGGGAGCTCTGCTCCTATTGGTTTACCCTCTGCCCTAAGGCAGCAACAGCCTGAGACAAAATTATGCACACACCTGCAGCCAATAGGAGTACAGGTGTCCCTATAAGAGGGGACGCTTCCCCTCAATCAGCCTCATGAGATATTTATCTTCAGCGAGACTAGAGAGGGTCGGCAGGGCCTTAAGTCCTATGGGGCTCCGCTCCACTCATAGAACTGGAGTTACACTCCGGTAACTATCGTTCTATATCGTGGAGCTCCGCCCCATAGGGGAGCTCTGCTCCTATTGGTTTAAGGCGGAGCGCAACGCTCCAAAATGTACTCCCTGCCGAGCCCAACACTTCCCGTCGAAATGAAAAGGTCAGGCCTAGCAATGGCTGCGACCAAGTCCCGCAGTACTGTAACCACTGTATCACAATACATGGTGTCACAATATACTGCGTCATCAATCCAAAAACGCCCCACCTAGTCCAATGACAACACCAATGTCTAGTGGGCAGATCACCAGAATACGGACCATACTAATCTGTACTAGCAGATAGATGGTACCTCAATATCCTGTTACAACAATACCGACCACTAATGGAATGACGCAAAGTGTCACTCTACATTGTGTACACGGTAGCCCGCCCCACTCAATCAATGGAACCCCAAAGATTAGTGGGCAGATCCCAGAACATGATTCATACTAATCTGAACAAGCAGATATATGGCGTCACATTCCATCAAAATTGTCATGACCAGTCTAATAGTAACGTAACCAAGGTTACTACTATTATCCCTCATCATTCCGCCTCAACCCAGTTATTCACTGATGGGCAGATCAATACATGCCTTCTACTGTACTGAACATGTCAGTCAGGAGTCATGCTATAATATGTCCTTCTATCAGAAGCGGACCTGAAAGAGACCTGTCTCTTCGGTCCTGCATTCCTCTCTCTTAGCTCAAGTCCTCCCCTCAGCCACGCTGAGTACAGACTGAGCCAAAGAGTTAGAAGACATATCCAAGAGATAGAAACGGATAAATGGAGACGATGACGACCACGACGCCGCTGCACAAATATCCTCTACCCCTGTTCCTCTGAAAAGGGCAGTAGAAGCCCAGTG
This sequence comes from Coregonus lavaretus, assembly GCF_964263955.1. Taxonomy (NCBI): domain Eukaryota; kingdom Metazoa; phylum Chordata; class Actinopteri; order Salmoniformes; family Salmonidae; genus Coregonus; species Coregonus lavaretus. Next base: position 9,654,921 of record NC_139993.1, read on the forward strand.
GGCTCATACCCTGAGGCAATTGTCGCCCCGCTGCCTCATAAGCTGTCTCAATGCCTTCGCAAAGCCAATGAGACAGACGCTGTTTCGAATGTGGTCTACCTAGTGCAGCTGCACCGTGACACACAAACAGCTGAGGTGATGACCTAATCGCTTCTGTGCGCTCAACGTAAAACGCCAAAGCGCGCACTGGGCACAGGCGATGGAGCCTTTCCTCTCTCCATGGGGAGGGGGAGAAAAAGCCCACAGCTCCACGGTCTGTGATCTATATGAGCTCTTAATAACCTTCGGCATAAATGCTGTGGTCCGGTTGTCTGACCAGACCAACACATTGCGACCCCGAAGGGTAAACGCGAAGTGGGTCAGAACCAGTCGAACCATTTCCAACTCCAAGAGGTTGATGTGGCGACTCGAAAGAGGCCACACCCCTCCTATCGCTTGGGTCTGACATGTCCCTCCCCATCCAGTCAGAGAGGCATCTGTAAACACTGGAATGTAGGAGGACACATTGCCTATCGGGACTCCGTGCGTGAGAACGCGCGGGTCTCTCCAATAGTTCAGATCTGCACTGAGCGAGAGAGGAACCACCACCAACCGATGACGTTGACGCACTGGGTCTAGTCTTAGTTGAGCGAACCATCGCTGCATCCTGCACATGCGTAGGAGTGCCAGTGGAACCACGAAATGGGCTGACGACATGAGACCCAAGAGTGACATGACTGACAGCGCTGTTACCGTGTGATTTGGACAAAACCTTCTCAGGGCTAGCAACAAGGCTACCCTTCGAGGGTCCGAAATTCGAGCCCTCATCATTACAGTGTCTAGCTGTATCCCCAGATAGACAATCTGATGACTGGGCCAAGGCGCGCTCTTTTCCAATTCACAGCGAACCCCAGACGCGTGAGATGAATCACTGTCTGTGTCGTGTGAGTGAACGCCAGCTCTGCTGACGGGGTGAGAGCCAGTAGGTAGGCTAGTAGCCTTATTCCCTGACGACGCAACGGTTACAATGCCGCCTCCACACACTTGGAATAGCGTCCTCGTGTACTCGTACGCCACCCCTTGAAAGGCGAATCGCAGAAACTTTCTGTGACACGGCTGCACCGGCACATGAAAGTACGCATCCTTCAGGTCTATGCTCGTACAAAAGTCTCCTTTCTGGACACATTCCAGTAGACGTTTTGTCGTGAGCATTCGGAAGGGCCGTTTGGTTACGCTCTCGTTGAGAATGCGTAAATCCAATATATGCCTCATTCCCCCCGTCTTTTTGGGCACCAGGAAGTAGGGCAAATATAGCCCTTTGTTCCTCTGCTCCCGGGGAACTACTGTGACCGCCTCCTTCGCCAAAAGTTCCGTAATCTCTGACACCAGAGCGGCCACTTTTTCGGGCATTTTCATCAGTCTCCACCACTCCCCTGAATGGGGGACGGGTCCGATGGAATTGGATGGCATAACCCTTCTGCAGCGTCTGGTCTAGCCAGCGTGAGAGGGTACAGATTCGCCGCCACTCCCAGCAATGCAGATAAAGCGGAAGAGCGCGAAGCTCTGGTACATTCAGTATGAAGGACCTGTATTCCTCGATGGCCCTCGCCGCCCCTGTTCCCCAACACTGCCTCCCATGAAAGGGAGAGGAAACATCAGCGTGTTCTGAGAGAAACGGGGGCGCCAATACGTTGGTTGAACTCGTAACTGTAGTATTCCGGCCCTCCGTGAACGCAGCACGGGTCTGAACTGCACTGACTGAGGCGTTAGCCAGAGGCAGAGCGCCGTCCCCGAATAGCGGTCGCGTCATCATGCTATTATCTGGCTGAGACTGCAGCCTGCTATGTGAGACACTCACTACAGCACTCCTAGGAGTCTGTAATGTGAGGTCTCTATGAGGTAACACAAGGCGGCGCCTTGCTACCTTTATCGCACTCGCCTCGTGTGTGTTCAGCTACGCACCTTAGGTGGGCTGAACTACACTCAGAGTGGTGGGGGAGAGACATAGGGAATGAAGTGACCTGAACATTATCAGACGTGTTATGGAAAAAGGGCTCTCTTGTGACAAAGTCAATTGGAGCCAACTCTTTATTGTAAACATAGAAAAATACAGTTTCCTCCAAACCCTGCACAGAAGGGTAGGGGGGAATAGTGGGCTCCGTCGTACTGAGCGCCGAGCCAGCTCCCATTCCCCCTCATCCCGTCATTGACGTCGTCTCTTGTGAGCACCCTTAGGGTGCTGCCAGGCCGACGTCGTAATTACCTCCCTTGCTGGTGGAATCGTCACAGCTACTGGTGCCACTGGGGGGGCGGAGTCCACTCGCCTGCTGGTCGCAGCTGTCTGACGCCTGGCGCGCCTTCTCGCCGTAGATCCTGCTCTACTGGGGGCGTTGGAGGTGGATGGCTTCTGTGATGCACAGCTGGACTTCCCTGCCAGTGGCAGGTGTCTAGCCAGCTGCTTCTTTTCTTCGTCCATTTTGGCGAAACACTCCGTCGCCTCCTTGATGGCGACTCCAAAGAGCCCGTCATCAGAGAGGGGGGCGTTGAGCAATGACGCTCTGTCAGTCTCCTTCATGGCTGTTAGAGACAGCCAGAGGTGTCGTTCCATGACTACCGAAGTAGCCATGAACCTCCCCGCACATACGGCCGAGGCCTGGGTTAGGTGGAGAATAACGCCAGAAATTCTGGACGCCTCTTCCACCTCTTCTCCCGTGAGCTCAGTCTTACCGTCGTTAGACGGGACAGAGGCTGCGAGGAGGGCAATGTTGTTAGCCGCTGCTACTACTTGGGCTCCCAATGTGAAGGACTTTTCTGCCAGCTACGCTGTGAACCTGTCCTTCTGCATTGGCAAGGTGGCTTTCTTTGAGGAGGGCCAGGCACTAGATATGGCGCTCTTGAGCCTGGGGATTCCCTTGGCCAACATCTCTCTTCCTTCCACTCTAGTGAATGGAAGGTACGCTCTAGCCGGCGAACACGCCGCTAAAGGTGCCTCACATGAGCCCTTGACATATTTATTGAGAGAAGGCATGGCTGGAGCCAATGGCTCTGCCGCCTTCCTCGGTCGAGAATAGGGTCCGCCCTCCATCATATCCACCTCCGCAGTGGGGGGAATGGGGGACAGCCCTCAATGAGCCCAGGAAAGTCTGAACGCAGAGAGGCTGCTGCGAAGGACAGGGCTATTGATCACTCAGAGCCCGTGACGTCATCGCCCTTTTCTTCATCTCTTCTTGGCTTCTTCAGTCTAGTCCAGTCGCTGAAGATAAAGGGAGGCTGATTGAGGGGAAGCATCCCCTCTTATAGGGACACCTGTACTCCTATTGGCTGCAGGTGTGTGCATAATTTTGTTTCAGGCTGTTGCTGCCTTAGGGCAGACGGTAAACCAATAGGAGCAGAGCTCCCCTATGGGGCGGAGCTCCACGATATAGAACCTTCTGGAGAGGGAGGTTGATGAAAAAGGTCCTATGTGTAGTGTGGTGAGTCCCGTAGACGTGCAACTGCAAGAGTTAGAACTAAAGGCAGAGCCTGAACAACAAATTTGAGCTTGAGCACAATGAAAGGGAAAGAAAACATGAGGAGAGATTGGAGCAACATCAATTTGAGTTGGAACACAGGGAAAGATGAGCATGCAGCCAAACAGGAAGGTGAGCCTGCCATTCGCGTAAGAGAGAGATCTGGAAACACTTTGAATCTAGTCAGGCCATCCTGCACACTCAAGTTTGATATTGGTCAGAACAGCCGGCTTGTGCGAAAGAGGTGGATGGATGTAGAGTGCATTCGGAAAGTATTCAGACCCCTTGACTTTATCCACATTTTGTTACGTTACAGCCTTATTCTAAAATTGATTAAATCTTTTTTTTTTCGTCATCAATCTACACACTGCCCCATAATGACAAAGCAAAAACAGGTTTAGAAATTTTTGCACATTTGTTAATAGTAAAAAAACTGAAATATCACATTCACATACACTACTAGTCAAAAGTTTGGACACACCTACTCATTCAAGGGTTTCTTTATTTTTACATTGTAGAATAATAGAAGATATCAACTATGAAATAGCACATATGGAATTATGTAGTAACCAAAAAAGTGTAAAACAAATCAAAATATATTTGAGATTCTTCAAATAGCCACCCTTGCCTTTGCCTTGATGACAGCTTTGCACACTCTTGGCATTCTCTCAACCAGCTTCACCTGGAATGCTTTTCCAACAGTATTGAAGGAGTTCCTGCATATGCTGAGCACTTGTTGGCTGCTTTTCCTTCACTCTGCCGTCCGACTCATCCCAAACCCTCTCAATTGGGTTGAGGTCGGGGGATTGTGGAGGCCAGGTCATCTGATGCAGCACTCCATCACTCTCCTTCTTGGTAAAATAGCCCTTACACCGCCTGGAGGTGTGTTGGGTCATTGTCCTGTTGAAAAACAAATGATAGTCCCACTAAGCCCAAACCAGATGGGATGGCGTATCGCTGCAGAATGCTGTGGTAGCCATGCTGGTTGTGTGCCTTGAACTCTAAATAAAATCACAGACAGTGTCACCAGCAAAGCACCCCCACAACATAACACCTCCTCCTCCATGCTTTACGGTGGGAACCACACATGCGGAGATCATCCGTTCACCCACACCGCGTCTCACAAAGACATGGCAGTTGGAACCAAAAATCACAATCCTGTCTTGGAGCTCTATGGACAATTCCTTCGACCTCATGGCTTGGTTTTTGCTCTGACATGCACTGTCAACTGTGGGACCTTATATAGACAGGTGTGTGCCTTTCCAAATCATGTCCAATCAATTGAATTTACCACAGGTGGACTCTAATCAAGTTGTAGAAACATCTCAAGGATGATCAATGGAAACAGGATGCACCTGAGCTCAATTTCGAGTCTCATGGTAAAGGGTCTGAATACTTATGTATTTTTTTTTATACATTCGCTTTGTCATTATTGGGTATTGTGTGTAGATTGCAGAGACAAAAAAATATTTAATCAATTTTAGAGAGTAAGGCTGTAACGTAACAAAATGTGAAAAAAGTCAAGGGATCTGAATACTTTCCAAAGGCACTGTATATACTTTCTCATGACGATATAAATGGATGGATGGGTTCTAGACAAGTATAGCCATACCATCTATTGGCTGGTTTGGCGATCTGGAGTGCAGATAATTGTTTTAAAGGCGTTATGAAATGAGAATGTATGTTATCACCTATCTCCAGTGACGAGAACCTTATACAGTGGGGAAAAAAAGTATTTAGTCAGCCACCAATTGTGCAAGTTCTCCCACTTAAAAAGACGAGAGAGGCCTGTAATTTTCATCATAGGTACACGTCAACTGTGACAGACAAATTGAGAAAAAAAAATCCAGAAAATCACATTGTAGGATTTTTTATGAATTTATTTGCAAATTATGGTGGAAAATAAGTATTTGGTCAATAACAAAAGTTTCTCAATACTTTGTTATATACCCTTTGTTGGCAATGACACAGGTCAAACGTTTTCTGTAAGTCTTCACAAAGTTTTCACACACTGTTGCTGGTATTTTGGCCCATTCCTCCACGCAGATCTCCTCTAGAGCAGTGATGTTTTGGGGCTGTCGCTGGGCAACACAGACTTTCAACTCCCTCCAAAGATTTTCTATGGGGTTGAGATCTGGAGACTGGCTAGGCCACTCCAGGACCTTGAAATGCTTCTTACGAAGCCACTCCTTCTTTGCCCGGGCGGTGTGTTTGGGATCATTGTCATGCTGAAAGACCCAGCCACGTTTCATCTTCAATGCCCTTGCTGATGGAAGGAGGTTTTCACTCAAAATCTCACGATACATGGCCCCATTCATTCTTTCCTTTACACGGATCAGTCATCCTGGTCCCTTTGCAGAAAAACAGCCCCAAAGCATGATGCTTTCACCCCCATGCTTCACAGTAGGTATGGTGTTCTTTGGATGCAACTCAGCATTTTTTGTCCTCCAAACACGACGAGTTGAGTTTTTACCAAAAAGTTATATTTTGGTTTCATCTGACCATATGACATTTTCCCAATCCTCTTCTGGATGCACTCTAGCAAACTTCAGACGGGCCTGGACATGTACTGGCTTAAGCAGGGGGACACGTCTGACACTGCAGGATTTGAGTCCCTGGCTGCGTAGTGTGTTACTGATGGTAGGCTTTGTTACTTTGGTCCCAGCTCTCTGTAGGTCATTCACTAGGTCCCCCCGTGTGGTTCTGGGATTTTTGCTCACCGTTCTTGTGATCATTTTGACCCCACGGGGTGAGATCTTGCATGGAGCCCCAGATCGAGGGAGATTATCAGTGGTCTTGTATGTCTTCCATTTCCTAATAATTGCTCCCACAGTTGATGTCTTCAAACCAAGCTGCTTACCTAGTGCAGATTCAGTCTTCACAGCCTGGTGCAGGTCTACAATTTTGTTTCTGGTGTCCTTTGACAGCTCTTTGGTCTTGGCCATAGTGGAGTTTGGAGTGTGACTGTTTGAGGTTGTGGACAGGTGTCTTTTATACTGATAACAAGTTCAAACAGGTGCCATTAATACAGGTAACGAGTGGAGGACAGAGGAGCCTCTTAAATAAGAAGTTACAGGTCTGTGAGAGCCAGAAATCTTGCTTGTTTGTAGGTGACCAAATACTTATTTTCCACCATAATTTGCAAATAAATTCATTAAAAATCCTACAATGTGATTTTCAAGATTTTTTTTTCTCAAGTTGTCTGTCATAGTCGACGTGTACTTATGATGAAAATTACAGGCCTCTCTCATCTTTTTAAGTGGGAGAACTTGCACAACTGGTGGCTGACTAAATACTTTTTTTCCCCACTGTAGGTATGACGTGTTCCTACACAATTCCCTGATTTTCACAGACTTAGAAGTTAAATCATGGTGAATTTGTTTTATTTTACCCACTGATAGAACATAGATTTTCTCTGTGACGAGATGTGAAAGAAGGAGTCAGGCGCAGGAGGTAAAATACCGAAGTCCAGAGTTTAATCCGTTCGCATAAATCAAACGCCCCAAGCGTCAAATGAAACTGTATAAGGGAAAACATCCACCTTCTCAATAACACAGTGAAATGTAGCTCAACCGAGCTACACGATCTCACAACAACATTAACCCTTTAAGTAATAATTTAGGACCACACACCTGAGAGCAGAGAAGGCATTTTTTTACTCAAAGAGCTAGAACACAGATCACATGAATTATTATTTAGCATTGATTTTAATGGTAGATGTGGGTGAAGATTTGGGTGATCTACTGAATTACACCTGGTTAAAAATTACACAGCTTGACAAAACGCAGCACATCAGCATGGGCTAGTTGCACAGGAGAAAGGGAACTATGCCTCCTCCAAGAAACCCTAATGCACGCTCCTGCACTGGCTGGGTTCCGTCATGGGTGACCTCACTACAGCATGATCATCACACCAGTGAGGTGAGCCATAAGGTTAAAAGAAATTGTAGTGTATTGACAATATGATGGTGTTAAATGTTTTTAAATGGAACTGAAAGAATGTTGATTTTTGGTATCAAGAGGGAAGGTTTTAGCGTGACGTCACATATGACAGACAGGAAGTGGGTTGTAAGATACGGGGATTGGACAGTAGAGGGAGCTATTGTTGGATTGGATATGACTTGTGTACACTGAAGAGATGTTCCATTATGACCTGGCCTCGGTGGCGTTGTTGCTGGTCGACTGGAGTCTGCTAAAATGTTATTTCATTGGTAACTATGGGCAATGACAAATTTAGAGCAAAAGGAACGGTAGAAGTTTATATTTCATTGGTAACGATAGACAATGAGGATTTAGAGCATTAAAATGTTATTTCATTGGTAACGAGTGGCAATGAGAAATTTAGGGGGAAAAATGATAAGGTTATTTCATTGGTAACTATGGGCAATGATGAGGTTATTTCATTGGTAACTATGGGCAATGATGAGGTTATTTCATTGGTAACTATGGGCAATGATAAGGTTATATTTCATTGGTAACGGGTGACAATGGTTGGTAAATTCAGATATGCGCATTCTTTAGGGCACCGTGAATCTGGAAAGACCTCGAGGCGAGGCGACTCGCAGGAGTGGGCCACAAATCCGGGCGAAGTATTAGATTTTGTCAGGTTAATTCTGGGAATTATAAGCTGGACGGATTTTATGCATGTTATATACTCATCGTATGGTTGACGAACTATAATGCATGGGGTAACCTCTCTATGATTATCCAGAACTTACGGCAACACAAAGTTAGACGGAGATATTACTGATAGACAATGATTTGGCCACGGTGCAGGTTACTTAGGGCTGGGTAGACCGCAGTTAGCTAGAGGCTAAGGCTAATGCTGGATTGGTTCAGGCCACGTGGTACATCGTTGCTAAGGAATGCTAGAGTGTGTTTCATGCTACATGGTACATCGTGGCTAAGGCTAAGGCTAATTGTGTTGTGTGCTACATGCTAACGTATCCTTAGAGATTCCATTGCGATGGATTAAAGTCTCTTAAATTTGTCTCTGTGTTTAAGTCAGGTTATATGTTTTGTGAGCGCTGTTAAATGTTGTTTGACTATAAGGGGAAAAGGGAAGTTACAGCTGGAGTGTTATTCTGTCTGTTTGGGGAGAGAGAATAGAAAATCTTCCTTCCACGGTGAGAAGGGATTTTTGAATGGTTGTGCGCATGCGTTTAATTTTGCGATACTACCCTACAGAAAGGGGGAGTTTATGACACGAGATTAGGACACGTGTTGATTTCAAGGGGCTAAAAACTACGAAATGAGGTTGGGCTAAGCCTACAAAACAAAATGGTGGGGTACAGGTCATAGGTCCCATTTGGCATTACCCTGCAAGGGAAAACAGACAGAGGAGAAATTTTAGCACGATGATTCTAGTTTAAACTGCGATTGGTTAAAGATGAAACTTGTTTTGTAACCTATTGAATTTATAAATTAGATATATGGTAGCGGATTATAATAAATTGAATTAAATAATTAAATAACGGATTAAAATCAAATAATGTTTTTGAACGATCTATTTAGTTCTGAGTTTAGTCTTAGAGTGAATAATGTAGAACGAACGAATATTGAATGGTTGGAAATACTCAGTGATTGCATTAACTGCTGAAATCTTGTGTGTTTCTATGTTTTTTTGAAATATGAGAGGAACATGGAACGAGAGGAGAGAGAGAGAAGGGGCTGACGTGTGCGTCACGTGACAAGGTGTGACGAGGCAGACGAGAGGATCAGATCAGGCTAGTACACAAAATCATCCTAACAAGATATGTGATATTATGACAATTTCACATAGGCTTGGCAAATACTATTTCATAAAAAATTGCATTTTGGATGCTCTGTGCATAACTGGGGTTTGATTGGAATTGGGTTGGGAATCAGGTACTGACATTATTCGGCAATTAAGATACTTGGGTGCATATTAAACAATGGAATTTATAAAAATACTTATTGGGGTTAGAGGTTTTGTTTTTGGGGGATTGCTTTGAAGTTGACTAACTTCATTTACTGGCATTTGATGGGTTGTGGTAATATAGCCACCACTAATGGATAAGTTGGTGACATAGGATATAGGAATAAAAATTGGGTTTAATTATTCAGGATTTATTTGGAGTTGTTTAGGGTTATATTAATAATTAGAGGGGGGGAAGCCTTAGGCTATACAGTCTAGAATAACATAGTTCACAATAAAGGAATTTAAAAGGGTTGATATAGGGGAAAATTGACTAAAATAGTAATTATTTAACTAAGGTAGTGTTAGGAGAGACTAATGGCAGAAGTTAGTACACCTTTCTCACATATGGATTCAGCAAAAAGACACCCACCTTACGAGAAGAAAAAGTACAGCTCAGGGGTGTTTATCCTCAGCTTTCAGTGATCATCTAGCAGGGTGATTATGGCATCAGAGATGAAGACGAATACAAGCAGAAACGACGATAAAGATGAATCCAAAACTCCAGAAGGAAGGAAAACCGAGATGTCTGGGAACTTAAAGAAGATGAGGATGATGAATATGAGAGTGATTGAGAGAGGTCATGCATGGGTGGATATGACTCTGTGATCAGAAGGAAGTTGGCAAGAGAGAAACGAAGAAGGATACGCGAGATTTGATCTCTGATGGAAGTTGAAGATGAAGAAAGCGATGAAGATTTGGAGATTAAAGGTGCTTTATTTTCAAGAGGAGTTTGTCCTACAAGGACTGGCACAGAAGAAAAGTAAGAAGATGATGGAAGATGATATTTCGAGGACAGAACTTAGAACTAAGGTTGAAGAATACTGATATGTCAACGACGAGAAGGAACAGGACCAAGAAAACTGCTGAGAGAATCCCAAGAACAGGAGAAAACAACAGAGGAAGATGAAGGAGCAAGTGAAGATCACCTGTTCTAGAAGAGATGAAGGGGGGTGCATTGCTGAGAGCATCGATTAGAGAAGAAGAGAAAATAGCTAACAGTTGAAACAACCGACCATTAGAAGGGATAGTGAATAGGGGAAAACTTATCTGGGTTCAGCCTAAAGAGGTTAAACATCTACAAAGTTAAAAGGGGTGACTGTTTATTCTGGGTTACATTCTTACACTAAGAGGTTTCAGGCTAGGCTAAAAGGGGTTTAGACGTTTGCCAAGTCTGTGTGTAATGAGTCAGAAGCAGGTGGGGAACTTTCCCAATCACATATTCCAAAAATTTGGTGGTAAGAGATTTTGTCAATAAATCAGGGGAAAAGGTTTTAAATGTTATGAGAGAAAAGATTAGATTAAAATAAGTTAGGGGTAGGCTAGGTTGAAGGGACTCTAAGACAGTAAGCTAAGTTTCAAAGTTAGTAGTAAGAGAGAGAGAGAACAATGGTGAATGACACTGTAGAGTAGGGAGAGCAAGGTAATTATAGGTGTTTTTTTTATAATCAAAGGTTTGAAAGTCAGGGATTTAGAGATAGGACTGAGATTTGGGGAAAAAGTGACACTAGTGAGAATATGTGTACTTATCTAGTGCAAGCATTAGAATTTGTTCCGGTTCAGAATTATTGGTTAAAGGGCTATGTAATTCATAAAGTAACGCTTATAATGGAGGAGTTAAGGTTTGTAGCCTCCACAGTCACCAAAGGAGTTCAGGAAGAGTAGATTACAGTCACTCCAACAGTAGATAAGACACAGAGGATAATGGGAATTTTGCACTAGAAGTAATTAGGGTTGATACAGCAGCTAAATCAACTACTTTAATGGTAACTTGGGAAGGGATTAGTGATACGATGACAATAGCAAAAGAGGGAGTATGACATCGACAACAACTTTTCTGAAATTAAATGGGGAATGTTAGACTCAGGGGTTTATGTTACGGATGGAGAGTGCTGTCAATGATAGTACGAATAGGGTTAAAATAGGAGAACAGAGAGTAGTAGAGAGAATATAGATTCATCATGAAAGGACAGGATGAGATCTTTGATTTTAATGACAGACAGGGAGAGGTATCTGATCAGTACCGCTCGTTCTTCTGTTGTGGAAATTAGAGATATATTAACTCATTCTGTAAGATCAGTGAGGAATCTTGAAGGTCCATGTCTGTTGAGAATTCCAGCACCAAACGTGTTAGACGGTCGCGCGGCCTCTATCAGGTATGGGTCAGTCTTATGATTTGTCATGACTGTGGTATTGGCAACAGTCATTGACAGATAAAATAATGTAGTTGTCAGAACAGTGGTTTAAGCCTAGGGTTAGGTGGAATTGGGTTAAATGAATTACCCTATGGGAATTGTTAAATGGGAAAGGAAAATCAGGTAACCACAGAATCCTGAAGTATTCAGGTGAAATATTGAGGGATAAAAGTTGTTTTTGTTCTAATAAAACATATGAGGTAAGGGGTATGTTTATGGGAAGATCAGAGTGTGATGTTATATGATAACTTTAGATAAGCATGAACATAAGGTTAGAGATGACAAATATGATGTAATTTTTGTGGACCAGGTAGTAGAACAGCAAGACTTTGATGGTTAAAAGATTAGCTTTTGCCTATGACTATGGGGAATTTTAGAGATATTTAGAGGGGGTTTGTGATGGTAAAGTATATTTATTCTTACATTATGGATGGACAGGATTTGGTTACATGTCAACGTTGAAGCTTCCATATGAGGCTTTTACTATTAAAAGAGGAGTAGCACCGAACACAGATCAATTTGAAACTAGAGTTCAAAATAGGATGAAAAGCGACATGTCATAGGCTTCAAGCCTATCATTGAAGAATAAGTCTAAGGGAGAAGGGGGGACTTTATTCATGGTATGGTGTAACATTTGGGAAGATCATATTGATAAATATTAGTTATACTTTGAGTCCAGATAGTTCAGATAATATCACTGGGGTTATAGATGCATTATAAGGGATGCATTTGGAAGACTTGGTTGCAAGATCAGTTAGGCCAGTAGGGGCAGTGATGGGTCAGATTTTAGTTTCAGCTTTGATAACACTGTGTGATGTTTGTAATTGGTTACTGATCTTTGAGAAAGCTATGATATTGAGATAGGTTGGAGAATGATGCCTGGAGACAACACTCAGATGCCGGTGTTGACTGTTCCGGATCTGGAGGAAGATGGATGGACTACTGATGGATAAATATCATTTTTTATGAGTTGATTATTTTTCAAAAAAAAAAATTTTCTCCAATATTGGGGTGATTTTGATATGATTTATGAATCAAAGGGGGGAATAGGTTTATGTGATTCATACATCATTTATATATCATTTTTTAAATTCTTAGGTGAAATTGAGGTTTAATTTGAAAGTGGTTGTTTTGCAAAAGATACTGTTTGGTCGTTTCTGTTCTTTTCATTCCAGAGGCATTTGGGAGAACATGTGGAGATTGGAATATTCAGACAAAGACAATATGAAGGGACAATATGACTGGAGGAGATGAAACAAGGAGGGTGTGGCTGATTCCATCATCAACAAGTCCATTGGAAGAGGGGACTACATTCCAGTGTCGGCAATGAAATATAGACATGTGTAATACATAATTGTGTAATAGCCTCAGGGATTAATTTTTGTAGAATGATGTTTGATGTAATTGGATACATGGGAGGATCTTAGATGTTTTTGTTTATTTCGTGAATGTTTAGGGACAGAGAGGCTAGGAAGGGAGAGTTTCATTGTACGGTCCTATGGGTTGACCAGCCGTACAATGGATGTTTATGGATAGGATTTTGTTTGCAGGGGCTTACATGTGTATTTAATTGCATCATAGTTTCAAATGCATTTACATGAGTTATGAGGTTATCTGGAGTACCGACGGTGGTTGCCTGGGGCAGAGGGACCGTGAGAGAATTTTACTGTCTTGATTGATATGGATGGATGGCTGCCAGACAGTTTTTCGCTCTTACACTCCATAGAGATTTCTTCATATTTCATAGTAATGTATTCACACTTCATATGTCATAGTAATGTATTCACACTTCATAAACAGTTATTGCATAGAAAAGTATTTACACTCTAGAGAATAATGTTTTTGGTTTAATGTTAAAGATACTCAATAAGATAAATTGTTACTTGTTATAATCCTGTCTGTTTGGTTTCGAGACGTTTAGGTTGTCTCGAAAGGGGGGAATGTAGTGTATTGACAATATGATGGTGTTAAATGTTTTTAAATGGAACTGAAAGAATGTTGATTTTTGGTATCAAGAGGGAAGGTTTTAGCGTGACGTCACATATGACAGACAGGAAGTGGGTTGTAAGATACGGGGATTGGACAGTAGAGGGAGCTATTCAACTCTTGGAAGGCTATATAAAGGGGAGACTGGTGATTGGCCAGAGGAGGGAGTTTCATTGTTTATAAATAAGGGGGTTAGGCGCGGAAGACGGCGGAACGGCCATAGCAATCTGGGGAGCCGTTCTCCGGACACCGCGGGTCTGTACCTATGCTGTAAACTCGTGATTTTAATAAAAGCCTCTAACACGATACAGCATAACGGATTCTTTGTTGACAGCAATAATGACCACCATTCATCAGATACGACAAAATCACACAAAAACAACCTTCCCCACCCACTTTATCCTTTAAAACGTTTCCGTTTCCACTGTGCTGTCGTTTCTGGCTCTTGAACCGCCCGATTTGGATATTTGTAATCTGCTCCAATTCTACATATGGTGCATTTATTTATAATTTTCTCAATGCATGCTCAACATGGCCAGTTTTTCCCCAGAGACTGCTGAGGTTTTTGTCTATTATGTACTCCCATCTTTGTTAGCGTCTCCTCAGCGGTTGAGATTATTCCACCAGCCCAGCCTCCTTGGTGTAGTGTTTTCGTTTGATGAAGGCATTTGCACCAGAGGTTTCTTTGGCGTTTTAGTATAGTTAGGGAAGAGTGAGGGAAATTGTCGGGAGTGGGGGAAATTGTTTGAAAGTTGTGTGCTCACTATTAGTAAGGGGAGACTGGGGGAAGTTGTAACACATTGTCTTTTTATCTATTATAGACCTGTTTGGGTTAGTGATAACTTGTAGAGTGGCTATGTATTTGCCCTCAGCATGCATTTTTCACCATTCTGAATGTCTAAAGAATCCATATGTTCTTCTGAAATAGGAACACAGAACATTTTGAACTCTTATCGTGGCGATTTGACACCATTACAGTCATGGTCTTGAATTCGACTCGCATTTTTCTGGTCTCGGACACCTCACGGTCAAGTCTTGACTCGGTCTTGGGCTTGAATCGGTTTCTCTTTAGGTGGTCTCGAACACAAGACTGGGGGAGAGTACTAGTGATACGTGGGTCAGCTGTTTGTTCACCCGCAGTTGCTAATAACCCATACGCAACCGCCCAACTATATGTGATAAAGTGAACATCTGAGGCCCGCACCGGACCCTAACACGCAAATATAGAAAATACGCTGTTCAGTCAGATGGCGTAGCAATTTATTTGACAGGCCTTTTTAGATGGGCCTGTTTATAATTTCCGACATTTTGGTAGGCTATTTGTTAGCCAACTTGTCTATAATTAGATACAGTTGAAGTCGGAAGTTAACATACACCTTAGCCAAATCCATTTAAACTCAGTTTTTCACAATTCCTGACATTTAATCCTAGTAAAAAGTCCCTGTTTTAGGTCAGTTAGGATCACCACTTTTAAGAATGTGAAATGCCAGAATAATAGTAGTGATTTATTTAAGCTTTTATTTCTTTCATCACATTCCCAGTGGGTCAGAAGTGTACATACACTCAATTAGTATTTGGTAGCATTGCCTTTAAATTGTTTAACTTGGGTCAAACGTTTCGGGTAGTCTTCCACAAGCTTCCCACAATAAGTTGGGTGAATTTTGGCCCATTCCTCCTGACAGAGCTGGTGTAACTGAGTCAGGTTTGTAGGCCTCCTTGCTCGCACACGCTTTTTCAGTTCTGCCCACAAATGTTCTATAGCATTGAGGTCAGGGCTTTGTGATGGCCACTCCAATACCTTGACTTTGTTGTCCTTAAGCCATTTTGCCCAAACTTTGGAAGTATGCTTGGGGTCATTGTCCATTTGGAAGACCCATTTGCGACCCAGCTTTAACTTCCTGACTGATGTCGAGATGTTGCTTCAATATATCCACATAATTTTCCTTCCTCATGATGCCATCTATTTTGTGAAGTGCACCAGTCCCTCCTGCAGCAAAGCACCCCCACAGCATGATGCTGCCACCCCCGTGCTTCACGGTTGGGATTGTGCTCTTCGGCTTGCAAGCATCCCCCTTTTTCCTCCAAACATAACGATGGTCATTATGGCCAAACAGTTCTATTTTTGTTTCATCAGACCAGAGGATCCTTATCATGTTTGGAAGTGTCTTTCCCATATTTCCCCCTAATTTCTTTCTTCTTTCACTGTCTGTCTATTACTCTCTGCCTCACTTTCTCACCCATTGCTTATCTGTCTTTCTCATGTTTTCAGGTCACCATTAGATGGGCTTCTCTTCCTAGCATATCCTCATGACTCTGGGGCTCTCTCTCAGTCCTTTGATGAGCTGCAGCTCTTTGATGATGGAAGTTCCGACCTAATCCATCTCTAAGGATTGTGTGTTGTCTGAATTTTTTCTGAATATGTGTAATGTGTGAGTATGTGAATTTGAGTTCATAAAGATCTCCATCTCTTTGTTTCCACCTTTGGGGGATTCTCCAAGGTCACCAACGTCTTCAGAGGGGTCAAACGACCACCAGATGGCCCTCAGGTCACCCATGGGCCTCCCTCAGCTGACGACGAACCAGGCTTTGAGCGCATCACCTGTCTAATTGGGGGGTGGAGATTGTCAGTGCTAGTGATAAGAGTTTACATCTGTGGAGTAGATGGAGAAGAGGCCTCACTTTATAGAATACATATGATAGCTATAATGTACAGATGGTGATTTTATACAGATGTAAAGAGTGGTGAAAGAGTTTTCATTTATGTGCCACCAGGGGGCGGAGCTTGGCCCTAAACCAGACGTAACCAGGGGACAGCCTCTGGACAAGTGGGAGGAGTTCCTGGACCCAGAAGGGCATGTGAAGGACCCACAGCGAATCAAAGAACTGGTCTTCAGATGGGTAGGACCATCATCTACACTACAGTGTATCAATGAGGGGATTGATTATCTGGCCTGGGGGAAAAGTTTGCACTGGGTGAAAGGTGATTGAATTTGTTTTGAAACAGGGCTGCCTCCCGGGTATGAGCCAGAGCCCTGTTTATTGCCCAGGGTAAAGTCAGTTCAAAACAAAATTAGTCTCTGTACTGATGTTTTGCCTTTTTGATTGCCTTATGAAGGGCATAACTGGACTGTTTGTACTCAACCATATTCCCAGTCACCTTGCTGTGGTTAAATGCGGTGGTTCACGCTTTCAGTTTTGCGAGAATGCTGCCATCTATCCACGTTTTGGGGTTTGGATAGGTTTTAATCATCACAGTGGGAACAACATCACCTATACACTTCCTGATGAACTCAGTCACCGGGTCAGTGTATACATCAATGTTATTCTCAGAGGCAACCTGGAACATATCCCAGTCCGCATGATCAAAACCATGCTACCTTGTTGAAAACGTTAGTCTCTTTCTATCTCCCTCTCTATTTGGGGGCCTTACTCTTTATCCCAGATGGTGACTGTTGTCTAAATGTGAGTGAATTAATGAATCTCCTCAACCACTCTCTGTTTCTCTGGCTTCAGAGATGAATATTTCAGAATGAAGGTTCAGTGGAAGTCAGTCAGATGAGGAACTCCCTCCTCAGAGGATACCACAGCCTGATAAGTCGGTGCTGCTGTCTGTTTAACATTTCCGTATGCCTCATTGGTTGATAATGATTCTTAACTGTTCTCTTTGTTTTGATTGGACAGAGAGGGATGTGAGTCGGACGGACAGACCCAACTCCTTCTCTGGCAACGACAACCCAGGCCTGACTTCTCAATGACGTGCTGATGACATACTGCATGTTCAACTTTGATCTGGGTAAGCCACTTCCCTTGGCCTTACACTTGAAAGTTTAAACCCATTGTATCACATTTCAAGTATATTTATTATCAAGATCTCACACCTGACTCTCCTCTCACTTTGTGGTTCCTATTGTCTCTCTCTCTCCCTGCAGGCTACCGTATGTCCAGGGGATGAGGGACCCCTTGGCTCCTCTCCTGTTCGTCACCCAGAACGAGGTGGAGTCCTTCTGGTGTCTGACAGGCTTTATGGAGATGGTGGTAAGCACCTTACTCTCTTGTCATATAATCATATATTACCACATACTGCAAGGTTGTTAAACCATAACATTATACATGTATTATAACATTCTAATGTTCTCTCGCTCTGTCCCTCAGCACCAGAACTTTGAGGAGTCTCAGGAGGCCATGAAGCAGCAGATTCTCCAGCTCAGCCTGCTGCTGAAGGCTCTGGACCCTGAGCTCCTTGACTTACCGGGGTAAACAATGACTATCACTCAGTCTAGGTTTGGGCGATGTCAACCTTTATCCTATCGTGATTATGTATTTATAAAACATTGTGATATACGATGCTATCGCCCCTCTTGATTTGCCTCATAAAATAATAGAAAAATAAATAATATTGTTTGTTATTTCTCTCATAAAGCTTGCTCATCTTGTTCTTTTTGAAAACCACAACAACTTTAGGACAACGCTTTCGTAGACTAGATTATTTGGGAAATAAACTACTGTTCATCATTTTTAACTTGTCTTAAAGCTTATATGATAGGCCAGTAGGAGGATAGGTTATTGGCCATTTGGTTTTCAACCTCAATGGAGGGATTTTCCCCGCCCGCATGGATAATTTATTTCTTAATAAGCTTAAACTTGTCATTCGATTTTTCTATAGGCTATTGATATTGATTGTTCTCTCTCATTATTAGTCCTCTGGCTATGTTTTTAGGCTATTCAAAAACGTTTTGAGATGGAACTCCGTTACATTAATTGTTTGATCATCAGAAAGCCATGCACAAAATGATGAAGCGTAGCTTTCAGTCATTCATAGCCTATCGAATGGAGAGAGAAGGGAATATAGTTTTTTAAAACACAAGATAGTTAAGAAGTGTCTGTTATAAATTTAGGCTATAGCCTAATGTCCTTGCATCCGACAGAGAGAAATAAACAATATTTTCTGACTGGAGATTTTGCGCTGCTTTGGTGGAATTCTCCGCTCAGTCTGGCCTATATTCCTCTCTTACATTCTGTAGACTATATAACATTTATTGAAATAGGCTATATCAAATAGGAATAGGCAAATTACTAGGAATATCACTTGTGTGCTGCCCTGCTGTGCACTGTGAGACTGTTTGTTACTGTCAAGTTCAAATATGCTAAACCACCATCTGTCACATCACAATGTCGTCACCATCAACAATGGCTGTCAATCATCGTCGATGGACGATGCTATCGTAATATCGCCCAACCCTAACTCAGTCACTGTGTTTCATTCACACTTCACCATAACCCACCAGTGTTATTACTCAGTTATTCATCATGCAGTCAATTCTCCAATAAATCAATGTTATGCTGGATTATATTTTACCTTAACTCAAGGTGTGTTATGTCACTACCTGGATGCGTAATCCAAGTAGTAAATTCTTCACATTGTTATGTTTAGTCATTTATGTTGTGTCTCTCTTTCAGACTTCCAGGACAGTGGCTCTCTGTGCTTCTGTTTCCATTGGTTACTGTTCTGGGCACTGGAGCCCTTCCCTCACCCGGAGGGGGATGTAAATGCTAAGTGAGATGCTTGGGTACCCAATCTATGACGTCACCCTATTGAAGTTGAGATTGAAGTGTTAAGGTAAGTGTTAGGTTAAGGTTAAGGTTAGGGTAGGGGTTAAGGTAATGGTCATAGCAAGGATCCCACTTAGCATCTATTCTTTAATTTTCAAAAAGGCTTTTGTGGATTATTTTCCGAAACAACATATGGAACAGTGAATATTGAGACATTTTTATTCTTTCATTTTTAAAAAGGCTTTTGTGGATAACATCTCAGCAACAAACACTCTTAGAAAAAAAGGTGTTATCTAGAACCTTCGGCTGTCCCCATAGGAAAACCCTTTGAAGAACCCTTTTGGGTTTCATGTAAAACCATTTCCACAGAGGGTTCTACCTGGAACCAAAAAGGGTTCCGCTATGGGGTCAACCGAAGAACCCTTTTGGAACCCTTTTTTCTAAGAGTGTATGGAACAGTGGATTCTTACAATAACATACAGTATACTTCTATGCTTCCCACTTTCCACAGAATAAAGCTAAGACATAAATACTTTCAACTCTGCCTCCTGACTATTTTATGTTCTTTGGATGTGAATATTGAGTTAAAATAAAAAGGTCCATTATTCTTCCCTTGAGGCCACCTACATCCATCCAGTCAACCCTTTCTGCCTATCACGACCTATGCTCCCAATTGAAATGGCTCAATAGCTCTGTGTCCACTCAAATAAACAAATCTCACCAAGCAATAAAACAACTGTCATTTTTGTATTTTCTATTAATGAAAGGAAATCAAGCTCTTGGTCTCTGTGTGCATATGTTTCCGTGACAACACAACATGATGAGTACACACAAGCACACAACAGCTATATTGTAACTGCACTTGTGATACACTTAGTAATGGGGTCAGCAGTATCTGATAAATATGACACTTAATCCCTGCCAAGCTATCAATGTAAATATTTCCCATGTTTCAATACGTTATTTAGTCTGTTGCCTCACGTGAGAGTTGGATCACAAGCTTGTAGTTCGATTAGACAACGTGAACCAATAATTGACTACCCGTAGAAATAACCCGCCAACCTTTGGGTCTTGGGTCAGGCTACATGTTTAACCCGCCCAGTTCTGCGGTCCGCAGCGAGGGGTACTTGTTTTTTTGCCCTTTTGTCCGAAAGTAGTTCAGATGGTGATCCAGCAGCCAATAGGAGTCGGGGAGAAAGCTGTACCACCCTAATAGTACAGTAGTTAAATAGCACTCAGAAATATAAGTTTTTCCACTCAGTTGTGGTGTAAAGGTCTGCCTTCAAGATGGACGAGGATAGAGGGAAAGCAACCGATCAAATGAAGCTATGGAAAGAGGGCCGAAGATCTCAGGTTTGTCCTTTTCTATGCTTAGTTTGTGTTGTGCAAATCTGTTTAGAAATGGGTGAGAGATCATGCAAGGGTCGCATTCTGCCTCCCGGACTACTTAGCTATAATGCTAATGTTAGGTAGCTAATTAGCAACACATTACTGAACCATGGTACTGTTCAATTCCACAACCAAATAATGCACATTTGTATTTGAATTGTGTCCGTTTTTGATCGTGCAGGAATTGTTAGCTGGCTGCTGCCTACAGCTAACGTTAGCCTATTACTGCTTATTAGCTAGCTAGCTTGCACACGCAGTTGGTCGTTACCAGCTGCTATACCCACAATCACAAAGTCATAAACCCCGCCCATTTCTACTATTTTCTTCTTAACTAGTGGAAACCCTTGCAGCTCGAGCTTTCTTAACATTTGTAGAATAGAATTCCAAAAATAATTACAAGGTTAACTAGGGTTTACTACCATACTCTTGTGACAATGTAATGTATTTAATTAACAGAACTGCAGAGTAGCTATTTGTTTTGATTAACTAACTAACGTCAGATAGCTACCCAATTAAATGCCAAGAAGAAGTTGTTTGCTTGTGTTTATTTTGCTGGTTTAACGTGAAAACATTACAAGATGAGAATAGAATAATCCGTGACTCTTTGCAATAACTGGATGATATGGACCTTGATTTGTTGGGATAGGAAATGTAGCGAGGTCATTGTCTTGCTATAGTTTAGCCTGGACTTTAGCCATGTCAACTCATGGTTATCTAATCATTGGTGCGCAGGAAGGGTAGGCTTAATGGGTCAACATTAAGCAAGATTGCAAGTAAACAAGGCGAAACGATAAATGTCAACTATTTAAGTGGCTTTTAGACTATTATGTAATGCACATATTGAATTGGAGCAATTGCATAATGAAGCTGATTTATGATCATTCAAAGTACAAAAGGCTAGACATGTATAATGTCAGAATTGTACCTATGTCACACATACCTAATGGAACCATTGAGTCTTGTGCCCAGGCTATTAAGTGTCAGGTGCACAAAGTATGACTAATGACTGTGTAAATAAAGTGTGTAGTGAAATGTCTTATGTATGATGTCTGTCATTGCTTCCCCTTCAGAGGCCAGAGAATCTGACCACTGGTGCTGGTCACCCAATAGGGGACAAGCTGAATATAATAACAGCGGGTCCCCGGGGGCCCCTCCTAGTGCAGGACACCCCGTTCATAGACGAGATGGCCCACTTCGACCGCGAGCGCATCCCAGAGAGGGTGGTGCACGCCAAGGGAGGCGGTGGGTGTCCAGCACTACCAATGAATTTAACAGACAGACACTGTACCCTGTAGCTCAGTTGGTAAAGCATGGCGCTTGCAACGCCAGGGTTGTGGGTTAGTTTCCCACGGGGGGCCAGTATGAAAATGTATGCACTCACTAACTGTAAGTCGCTCTGGAAAAGAGCGTCTGCTAAATGACTAAAATTTAAAAGATAATAATAAACAGTGAGCTCCAAAAGTATTGGGACAGTGACATATTGTTTTGTACTCCCACACTTTGGATTTGAAATGATGCAATGACTATGAGGTTAAAGTGCAGACTGTCAGCTTTAATTTGAGGGTATTTCTGTCCATACCGGGTGAACCGTTTAGAAATGACAGCACTTTTTGTAAATGGTTCCCCCATTTTAGGGGACCAAAAGTATTGGGACAAATTCACTTATACGTATTGTATATGTATATTTGACTACTTTAATATATGTATTAAAGTAGTCAAAAGTTTAGTATTTGGTCACATATTCTTAGCACGCAGTGATTACATCAACCTAGTGACTACAAAGGTGTTGGGATGCATTTTCTATTTGTTTTTGTTGTGTTTCATATAATCTTGTGCCCAATAGAAATAAATGGTAAATAATGTATTGTGCCATTTTGGAGACACTTTTATTGTAAATAAGAATAGAATATGTTTCTAAACACGTCTACATAATCCTGACTGAATTGTGAATAATGATGGGTGAGAAAGTTACAGAGAATATCATACCCCCAAGACATGCTAACCTCTCACCATTACAGTAACAGGGGAGGTTAGCATTTTGGGGGGGATGATATTTATGCCTCTGTAACTTTCTCACTCATCATTATTCACGATTATCGGTAATCATGGTAGCATCCACATTAATATAGAAGTGTTTAGAAACATATTATATTCTTATTTAAAATAAAAGTGACTCCAAAATGACACAATACATTATTTACCATTAATTTCTATTGGGCACAAAATAATCTGAAACAAACAGCAAATGCATCCAACAAGTTTGTGGAGTCACAAGCTTGATGTAATCATTGCGTGCTAGGAATATGGGACTAAATACTTAACTTTTGACTATTTTAATACATGTATAAGTGAATTTGTCCCAATACTTTTGGTCCCCTAAAATGGGGGGGACTATGTACAAAAAGTGCTGTCATTGCTAAATGGTTCACCCGATATGGATGAAAATACTCTCAAATTAAAGCTGACAGTCTGCACTTCAATCATTACATTGTATCATTTCAAATCCAACGTGCTGGAGTACAGAGCTAAAACAACACAATTATCAGTCCCAATACTTTTGGAGCTCACTGTATTTGTCAGAAACTGTTTGAAGACAGGCTGAAATGACAGAGCTGGACAGTCAGTTAGACGCCACTAGATTTGTTCTTAAGAGTGGACCCTCACAAAGTAATGGTATAGGGGAAACACTTCCCCAGACAGGCCTATCACATTTGAAGTAAACATACTAGAAAGTGTTGGCCTACTTCTGTAAACTACCAACTGTAAACTGCTCTCTAGTCTACTCGGGGCAGAATATTATAGGACCATGCTTGATCATGTGACGGTGTGTGTTGTTGGCCCACTCTACAGAAGTGTAAAGTGCACTATGTGTATGACTTTATAATTAGGTGTTTACTTACTATCTAGCCAACTAGCTAGATGTATACACAGTAACTGACAATGTTCTGCCTCTTCATCCACAGGTGCTTTTGGGTACTTTGAGGTGACACATGACATCTCTCGCTACTGCAAGGCCAAGGTGTTTGAGCATGTGGGCAAGACCACACCTATCGCCATTCGCTTCTCCACCGTGGGTAAGACATTAGCCTACATTATTTATTTATTTTGCCTATTTTCTCAGAACATACTTGGTAAAATATTATTTTGAGGCTGCTCACTATGGCTTTTCTATAAAACTGCTACAAACACATTTTACACAGTTGCTTTTGTTTCCCTAAGGACATGCATAAAGAAACACTATCAGAATTGCTAGCTTCCAATTCTACTACTGCTACTGTAGAGGAAATGACTAAGAGCATGCTTGTCTGCAAAAGCAATGTTTGCCGATACCAGAAGAATCCTGGACAGAGTCAGGTAGCCTAGCAGTTAAGAGCATTGGGCCAGTAACCAAAAGGTTGCTGGTTCGAATACCGAGCCGACTAGGTGAAAACATCTCCCGACGTGCTCTTGAGCAAGGCACTAATTACTCCTGTAAATATAAAATGTAATATATACACTAGATGACTGATGGGGGCACTGTCTCTGAAGCCAATGCATCTCCGTCTTGGCGTTTCCCCACCATTGTAAAAATATATATATTTGGAAGCTATAGAAATGCATTTATTAATGTCTAAATTTGTTTTTGTGACGTTTAGTCTATATAACATTCAAATATATATTATATTAATAAATAAAATGGACCTTTGATGTTATGGGGCTATTTTGCTTCCACTGGTCCTGGGGCTCTTGTTAAGGTCAACGATATCATGAACTTTACCCAGTACAAGGATGTTTTTGCCAAAAACCTGGTTGCCTCTGCCAGGAGGCTGAAACTTGGCTGAAAGTGGATCTTCCAGCAAGACAATAACCTCAAGCACACATCAAAATCTACAAAGAAAAGGTTAATTGGCCACAAAATCAACATTTTGCAATGGCCATCTAAGTCCGGAATAGAAACCCATTGAAAACCTGTGGTTTGAATTGAAGAGGGCAGTCTATAAACGCAGACGAAGGATATCAAGGATCTGTAAGGATTCGGTATGGAGGAATGGTCTAAGATCCTTCCCAATGTGTTCTCCAACTTGTAAAACATTTTAGAAAAAGGCTCAGTGCCGTTATCCTCGCAATTGTATTTGTATAAAATAATACAATTGCCCAATTTTTTGGGATCATACAATATAGCTCAGTATTTTAATTAATGTATACAGCCATTTTCGCTCATCTTTATCAAGGGTGTCTCTAATTTCGGACCCCACTGTACATCATCAATACATCATTGAATAAATACCAGAAAATACACAATGTCATATTTTTTTCTTTTTTCTAATGTCTTGTGTTTAAACTGTGAGTTTCATATCATCCTATTTTGTCTCGAACTCATGTAGCTGGGGAATCGGGCTCAGCAGACACAGTGCGAGACCCACGTGGCTTTGCAGTCAAGTTCTACACTGACGAGGGCAACTGGGACCTTACTGGCAACAACACCCCCATATTCTTTATCAGGGATGCCATGCTGGTGAGTTCAGACACGTTTGAGTCAAGATTGCGCCTGGGTGTGCCTTGTCAAGATTCAGTCTTTGTCACATGACATGGAATACAAGGAGTGGAATGTTAGCTAAACAGACTGGCAACCAGGTTAATACATTAGTTCATCTCCCCGTATGATATTAAATGCCATTACACATCTCTCTGATTTCACTTTGTTTTGCAGTTCCCATCCTTCGTCCACTCTCAGAAGCGCAACCCCCAGACTCACCTGAAGGACCCAGACATGGTGTGGGACTTCTGGAGCCTGCGGCCTGAGTGTATGCATCAGGTGCTGTATCTGCTCCTCTCTACCCGCCACCAAACCTTTACACGTGCACGCACAAAAGTTAGAATCAGAAAATGCGGCAGGTAGCTTAGTGGGTAAGAGCGTTGTGCCAGTAACCGAAAGGTCGCTGGTTCTAATCCCCGAGCCGACTAGGTGAAAAATCTGTCTGTGCCCTTAAGCAAGGCACTTAACCCTAATTGCTCATGTAAGTCGCTCTGGATAAGAGCGTCTGCTAAATGACTAAACATTTAAAAATGTATTTTCTGATTTCACCCCACACTAAGCCAAATTCTCGTAAGAACATGTCATTAACAACTTCAAAGCTATGCCACTATATCTAGAAATGGTGGTTGCTGCATTAGTTTAAATAGATGATTGTATCATTCTTCTACATACATATGTTTTTATATCTTATAAAAGTTCAATTGCTTATGACTGAATATGTGCCTTTGTTCATCATTTTGTCTTAATCTCTGTGAAGGTGTCGTTCCTGTTCAGTGACCGTGGTCTGCCTGACGGCTTCCGCCACATGAACGGCTACGGATCCCACACCTTCAAGCTGGTCAATGCCGAGGGTCAGCCAGTCTACTGCAAGTTCCACCACAAGGTCAGAGCACAAACTAAAAATGATGTTATGAACAGGATAGTACAGGACTAGTGAAATGTGCTACACTTACATGGATATAGGAGTCGACTATACTTAATTAACTGAAGGATGAAGAGAGTAATGGTGGGTAAAGAAGGATGGGTCCATAGTAACCCATAGCATCCTTCCTCTGCCCTCCTCTCAGACCAACCAGGGTATCAAGAACATGAAACCCGAGGACGCCGAGCGCCTGGCCTCCACCGACCCGGACTACGCCATCCGAGACCTTTACACCTCCATCGCCAACGGCAATTTCCCCTCCTGGTCATTCTACATCCAGGTCATGACTTTTGACCAGGCTGAGAAGTTCCAGTGGAACCCCTTTGACCTGACCAAGGTACCAATGAGAGACAATTTTAATGCTCATAATCTTCTATTCAATTATGTGGGGACGCTAACCCCTTATAACATTTTATCAATACTTTACATTGGTTTTTAAAGAATGTGACAGAAATACCAGAAATGTCTTAGTATTCTACTTTGTTAGCCATTTAAACAAGATGTCCCAAAAATATTCTGAGTATCTAGACATTTGCACTACTCTGACTTTTCTACCAGAGAGGGGACTTACTCCACATAACCACTGAAAGATCTGAAAGTGGTCTGAGATCTGTTATGGTATCATAGCATTTGTGAATGGTAGTATAATTGGCAACTGACTCAATAGCTCCAATTTAGTCAGGATAATTATTAGGTGAAAATAGTACAGTATAGGGGGTCATGCATGCTTACATTTTCTATAAAAAAAAATATTTGTCCTCAAAGAATGGCTAGAAATCTCTTGCACATCCGTGCACCTTGGTTGGCCTGAGAGGTAGCAACACTTCTCTTTTTCCTTAGGTGTGGTCTCACAAGGAGTACCCCCTCATTCCCGTGGGGAGGTTGGTGCTCAACAGAAACCCTGCCAACTACTTTGCTGAGATCGAGCAGCTGGCCTTTGACCCCAGCAACATGCCCCCTGGTATCGAGCCCAGCCCCGACAAGATGCTGCAGGGGCGTCTGTTCTCCTACCCAGACACACACCGCCACCGGCTGGGAACCAACTACCTGCAGCTGCCCGTCAACTGCCCCTTCAAAACCCGTGTGTCCAACTACCAGCGAGACGGGCCCATGTGCATGTTCGACAACCAGGCTGGCGCTCCCAACTACTTCCCCAACAGCTTCAGTGCTCCAGAGACCCAGCGGCAGAACGTGGAGACCAGGTTTAAGGTGTCCCAAGACGTGGGCCGCTACAACAGCGCTGACGACGATAATGTCACACAGGTAATGTATCTATGTAGAGCGCAGTGTGCACATACAGGTAACTGCCCAAATAAAGGAAACACTTGAGTAAATGACAGTTCTGGGGGCTCTGTTATGGGGTGGAGTGGATTTTTCTGGAATGGTTTAGGTCCACTCAACCCCTTAGAGGGCAAGGTAAACGGCAGTAAACACACAACCATACTGAGTGATCACCTTCAACCTATGGTGAATCATTTCTATCCTGATGGGAGTGGTTTCTTCCAGGATGGCAATGTCCCCATTCACAGGGCAAGAGTGGTCACTGAATGGTTTGATGAACATGAAAACAATGTAAACAATATGCCATGGCCGTCTGTCACCAGATCTCAACCCAATTTAACACTTATGGAAGATTCTGGAACGGCGCCTGAGACAGCATTTTCCATCAACAGAACACCAAATTATGGAATTTATTGTGGAAGAAAGGTGTCGCATCTCTCCAATAGAGAATCTATGCCAAGGCACATTGAAGCTTTACTGATGGATCGTGGGGGCCCAAGGCCCTATTAAGACACTTTTTATGTTGGGTGTTTCCTTTATTTTGGCAATTATTATATTGGTCAAGTTATTACTTAATATTATTAATTAATCTCTAAGGACAAATAATTAGGGGCCCAGTCTGTTATTGGACAAACATGGTATTTTAAGAAGACCTGACTTATCTTAACAATAACACTATAAGACAGAAATTAGAATAATAGTAATATTTTATTTATCTAAAGGTATATCTGATGAGCCTAATATCAGATTCATGAATTCATACTATTTTCAAGAGCTTGTTTTGTATTAGAGAAACCCATAACAACAGGTAAAATACAGAAGTTGAATAATAAAAAGAGTACAAATCTATCAATTGATCAATGGTTACAGCAGTAATGATAATAGTGGGATCAAATCGATACAGGAGAATTATGAATTAAGTAATTTGTTTATCAGCAAACTACTAGAGAATTATATTCTCAATTTGGATAGAACAATGTTTACACATTCAATACTATACTTAAAGGGTAGGTAGCATAAACATAACCACATGTAACATATGGATTTGCATTAGTATATGCATCAAATGTCCCAATGCAAAGTTACACCTCACTTTTCTATTTCTGAAATTATTACATTAAACTGATCAGAATGCCCAAGTCATGCCGGGGGGAAAAAGTGTGCCGTGTAACATAATATGGAGGACTTGCAAGCCAGGCTATTCCCTATAATGTAAACTCCAAATTAAACCAAATAATTTGCCCATTAGCCCTACTAGCCTGCTAATGTTACAGGACTGCATGAGTCAGCCGGTTGCTATCAACAACTAGCTTACAGTTACATTTAGGGCTGTCCCCGACCAAAAAAAATAGTAGTCTGTTCTTTCGACCAATCGATTGGTCAAAATTTTAAAACCTGTATTTTTCCATATAGACACAACCTATGTGTTTGAATAAAGTCAACTATATGCATTGAGCTTGTCTGATGCTTTAAACTCACAGTTTGATGAAATAAGACACAAATTACTCGAGGGACCCAGAGATCAAGGTAAACAGAAGAAGAAAAAAAGCGATATCTCAGACTGCCCATCTTAATCTTTTCCTTTTTATTGGCCAGTCTGAGATATGGCTTTTTCTTTGCAACTCTGCCTAGAAGGTCAGCATCCCGGAGTCGCCTCTTCACTGTTGACGTTGCGACTGGTGTTTTGCGGGTACTATTTAATGAAGCTGCCAGTTGAGGACCTGTGAGGCGTCTTTTTCTCAAACTAGACACTCTAATGTATTTGTCCTCTTGCTCAGTTGTGCACCGGGGCCTCCCACTCCTCTTTCTATTCTGGTTAGAGACAGTTTGCGCTGTTCTGTAAAGGGAGTAGTACACAGCGTTGTACGAGATCTTCAGTTTCTTGGCAATTTCTCGCATGGAATAGCCATAATTTCGCAGAACAAGAATAGACTGAAGAGTTTCAGAAGAAAGTTATTTGTTTCTGGCTATTTTGAGCCTGTAATCGAACCCACAATTGCTGATGCTCCAGATACTCAACTAGTCTAAATAAGGCCAGTTTTATTGCTTCCTTAATCAGCACAACAGTTTTCAGCTGTGCTAACATAATTGCAAAAGTGTTTTCTAATTGTCAGTGTTTGAAGTGGATGTGGTGTTGGAGTCAGGCGCAGGTCACAGAAGCTTAGTCCAACAGACTTTACTAGTCAGAAATATGACAATACAAAAAGAACGGGCCTCAAGCAACGGAGGCGAGTGATACGCAAACAGTGCGTAAAACACGAAATATAAGCGATGCGCAAACAGTGCGTCAATACACTTAAATACACCAGAGCAAAATCCAAAACCCCAATGGACAGGCGGACAACAACACACAACTACAAACAAAACCAAAGGAAACTTATAGGTGACATAATCAATAAGTGATAAGACACAGGTGCACCAAACAGACAAAACCAAACAAACATAGAGAACATCAAACGGTAGCAGCTAGTACTCCGGGGACGACGAAGGCCGAAGCCTGCCCGAACAAGGAGGAGGAGCAGTCGGCGGAATTTGTGACACTAATTATCAATTAGCCTTTTAAAGTGATAAACTTGGATTAGCAAACACAATGTGCCATTGGAACACAGGCGTACAGAGGCCCATTATCAGTAACCGTCAGTCCTATGTAGATATTCCATTAAATATCAGCCGTTTCCAGCTACAATAGCCATTTACAACATTAAAAATGTCTGCGCTGTATTTCTGATCAATTTGATGTTATTTTAATGGACAAAAAAATGATTTTCTTTCGAAAACAAGGACATTTCTAAGTGACCCCAAACTTTTGAACGGTAGTGTATGTACAGTACCAGTCAAAGGTTTGGACACACCTACTCATTCCAGGGTTTTTATTTATTTGTACTATTATCTACATTGTAGAATAATAGTGAAGACATCAAAACTATGATATAACACATGGAATTAGGTAGTAACCAAAAAATTGTTAAACAAATCAAAATATAGTTTATATTTGAGATTCTTCAAAGTAGCCACCCTTTGCCTTGATGACAGCTTTGCTACTTTGAAGTTGGATCAGGTTAAGGTTTTTCTTCTTCTGGTTATCTAGATCTCTGGCACCCTCTTGAGGCATCAAAACGTACGCTTAAAGTATCAGACAAGCTCAATGCATATAGTTCATTTTATTAAAACACAGCACTCGATTGGTCGAAAGAACAGACGACATTCGGTCAACCAATATTTTTTGGGGTCGGGGACAGCCCTAGATCAGCCAGATGCAAGCCCGTGATCCGCAATAGTTTGCTCGGCTTCAAGGGAGAAGGACAATTTATAAGAGGAACATACAACATACTTTTCACTAACCCCAACCTTTTACGAGGCTCATGTTTGATGTGCTGTCAGGAAATGTGTTTTAGATTACATCTTGATCCATTGTTGAATGCATAGGCCTTCTTTCTTAGAAAAAGGCTTGCCACTTAAAAGTTAGTCGATCTGGACTTTATTACCCCGTCATATACTGGAGCAAAGAGCATTCCAGCTCTGGCTCTTCCAGGATGTGTAGATTGGGGCCATATCCTGGCCCTGCTGGTCAAGCCTGGCACTTGAAAAGGGGCTCCTCCTGGCCACTGGGTTCAATCAGGGTTCCTGGTCGCAAGAGGTTGATAAGGCCCCTGTCCAGGAAAGAGGGTTGCGCTGCTGTGACGTGAGGGTGAATTCCTACACATAGAGATCTGTGTGCACTGCCAGGCACGATGATACGCTCTATATAGAACTCTAAATCTCCTTTTTAAGCAATGCTACTTTTTTTCTGTGTTCAAATGTTTGTAAAGGCTTTGTGAGTAATTATAAATAAAAAATCCCTGCTATCTATCATGCTTATCATGCTTACAAATGTTTATAAATGATTACAAATAATGAAATATTATTTATTTATAGTTTATTAATAGTTTATTAATGCTTATTCATGTCTTGGTTTGTGTGTGTGTGACCAGTTGCTTGACCTTGTGTGTGTGTGTGTGTGTGTATTGCAGGTGCGTACCTTCTTCACTGAGGTGCTGAACGAGGAGGAGCGCCAGAGGCTCTGTCAGAACATGGCTGGTGCCCTGAAGGGAGCCCAAGTCTTCATCCAGAAACGCTGGGTGAGTTCTTCTCCTCCTCCTCATCATAACCGTCATCATTATGATAGTGTAAGTCACCATTTTCATCATCATTGGGATCAGCAATCATGTTATATTTACATATCTTCATGTTTCTTATCACAATCATCATCATTACTATTCAAATTAAACTCTCCTCCACCACACTGTCATCGGAAAGTATTCACACCCCTTTACTTTTTTCAAATTTTGTTGTTACAAAGTGGGATTAAAATTGATTTGTCCTTTTTTGTCAACGATCTACACAAAATACTCTGTCAAAGTGGAAGAAAAATTCAAACATTTGTATAAAACAAATATACACTGCTCAAAAAAATAAAGGGAACACTTAAACAACACAATGTAACTCCAAGTCAATCACACTTCTGTGAAATCAAACTGTCCACTTAGGAAGCAACACTGATTGACAATAAATTGCACATGCTGTTGTGCAAATGGAATAGACAACAGGTGGAAATTATAGGCAATTAGCAAGACACCCCCAATAAAGAAGTGGTTCTGCAGGTGGTGACCACAGACCACTTCTCAGTTCCTATGCTTCCTGGCTGATGTTTTGGTCACTTTTGAATGCTGGCGGGGCTTTCACTCTAGTGGTAGCATGAGACGGAGTCTACAACCCACACAAGTGGCTCAGGTAGTGCAGCTCATCCAGGATGGCACATCAATGCGAGCTGTGGCAAGAAGGTTTACTGTGTCTGTCAGCGTAGTGTCCAGAGCATGGAGCCGCTACCAGGAGACAGGCCAGTACATCAGGAGGCCGTAGGAGGGCAACAACCCAGCAGCAGGACCGCTGCCTTTGTGCAAGGAGGAGCAGGAGGAGCACTGCCAGAGCCCTGCAAAATGACCTCCAGCAGGCCACAAATGTGCATGTGTCTGCTCAAACGGTCAGAAACAGACTCCATGAGGGTGGTATGAGGGCCCCACAGCTGGGGGTTGTGCTTACAGCCCAACACCGTGCAGGACGTTTGGCATTTGCCAGAGAACACCAAGATTGGCAAATTCGCCACTGGCGCCCTGTGCTCTTCACAGATGAAAGCAGGTTCACACTGAGCACATGTGACAGACGTGACAGAGTCTGGAGACGCCGTGGAGAACGTTCTGCTGCCTGCAACATCCTCCAGCATGACTGGTTTGGCGGTGGGTCAGTCATGGTGTGGGGTGGCATTCCTTTGGGGGGCCGCACAGCCCTTCATGTGCTCGCCAGAGGTAGCCTGACTGCCATTAGGTACTGAGATGAGATCCTCAGACCCCTTGTGAGACCATATGCTGGTGCGGTTGGCCCTGGGTTCCTCCTAATGCAAGACAATGCTAGACCTCATGTGGCTGGAGTGTGTCAGCAGTTCCTGCAAGAGGAAGGCATTGATGCTATGGACTGGCCCGCCCGTTCCCCAGACCTGAATCCAATTGAGCACATTTGGGACATCATGTCTCGCTCCATCCACCAACGCCACGTTGCACCACAGACTGTCCAGGAGTTGGCGGATGCTTTAGTCCAGGTCTGGGAGGAGATCCCTCAGGAGACCATCCGCCACCTCATCAGGAGCATGCCCAGGCATTGTAGGGAGGTCATACAGGCACGTGGAGGCCACACACACTACTGAGCCTCATTTTGACTTGTTTTAAGGACTTTACATCAAAGTTGGATCAGCCTGTAGTGTGGTTTTCCACTTTAATTTTGAGGGTGACTCCAAATCCAGACCTCCGTGGGTTGATACATTTGATTTCCATTGATAATTTTTGTGTGATTTTGTTGTCAGCACATTCAACTATGTAAAGAAAAAAGTATTTAATACGATTATTTCATTCATTCAGATCTAGGATGTGTTGTTTAAGTGTTCCCTTTATTTTTTTGAGCAGTGTATATGAAAAATAAAACCCAATATATCTTGATTACATATGTATTGAACCCCCTGCGTCAATACATGTTATAATCACCTTTGGCAGCGATTACAGCTATGAGTCTTTCTGTGTAAATCTCTAATAAGAGTTGTGCAACATTTGGCCATGTATTCTTTGCAAAGTTTTTCAAGATCTGTCAAATTGGTTGTTGGTCATGCATGGCTAGACAACCATTTTCAGGTCTTGCCATAGATTTTCAAGCAGATTTAAGTCAAAACTGTAACTCGGCCACTCAGGAACATTCACTGTCTTCTTGGTACTGTAAGCAACTCCTGTGTAGATTTGGCCTTGTTTTAGGTTATTGTCCTGCTGAAAGCTGAATTCATCGCCCAGTGTCTGGTGGAAAGCAGACTGAACCAGGTTTTCCTCTAGGAGTTTGCCTGTGCTTAGTTTCATTCCGTTTCTTTTTAATCCTGAAACTCCCCAGTCCTTAACGATTACAAGCATACCCATAACATGTTGCAGCCACCACTATGCTTGAAAATATGGAGAGTGGTACTCAGTAATGTGTTTTATTGGATTTGCCTCAAACATAACACTTTTTATTCAGGACAAAAGGTTTAATTGCTTTTTTTTGCAGTATTACTTTAGTGCCTTGTTGCAAACAGGATGCATGTGTTGGAATATTTAATTTCTTACAGGCTTCCGTTTCCCTCTGTCAATAAGATTAGTATTGTGGAGTAACTATAATAAT
Source organism: Coregonus lavaretus (assembly GCF_964263955.1). Classification (NCBI taxonomy): domain Eukaryota; kingdom Metazoa; phylum Chordata; class Actinopteri; order Salmoniformes; family Salmonidae; genus Coregonus; species Coregonus lavaretus. Next base: position 9,688,914 of record NC_139993.1, read on the forward strand.
AATATGCCATTTAGCAGACGCTTTTATCCAAAGCGACTTACAGTCATGCGTGCATACATTTTTTTTGTGTATGGGTGGTCCCGGGGATCGAACCTACTACCTTGGCGTTACAAGCGCTGTGCTCTACCAGCTGAGCTACAGAGGACCACAACTACAATGTTGTTGATCCATACTTGGTTTTCTGCTATCACAGCCATTAAACTCTGTAACTGTTTTAAAGTCGACATTGGCCTCATGGTGAAATCCCTGAGCGGTTTCCTTCTTCTCTGTCAACTGAGTTAGGAAGGACGCCTGTATCTTTGTAGTGACTGGGTGGATTGATACACCATCCAAAGTTTAATTAATAACTTCACCATGCTCAAAGGAATATTCAATGTCTGCTTTTTTTTTACCCATCTACCAATAGGTGCCCTTCTTTGCGAGGTATTGAAAAACCTCCCTGGTCTTTGGTTGAAATTCACTGCTCGACTGAGGGACCATACAGATAGTTTTATGTGTGGGGTACAGAGATGAGGTAGTCATTAAAAACTCATGTTAAACAATATTATTGCACAGAGTGAGTCCATGCAACTTATTAAACACATTTCTACTCCTGAACTTTAGGCTGATTATAACAAACAGGTTGAATACTTATTGACTCAAAATATTTCAGCTTTTCATTTGTAATTAATTTGTAAATATTTAGAAAACATAATTCAATTTTGACATTATGGGGTATTGTGTGTAGGCCAGTGAAAAAATAAATCTCAATTTAAATTCCGGCTGTATAACACAACAAAATGTGGAAAAAGTCAAGGGGTGTGAATACTTTCTGAAGGCACTGTATATTTCCCAGGCATCAAATTCCCCACTAAAACGAAGGTTATCTTTGCAATGCAATGTTGTATAATGTATCTATTTTACTGGCATCGCTATCAACACTGTTCTGACCCTCTCTCTCTGCTCTTACGCCCTGTTTTTCCAGGTGCAGAACCTGATGGCTGTGCATGCAGACTATGGAAACGGGGTCCAGGCCCTACTCAACAACGCTGAACCCACGAAGGTAAGTCCATTCATTATGGTCAATGGACACTAAAGCTTATGTCAATTTAAAAGGGTCTTTGCCTATTTCAATCAAAGTATAGTCCAAATAGGAAAAGCACTCGCATATCTGAGACGGCTCGTTGCAGATGCGTGGGAATAATTGGATGGAAATATTTGGGAAAAAAGAAAGATCCAAGTATAGTCAAATCATTTAATGAGCAGTTTTAGGTATATTGCAGATCCTTCATGAAAATCAATAGTTGCACACATGAACTAAAGTCTTTTTTTTTCTTGTTCTTTTTAATGCAGGTAGAACTTTTTGTTGACCTTTTGTCTTATTGCTTTCCATTTAGTATGTATTTGTGTTGTAACTGTTTCTCTCAGGACCTCTCGTAAACAAGATTGTGTTTTTTTCTGGTTTATATCCACAAATCTATTTTCTCATTCTCTCCCTTTGTCTCCTTCCCTCCTCCTCTCTACTAGGACACTGTGAGAGTGTACACCCGTGGAGGTGCCTCTGCCATCGCTGCCTCCTCCAAGATGTGATGCCTTAACTTCCACCTGGGGGCAGTTCCACCTGTTGCGCTTACCATCCACTATAGAAGATCGTACTACCAACCGTCCGTAAATGCTATAGATAATTAAATGGCAAACTATCATGATTTATTTCGTAATTCCTCAGGCTACTTACTGCACAGATGACTAGAGAGTCAGTTCTTACATGTAGTTTCCTGCCCATTTTGCCTAAGTTCACACATAAATGAATATAGTCAGACTGCAGCCCTATGGGAGAAGATCAAATACACATATGCTATCTGAAAAGCCATGCATTTATTCAGTTGTTTATAGTATAATTTTCATTCCATTGTCAGTATAGTGTTTCATCTCTTTCCCAATTACTTATTGTGTATGTGTCCATGCCTCATGTATGCCCTGATAGTTAGCTTAATAAACAGGTATGTGTTAACTAGCCTATATCCTAGTTCAAATAAGATTCAGAATTATTTTACAGTATGTAGCAGTTTAAACTTCTGAGTTCTCTTCAAGCTTCTGAGTTCTCTTCAAACATTTTTCAGTGCTTAGGCCTACACCATATTTCTTGGTTATATTAGATGGTTTCAGGCCATCGATCAGTGTGATTAAGTCATCGTCCTCGCAGCCAAACCAGCACAGCAGTGCCTTTTGGGTTAGACACAAATCCCTAACACCATGGCAGGATCAGGGCTTTGCCTAGACTCGCTATAAAACAAAATGGTCATGTACTAAATGTTTAGTGTATATTAGTGTTGATTTGGTAGATACTCTGTACCAGAATGAATCACTGAAGAGTTGTAGTTTGGTTGAGTTAGGGCTGGGGAATTAAGAACCACCACTGTTTCCTGTACAGGAAACGTAGTCCATCTCTTCTCACAAGCCTCCAGACTCGATTGCTATGTTGCAGCTTATCACTGTTAGTGTTTCAGTGTTAGGTAGCCTTCCCGCTCATATCGCCCGTCTGAAGAGAAGTAATTTGTTATATTAACATGAAATTGTGAACAGCTTTGAACCACAAAATGAGATGCTACTAAATCAAAAGGTTAGTGGTCCTCTGTAGCTCAATTGGTAGAGCATGGCGCTTGTAACGCCAGGGTAGTGGGTTCGATCCCCGGGACCACCCATACGTAAAAATGTATGCACACATGACTGTAAGTCGCTTTGGATAAAAGCGTCTGCTAAATGGCATATTTATTTTTTTAAAGGTAATGTGTGGTTTTGGTGTGTGTCTGGTTTAAAGAAGGCCTATCTTACCTCCAGGTTATGCAGGCTTTTGTTATAGCCCAGGACTATACCTGATTCTACATATCATGCCCTTGATTAGTTGATAGAGGAGTGTTACTAGGCTGGAATAAAAGCCTGCACACCCTGTTGGTCTCCAGGACCAGGATTGAATACATTGAGAATTTTTATAGGTTTGTCATCTGTGCTGCTGTTCAAGCCGTGAATGGTGGTTTGTCCTTTGGAGGTCCCAGCATTTCAACAATATATTCAGGTCCATTAGAAGATTTACAAATGCAAACAGACACAGGAGAGTAGTTTAAGACTTTAAAGTAAGCATACCAGACACTCAACAGACAGCGCTAAGGGTAAACACTTTGACAATGACTGATTTCAACTGTACAAAACATTTAAGCCAGGTTCAAACTTTGTTCCCATCAATTCATTTTCAACTATAGGCCTACAATGTCTGAATAGTGAGTAGGTAGCTAGCTATTTCTTCACACAGTGTAACCAGTTGATAATATTTTATAGGTCATGTGGGGGAATGAGTTAGCTTTATTATGTTGTATATTTCCACACTTTGCTTTATAATGTACTTGTTTAAACTATCAATTAAACATAACATCTCAATTGAAGCCATGGTATCAGACTTTTATTTGATTTACATATATATATATATATATATATATATATATATATATACATACAGTGGGGAGAACAAGTATTTGGTACACTGCCGATTTTGCAGGTTTTCCTACTTACAAAGCATGTAGAGGTCTGTAATTTTTATCATAGGTACACTTCAACTGTGAGATGGAATCTAAAATAAAAATCCAGAAAATCACATTTGTATGATTTTTAAGTAATTAATTTGCATTTTATTGCATGACATCAGTATTTGATACATCAGAAAAGCAGAACTTAATATTTGGTACAGAAACCTTTGTTTGCAATTACAGAGATCATACGTTTCCTGTAGGTCTTGACCAGGCTTGCACACACTGCAGCAGGGATTTTGGCCCACTCCTCCATACAGACCTTCTCCAGATCCTTCAGGTTTCGGGGCTGTCGCTGGGCAATACAGACTTTCAGCTCCCTCCAAAGATTTTCTATTGGGTTCAGGTCTGGAGACTGGCTAGGCCACTCCAGGACCTTGAGATGCTTCTTACGGAGCCACTCCTTAGTTGCCCTGGCTTTGTGTTTTGGGTCGTTGTCATGCTGGAAGACCCGGCCACGACCCATCTTCAATGCTCTTACTGAGGGAAGGAGGTTGTTGGCCAAGATCTCGCGATACATGGCCCCATCCATCCTCCCCTCAATACGGTGCAGTCGTCCTGTCCGAGGTGAGATCTTGCATGGAGCCCCAGACCGAGGGTGATTGACCGTCATCTTGAACTTCTTCCATTTTCTAATAATTGCGCCAACAGTTGTTGCCTTCTCACCAAGCTGCTTGCCTATTGTCCTGTAGCCCATCCCAGCCTTGTGCATGTCTACAATTTTATCCCTGATGTCCTTACACAGCTCTCTGGTCTTGGCCATTGTGGAGAGGTTGGAGTCTGTTTGATTGAGTGTGTGGACAGGTGTCCTTTTATACAGGTAACGAGTTCAAACAGGTGCAGTTAATACAGGTAATGAGTGGAGAACAGGAGGGCTTCTTAAAGAAAAACTAACAGGTCTGTGAGAGCCGGAATTCTTACTGGTTGGTAGGTGATCAAATACTTATGTCATGCAATAAAATGCAAATGAATTACTTAAAAATCATACAATGTGATTTTCTGGATTTTTGTTTAGATTCCATCTTTCACAGTTGAAGTGTACATATGATAAAAATTACAGACCTCTACATGCTTTGTAAGTAGGAAAACCTGCAAAATCGGCAGTGTATCAAATACTTGTTCTCCCCACTGTATATATATATATTTGAAACATAATTTCAAATACTTTATCTGTGCCTGTTTGAGCTTTCCTAGCCTAACGTAGCAGGAGTAAAAATAGCTTGCCTGCCATCTGGTTTAATACACCAATAGAAATGTCCCAACCCTGTAACCCAGGCCCGTCTGGCACTCCACGCAGACTCAAGCAAACACTCAAATTTGAAAGGAATTTTCAAGTATTTTGAACCCAGGTCTGCATGCTATACAGTGCCTTTGGAAAGTATTCAGACCCCTTGACTTTTTCCACATTTTGTTAGGTTAAAGCCTTATTCTAAAATTGATTAAATGTTTTTTCTCTCTCTCATGAATCTGCAAACAATACCCCATAATGTCAAAGCAAAAACAGGATTTTAGAATTTATATAAAAAATAAAAAAAATGAAATATCACATTTACATAGGTATTCAGACCCTTTACTCAGTACTTTGTTGAAGCACCTTTTGGCAGCGATTACAGCCTTGAGTTTTCTTTGGTATGACGTTGCAAACTTGGCACACCTGTATTTGGGGAGTTTCTCCCATTCTTCTCTGCAGATCCTCTCAAGCTCTGTCAGGTTGGATGGGGAGTGTTGCTGCACAGTTATTTTCAGGTCTCTCCAGAGATGTTAAATCAGATTCAAGTCCGGGCTCTGGCTGGACCACTCAAGGACATTCAGCGACTTATCCTTAAGCCACTCCTGCATTGTCTTGGCTGTGTGCTTAGGGTCGTTGTCCTGTTGGAAGGTGAACCTTTGCCCCAGTCTGTGGTACTGAGCACTCTGGAGCAGGTTTTCATCAAGGATCGCTCTGTACTTTGCTCCGTTCATCTTTGCCTCGATCCTGATTAGTCTCCCAGTCCCTGCTGCTGAAAAACATCCCCACAGCATGATGCTGCCACCAACCATGCTTCACCGTAGGGATGGTGCCAGCTTTCCTCCAGAGTTGACGCTTGGCATTCAGGCAAAAGAGTTCAGTCTTGGTTTCATCAGACCAGAGAATCGTGAATCGTCTTTAGGTGCTTTTTGGCAAACTCCAAGCGGGCTGTCATGTTCCTTTTACTGAGGAGTGGCTTCTGTCTGGCCACTTTACCATAAAGCCCTGATTGATGGAGTGCTGCAGAGATGGTTGTCCTTCTGGAAGGTTCTCCCATCTCCACAGAGGAACTCTAGAGCTCTGTCAGGGTGACCATTGGGTTCTTGGTCACCTCTCTGACCAAGGCCCTTCTCCCCCGATTGCTCAGTTTGGCCGGGGGACCAGCTCTAGGAAGTCTTGGTGGTTCCAAACTTCTTCCATTTAAGAATGATGGAGGTCACTGTGTTCTTGGGGACCTTCAATGCTGCAGAAATGTTTTGGTACCCTTCCCCAGATCTGTGCCTCAACACAATCCTGTCTCTGAGCTCTACGGACAATTCCTTTGACCTCATGGCTTGGTTTTTGCTCTGACATGCACTGTCAACTGTGGGACCTTTATATAGACAGGTGTATGCCTTTCCAAATCATGTCCAATCAATTGATTTTTTTTTCTTCTCCACAGGTGGACTCTAAAAACTTGTTTTCACTTTTTCATTATGGGGTATTGTGTGTGTAGATTGCTGAGGATTTTTTTTTCTTAATCCATTTTAGAATAAGGCTAATGTAACAATGTGGAAAAAGTAAAGGGTCTGAATACTTTCCCGAAGGCACTGTACATTTATGCAACATGTTGTGTAATTGTCCGAGGTGGTCGGCACCCCCAACCTCGGGCCAGATGGTTGTGGGTTCGCCGACCACCATGGACAAGCCCATTCTCCTAAACTGTTCCATTATAATTAAGCAATAAGGCCCGAGGGGTTGTGGTATATGGCCAATATACCACGGTTAAGGGCTGTTCTTAAACACAACAAAACGCAGAGTGCCTGGGCCCAGCCCTTAGCTGTGGTATATTGGCCATATATCACAAACCCCCGGTTACCAAACTGGTTAACCACATAATTAGAGCAGTAAAAATACATATTTTGTCATACCCATGGTATGTGGTCTGCTTTCAGGGCTAGAAACACCCAGTTTAGAACTAAGCAATAAGGCCCGAGGGGGTGTGGAATATGGGCAATATACCACGGCTTAGGGCTGTTCTTAAGCACGATGCAACATGGAGTGCCAGGATACAGCCCTTAGCTGTTGTATATTGGCAATATACCACAAACCCCAGAGTTGCCTTATTGCTATTATAAACTGGTTACCAATGTACAGTGGGGAAAAAAAGTATTTAGTCAGCCACCAATTGTGGAAGTTCTCCCACTTAAAAAGATCAGAGAGGCCTGTAATTTTCATCATAGGTACACGTCAACTATGACAGACAATGAGAAAAAAAATCCAGAAAATCACATTGTAGGATTTTTTATGAATTTATTTGCAAATGATGGTGGAAAATAAGTATTTGGTCAATAACAAAAGTTTCTCAATACTTTGTTATATACCCTTTGTTGGCAATGACACAGGTCAAACGTTTTCTGTAAGTCTTCACAAGGTTTTCAAACACTGTTGCTGGTATTTTGGCCCATTCCTCCATGCTGATCTCCTCTAGAGCAGTGATGTTTTGGGGCTGTCGCTGGACAACACGGACTTTCAACTCCCTCCAAAGATTTTTTATGGGGTTGAGATCTGGAGACTGGCTAGGCCACTCCAGGACCTTGAAATGCTTCTTACGAAGCCACTCCTTCGTTGCCCGGGCGGTGTGTTTGGGATCATTGTCATGCTGAAAGACCCAGCCACGTTTCATCTTCAATGCCCTTGCTGATGGAAGGAGGTTTTCACTCAAAATCTCACGATACATGGCCCCATTCATTCTTTCCTTTACACGGATCAGTCGTCCTGGTCCCTTTGCAGAAAAACAGCCCCAAAGCATGATGTTTCCACCCCCATGCTTCACAGTAGGTATGGTGTTCTTTGGATGCAACTCAGCATTCTTTGTCCTCCAAACACGACGAGTTGAGTTTTTACCAAAAAGTTCTATTTTGATTTCATCTGACCATATGACATTCTCCAGACGGGCCTGGACATGTACTGGCTTAAGCAGGGGGACACGTCTGGCACTGCAGGATTTGAGTCCCTGGCGGTGTAGTGTGTTACTGATGGTAGGCTTTGTTACTTTGGTCCCAGCTCTCTGCAGGTCATTCACTAGGTCCCCCCGTGTGGTTCTGGGATTTTTGCTCACCGTTCTTGTGATCATTTTAACCCCACGGGGTGAGATCTTGCGTAGAGCCCCAGATCGAGGGAGATTATCAGTGGTCTTGTATGTCTTCCATTTCCTAATAATTGCTCCCACAGTTGATTTCTTCAAACCAAGCTGCTTACCTATTGCAGATTCAGTCTTCCCAGCCTGGTGCAGGTCTACAATTTTGTTTCTGGTGTCCTTTGACAGCTCTTTGGTCTTGGCCATAGTGGAGTTTGGAGTGTGACTGTTTGAGGTTGTGGACAGGTGTCTTTTATACTGATAACAAGTTCAAACAGGTGCCATTAATACAGGTAACGAGTGGAGGACAGAGGAGCCTCTTAAAGAAGAAGTTACAGGTCTGTGAGAGCCAGAAATCTTGCTTGTTTATAGGTGACCAAATACTTATTTTCCACCATAATTTGCAAATAAATTCATTAAAAATCCTACAATGTGATTTTCTGGATTTTTTTCTTCTCAATTTGTCTGTCATAGTTGACGTGTACCTATGATGAAAATTACAGGCCTCTCTCATCTTTTTAAGTGGGAGAACTTGCACAATTGGTGGCTGGCTAAATACTTTTTTTCCCCACTGTACATAATTAAAGCTGTAAAATTATTGTTTTGTCATACCCTTATACCACGGCTTTCAGCCAATCAACATTCAGGGCTCGAACCACCCAGTTTATAATATTTATTATATCACAGGCCCCTGTCACGTAGAATATATTTTGCATTTAGGAGATCTGACATTTATTAATATGATATCACTTAGCAAATGTTTTAATTGCTTGAGTTAATAAATAATAATTCATAACCATAACCTTGCCTTCATAGGAATGAAGGCAAGATTATAGTTCACCCAATTAATGAATTATCAATTAATTAGTTAATCATTAATTCCATATTCTTGTCTGCGATGGTCGTTGAACTCTCAACCTTTTTGTCCCGTAGCACTGTGCGCTATCATCTAAATAGAATTGGGCTGTGCGGTCGATAGAGTGCTAGGCTCCGGCAGAAGATTCCGGGTTTGCCACCTACCATGGACAAGCTCGCTCTCATTATCTGTTTCATTACAAAAATGTATTGAAATTCTTGCATATGAAAATGATTAAAAGATAATTGATTTATTTCACATCATTACAATGGCATGTTTTTAGTTCACCTGGCATCTATGAAAAGGTCCACAATTGTTCAAGAGAGGGTATATTTGAAACAGGTGTTTATTTACTGAAATATGTGCCCTTGCCTGGCTATTAAAAGGGACAGGCGGCTATTTGAGACCCTTGCTTTTAATTGAAGTTTTATGATACAAATAGCATTATGGTTTTAGGTGCCAAGGAATAGCCGCTTAGATCGGAGAGGAGGCAGAGCGTGCTTTAAGCTTTCCTGAATGACTGGGCCTGCTGGGAGCATAGGCCTATGTGGCCACATTATTATAGGACGACTTGGGAGAGTGATGATCCGCAACAGACAGCGCATCTCATTATCAGACTGGCCTGTTACTGTGCCTTTCTAGACCTTATAAACTGTCGAGAGTATACCCACAACTGATCCAAATGGAATGAAACATTCAAATCATAGGGCGTTTGGGCCTTTATTCAAATTGACATTTTCACTGCAGTTTATAGCCTAGAGTAGAATGATGTACTCACTTGAAAACACTAATGCAATTGTTCATTGCATTGTGTTGTTGTAGGCTAGTCTAGGTAGTATAATTGTATTGTCCCTAAAGATCAATAGGGGAGCTTTTTGAGCTGCATGTATCATGTCTACACTGATCTTTCATGCGCAATGATGCACCGGGCCTCTCCGCTGCCTATCAGCTATTCCTCTATGTTCTTGTGGATTTATATAGATAATTGGTGCAGCTTTTAATTGTGTGGTAGGGTACTATGGGGCGAGACGCCCACTGGGGTAAGACGCTGTTTTTTAAAAACAGTTCCTCTTGCTGCCACTAGTCCTGATCAACTACAAATGTAATCTGTTTCATCAACATTTTTGAAGTCATTCCATCAACACAATTTTGAGGTAAGTTGATCACATTTTGTCATTTAGAAAAAGTTGTAGATATAATCCAATGAAGTTAGATCCATTATTTTGTATATACATGTACGGAAGCCTTAAAATAAATCATCCACTTGTTTAGAGAGAATTTTTTTAATTGTTTTTGAGTAAAGTAGTAATATGTTAGGTTTGTATGTTGGGGGCAAGATGCCCCCCCTCTGGTTGATCATGTGTTACTAGCTGTAATTTAGCAATGAAACTTACATTTACGTCATTTAGCAGACGCTCTTATCCAGAGCGACTTACAGTTAGTGCATACATTATAATTTTTTTCATACCCCCCCTTGGGAATCGAACCCACAACCCTGGCGTTGCAAACACCATGCTCTACCAACTGACCTACATCCCTGCCGGCCATTCCCTCCCCTACCCTGGACCAATTGTGCGCCGCCCCATAGGTCTCCCGGTCGCGGCCGGCTACTACAGAGCCTGGATTCGAACCAGGATCTCTAGTGGCACAGCTAGCACTGCGATGCAGTGCCTTAGACCACTGCGCCACTCGGGAGACCTGTGAGATTAAGAGAGAAGGAAGAAAACAAAGGGAGAAAGAAAACTATGACACTGAAGAAATCTGTGGCACTACTGAAAAAAGGTTGTTCCAGGTTCCAAAACCACAAGAAACACCCTAAAAGAAGGGGATGCAGAATGCTTGTTCAGTAATGAGCTCTTCTCTGTTAGCGGTGGGGACTGGATACCGTGTGAGCAGTGTCAGAGGTGGGCTCAAGAGCTGTGTGTAACGGCTCTCATATGGCTCATCAACAAAGGACACAGTGCTGTTCTCTTTCACTGTTCATTCTGCTAATACATACACAACACTGTGTAAACTTCAGGACCACTGCAAACCCACCAAGCAATCTCCATAAAAGTTTAACAACTCTTTGGCTGGATGCTGCGTGATCATGTGCACATGTATTATATACACGGGATGCAGTTACTCAGATAATACAGCAGGTGGCTGCACAACTATACATACATATACATAACCTGGCTGCTTAATTATGACAAAATTAATAGAACTAAGGATGTCTATTTCAACCCTGTTACATATGCTCAGATTTAACTAGGGTGGGATTAATTTCCGACCTCTGTGTCAATAAAATAATCTCAGAAAATGCCATTTTTTGTCGTTATTGTCATTACATTTTAGACATTTTAGTCATTTAGCAGACACTCTTATCCAGAGCGACTTACAGTTAGTGAGTGCATAAATGTTTCATACTGGCCTCCCGTGGGAAACGAACCCACAACCCTGGCGTTGCAAACGCCATGCTCTACCAACTGAAATGTTTAATGTGTGTGTTTGTGTTTAATCAATATTTAATCAGTTTTATTCCAATGAATGTATTTTTTTTGTATAAATATGACAAACTATTGAAAATCGTTAGCTCTTGAATTTTGTTTTAAAAACTGCTGGGATTTAAAATCTTTCCTTATTCAAATGATAATAAGTTTAGTTAAACTGTACATAATGGAGTGTAAGGAAAAGGTAAAAGAAGAAAGATAATGTATGTGCAGGTGAGGTAGAAAATAGGGACACTTCTGTGAAACCCTATGGCATAATCTTTTATTGGGGCAATTTACCCAGTATTTTTTTTTAGAAAAGGGGCATTTTGCCCAGCTCCCGGGGTAAAATGCCCCTTTCCTAAAAAAAAAATACATTTGATTATATAACTACAAATCTGTTAACTGTAGCCATTTATTTTCCTTTAAAGATTGTTATGTTAAACATGACCATCATCTACCTACAATTTATTTGGGCCATCATCTACTTTTGCTATTTTGTTAAGACTATTGCAGAACTGGACAAACGATCCACTTCCCACTATTGTCACTATGAATGGTAGATAGAGGGCAGGATAGACAGACTGGTATTAGTGCTGAGTGATTAGTGCTTTTTAAGGTCAGTTTGGTGTCGGTTAAATTATTCAAAAATAATCATGGTTTTTTATTACAAATAATGAATGTTGTAACATGAAATGCACTATGCATTATGTGGGTTGAATGCTGGAACACAGAATAAAACAATTAATAAAAGTCTCATGATGGTAGTGACTGCCCATTACTGCTTACTGCTTATCACTTATTAATTAACATTACACAGTATGAAAATGTATGCACTCACTAACTGTAAGTCGCTCTGGATAAGAGTGTCTGCTAAATAAGTAGCTATATTCGCTTGCCATGGATCAACCACCACCGTACCAGCCAGAGTTTGTCCCAATGAAAGGAAATAAGTACACGCGTCTTGAAGACCCTCACGGAGCGGCCATGTTCCAACATACCGTCGTCTTGGGACAGCCCCAGGCCGTTGTACCTCAGCCCAGGGATCACATTATCTGGTCACTTTGCAGCCTCGTGTACGGCAACCCATTCTGTTAGCTGTGTATTTCTCCATAAAGGTGAGTTGGAATTCTCCTTATATTACTTATTATAGAAATGTCTGGTGTGGGTGATTTTATTGTCTGGATTTAGAAGTTGAGCAAGTTACTATATAGGCGACCCACTTTGAACTATGGAGGATAGTATAAAACATTTCTAAATTCGTGTTTTGCTTGCTTGTTATTACGTCATTTAGCAGACGCTCTATTCCAGAGCAACTTACAGTTAGTGAGTGCATACATTATTATTATTTTATTTTTTCATACTGGCCCCCTGTGGGAATTGAACCCACAACCCTGGCGTTGCAAACACCATGCTCTACCAACTGCGCTACATCCCTGCCAGCCATTCCCTCCCATACCCTGGGCCAATTGTGCGACGCCCCATGGGTCTCCCGGTCGCGGCCGGCTACGACAGAGCCTGGATTCTAACCAGGATCTCTAATGGCACAGCTAGCACTGCGATGCAGTGCCTTAGACCACTGCGCCACTCGGGATAAAAATATTATAAAAATGTGTAGCCTATACTTAATCTATAGGCTCTATAGACCTGACCTCCAAAAGTGTATTAAGGAGTATTAAACCACTGAGATGATAATACATTACTGAGATCCTCTGTTAGATTAATTTGGATTTTAAGAATAATGACTAAAGAATTTCACCCCAAACACAGTATAAATGTTAGAATTATCATGTAGTGTCAACCCACTAACAGAGGGGGCGTTACTAACCATTCAAGGGGGAAGGCGGGAACTGTTTAAGAAAGGTGGGAGGAGCATAGTGTCTTTGTTTGTCAAGGAGTATAAAAAACAGGATATTTGTGTTTTTGAGGAGAGCTCTCCATGAATAAATTTACTGATAATTACTTGTGGATTGTGGACCTTGAATCATTGATGATTAAAACCAGAGCTTTACAACCTCTGGTAATGATTCAAGCTTAGGTCGAATTAGAGATAGAAATTCACATGACAGATTGGTCCTTCGAGCCGGATCTTAATACATCTTTATCGTTCTAGAGACACCGAAATCCGTGCACGGCCGGGTGATCGCATCCGTGAAAAATAGTCCTGGCCTTCCACGTTAAGGTTATAAGACAGGCCGGTGATTACTCTTTATGAACGATAAAGACGTTAACAAGTTTGAAAAAGCATTTTAATCCAGACTGCGAGGAAAAGGTCAGCAATTTTTATTCATGGATTTTGGTAAAATGAGTTGAACTTAGTTACCAAAGTCAAAGAAGGTAATAATTATTACGACAGGGAGGGTCCGCAATTGATCCTAGAGGTAAATAGCTATTACAAAAAAAAACTAGTCCGAAATGACATGGTAGTGAATTGCAATCACAAATGTAAACTAAGTTAATATTGTCATTGTACGAATTGCAATGTTCAGTATAAACAGGGAAATAATTATCATCGTATGAGAGGGATATGTCGGGAGTTCTATATGCGACTGGGCATTTGCTAGAACTTTGCAAACAAGTTTATCAGATGATAAAGTCGGGTATGTGTGAGACTTAATCCCTCGGGAGACGTGATCATTATTTCAGGGGTGGAGAAAAAAATAAGTAGTGTGAGGAAAATTGGGAAACTTACTCTTTTCATGAAACCGGAGTTTTAAATAGAAACTCTGGGTTAGGGGTTAAATAATTTTAAAGGGTTAATTACAAAAGCAAGAGGCGCACTAAGAGATTAGCTCCTACGAAAATAATTCGGGAGGGAATTATTTAAAAAACAAAAAGGGGGGGAAGGATTTCTTATTGTTCCACGATGGGAAAGACATCTTCTAAACAAGTCCGAGAATTAACGGGAGATGAAAGATATATGTTAGGGAGGGATCGGAGAAATATGTTTTATGGGTCCATTTGGGAGAAGAGGTATGAATTTATTGGGCATCTCGAAGTAAAAAAGTTAGTAGGCAGATGCATATAAAATTAGATGAAAAAAAAGCGAAAGGAGGGGCTGAAGACAGCGAGTGTGTTTTTTTAAAGCGCGAAAATGCTTTAACGGGGACAAAGGAATATTTAACTATCGTGACTGCAGGGGATAAAAAGGAGGATGACAGTCAATATTTTTGGTTCGAACAAATGTTTGACAAAATGATTCGTGTCAATTAAGAATTGGCTAAAAACACCACAAAGCGATTATTTGAGAGGTACCTATAAAGTCCAACGATGTGGTCCTCTGTAGCTCAGCTGGTAGAGCACGGCGCTTGTAACGCCAAGGTAGTGGGTTCGGGACCACCCATAATAAAAAATGTATGCACGCATGACTGTAGGTCGCTTTGGATGGAAGCGTCTGCTAGATGGCATATTATTATGCGTGTGTCTGGACTTTTGCACTCAAACGTAGACGTACGTAATGGGTGAGAAGGTGGAGAATATTTGCGTTTTTGGTCAGTTGGCAGACGCTCTAATCCGGAGCGACTTGAAGAGCCAATAGAGGTTTGCATGGAACTATTCTGTTGTGTTGGGCATTTGAATGGCAGAAGGTGAAATATGTGTGTATGAGGAAATTCAACGGCGGGTATGAATGATAACCGGATACTACTTAGTATTTGGTTGGTTAAATGCTAAATAAAAGATTTGAGGCGTAGTTATGGGGTAACTAGGAAGACGCACTTATTCAAAAAGGAATGGGTGGAGAGAGAGAGTTTTTTTATGTGTATTAAAAGTTGCATTAGATAGCTTTAGTAATATTCTAGATATGTCTATGAAAATATGTTATAAGTACTAATGACATTATTTCCTAAGAAGGAAGATTGTAGGGAAGTTTCCCGCGCCTCCACCATAATGTAGGAAGGAGCAGGAGAGGGGGGGAGTGAGAGACAGAACATCGTTCAAATGGTAGGAATGTCATTAAGTGTATGCTGATAAATAATATCAAGCATTTGTTTTATTGATTGGGGCTGAATCAGAGAAAACTGTTAAATATATTGAATAGCGAACTGAAAATGAAAGGCATGGAATACAAATAATTGGAAAATTTTAAAACGATAATTTATTTTCGTTACAAGGAAGCAAGTGGCATTGGCTGTTGTGCTGGGGGAATAGCGCCAGCCTGTGGTGGGTTCTGAATTTGTTATAAATAACTTTATATTTTAAACTAAAATGAATAGACTACAATTGGAACATCAGAAAAAGGACAATATAATCCGTAATAGTTATTATAATTATTATTGATAGTTATTGCAGTTATTATTATCCTGAGTGGCGCAGTGGTCTAAGGCACTGCATCGCAGGGCTAACTGTGCCACTAGAGATCCTGGTTCGGATCCAGGCTCTGTCGCAGCCGGCAGCGACCGGGAGACTCATGGGCGGCGCACAATTGGCCCAGCGTCGTCCAGGGTAGGGGGGAAAATGGCCGGCAGGGATGGAGCTCAGTTGATAGAGCATGGTGTTTGCAACGCCAGGGTTATGGGTTCGATTCCCACGGGGGGAGGCCAGTAAAAAATAAATAAAGATTAAAATAATAAAAATGTATTCACTAGGTTGCTCTGGATAGGAGCGTCTGCTGGGTGACTAGAATGTAAATGTATTATCATTGATTCAGTAATGATAGGAGGGAAGTAGCGATAAAGCTGTGAGGGTTGAGTTGAGGACAAGGAGAATGATTTGTGGCTCTGGTTGGCTGGAAAAAGGAGACGCAGAGACAGAGTAAGTTAGAGAGGGAGAGAATAAAAGAAAAAGAGAGAAGGAAACTGTTTAGGTTTGAAAAACAAGCAGGCTGAGAGAGATTTTACTAGGGGGTGGATCAAATAATTGATAATGGATCATTTGAATGAGATCACATGTAGCAGATTTAGAGTAATCAATTAAATAATCATTGTATACTCGAGGAATTTTGAGGGATTTTATGAAGTTAGGCAGTATTTAGGTCATAAGAGGGAGCTACCAAATTAAGTTGAGCCTAACTATCTTTGATTGTTATTTTTCAATTGGGTTTTTCAAATAAAATAAAAATACACCCAGCATGATGTTTATAAAGGGTTGTTATGTTGAATTTAGGGAATTTTCAACAGTTCATAGGTGGTGTTTACTATGCTGTGGGATGGAACGGTTTATTGGGTGATATTTGAAACTAAATTCATGGAATAAGCTGCAGTAATCAGAAGAATGTACAATCTAAGGCGAGACAACTATTGCCTAGATCATTGATTTAGCAATAGGGTCAGGTAGATAAGGACTAGAAAAAAAAAGAAGGAAAAAAATTAGATGAAGAATGATGAGCTTTTTGGTAAGGATAGACTTCTGTAAAGCTTGGGTCGTCATTAGGTACTGCATACGGGTAAATTAAGTGATCTTATCTATGGGAAGGCAATGGCAGCCCATGGTAAAATCATTTGGAACTCTGAGAAGGAAGAACAGGTTATGTTGTTGCTCTCTTCCCAAACAGTCTTAGCTTTTAATAAATATATCAGGGATGTTACCCAAATGGTAGAGAGTAAAGAGGGATGACATTGGTCGTGGTTTAAAGATGATGTTTTTTTTTTGGTGGGCTATTAGAGATAACTGGGTTAATCACGAACATAGAGGTTTTTATTCTTTGTTGCTAGGCAGAATACTTAAGTGACCTAAAAAATGGACTTGTCATGTCCAACAATCAGTCTTCAGGTCAAGCCCAGGAGAGCCGGGGTAGAACAGAGGTTGAACTAAACATAAGTGTTTTTACAAGATAAGAGATTGTTTGATTGGATTACTAATTGATTCTGAACTGAATGAAAGTCGAATTTAGCCGCCATAAAGACAAAGGAAGTGGGAGGAGCAATAAAGAAGCAAAAAAGAATCTCAAAAATGAAAGGCATGGCAATTGGTTGATAAATAACCTAAGGGAATGTTTAGGAAGGTGGAAAAAATTGACACATAAGCAGAACTATGTGTCAAGAGGGGGGAAGAGGCTAATTGTATTAGATAATATACGAAGGAGAGGACAAAATACTTTAAAAAAAAACATTTTTTAGATAGTCTAAAAAGAGAATGCAGTCAGAAATTGTTACATTAATCTGAACATGTGTGAAGATAGTTTATTAACCACACCCGTATGTCAGAGGTTTTGTGCCCCACAGGTGAACTAAAGGAGAAGGTGACCCACTATCTAACCAGGTGACTGATGAGCATCCAGTCACTAGAAGGAAAACTGGAAGCAGGCCTGTTGGGAAGGGCCCTATCAGGTTATGTTGGTAACCACCTTGGCCATTAGAATAGCAGAGAGAGGAACCTGGGTCCATGTTACCCACTGCAAGAAGGTAAGACCACATACAAGCACCGCTTAGCACATGCAGAGTTGACGAGCGGAACTGCGCCACAGGGTGCGGGGGTCACCTCTGTCAACGAAGATCTCCTACCCAGACCTATCATCACTGTAGTGTGTTCCTAGGGTGTGAGTATGGGGTGGTACCGAGCAGAAGGACTCAAGACAGGAGAGGGTTGGGGGTTTTGGGGAATATGGGTGACCCTGAGCTGCATCATAGTCTCGGCAATAGTCGTGGTAGGTCAAAATCCACCACCACCTCGCACCAATTACACTATGGCCTTACCATTATTAAGAAATAAAGGGAAAGCGACCCGACATACTGACCATCAAGGGCGAGTGATCTACAAAATAGGAGTCAGAGAAGGGTGGGGAGTAAGATTCAAAATTATGATTAGGGATCTTATCAGAGTGGATAAGCAAGCAACATGGGATTATAAGATCCCGTTGTATTTATGTTCAGCCCCCTCAGCGGATTGTTCCTGGGCTCAGGTATTTAGACATACTGGGGGAAGGAGATATGAGACGGGGGGGGGGGGGGGGGGGCTGGACGTCAAGATGGAGGATAAGAAGGTATAACGACATCCCCACGGAAATGGTAGTAACAATAGTAAAAGTCACTAAAGAGGACATGAGAAGAACTTACTGGGCTTGCGCGGACGTATACGGACGGCATACTTGTCTAAGATTATATTTGATGGAGTCAAAAGATATAGAGGGAGCAGGTACTGTCATTAATCCACTAACAGCAATAGACTGAGTAAATCAGTCAAGGGATGACGGAGTCAATTTGACTAACCCGTCCACTATGAAAGATTTTCTCCTCCAAGAATGGAACAATGGGGAAGTGGAGGGGGTCCCTGATGAGAATCTCTGGTTAAAGTGGATGAAATACACCGCTAGGGCCTTGGGGGAGACCAATTGTTATGCATGCTCCATTGGGCGACCAACAATGTTGACCGCCCCAATGCCAAAGGCAATGTTTCCCTGTGTATTAGACCTGGGGTCCAATCAAAAAGAGCCAAATTGCACAGGGATTGGGCTGGCAAAATTGACATACTCGGCCAGCCCACCTAGATTCACTTTAACTCCTGGCGAATACCAGTGTTACAGACATAGAAATGGCACCCGTAACTTGGGTGATTTTGATGGCTGTAAGGAGATAATTAATGTGACTGATTTAGATAAGGAAGGAAGGGAAAAAAAAATTAGGAACCTAACCATCCCTTTGACTGATGTGTGGTGGGCATGCACTAAAAAAGGGAGCATTCGGCAGACATTACCAGAGGGATGGGTGGGTACTTGTGCAGTATTGTTGGTCCAACCTGTAAGAATTGGTCATCAAAGACCAGTGAC
The DNA here is from genome assembly GCF_964263955.1 of Coregonus lavaretus. Taxonomy (NCBI): domain Eukaryota; kingdom Metazoa; phylum Chordata; class Actinopteri; order Salmoniformes; family Salmonidae; genus Coregonus; species Coregonus lavaretus. The sequence goes on from NC_139993.1 coordinate 9,707,846, forward strand.
AGGAAGAATAATTAGGAGAAAAATAAATAAGTCAGGAAGGAAATAGCCCAATTTGGATAGATGGTATAGGCATCCCCAGGGGTGTTCCAGACGAATACAAAGCTATAAATCAAATATGGGAGAGTTTTACTACAACATTTTTCTGGTGGGGGACAAACAAAAATATGGATTGGATAAAATATATCTATTACAACCAACAACAATTTATTGACAAGACTAGAGATGCAGTAAAGGAGATCTCTGAGCGATTATCCGCCATCCCGCTCATAACTTAGTAGAGGTTGGTTCTAGATCAGGCAGAAAGGGCCGGTGTCTATAGAAAGATAATTGTTGCATATTTATCCCTAACAACACCACACCGGATGGGACAGTCACCAGAGCTCTTACAGAATTAACTGCACTAAGTGAAGGATGAACTGAACTCAGAAGTTAGTACATTGTGGATAGGGTGGTTTGATTAAATATTTGGTAAATGGAAAACCCTAGCAGCCACCATCTTAGGAGCGATCAGTGTTTGTATGGGTATTCTTGTATTATGTGGTTGTTGTCTTGTTCCCTGTGTCCGAGGATTGGTGAGTCAGGCGTTGGTGAAATGCAGTATCTAAACAATGATGAGAGATGGACTGACTCCGGACTCTGACCAGGGGAATGTGAAAAACAATCCTCCAGGCTTGGTGGATGACGAGGATTTGGACCCTGAAAGACCGCAATTGGATGAAATTTTTATTAGTTCTGATGTGATCTCTGAGATTAATCATGCTTGTAAAATACATTTATCCTGAATGTGGGAATATTTAGTCAAAGGGGTGGATTGTTAGATTAATTTGGATTTTAAGAATAATGACTAAAGAATTTCACCCCAAACACAGTATAAATGTTATAATTATCATGTAGTGTCAACCCACTAAGTGTCCCCCTTACTAACCATTCAAGGGGGAAGGCGGGAACTGTTTAAGAAAGGTGGGAGGAGCATAGTGTCTTTGTTTGTCAAGGAGTATAAAAAACAGGATATTTGTGTTTTTGAGGAGAGCTCTCCATGAATAAATTTACTGATAATTACTTGTGGATTGTGGACCTTGAATCATTGATGATTAAAACCAGAGCTTTACAACCTCTGGTAATGATTCAAGCTTAGGTCGAATTAGAGATAGAAATTCACATGACAGCCTCCCATTAGTGTGACATGTTATGTTGTGTGCATGTTGTTAACTAATATGCATAGCTACATAAACTCAATCAGCAACACATGAATGATTCTATAATATAAATTATTCTACATTTTGTTTTCCAGTCCAGGGATAGGAAGATGGTTGGATACTTGGAAGGAGCAAGAAAACACGGGAATACTGCACGCTGCTTTAATACTGTGACCCTGACCCTGGTAATCCTCGGCCTGCTCTTCCTCTTCATCACCTATGGTATCATCATCTACCAAGTCACACACACTGAGTAGTTCCAGTCTTTGCTTTTGTAAAAAGTGTTCATTTGGATTCTTTCCAGATGTTACACACCTCTCTAGAATTGAGCTGAAATGTATCAGGACACATCGCTTAAACACACACACCACAGATGTTCCTTCAGCACTGTGTACCAGATCTTATTTGCACTTCTTTAGTTTTGTGTTTTAGAGATGCAAGATGATTCTGTTGAAGTTTCATTGAAATGTTATTTTCATCAATAAATGATTTTTGTTTGTAAATGCATTACGTTTGAGTTTTTATAGCTGTTAATGGATGTTAACGTTTCTGTTTGACTCATCCAATATAGACATATACTCACTTAACGAGACATGGCTTGTCTTTCTACTTTGTTGTCACTCTTCAACAATGTTTAAGGCACAATCTGTACTATTTCTGATTGCTAAGATTACTTGTCCTTGTGTGATATAAACATGTAGGAATTAGAGTATGTTGAACAACTTTATCAACTCCAAAAACAAACTGTATTAGGTATTTTTGACTTATTACTCTGATACAAATTGTAAACAGATGTTGATGTAAAAGTGGAATTTCCAGCAATGTAAAAAGTCCAGGCCTGGTTTCCAGAGACAAGCTATATCACCCAGAATTGCTGGCTGGCTGTGTCACAGTAGTCTTGAATAGCTTCCTATCATCTATTTTCCCTCTGGAGCAATACACTGAGAAGGTTTGATGGGTAAAAAACAACTATTCAACTCATCGTCCTGTTAAAATTCTTAAATGTATCATTCCATCTTTCCTTTTCCCTGCTTGATCTGACAAAGTTGGATTGGTAGCTGGAGACTTTATATATGTATATGTAGTATCTGAGTGATAAGTTGCGTCAATTCAAATCTGGTATTGGAACAAAAAGAGGTCAATACACGTCTTCTAAAATAGACTAGTATTTTAATTAATGCAAAAAACACTTCAATGGTAAATATGATGTTCGTATATACGGGTCCACTGAAATACCACACAGGGCAGACAGAGAACTAAGCCATTGTTATAAGTTCTTCTTTAAATACTCTGACAGAGATAGTTCCCGCTCCCTGCTGGCCTATCAGAGTAGAGACTGAGCGTGGTTTAGACTTACTCAACCTATCGTTGGCGCACAGGCTGGTCCCAGCCCCTTGGCGCTTCACTGTTGCCAGGCATTAATTATCTCCACAACTTGTCCCGAGAGTCAGCACCCATAGACACAGTTTCCCTGTACTTTCCCACCCTAACTATACTCTTTGTACCTACGTCCTTGGACGGTTCAACAAAGAGGCAGTGTGAGTCATAAGCCTTATCTTCCCCTACTCCCTAACAGCTCCTCACATTAATCACAGCTTGTTAGGTTAAACAATTTATATCAGTACAGTACAAACCTTTTATGTTTAATCATTAATGTATTCTTTCTAAGCTAGGCATCACATCTAGTTATAAGAAAATAGATCCCCACATGAGGTTTTCATATTGTTGGTTAGATGAACTTTACTCTACTTTGCTGAAACATCTGGAAAGTGTTACTATAGGGGCCCCCTAAAACAGTGGAGATTCGGATATGTGGAGCCCAGGGATTGGTGGGTAAGAGCGTAGCTTAGTGGGTAAGAGCGTTGTGCCAGTAACCGAAAGGTCGCTGGTTCTAATCCCCGAGCCGACTAGGTGAAAAATATGTCGATGTGCCCTTAAGCAAGGCACTTAACCCTAATTGCTCATGTAAGTTGCTCTGGATAAGAGCGTCTGCTAAGTGACTAAAATGTAAATTTATTCAAAGCACGCCATCTTATGAAGCATAGGATAAACAGTGGGGGAAAAAGTATTTAGTCAACCACCAATTGTGCAAGTTCTCCCACTTAAAAAGATGAGAGAGGCCTGTAATTTTCATCATAGGTACACGTCAACTATGACAGACAAAATGAGAATTTTTTTTCCAGAAAATCACATTGTAGGATTTTTTTATGAATTTATTTGCAAATTATGGTGGAAAATAAGTATTTGGTCACCTACAAACAAGCAAGATTTCTGGCTCTCACAGACCTGTAACTTCTTCTTTAAGAGGCTCCTCTGTCCTCCACTCGTTACCTGTATTAATGGCACCTGTTTGAACTTGTTATCAGTATAAAAGACACCTGTCCACAACCTCAAACAGTCACACTCCAAACTCCACTATGGCCAAGACCAAAGAGCTGTCAAAGGACACCAGAAACAAAATTGTAGACCTGCACCAGGCTGGGAAGACTGAATCTGCAATAGGTAAGCAGCTTGGTTTGAAGAAATCAACTGTGGGAGCAATTATTAGGAAATGGAAGACATACAAGACCACTGATAATCTCCCTCGATCTGGGGCTCCACGCAAGATCTCACCCCGTGGAGTCAAAATGATCACAAGAATGGTGAGCAAAAATCCCAGAACCACACGAGGGGACCTAGTGAATGACCTGCAGAGAGCTGGGACCAAAGTAACAAAGCCTACCATCAGTAACACACTACGCCGCCAGGGACTCAAATCCTGCAGTGCCAGACGTGTCCCCCTGCTTAAGCCAGTACATGTCCAGGCCCGTCTGAAGTTTGCTAGAGTGCATTTGGATGATCCAGAAGAGGATTGGGAGAATGTCATATGGTCAGATGAAACCAAAAAAACTCAACTCGTCGTGTTTGGAGGACAAAGAATGCTGAGTTGCATCCAAAGAACACCATACCTACTGTGAAGCATGGGGGTGGAAACATCATGCATTGGGGCTGTTTTTCTGCAAAGGGACCAGGACGACTGATCCGTGTGAAGGAAAGAATGAATGGGGCCATGTATCGTGAGATTTTGAGTGAAAACCTCCTTCCATCAGCAAGGGCATTGAAGATGAAACGTGGCTGGGTCTTTCAGCATGACAATGATCCCAAACACACTGCCCGGGCAACGAAGGAGTGGCTTCGTAAGAAGCATTTCAAGGTCCTGGAGTGGCCTAGCCAGTCTCCAGATCTCAACCCCATAGAAAATCTTTGGAGGGAGTTGAATGTCCGTGTTGCCCAGCGACAGCCCCAAAACATCACTGCTCTAGAGGAGATCTGCATGGAGGAATGGGCCAAAATACCAGCAACAGTGTGTGAAAACCTTGTGAAGACTTACAGAAAATGTTTGACCTGTGTCATTGCCAACCAAGGGTATATAACAAAGTATTGAGAAACTTTTGTTATTGACCAAATACTTATTTTCCACCATAATTTGCAAATAAATTCATTAAACATCCTACAATGTGATTTTCTGGAATTATTTTTCTCATTTTGTCTGTCATAGTTGACGTGTACCTATGATGAAAATTACAGGCCTCTCTCATCTTTTTAAGTGGGAGAACTTGCACAATTGGTGGCTGACTAAATACTTTTTTCACCCACTGTATATACCATGTTTTAACAAAAGAGGGAAGAGCGATCATATTTGGGATTGGTTTCGTTGCTCTCCAGATTCTGCAGAGTCTGTAAATTGATGCTGAAATCTTTGATATAATAAACCTTTAATCAAAGTACAGTGTCAGCGGATTTCTTATCAACACATCATCGCCGCATCATTGTTCGGACACCACAGAAATTGGCGACGAGAATTTTGGGGCGAGTTGCGTTTGTTTCCACATTTACATAAGTATTCAGACCATTTACTCAGTACTTTGTTGAAGCACCGTTGACAGCGATTACAGCCTTGTCTTCTTGGGTATGACGCTACAAGCTTGGCACACCTGTATTTGGGGAGTTTCTCTCATTTTTCTCTGCAGATCCTCTCAAGCTCTGTCCAAGCGGGCTGTCATGTGCCTTTTACTGAGGAGTGGCTTCCATCTGGCCAGTCTACCATATAGGCCTGATTGGTGGAGTGCTGCAGAGATGGTTGTCCTTCTGGAAGGTTCTTCCATCTCCACAGAGGAACTCTGGAGCTCTGTCAGAGTGACCATCGGGTTCTTGGTCACCTCCCTGACCCAGGCCCTTCTCCCCCAATTGATCAGTTTGGCGGCGGCCAGCTCTAGGAAAGTCTTGGTGGTTCCAAACTTTTTCCATTTAAGAATGATGGAGGCCACTGTGTTCTTGGGGACCTTCAATGCTGCAGAATTTTTTTGGTACCCTTCTCCTGATCTGTGTCTCGAAACAATCCTGTCTCCGCGCTCTACGGACAATTCCTTCGACCTCATGGCTTGGTCTTTGCTCTGACATGCACTGTCAACAGTGGGACCTTATACAGTGAGGGAAAAAAGTATTTGATCCCCTGCTGATTTTGTATGTTTGTCCACTGACAAAGAAATGATCAGTCTATAATTTTAATGGTAGGTTTATTTGAACAGTGAGAGACAGAATAACAACAAAAGTATCCAGAAAAACGCATGTCAAAAATGTTATAAATTGATTTGCATTTTAATGAGGGAAATAAGTATTTGACCCCCTCTCAATCAGAAAGATTTCTGGCTCCCAGGTGTCTTTTATACAGGTAACGAGCTGAGATTAGGAGCACACTCTTAAAGGGAGTGCTCCTAATCTCAGCTTGTTACCTGTATAAAAGACACCTGTCCACAGAAGCAATCAATCAATCAGATTCCAAACTCTCCACCATGGCAAAGACCAAAGAGCTCTCCAAGGATGTCAGGGACAAGGTTGTAGACCTACAGAAGGCTGCAATGGGCTACAAGACCATCGCCAAGCAGCTTGGTGAGAAGGTGACAACAGTTGGTGCGATTATTCGCAAATGGAAGAAACACAAAAGAACTGTCAATCTCCCTCGGCCTGGAGCTCCATGCAAGATCTCACCTCGTGGAGTTGCAATGATCATGAGAACGGTGAGGAATCAGCCCAGAACTACACAGGAGGATCTTGTCAATGATCTCAAGGCAGCTGGGACCATAGTCACCAAGAAAACAATTGGTAACACACTACACCGTGAAGGACTGAAATCCTGCAGCGCCCGCAAGGTCCCCCTGCTCAAGAAAGCACATATAAATGCCCATCTGAAGTTTGCCAATGAACATCTGAATGATTCAGAGGAGAAATGGGTGAAAGTGTTGTGGTCAGATGAGACCAAAATCGATCTCGTCAACTCGCCGTGTTTGGAGGAGGATGACCCCAAGAACACCATCCCCACCGTCAAACATGGAGGTGGAAACATTATGCTTTGGGGGTGTTTTTCTGCTAAGGGGACAGGACAACTTCACCGCATCAAAGGGACAATGGATGGGGCCATGTACCGTCAAATCTTGGGTGAGAACCTTCTTCCTTCAGCCAGGGCATTGAAAATGGGTCATAGATGGGTATTCCAGCATGACAATGACCCAAAACACACGGCCAAGGCAACAAAGGAGTGGCTCAAGAAGAAGCACATTAAGGTCCTGGAGTGGCCTAGCCAGTCTCCAGACCTTAATCCCATAGAAAATCTGTGGAGGGAGCTGAAGGTTCGAGTTGCCAATCATCAGCCTCGAAACCTTAATGACTTGGAGAAGATCTGCAAAGAGGAGTGGGACAAAATCCCTCCTGAGATGTGTGCAAACCTGGTGGCCAACTACAAGAAATGTCTGACCTTTGTGATTGCCAACAAGGGTTTTTCCACCAAGTACTAAGTCATGTTTTGCAGAGGGGTCAAATACTTATTTCCCTCATTAAAATGCAAATCAATTTATAACATTTTTGACATGCGTTTTTCTTGATTTTTTTGTTGTTATTCTGTCTCTCACTGTTCAAATAAACCTACCATTAAAATTATAGACTGATCATGTCTTTGTCAGTGGGCAAACATACAAAATAAGCAGGGGATCAAATACTTTTTTCCCTCACTGTATAGACAGGTGTGTGCCTTTCCAAATCATGTCCAATCAATTGAATTTACCACAGGTGGACTACAATCAAGTTGTAGAAACATCTCCACGATGATCAACGGAAACAGTATGCACCTGAGCTCAATTTGGAGTTTCATAGTAAAGGGTCTGAAAACTTATGTAAATGATATATTTGAGTTGTTTGTTTTTGCAAAAATAATCTAAAAACCTGTTTTTCCGTTGTCATTATGGGGTATTGTGTGTGGATTGATGAGGGAAAAAAACGATTTAATCCATTTTAGAATAAGTCTGTAACGTAACAAAATGTGGAATAAGTGAAGGGGTCTGAGTGTACAAAATATGCTCTTTCCATGACCAGGTTAATCCAGGTGAAAGCTATGATCCCTTATTGATGTCACCTGTTAAATCCACTTCAATCAGTGTAGATGAAGGGGAGGAGACAGGTTAAAGAAGGATTTTTAATGCTTGAGACAATTTAGACATGGTTTGTATATGTGTGCCATTCAGAGGGTGAATGGACAAGACAAAATATGTGTCTTTGAACGGGGTATGGTAGTTGGTGCCAGGCGCACCGGTTTGAGTGTATCAAGAACGGCAACACTGCTAGGTTGTTTATGCTCAACAGTTTCCTGTGTGTATCAAGAATAGTCCACCACCCAAAGGACATCCAGCTAACTTGACACTGTGGGAAGCATTAGAGTCAACATGGGCCAGCATCCCTGTGGAACGCTTTCGACACCTTGTAGATTCCATATCCTGACGAATTGAGGCTGTTCTGAGGGCAAAAGGGGGTGAAACTCAATATTAGGAAGGTGTTCCTAATGTTTTGTACACAGTGTATATTCGCATACATACGTTTTGTATTGACATCACATGAATTCCAAACTACAATGTACTTTATGCACCAAAGTGATTAGGCCATAAATACTCCAGTGCCTTTTTATTATACCCATAATGGACACCCCAAAACATGTTTTAATTCTTTAAATGACAGAATTAGTTAATTATGGTAAAAATCCACTCAGCAGTCCTCCAAAGTGGTTTCAGAAGCTTCTCGTCATTCCACAGCTGGCTAAAACGTTATCCTGGGTCATGTACATTAGGCACAAAACCTAAGATAACAAACCTAGACTTGTCCAATAAGAAATGCTCATTTTCATTTTACGTTGCAGAACGTTTTAAAACATTTCCTTAATGAACACGACCCTACTCTTGGTGTTTAATTTGTCCTGGTTGGAAATGGCTGCTATGTTTGTCTTTGCTGTCGAAGACACTGAAATGTTGACAATCCTCTCAGCCCTACCCCATATGCCTCATTCTTGGATGTGGCAAGACAACTTAACTTAGGCACCATCCCAACTTGTCACAACTGTGGGAAGCATTAGCGTCAACATGGGCCAGCATCCCTGTGGAACGCTTTCGACACCTTGTAGATTCCATACCCTGATGAATTGAGGCTATTCTGAGGGCAAAAGGGGGTGAAACTCAATGTTAGGAAGGTGTTCCTAATGGTTTGTACACTCCGTGTACAGCTGTGTATCATCAGCGTAGCTGTGGAAATTAACACCATGCTTCCTAATAATGCTGCCAAGGGGTAACATATTTAAACTAAACAGTATAGGGCCCAAAATCGATCCTTGAGGGACACCACATTAGATCTCTACTTTTCATGCATGGTCACCCAGGGCAATAAAATATTCTCTGTCAGTCAGATATGTCTTAAACCAGTTCAGTACTGAGCCTGAGAGGCCAACCCTATTCTGTAGTCTGTCCAAGAGGATACCATGATCTTCAGTATCCAGGAGTACAAAGACAGAGAGCTTTTTAGCATCTGTGTTAATCCTAAAGACGTCCACTACCTTGACAAGTGCCGTCTGCTGTGGTGGGTGCGAAAACCAGACTGGAATTTTTCTGGAATTATTACTGAGGAAGTCATTGAGCTGTTTAAAAATGTTGCTTAGAAAAGGGAGGTTAGAAATTGGTCTATAATTGCTGAGGGCTGACAGATCTAGTGTGCTGTTCTTAAGAAGTGGATTCACTAAGACAGTTTAAAGTGCCTTTCACATTGTCCACCTAAGCTAAAACCTAATTGACGACATCTTATCTCTGAAGTACCCTGCAAACTCTTCACATTTAGAAGTGGAAAGCAGATCATAAGGGGTAGAGGGGACAAAATTAATAAGGCTCTCAATAGTTGAGAAAAGCACCCTCTGATTATTCTGATTGTCCGATATCAATATGGAGAAATGAGCTCGTCTAGCATTTCAAGTTGCCTTATTTTAATTAGCAATGTGTTCTATTAAAATATCAAAGTGGACCTGTAATTTCAACTTCCTCCATACCCATTCAGCCTTTCGAAAGTTTCTCGAGTTGATTTATATCCTCATTCCTCCAAGGGAGGTTTCCGTTTAGGGATTACCTTTTTTAATTTGATTGGTGCAACAGTTACATTTAACTTGGTATAAAAGTAACTTACTAGATCATCACAAGAGGAGGGTAGACTAGGCAGTGGCATATCATTTATATAACCTCTTAGCTACTTCAGAGGTAAGACAACGCCTTTTAACAATACTCTCTAACATATTGCATTGTGGGAGTCAATGCAGTGAAAAATGCACAGTAATGGTCAGACAAAGCTACATCAACAAGAGGATATTTGAATGTTGAGCCCGTGTGTACTCACTAGGTCCAAAGTATGGCCATGGTTGTGGGTACATTGAATTCAATAGACTCAAAAACGTCATAGTTTTGGTCTGATTATCTACAGTGCCTTCGGAATGTATTCATACCCCTTGACTTATTGTTGTGTTACAGCCTGAATTCAAAATGATTAAATATATATTTTTCTCACCCATCTACACACGATACCCCATAATGACAAAGTGAAAACATGTTTAGACATTTTTGTAGACCTGCTTTAAATATAATACAGAAATATCTCATTTACATAAATATTCACACCACTAAGTCAATACATATTTGAATCACCTTTGGCAGCTATTACAGGAGTCTTTCTGGGTACGTCTCGTAAGAGCTTTGCACACCTGGATTGTACAATATTTGCCCATTATTATTTTCAAAATTCTTAAATCTCTGTCAAATTGGTTGTTGATCATTTCTAGACAACCATTTTCATGTCTTATCATAGATTTTCAAGCACATTTGAGTCAAAACTAACTCGGTCACTCAGGAACATTCACGGTCTTCCTGGTAAGCAACTCCAGTGTAGACTTGGCCTTGTGTTTTAGGTTATTGTCCTGCTGAAATATGAATTAATCTCCCAGTGTCTGTTGGAAAGCAGACTGAACCAGTTTTCCTGTAGGATTTTGCAGTTTATTTTTAATCCCGAAAAACACCCCAGGCCTTAACGATTACAAGAATACACATAACATGATGCAGTCACCACTATGCTTGAAAATATGGAGAGTGGGACTCAGTAATGTGTTATTGGATTTGCCCCAAACATAACACTTTGTATTCAGGAAAAAAAGTGAATTGCTTTGCCACATTTTTTACAGTATTACTTTAGTGCCTTGTTGCAAACAGGATGCATGTTTTGGAATATTTGTATTCTGTACATGTTTCCTTCTTTCACTCTGTCAATTAGGTTAGTATTGTGGAGTAACTACATAGTTGATCCATCCTGAGTTCTCCTATCACAGCCATTAAACTCTGTTTTAAAGTCACTGTTGGCCTCATGGTGAAATCGCTGAGCGGTTTCCTTCCTCTCCAGCAACTGAGTTAGGAAGGACGCCTGTATCTTTGTAGTGACTGGGTGTATTGATTCACCATGCTCATAGGGATATTCAATGTATTTTTTTTAATTATTCACTGTTCAACTGAGGGACCTTACAGATAAATGTATGCTTGGGGTACAGATATGATGTAGTCATTCAAAAGTGATGTTAAACACTATTGCACACAGAGTGAGTCCATGCAACTTATATTACTTGTTAAGCAAATTGTTACTCCTGAATGTATTTAGGCTTGCCATAACAAAGGGGTTGAATACTTATTGACTCAAGACATTTCAGCTTTTCATTTTTAATTAATTTGTAAAAAGAAAAAGAAAACAATTCCACTTTGACATTATGGGGTATTGTGTGTAGGCCAGTGACAAAAACAAATTTAATCAAATGTAACACAACAAAATGTGGAAAAAGTCAAGGGGTGTGAATACTTTCTGAAGGCACTGTATATTTAAATTGAAATCACCTGAGATCACAATTTTGTTATAATTTGAATGAATGATGAACAGAAATTCTGAAAAATCTTTTAAGCAAGTGGGACATGGCTTTGGTGGTCTATAGAGGGTTTCGACAAGGACAGATGGTTGACATTTTAACAATACAGCATAATGTTTAAAGGAACTTAAGTGACCGACAGAGATGTCCCTGCCATTTCGAGCATTCGAAAAATAGTGAATGTCCCCTCTACCTTTTTTTCCCTTGTCTCAAAGAATGACAAAACTATATTTCGGGGAGAAGCTTCAATAAGACAAGTTTCAGTTAGAAACATATAGTTCTATATTGTGACTAAGATTACTAGTTACTATATTGTAACTAAGATTTATTAGAGCGATCTAACATTAAATAGTCCCATCCTCATTTTGACAGGGCTGCCCTGTCTTTAAGGAACCTGCCTTGAAACAGTTCATGCAACAGGCACAAGATTTCTCACATTTGATTCAGGCTGTATTTGTTGTCTTTGCTGTGTGAAGCTAGCCAAAATAAGGATTAACCACGATAGTGTAATTTGCACTTCACCTTCAAAATAAAAGTCCCCCATTGAAACTGATCCAAATAGTGGAATAATAGACAAAAAATGTTAAATGCCATTGAACGGGGTATGGTAATAGGTTTGAAGTGCACCAGTTTGTGTTCAGAACTGCAACGCGTCTGGGTTTTTCCACACTCAACAGTTTTCCGGGGGTTGGGAGGGTGCAACTCAATATCTCCAGAAGTTGTGTTAATGGTGAATATGCTGAAAAGGCAGGGCAAACAACAAAACACACATAAAAAAAATATGGAAATAATTGTATTAAACTCCCACACGCACTCCCACACATATAAATTACTTATTTCAAGTCACTTCAGTAAATATTCCTTAAAAAACAGGAGGAAATCATTTATACAGACACTCCAGCTTTACATTTCCAAACTGCTATTGAAGAAACATTAATTTACAGTCAACACATAATTTAAATAGTAATATCGTTCAGTGACGTGCAACGCATTGCTGTGAATGAAGCATGCCTGAATATGAGGTCCTGTATGTGTGACATGTATAAGGTCCTGCTGGTTTTCTGTTCTACTTGATAATTAATTGCACACACCTGATGTCCCAGGTATAAATCAGTCCCTGATTAGAGGGGAACAATGAAAAATGCAGTGGCACTGGCTTCGTGGTCCAGTATTGAGTTTGAGGGGAATAGGCGATTCACTTCAAACCATGAAGTCCAAATGTAACAATCAAATTCAGTACAGCGTAAACAAGCAACAAATAATGTAGTGGTGCGCTGCATCATAACTATCAAGCGGAACAAGCATTGCAAAAAAAGTTAACCAAGCAACTGGTTGCAACATATTTATTTTTTTTACTAAGAAGCTAGAATCATTCACAGCAAATCCTTCTATACGCAGAAACAGATCATTTGTAAAGTGGGAGGGAGTACCCGGTCTTATTTTACACAAATGCATTACAAAAGCCCTGATTTATGTTTGACATCGTAAAAGTATCCCACTGGGCACAGACGTCAATTCAATGTCTATTCCACGTTGGTTCAACATAATTTCATTGAAATGACATGGAAACAATGTTGATTCAACCAATGTGTGCCTAGTGGGATACTACTCAAAACAGTTTAAGCTGGTTTACACAAAGGAAACACAAGACCCCTTTAAATCAGTTGCAGATAAAGTTAAATTGCATTGGGGATTAATTCAGAATGTTTATGCTGTATCGGAAGTTTGAATCAAGTTTAAATCAATACCCCAATGAGCTGTTTTCACGGATATTGTTCTATATTGACGCCAAACCACACCTGTAACTGTGTTAACATTCAGAGAGAAGCCACATTTTGGTATCCCTATCTGTCATTGATTTAATTGGAGTCTTGATGTCAAGCATATTGGCACATTATTCCAATGCATCTCAGTCAAAAGGCAGTGTCCATTTTAAAAACCCTCCCTTACGAAAAAAGATTGCAGTTAGAGTGCAGTATAACTGCATTATGCTGCAGTTATTCAGCAATTACTTAGTCCAAAATACCACAGTCGACTGCATTTACTGCACTTTTACTGCAGCAATCTTTTTTTGTAAGAGCTGCTGTCACTGTAAGGTGAATGGCCAGAGAAAAGGGAAGAAGCACCATTTTGTGTTGTGAAAACCAAAAAACTAAGGCACAGATCCATGCTACCATGCACACGACTAAGGCCTCGCTCGTTGGAGGGACGTCACGCACAAACGTTGTGTACAATGGGATCGTTATATACAGTGCATTCGGAAAGTATTCAGACCCCTTGACCTTTTCCACATTTTGTTACATTACAGCCTTATTCTAAAATTTATTAAATACAATTTTCCCTCATCAATCTACACACAATACCCCATAATGACAAAGCGAAAACAGATTTTTTGAAATTTTTATTATAAACAGAAATTCCTTATTACATAAATATTCAGATCCTTTGCTATGAGACTCGAAATTGAGCTCGGGTGCATCCTGTTTCCATTGATCATCCTTGAGATGTTTCTACAACTTGATTGGAGTCCACCTGTGGTAAATTCAATTGATTGGACATGATTTGGAAAGGCACACACGTCTACTGTATACAGTGGGGAAAACAAGTATTTAGTCAGCCACCAATTGTGCAAGTTCTCCCACTTAAAAAGATGAGAGAGGCCTGTAATTTTCATCATAGGTACACGTCAACTATGACAGACAAATTGAGGAAAAAAAAATCCAGAAAATCACATTGTAGGATTTTTAATGAATTTATTTGCAAATTATGGTGGAAATAAGTATTTGGTCACCTACAAACAAGCAATATTTCTGGCTCTCACAGACCTGTAACTTTTTCTTTAAGAGGCTCCTCTGTCCTCCACTCGTTACCTGTATTAATGGCACCTGTTTGAACTTGTTATCAGTATAAAAGACACCTGTCCACAACCTCAAACAGTCACACTCCAAACTCCACTATGGCTAAGACCAAAGAGCTGTCAAAGGACACCAGAAACAAAATTGTAGACCTGCATCAGGCTGGGAAGACTGAATCTGCAATAGGTAAGCAGCTTGGTTTGAAGAAATCAACTGTGGGAGCAATTATTAGGAAATGGAAGACATACAAGACCACTGATAATCTCCCTCGATCTGGGGCTCCACGCAAGATCTCACCCCGTGGGGTCAAAATGATCACAAGAACGGTGAGCAAAAATCCCAGAACCACACGGGGGGACCTAGTGAATGACCTGCAGAGAGCTGGGACCAAAGTAACAAAGCCTACCATCAGTAACACACTACGCCGCCAGGGACTCAAATCCTGCAGTGCCAGACGTGTCCCCCTGCTTAAGCCAGTACATGTCCAGGCCCGTCTGAAGTTTGCTAGAGTGCATTTGGATGATCCAGAAGAGGATTGGGAGAATGTCATATGGTCAGATGAAACCAAAATATAACTTTTTGGTAAAAACTCAACTCGTCGTGTTTGGAGGACAAAGAATGCTGAGTTGCATCCAAAGAACACCATACCTACTGTGAAGCATGGGGGTGGAAACATCATGCTTTGGGGCTGTTTTTCTGCAAAGGGACCAGGACGACTGATCCGTGTAAAGGAAAGAATGAATGGGGCCATGTATCGTGAGATTTTGAGTGAAAACCTCCTTCCATCAGCAAGGGCATTGAAGATGAAACGTGGCTGGGTCTTTCAGCATGACAATGATCCCAAACACACCGCCCGGGCAACGAAGGAGTGGCTTCGTAAGAAGCATTTCAAGGTCCTGGAGTGGCCTAGCCAGTCTCCAGATCTCAACCCCATAGAAAATATTTTGAGGGAGTTGAAAGTCCGTGTTGCCCAGCAACAGCCCCAAAACATCACTGCTCTAGATATCTGCATGGAGGAATGGGCCAAAATACCAGCAACAGTGTGTGAAAACCTTGTGAAGACTTACAGAAAACGTTTGACCTGTGTCATTGCCAACAAAGGGTATATAACAAAGTATTGAGAAACTTTTGTTATTGACCAAATACTTATTTTCCACCATAATTTGCAAATAAATTCATTACAAATCCTACAATGTGATTTTCTGGATTTTTTTTCTTCTCATTTTGTCTGTCATAGTTGACGTGTACCTATGATGAAAATTACAGGCCTCTCTCATCTTTTTAAGTGGGAGAACTTGCACAATTAGTGGTTGACTAAATACTTTTTTTCCCCACTGTATAAGGTCCCACAGTTGAAAAAACAGATCTGGGGAAGGGTACCAAAAAATGTCTGCAGCATTGAAGGTCCCCAAGAACACAGTGGCCTCCATCATTCTTAAATGGAAGAAGTTTGGAACCACCAAGACTCTTCCTAAAGCTGGCCGCCCGGCCAAACTGAGCAATCGGGGGAGAAGGGCATTGATCAGGGAGTTGACCAAGGACCCGATGGTCACTCTGACAGAGCTCTAGAGTTCCTCTGTGGAGATGGGAGAACCTTCCAGAAGGACAAGCATCTCTGCAGCACTCCACCAATCAGGCCTTTATGGTAGAGTGGCCAGACGGAAGCCACTCCTCAGTAAAAGGCACATGACAGCCCGCTTGGAGTTTGCCAAAAGGCACCTAAAGGACTCTCAGACAATGAGAAACAAGATTCTCTGGTCTGATGAAACCAAGATTGAACTATTTGGCCTGAATGCCAAGCGTCACATCTGGAGGAAACCTGGCACCATCGCTACGGTGAAGCATGGTGGTGGCAACATCATGCTGTGGTGATGATTTTCAGTAGCAGGGACTGAAAGACTAGTCAGGGACGAGGGAAAGATGAACGGAGCAAAGTACAGAGAGATCCTTGATGAAAACCTGCTCCAGAGTGCTCAGGATCTCAGACTAGGGTGAAGGTTCACCTTCCACCAGGACAACGACCCTAAGCACACAGCCAAGACAACGCAGGAGTGAGAATGGCGCCGGAGGGGATGGCTGCCGTTTATAGACTCTTAACCAATCGTGCTATTTTGTTAGTTTTTTCACAGTTTGTAATTTAATTTGTACATAACGTTGCTGCTACCGTCTCTTATGACCGAAAAGAGCTTCCGTACATCAGAACAGCGATTACTCACCTTGAACTGGACAAATAATGTTTATTTAAATGAGTTGGACTAGAGGGATTTGCTCCTGAAACCTGACAGAGCCCTCATCCCCGTCATTCACAGTAGAAAGAAAAGGAGATATCGCGGAAGGAGATCGGGGTGCCTGGTAAGGAGCTGGCGACGAGTGGCAAATCTGCTTTTGCCATCGATACTAATTGACCAACGTACAATCGCTTGATAATAAAGTGGACGAACTACAAGCACGTATATCCTACCAACGGGATATTAAAAACTGTAATATCTGGTTTCACCGAGTCGTGGCTGAACGACGACATGAATAACATACAGCTGGCTGGTTATACACTGTACCTTTAAACAGGTCAACATTCACAAGGCCGAAGGGCCAGACAGATTACAATTTGTAAGTCGCTCTGGATAAGAGCGTCTGCTAAATGATGTAAATGTAAATTACCAGGACGTGTACTCCGAGCATGCGCTGACCAACTGGCAAGTGTCTTCACTGACATTTTCAACCTCTCCCTGTCTGAGTCTGTAATACCAACATGTTTCAAGCAGACCACCATAGTCCCTGTGCCCAAGAACACTAAGGTAACCTGCCTAAATGACTACCGACCCATTGCACTCACATCTGTAGCCATGAAGTGCTTTGAAAGGCTGGTCATGGCTCACATCAACACCATTATCCCAGAAACCCTAGACCCACTCCAATTTGCATACCGCCCCAACAGATCCACAGATGAAGCAATCTCTATTGCGCTCCAAACTGCCCTTTCACACCTGGACAAAAGGAACACCTATGTGAGAATGCTATTCATTGACTACAGCTCAGCGTTCAACACCATAGTGCCCTCTAAGCTCATCACTAAACTAAGGACCATGGGACTAAACACCTCCCTCTGCAACTGGATCCTGGACTTCTTGACGGGCTGCCCCCAGGTGGTAAGGGTAACAACAAATCCGCCACGCTGATCCTCAACAAGGGGGCCCCTCAGGGATGCGTGCTCAGTCCCCTCCTGTACTCCCTGTTCACTCATGACTGCATGGCCAGGCACGACTCCAACACCATCATTAACTTTGCAGATGACACAACAGTGGTAGGCCTGATCACAGACAACGACGAGACAGCCTATAGGGAGCAGGTCAGAAACCTGGTCATGTGGTGCCAGGACAACAACCTCTCCCTCAATGTGATCAAGACAAAGGAGATGATTGTGGACTACAGGAAAAAGAAGAGGACCGAGCATGCCCCCATTCTCATCGACAGGGCTGTAGTGGAGCAGGTTGAAAGCTTCAAGTTCCTTGGTGTCCACATCACCAACAAACTAACATGGTCCAAGCACACCAAGACCGTTGTGAAGAGGGCACGACAAAACCTATTCCCCCTATGGAGACTGAAAATATTTGGCATGGGTCCTCAGATCCTCAAAAGGTTCTACAGCTGCACCATCGAGAGCATACTGACTGGTTGCATCACTGCCTGGTATGGCAACTGCTTCGCCTCTGACCGCAAAGAGCTACAGAGGGTAGTGCGTATGGCCCTGTACATCACTGGGGCCAAGCTTCCTGCCATCCAGGACCTCTATACCAGCTTCTAAACAGCTTCTACCCCCAAGCCATAAGACTCCTGAACATCTAATCAAAGCTACCCAGACTATTTGCATTGCCCCCCCTTATTTTACGCTGCTGCTACTCTCTGTTTATTATCTATGCATAGTCACTTTAATAACTCTACCTATGTACATATTACCTCGACTAACCAGTGTCCCCACACATTGACTCGGTACACCCTGTATATACAGTTGAAGTCGGAAGTTTGCATACACCTTAGCCAAATACATTTAAACTCAGTTTTTCATAATTCCTGACATTTAATCCTAGTACAAATTCCCTGTCTTAGGTCAGTTAGGATCACCACTTTATTTTAAGAATGTGAAATGTCAGAATAATAGTAGAGAGAATGATTTATTTCAGCTTTTATTTATTTCATCACATTCCCAGTGGGTCAGAAGTTTACATACACTCAATTAGTATTTGGTAGCATTGCCTTTAAATTGTTTAACTTGGGTCAAATGTTTCCGGTAGCCTTCCACAAGCTTCCCACAATAAGTTGGGTGAATTTTGGCCCATTCCTCCTGACAGAGCTGATGTAACTGAGTCAGGTTTGTAGGCCTTGCTCGCACATGCTTTTTCAGTTCTGCCCACAAATCTTCTATAGGATTGAGGTCAGGTCTTTGTGATGGCCACTCCAATACCTTGACTTTGTTGTCCTTAAGCCATTTTGCCACAACTTTGGAAGTATGCTTGGGGGTCATTGTCCATTTGGAAGACCCATTTGCGACCAAGCTTTAACTTCATGACTGATGTCTTGAGATGTTGCTTCAATATATCCACATAATTTTCCTTCCTCATGATGCCATCTATTTTGTGAAGTGCGCCAGTCCCTCCTGCAGCAAAGCACCCCCACAGCATGATGCTGCCACCCCGTGCTTCACAGTTGGGATGGTGTCCTTCTGCTTGCAAGCACCCCCTTTTTCCTCCAAACATAAGAATGGTCATTATGGCCAAACAGTTATATTTTTGTTTCATCAGACCAAAGGACATTTCTCAAAATAATATGATCTTTGTCCCCATGTGCAGTTGCAAACAGTAGTCTGGCTTTTTTATGGCGGTTTTGGAGCAGTGGCTTCTTCCTTGCTGAGCGGCCTTTCAGGTTATGTCGATATAGGACTCGTTTTACTGTGGATATAGATACTTTTGTACCCGTTTCCTCCAGCATCTTCACAAGGTCCTTTGCTGTTGTTCTGGGATTGATTTGCACTTTTCGCACCAAAGTTCGTTCATCTCTAGGAGACAGAACGCGTCTCCTTCCTGAGCGGTATGACGGCTGCGTGGTCCCATGGTGTTTATACTTGCGTACTATTGTTTGTACAGATGAATGTGGTACCTTCAGGCATTTGGAAATTGCTCCCAAGGATGAACCAGACTTGTGGAGGTCTACAATTGTTCTTCTGAGGTCTTGGCTGATTTCTTTTGATTTTCCCATGATGTCAAGCAAAGAGGCACTGAGTTTGAAGGTAGGCCTTGAAATACATCCACAGGTACACCTCCAATTGACACAAATTATGTCAATTAGCCTATCAGAAGCTTCTAAAGCCATGACATCATTTTCTGGAATTTTCCAAGTTGTTTAAAGGCACAGTCAACTTAGTGTATGTTAACTTCTGACCCACTGGAATTGTGATACAGTGAATTATTAGTGAAATAATCTGTCTGTAAACAATTGTTGGAAAAATGACTTGTGTCATGCACAAAATAGATGTCCTAACCGACTTGCCAAAACTATAGTTCGTTAACAAGAAATTTGTTGAAAAACTAGTTTTAATGACTCCAACCTAAGTGTATGTAAACTTCAGACTTCAACTGTAGCCTAGCTACTGTTATTTTACTGCTGCTCTTTAATTTTTTGTTAAATGTATTTCTTAAAACTGCATTGTTGGTTAAGGGCTTGTAAGTAAGCATTTCTCTGTAAAGGTCTACAGTCGCGGTCAAAAGTTGAGAATGACACAAGTATTGGTCTTCACAAAGATCGCTGCTTCAGTGTTATGAGATATTTTTGTCAGATGTTACTATGGTATACTGAAGTATAATTACAAGCATTCCATAAGTGTCAAAGGCTTTTATTGACAATTACATTAGGTTTATGCAAAGAGTCAATATTTGCAGTGTTGACCCTTCTTTTTCAAGACCTCTGCAATCCGCCCTGGCATGCTGTCAATGAACTTCTGGGCCACATCCTGACTGATGGCAGCCCATTCTTGCATAATCAATGTTGGTCAGAATTTGTGGGTTTTTGTTTGTCCACCCGCCTCTTGAGGATCGACCACAAGTTCTCAATGGGATTAAGGTCTGGGGAGTTTCCTGGCCATGGACCCAAAATGTCGATGTTTTGTTCCCCGAGCCACTTAGTTATCACTTTTGCCTTATGGCAAGGTGCTCCATCATGCTGGAAAAGGCATTGGTCGTCACCAAACTGTTCTTGGATGGTTGGGAGAAGTTGCTCTTGGAGGATGTGTTGGTACCATTCTTTATTCATGGCTGTGTTCTTAGGGAAAATTGTGAGTGAGCTTTACTGTTGGCATGACACAGGACTGATGGTAGCGCTCACCTTGTCTTCTCCGGACAAGGTGTTTTCCGGATGCCCCAAACAATCGGAAAGGGGATTCATCAGAGAAAATTATTTTACCCCAGTCCTCAGCAGTCCAATCCCTGTACCTTTTGCAGAATATCAGTCTGTCCCTGATGTTTTCCTGGAGAGAAGTGGCTTCTTTGCTGCCCTTCTTGACACCAGGCCATCCTCCAAAAGTCTTCACCTCACTGTGCGTGCAGATGCACTCACACCTGCCTGCTGCCATTCCTGAGCAAGCTCTGCACTGGTGGTGCCCCGATCCCGCAGCTGAATCAACTTTAGGAGACGGTCCTGGCGCTTGCTGGACTTTCTTGGGCGCCCTGACGCCTTCTTCACAACAATTGAACCTCTATCCTTGAAGTTCTTGATGATCCGATAAATGGTTAATTTAGGTGCAATCTTACTAGCAGCAATATCCTTGCCTGTGAAGCCCTTTTTGTGCAAAGCAATGATGACGGCACACGTTTCCTTGCAGGTAACCATGGTTAACAGAGGAAGAACAATGATTTCAAGCACCACCTTCCTTTTAAAGCTTCCAGTCTGTTATTCTAACTCAATCTGCATGACAGAGTGATTTCCAGCCTTGTCCTCGTCAACACTCTCACCTGTGTTAACGAGAGAATCACTGACATGATGGCAGCTGGTCCTTTCATGGCAGGGCTGAAATGCAGTGGAAATGTTTTTGGGGGATTAAGTTAATTTTCATGGCAATTAATTGCAATTCATCTGATCACTCTTCATGACATTCTGGAGTATATGCAAATTGCCATCATCAAAACTGAGGCAGCAGATTTTGTGAAAATTAGTATTTGTGTCATTCTCAAAACTTTTGACCACGACCAGCCAGAGCCCAGACTTGAACCCGATCAAACATCTCTGGAGAGACCTGAAAATAGCTGTGCAGCGACGCTCCTCATCCAACCTGACAGAGCTTGAGAGGATCTGCAGATAAGAATGGGAGAAACTCCCCAAATACAGGTGTGCCAAGCTTGTAACGTCATACCCAAGAAGACACAAGGCTGCAAAAGGTGCTTCAACAAAGTACTGAGTAAAGAGTCTGAATACTTTTGTAAATTTCTTTTTTTAAATATAAATGTGCAAAAATTTCTAAAAACTTGTTTTTACTTTGTCATCATGGGTTATTGTGTTTAGATTGATGAGGGGAAAAAACAATTGAAATCAACTTTAAAATAAGGCTGTAACGTAACAATGTGGAAAAAGTAAAGGGGTCTGAATACTTTCAGAATGCACTGTACATGTGCCTTGTCTCAAGGTACCGTTTTATTAATTGTTTCAAATTGAAGGATATTCATATTTATTTATAAAATCACTGACTATAATAGTTTGGAAGACAGCTATATCATAACACACAATACATTGTTTCTTAGAACAGTCCTATGACCTTAGAGTTAACGTAAAACAATAACAAAAAATAACAAACAAATCTCTGTTTAAAATACTTTTCAAGCCACTGCCTCAATGGAGGTTCAGGTTTAGGACAGAGGCTGTATGTGTGTCCCCTCTCGTCTCATATACCCGTGGTGTCCCCATAGTCCTTGTTCCAGCGCACATACAGGCCCAGCGTCTGTGGTCCGACACTCCTCTTGATCTTCTTCAGTGACTCCACGAAATCAGAGAACCGGATATTCCTCACCTGCACAAGGGCACAGAACACTACAGTGATGAAGAGTGCAACAACAGCAGGGTGGTTCATTCACAGCAAACGGAAGAAAACGGACTGAAACTGCGAGGGAACACCTGAACCTGTCCAATGAGAAGCGCTCTTTTTCTGTAGATAAAAGTTTTGCACTCATTAAGAGTTCTTTAAAAAAATGTTACCTTTATTTTACCAGGCCATCAATTAAGAACTACCGTAATTTTCGGACTATAAGCCGCGCCTTTTTTTCCAATTTTTCGACCCTGGGGCTTATATAACGGTGCGGCTAATCTATGGATTTTTACAGCTAACGGCCACTAGAAGACCTCCTAAATCTATGGATTTTACAGGTTACAGTCCACCAACTTTAACTCTATGGGCTCTATGACCGGTCCGCGCCCCCCACCTTTAAGCGGCGGGCTCCAGCAGGAAAAGATGGAGGCCGGAAAAGAGTGAGACAGGTAGCGCGCAAAAGTTAAAGTGGAACCGAGAGTGGTACGAGAGACAGAACGAGAGCAAGACAGACAGACATTACGAGAGCGAGACAGTTTGTCTCTTTCCCGACAATCCCCTCTGTGCACGAACCCTTACATATGGTAATTAAACATTAAAACACCTGCGGCTTATAGTCCAGTGCGGCTTATATATGTACACATCATTCAATATCATTCAATTTAGCTGCTGCGGCTTATACTCCGGTGCGCCTTATAGTGCGCAAAATACGGTAATTGGGACGATATATGACAGGTAGGGTTTTTCATTAAATGTCTATATTTAACGTTGTGAATGCTGCACGTTTGAATGCTGCAAATACTTGAGCTTGCCTGTTGCAATGGAACCAATAGCGGTCCTGCAGGGGCCACACCACCGCCGCAGCAAGTTGAATGACAAAGGGGCCAAGTCGAAGGAGGAAGTGGCCAAGTTGAAGGACGAAGGGGCCAAGTTGAAGGACGATGGAATGAGTCTGAAGAAGGACGGGACTCGGATCCATTATGTCAGAGGAACCATGACTCACTGTGCCGAGGCATCTAGAGGTTCAGAAGAGTCATAGCCGCGGGAAGATGTTTGGGGGAAGATGTCTGTGCTACAGACGGCTATATTGGTCCACCAATACAGGACTAGTAAAGGCCCAGTGCACTATTTTAGTGGAAAAAAATATATATATATATTTTGTATCAATATATTTATCCGATTTTTCAGGGGGTGCTACAGCACCCTCAGCACCCCTACTTCCTGCGGCTATGGAAAAAAAATCAGAATCCTGAAGCAATCATTTTACCTTTTAAAAGGCGACAGAGACTTCAGAGGATTTTTTGCTTAATTCTGTATCGAAGGTAACTGAACTAAATGACTATCGCCTCGTAATCATGAAGTGCTTTGAGAGGCTAGTTAAGGACCATATCATCGACCAGCTTACCTGCCACCCTAGACTAGGGGTGTGCCGAGTACTCGGACAAAACGAGTATAGATACGGATATGGAGAATTTTCCAAATAAGATTATGACACAAGTATTTTCTTAAATTATTCGTGATCAATTACTTTTATTTTTTTCTGCCAGCACGCATCTCTTTCACTCAAACAGTGTGAAGCGCTGTGTGCCCTAAACAACTATTGGCTAGTCCTGTCTGTAAAGAAACAGGAGGGGTATCGGTTGAGCCTGCAGCAACGATTGGATTAGAACAAGCCGCTCTCCCTCTGCTCTAATTTCCCCAGACAGCTCTGTTTCACTCACTCACAGGAAATAACTAGATTGAACAACAATTACTAGCTACGGATTCTGATTCATACACAATGTTTGGAGATGAAGAGACTTCTGCCCCTTCTCCAATCATCCCGTATGAATCAGAATCAATAGCTAAGCATTGTTGTTCAATGTGGTTATTTCCTGTTGACTTTGTGGAGGCCATATGGTTGTTTTTGTCCGTTTACTTGGCATTGTTTAGTAGGCTACTTTGTTTGTCCATATCATTATTTCATCTGTCGTTATGTCGTGATCCAAGCTCATGCTTACTTGCTATTATTATTTATTCTCGCCCTGGCATGTTTACCGACCGACAGATCATTCGAAAATAAAATTACAAAATGTAGATAATGTATTTTTATTGTACAAATGTTTTGCTATATGGCGCAAGCGAATTAGCCTACCTTCATCAAAATCTGTGTCTGGAATAAATGCAGGCAGTAGTAGCCAGCCATGCATTAGGCTATTTATTAGCCTATTTCATTGATAATCGAATAGGACTAAGTAAGTAAATCGTGCATTTTCATCAGTCGGGGTTGTTTACCATTGAACATTGTGTGTGAATGAGTGAAGGAACATAACCATGCGCTTTGAGAGTGATAGTGCAGTAGTAGATCCAATTACAAGTATCAAGTGTGATAAAATGGATCCGAGTATAATGAGATAGCCCTTACCCTAGACACACTACAGTTTGCATACTACCCCAACAGATCCACGGACGACACAATCGCCATTGCACTGCACACTGCCCTATCCCACCTGTATAAGAGGAACACCTACATTGCATTCGGAAAGTATTCAGACCCCTTGACTTGATCCACATTTTGTTACGTTACAGCCTTATTTTAAAATGGATTATAAAAATTCCCTCAATCTACACACAATACCCCATAATAACAAAATTGTGTTTTTTAATTTTTGAAATGTATTAAAAATAAAAAAAATAACCTTATTTACATAAGTATTCAGACCCTTTGCGATGAGACTCGAAATTGAGCTCAGGTGCATCCTGTTTCCACTGATCATCCTTGAGATGTTTCTACAACTTGATTGGATTCCAGCTGTGGTAAATTCAATTGATTGGACATGATTTGGAAAGGCACACACCTGTCTATATAAAGTCCCACAGTTGACAGTGCATGTCAGAGCAAAATACCAAAACATTTCTGCAGCATTGAAGGTCCCCGAGAACACAGTGACTCTTCCTAGAGCTGGCCACCCGGCCAAACTGAGCAATCGGAGGAGAAGAGCCTTGATCAGGGAGGTGCCCAAGAATCCGATGGTCACTCTGACAGCGCTCTAGAGTTCCTCTGTGGAGAAGGGAGAACCTTCCAGAAGGACAAGCATCTCTGCAGCACTCCACCAATCAGGCCAGACGGAAGCCACTCCTCAGTAAAAAGGCACATGACAGTCACTTGGAGTTTGCCAAAAGGCACTGTCGTATCGGGTGAATGCTGGCAATTATTGCTGTCAACAAAGAGTCCGCTTAGGCTGCACCGGGATTAGAGGCTTTTATTAATATCACAAGGTTACAGCATAAGTTACAGACCCGCGGTGTCTGGAGAAGCCCCGTCCCAAATTAATCTGAATGCTTCTGACTCTTCTTCGTTTTTCCCCCAGTATATATCATCTCCCCAAGATGTGGGTGGCTCCCTCTACTGTCCAATCCCCTGTCTACAACACACTTCCTGTCTGTTGTATGTGGCGTTACACTAAAACATTCCCTCTTGATACTAAAATCAACGTCCTCTCCGGTTCCACTTAAAACATTAACAACGTCATAATCTTCATATACGATAGCACCTAAAGGACTCTCAGACTATGAGAAACAAGATTCTCTGGTCTGATGAAACCAATATTGAACTCTTTGGCCTGAATGCCAAGCATCACATATGGAGGAAACCTGGCACCATCACTACGGTGAAGCATAGGTCCAAAAGACTTCTCAACAGCTTCTACCCCCAAGCCATAAGACTCCTGAACAGCTAATCATGGCTACCCGGAATATTTGCACTGCCCCCCCACCCCATCCTTTTTACGCTGCTGCTACTCTGTTAAGTATTTATGCATAGTCACTTTAACTCTACCCACATATACATATTACCTCAACTAGCCGGTGCCCCCGCACATTGACTATGCAACGGTACCCCCCTGTATATATAGCCTCCCTACTGTCACTTTATTTTACTGTATATATAGCCTCCCTACTGTCACTTTATTTTACTTCTGCTCTTTTTTTCTCAACACTTTTTTGTTGTTGTTTTATTCTTACTTTTTTTGTTTAAAATAAATGCACTGTTGGTTAAGGGCTGTAAGTAAGCATTTCACTGTAATGTCTGCACCTGTTGTATTCGGCGCATGTGACCAATAAAATTTGATTTGATTTGATTTGAAGCATGGTGGTTGCAGCATCATGCTGTGGGGATATTTTTCAGCACCAGGGACTGGGAGACTAGTCAGGGTTGAGGGAAAGATGAACGGAGCAAAGTACAGAGAGATCCTTGATGAAAACCTGCTCCAGAGCACCTGCTCCAGAGCGCTCAGGACCTCAGACTGGGGTAAAGGTTCACCTTCCAACAGGACAACAACCCTAAGCACACAGCCAAGATTACACAGGAGTGGCTTCGGGACAAGTCTCTGAATGTCCTTGAGTGGCCCAGCCAGAGCCTGGACTTGATTACCAACAACGACGAGACAGCCTACAGGGAGGAGGTGAGTGCCTTGGCGGACTGGTGCCAGGAAAATAACCTCTCCCTCAACGTCAACAAAACGAAGGAGCTGATCGTGGACTACAGGAGACAGCAGATCCCTCAACGTCAACAAAACGAAGGAGCTGATCGTGGACTACAGGAGACAGCAGATCCCTCAACGTCAACAAAACGAAGGAGCTGATCGTGGACTACAGGAGACAGCAGAGGGGCCGCAGTGGAGAAGGTCAAAAGCTTCACGTTCCTCGGCATGCACATCACTGACGACTTGAAATGGTCCATTCACACAGACAGTGTGGTGAAGGCGGCACAACAGCGCCTCTTCAACCTCAGGAGGCTGAATATTGGCCAAATATTAAATTTGTTTTTTTTTATTGTTTCTTTGTTTTTTTCCTGTGAAGCACATTGCGTTGCATTCCATGTCTGACATGTGCTGTATAAATAACGCTTGATTTGATAGTGTTTTACCCACTTTATTTGTGGTCATGGTTCATCCTATATAGTGTAACTACTGCTATACACACACCTTTTCATTCACATATACAGTGGGGAAAAAAAGTATTTAGTCAGCCACCAATTGTGCAAGTTCTCCCACTTAAAAAGATGAGAGAGGCCTGTAATTTTCATCATAGGTACACGTCAACTATGACAGACAAAATGAGGAAAAAAAATCCAGAAAATCACATTGTAGGATTTTTTATGCATTTATTTGCAAATTATGGTGGAAAATAAGTATTTGGTCAATAACAAAAGTTTCTCAATACTTTGTTATATACCCTTTGTTGGCAATGACACAGGTCAAACGTTTTCTGTAAGTCTTCACAAGGTTTTCACACACTGTTGCTGGTATTTTGGCCCATTCCTCCATGCAGATCTCCTCTAGAGCAGTGATGTTTTGGGGCTGTCGCTGGGCAACACGGACTTTGAACTCCCTCCAAAGATTTTCTATGGGGTTGAGACTGGCTAGGCCACTCCAGGACCTTGAAATGCTTCTTACAAAGCCACTCCTTCGTATTCCGGGCGGTGTGTTTGGGATCATTGTCATGCTGAAAGACCCAGCCACGTTTCATCTTCAATGCCCTTGCTGATGGAAGGAGGTTTTCACTCAAAATATCACGATACATGGCCCCATTCATTCTTTCCTTTACACGGATCAGTCGTCCTTGTCCCTTTGCAGAAAAACAGCCCCAAAGCATTATGTTTCCACCCCCATGCTTCACAGTAGGTATGGTGTTCTTTGGATGCAACTTTGTCCTCCAAACACGACAAGTTGAGTTTTTACCAAAAAGTTATATTTTGGTTTCATCTGACCATATGACATTCTCCCAATCCTCTTCTGGATCATCCAAATGCACTCTAGCAAACTTCAGACGGGCCTGGACATGTACTGGCTTAAGCAGGGGGACACGTCTGCCACTGCAGTATTTGAGTCCCTGGCGGCGTAGTGTGTTACTGATGGTAGGCTTTGTTACTTTGGTCCCAGCTCTCTGCAGTTCATTCACTAGGTCCCCCCGTGTGGTTCTGGGATTTTTGCTCACCGTTCTTGTGATCATTTTGACCCCACGGGGTGAGATCTTGCGTGGAGCCCCAGATCGAGGGAGATTATCAGTGGTCTTGTATGTCTTCCATTTCCTAATAATTGCTCCCACAGTTGATTTCTTCAAACCAAGCTGCTTACCTATTGCAGATTCAGTCTTCCCAGCCTGGTGCAGGTCTACAATTTTGTTTCTGGTGTCCTTTGACAGCTCTTTGGTCTTGGCCATAGTGGAGTTTGGAGTGTGACTGTTTGAGGTTGTGGACAGGTGTCTTTTATACTGATAACAAGTTCAAACAGGTGCCATTAATATAGGTAACGAGTGGAGGACAGAGGAGCCTCTTAATGAATAAGTTACAGGTCTGTGAGAGCCAGAAATCTTGCTTGTTTGTAGGTGACCAAATACTTATTTTCCACCATAATTTGCAAATAAATTCATAAAAAATCCTACAATGTGATTTTCTGGATTTTTCTTTTCTCAATTTGTCTGTCATAGTTGACGTGTACCTATGATGAAAATTACAGGCCTCTCTCATCTTTTTAAGTGGGAGAACTTGCACAGTTGGTGGCTGACTAAATACTTTTTTTCCCCACTGTATATTGATTATATTCTGGACTCAGGTTCAGAAGCTACTTTAGTTAAATAAAGTTTTGTACTGTGTAAATATATAGTGTATTCTCGACATAGCTCATTCTAATATTTCTACTACTGTACATTGCATTTTAGTTACACTGTTTATACACACTGCATATTTATTTATATACTGGATTCTTGACATAGCTCACTCTAATACAGCGGTACCCAAACTAGGGGTCGCGACCCCATTTCCACAGTGATTGGCTAGGCCCGCTATACTATGAAATCACACACTATTGCAGAGACTGATATTAGCGGCCGCAATTGATATGGTGAAAACAATGTGGGGAGGCAGAGGCACAGAAACTCACATCAATACCTTTGTCAGATAGCACTGTTAAACAAATAATGTATTATATTGCTAGCAATCAAGAGGAAACTGAATGAACGACTTAAACTCCCCAGCTTATGCTCTCCAAATGGACGTTAGCTGTGAGGCCCGAGATGCCCACGCATTGACTTATGTTTGCTATACATGTCGGGGAATGCTATTCATGAGGACATATTGTTCTGTCTCACGATTCCCGAGCATGAAACAGCATAGGGGATGTTCAGTGTGCTGCGTGGCTATATTGACAAAAAACGGATTCCATGGGATCGAATGGTGGGCTTTTGCACAGATGGGGCTCAATCTATGGCGGGACAGCGGGCAGGCCTCTGCACTCTAGTTATGAATGTGTCTCCCTCTGCCGTATGGATGCATTGTATGATACACCGAGAGCAACTGGCGGCAAAAGAGCTGAGCACAGAACTCAGAAATATACTGCAGCAGGTAACTTCGATTGTAAACTACATCAAACCACATCCACTGCGCGCACGCCAGTTCGCAAAACTATGTGGCGATATGGGATCAGAGCATGACAACGTTCTATTTCACATTGAGGCTTGGTGGTTATCGAGGGGGAGTGTTGGAAAGATTTTGCGCCTTGAGAGAGGAACTGTTGTCATTCACAATGGATGTAAAAAAAAAACTGACTTGGTTGACTTTCTGTGTAATGAAAATAAAACGTGTCTCCTTGCCTATGTAACAGACATATTTGGGAAACTGAACGCAAGCATGCAGGGGAAATACAAAAACAGTATACAGATGAGTTACCAAATCAGTTGATTCAGAGGAGAGAATTCTCATTGGAGAGTCTTTCAAAAGCGAACCACGCCCCCTTCCTTCGGCTGTGCATGTTTCTAACAGAAAACAGCATCAGTAACTGTCCCACACGAGTGATGACTGCTCACCTCCAACGCTTGGAAGAGCACTATGGGACCTACTTCCCAATCCGTTTGACTGTGATTCTGGCTCAGTTTTAATGCTGGTAAGTGAAATCGAACAGCTGATTGAGCGGTCATGTGACCGAACGCATTCACAGGCCACTACGGAGGAGTTTTGGTCTCCCCCTGAGCATTAATGCCGCATTCAAAACAACTTGGAAATCTCCGACTTCTGACTTGTGCGTTCAAGACAACTGGGAACTCTGAACAAAACGAGCTCCGACAGGGAAAAATTGATTTGAACGGTCATCCAACTCAGAATTCCAACTAGGGAACTCTGGCCTCTTTCTAGAGCTCCGACTTTCTGACCTGAAGATCACTGACGTCATGATTTCACCTTGTATTTTTCCTGAGTTCCCAGTTGTGATGGTACCCTTCGCTAGCTCATATCTGTGGCTGGACTCAGTGCTCTCGTCTGCATTAAAACCAAATATCGATCCAGGTTGGATGTGACAGCAAAGATGAGGTGCGCACTGTCGACATGCTCGCTGACTTTGAGAAGCGCCAACGCAACATGCATCAAGCACACCCATCTCATTAGTGGTGGTGAGATAAGATACATTATGTCAGACTAATTTGCAAATGACTGTCATAGCCCGACAATAAAAGTATGTGATGGTGAGTTAAGACAATCAGAAATACTGTTAGAATGTTTTTTCAATCGACTGCCATAGCCCAAATAATTTTTTTTAAACATTGGCTGTTATTTACATAATTATTTTCACATGGTTGGGGTCGCAAGAGTTTTCAGATATCAAAATGGTGTAGTGGGCCAAAAAAGTTTGGGAACGCCTGCTCTAATATATCTAATAGTGTAAATATAATTCCTAGTATATCTTTTGTACATGTATCCGGTGTAGATATGTATAGATTCCATTTGGATTACTGTTACAGTGCTATTTGCATTGTTAATTGGATTTGTTCTGACATTTCTTAATTTATTTTGGGATTATGTGTGTATTGTTTTGTATTGCTAGGTATTACTGCAATACAGTTACTGTTGGAGCTAGAAACACAAGCATTTCACTGCACCTGCGATAACATCTGAAAATCTGTGTACGCAACCAATAAACGTTAATTTGATATGTTTTTACAATTCCAATTCAAAAAGTCTAAACAGTCTAATTCCAATTCCATAACATTAAGATCTTTTACATTTGAATTTAATTCACTGTAAATTCTCAACTTCATGAGTTAATTCAAGAATTTTAATTTCAAATTAAATTGGAATTGATCCCAACCCTGGTAGATACACCCTTTAATTCAAGTGAGCACCAGAAAGAGACTTTGTTAGCAGTGTTTCTGTAGTGCACATGTGATTGCAGTTTGCTAAACAAATCGCCACTGGATTGATGCAAATAATCATGATGTCATTCTGCCAGGTAGGCATAGGCTACTTTGTAGTTAACATTTAATTGAGAAGGTTTTTGGGAAAGCATTTCCATCAACCAGTTGACGTCATCATTAGCATCATCGCTAACGGCTAAACAAAGTAGACAAACGCGCACACACAGACCGGGTCATTCCCGTGTTGCCTCAGAAAGTTGAAGGAAAATGCTAATCACTGATGCATTTTGTTTTATGAATGAATACAAGTTCAATACATTTTTCAATATTGTTGAATTCCGTTTTTTAAATGTATGGATTCCGTGATACCGCCCCCGTTCTCCGCAGGGGGACGTAAATGCTAAGCTTTGAAAAGATACCTTTATAGCTTTGACGTCGATGCGGCAACAGTAAAACATAATCTACAGTGAGGGAAAAAAGTATTTGATCCCCTGCTGATTTTGTACGTTTGCCCACTGACAAAGAAATGAACAGTCTATAATTTTAATGGTAGGTTTATTTGAACAGTGAGAGACAGAATAACAACAAAAAAATCCAGAAAAACTCATGTCAAAAATGCTATAAATTGATTTGCATTTTAAATGAGGGAAATAAGTATTTGACCCCCTCTCAATCAGAAAGATTTCTGGCTCCCAGGTGTCTTTTATACAAATAACAAGCTGAGATTAGGAGCACACTCTTAAAGGGAGTGCTCCTAATCTCAGCTTGTTACCTGTATAAAAGACACCTGTCCACAGAAGCAATCAATCAATCAGATTCCAAACTCTCCACCATGGCCAAGACCAAAGAGCTCTCCAAGGATGTCAGGGACAAGATTGTAGACCTACACAAGGCTGGAATGGGCTACAAGACCATCGCCAAGCAGCTTGGTGAGAAGGTGACAACAGTTGGTGCGATTATTTGTAAATGGAAGCAACACAAAATAACTGTCAATCTCCCTCTGCCTGGGCTCCATGCAAGATGTCACCTCGTGGAGTTGCAATGATCATGAGAACGGTGAGGAATCAGCCCAGAACTACACGGGGGGATCTTGTCAATTATCTCAAGGCAGCTGGGACCATAGTCACCAAGAAGGACTGAAATCCTGCAGCGCCCGCAAGGTCCCCCTGCTCAAGAAAGCACATATACAGGGCAGTCTGAAGTTTGCCAATGAACATCTGAATGATTCAGAGTGAACGTTTTGTGGTCAGATGAGACCAAAATCGAGCTCTTTGGCATCAACTCAACTCGCCATGTTTGGAGGAGGAGGAATGCTGCCTATGACCCCAAGAACACCATCCCCACCGTCAAACATGGATGTGGAAACATTATGCTTTGGGGGTGCTTTTCTGCTAAGGGGACAGGACAACTTCACCACGTCAAAGGGACGATGAATGGGGCCATGTACCATCAAATCTTGGGTGAGAACCTCCTTCCCTCAGCCAGGGCATTGAAAATGGGTCGTGGATGGGTATTCCAGCATGACAATGACCCAAAACACACGGCCAAGGCAACAAAGGAGTGGCTCAAGAAGAAGCACATTAAGGTCCTGGAGTGGCCTAGCCACTCTCCAGACCTTAATCCCATAGAAAATCTGTGGAGGGAGCTGAAGGTTCGAGTTGCCAAACGTCAGCCTCGAAACCTTAATGACTTGGAGAAGATCTGCAAAGAGGAGTGGAACAAAATCCCTCCTGAGATGTGGGCAAACCTGGTGGCCAACTACAAGAAACGTCTGACCTCTGTGATTGCCAACAAGGGTTTTGCCAGAGGGGTCAAATACTTATTTCCCTCATTAAAATGCAAATCAGTTCATAACATTTTTTACATGCGTTTTTCTGCATTTTTTTGTTGTTATTCTGTCTCTCACTGTTCAAATAAACCTACCATTAAAATTATAGACTGATCATGTCTTTGTCAGTGGGAAAAAATACAAAATCAGCAGAAGATCAAATACTTTTTTACATTTACATTTTACATTTTAGTCATTTAGCAGACGCTCTTATCCAGAGCGACTTACAGGAGCAATTAGGGTTAAGTGCCTTGCTCAAGGGCACATTAACGTCATTTAGCAGACGCTCTTAGCCAGAGCGACTCACAAATTGGTGCGTTCACCCTATAGCCAGTGGGATAACCACTTTACAATTGGGGGGGGGGGGGGGGGGGTAGAAAGATTCCTTTATCCT
This sequence comes from Coregonus lavaretus, assembly GCF_964263955.1. Classification (NCBI taxonomy): domain Eukaryota; kingdom Metazoa; phylum Chordata; class Actinopteri; order Salmoniformes; family Salmonidae; genus Coregonus; species Coregonus lavaretus. The sequence goes on from NC_139993.1 coordinate 9,741,634, forward strand.
ATCCCAGGTATTCCTTAAAGAGGTGGGGTTTCAAATGTCTCCGGAAGGTGGTGAGTGACTCCGCTGTCCTGGCGTCGTGAGGGAGCTTGTTCCACCATTGGGGTGCCAGAGCAGCGAACAGTTTTGACTGGGCTGAGCGGGAACTATGCTTCCGCAGAGGAAGGGGAGCCAGCAGGCCAGAGGTGGATGAGCGCAATGCCCTCGTTTGGGTGTAGGGACTGTCTAGCTAGCTAGTTAACACACTATTGGTGGTTTGTTGTGACCAAGTGTTGGTGCTAAACTGTGTGTTAACTGTGTGTTATTGGATGCTAGCATGCTAGTTAGCTATGGTGTCATAGTTAGCTAGCTGAATAAAGTGGGTTGAGTCTATTCCTTTAAACATTGAACCGCTGTGGTTCACAACAATTCTGATTTCTAAAGGTGGAAGTTGGGAGAGTTTTTGTTCGGGTGGTTCAGTGAAACAATTTTAGTTTCTGAGGTAGAAGTTTTTGGTGAGGGAGGCCCTGCTCTCTCCTCTCCCAGATGCTTAGCTCATTTCATTCCGATCTCCTCTGCATTTTTGTAGCCATTTGCTACAGCCTGTCAACTATGCCTCTGCCTATCCCTGTTCTCTCCTCTCTGCACAGGCTACACAAACGCACCACACCGCGCGGCTGCTGCCTCTCTAACCTGGTGGTCCCTGCACGCACCCCTCACCTGGAGTTCCAGGTCGCAGGCAGCCTCTGGAACTGCCGTTCTGCTGCCAACAAAGCTGACTTCATCCCAGCCTATGCCAACCTCCAGTCCCTCGACTTCCTGGCGCTGACGGAAACATGGATCACCACTGAAAACACTGCTACTCCTACTGCTCTCTCCTCGTCTGACCATGTGTTCTCGCATACCCCGAGAGCATCTGGTCAGAGGGGTGGTGGTACAGGAATCCTCATCTCTCCCAAGTGGACATTCTCAATTTTTCCCCTAACCCATCTGTCTATCTCCTCATTTGAATTCCATGCTGTCACAGTCACTAGCCCATTTAAGCTTAATATCCTTGTCATCTATCGCCCTCCAGGTTCCCTTGGAGAGTTCATCAATGAGCTTGACGCCTTGATAAGTTCCTTTCCTGAGGATGGCTCACCCCTCACAGTTTTGGGGGATTTCAACCTCCCTATGTCCACATTTGACTAATTTCTCTCTGCCTCCTTCTTTCCACTCCTCTCCTCTTTTGACCTCACCCTCTCACCGTCCCCCCCTACTCACAAGGCAGGCAATACGCTTGACCTCATCTTCACTAGATGCTGCTCCTCTACTAATCTCACTGCAACTCCCCTCCATGTCTCCGACCACTACTTTGTTTCCTTTTCTCGCTCACTCTCCTCCCACACTACTCACTCTGCCCCTACACAGATGGTAATGCGCCGCCGCAACCTTCGCTCTCTCTCTCCCACTACTCTCTCCTCTTCCATCCTATCATCTCTTCCCTCTGCTCAATCCTTCTCCCTCCAATCTCCTGATTCTGCCTCCTCAACCCTCCTCTCCTCCCTTTCTGCATCCTTTGACTCTCTGTGTCCCCTATCCTCCCGGCCGGCTCGGTCCTCCCCTCCAGCTCTGTGGCTTGATGACTCACTGCGAGCTCACAGAACAGAGCTCCGGGCAGCGGAGCGGAAATGGAAGAAAACTAAACTCCCTGCCGACCTGGCATCTTTTCACTCCCTCCTCTCTACATTTTCTTCATCTGTTTCTGCTGCTAAGGCCACCTTCTACCACTCTAAATTCCAAGCATCTGCCTCTAACCCTAGGAAGCTCTTTGCCACATTTTCCTCCCTCCTGAATCCCCCCCCCCCTCCTCTCTCTCTGTGGATGACTTCGTCAACCACTTTGAAAAGAAGGTTGACGACATCCGATCCTCGTTTGTTAAGTCTAATGACACTGCTGGTCCTGCTCACACTGCCCTACCCTATGCTTTGACTTCTTTCTCCCCTCTCTCTCCAGATAAAATCCTGCGACTTGTGACTGCAGGCCGCCCAACAACCTGCCCGCTTGACCCCATCCCCTCCTCCCTTCTCCAGACCATCTCCGGTGACCTTCTCCCCTACCTCACCTCGCTGATCAACTCATCCTTGACCGCTGACCATGTCCCTTCAGTCTTCAAGAGAGCGAGAGTTGCTCCCCTTCTCAAAAAACCAACACTCGACCCCACTGATGTCAACAACTACAGACCAGTATCCCTTCTTTCTTTTCTTTCCAAAACTATTGAGCGTGCCGTCTTTAGCCAACTCTCTTGCTATCTCTCTCAGAATGACCTTCTTGATCCAAACCAATCAGGTTTCAGGACTGGTCATTCAACTGAGACTGCTCTTCTCTGTGTCACGGAGACTCTCCGCACTGCTAAAGCTAACTCTCTCTCCTCTGCTCTTGTCCTTCTAGACCTGTCTGCTGCCTTTGATACTGTGAACCATCAGATCCTCCTCTCCACCCTCTCCGAGCTGGGCATCTCCGGCGCGGCTCACTCCTGGATTGCGTCCTACCTGACCGGTCGCTCCTACCAAGTGGCGTGGCGAGAAGCTGTCTCCGCACCACGTGCTCTCACCACTGGTGTCCCCCAAGGCTCAGTTCTAGGCCCTCTCCTTTTCTCCCTATACACCAAGTCAGCATGTGGTGCGGAGACACCACAGCATGTGGTGCGGAGACAGCTTGTGGTGCGTGGTGCGGAGACAGAAAACTCGAACCTTTTTCCCTTACTGTAGCAGGACAGGAAAATTGTCAAATTCACACACTTATCAAGAGAACATCCTTGGTCATCTCTACTGCCTTTGATCTGGCGGATTCACTAAACACACATGCTTCGTTTGTAAATTATGTCTGAGTGTTGGAGTGTGCCCCTGGCTATCCGTTTTTTTTCTAAAAAAAATTATGGTGCTGTCTTGTTTGCTTAATATAGGAATTTGAAATTATTTATACTTTTACTTTTGATACTTAAGTATATTTGAGCAATTACATTTATGTTTGAAACTTTAAACGATTTATTCAAGTAGTATTTTACTGGGTGACTTTCACTTTTATTTGAGTCATTTTCTATAAAGGTATCTTTACTTTTACTCAAGTAAAGTACTTTTTTCACCACTGAGTGTTAATGCGCAGGTGTTATCGGCTCTGTAAAACAGATGGCAGCGACCACGAAATGGCATATGCGACCGTGAGTAGATTACGTTGAAAACAACGATCGGCCATCTTGGACGCTATCTCCAGTTCAAATTATATCCTGATGTCGACAGCAGATGAGAGTTCAAATCAAATCAAATTTGATTTGTTACATGCGCCAAATAAAACAGTGAAATGCTTACATACAGTGGGGAAAAAAAGTATTTGGTCAGCCACCAATTGTGCAAGTTCTCCCACTTAAAAAGATGAGAGAGGCCTGTCATTTTCATCATAGGTACACGTCAACTATGACAGACAAAATGAGGAAAAAAAATCCAGAAAATCACATTGTAGGAATTTTTATGAATTTATTTGCAAATTATGGTGGAAAATAAGTATTTGGTCAATAACAAAAGTTTCTCAATACTTTGTTATATACCCTTTGTTGGCAATGACACAGGTCAAACGTTTTCTGTAAGTCTTCACAAGGTTTTCACACACTGTTGCTGGTATTTTGGCCCATTCCTCCATGCAGATCTCCTCTAGAGCAGTGATGTTTTGGTGCCATCGCTGGGCAACACGGACTTTCAACTCCCTCCAAAGATTTTCTATGGGGTTGATATCTGGAGACTGGCTAGGCCACTCCAGGACCTTGAAATCCTTCTTACGAAGCCACTCCTTCGTTGCCCGGGCGGTGTGTTTGGGATCATTGTCATGCTGAAAGACCCAGCCACGTTTCATCTTCAATGCCCTTGCTGATGGAAGGAGGTTTTCACTCAAAATCTCACGATACATGGCCCCATTCATTCTTTCCTTTACACGGATCAGTCGTCCTGGTCCCTTTGCAGAAAAACAGCCCCAAAGCATGATGTTTCCACCCCCATGCTTCACAGTAGGTATGGTGTTCTTTGGATGCAACTCAGCATTCTTTGTCTTCCAAACACGACGAGTTGAGTTTTTACCAAAAAGTTATATTTTGGTTTCATCTGACCATATGACATTCTCCCAATCCTCTTCTGGATCATCCAAATGCAATCTAGCAAACTTCAGACGGGCCTGGACATGTACTGGCTTAAACAGGGGGACACGTCTGGAACTGCAGGATTTGAGTCCCTGGCGGCATAGTGTGTTACTGATGGTAGGCTTTGTTACTTTGGTCCCAGCTCTCTGCAGGTCATTCACTAGGTCCCCCCGTGTGGTTCTGGGATTTTTGCTCACCGTTCTTGTGATCATTTTGACCCCACGGGGTGAGATGTTGCGTGGAGCCCCAGATCGAGGGAGATTATCAGTGGTCTTGTATGTCTTCCATTTCCTAATAATTGCTCCCACAGTTGATTTCTTCAAACCAAGCTGCTTACCTATTGCAGATTCAGTCTTCCCAGCCTGGTGCAGGTCTACAATTTTGTTTCTGGTGTCCTTTGGCAGCTCTTTGGTCTTGGCCATAGTGGAGTTTGGAGTGTGACTGTTTGAGGTTGTGGACAGCTGTCTTTTATACTGATAACAAGTTCAAACAGGTGCCATTAATACAGGTAACGAGTGGAGGACAGAGGAGCCTCTTAAAGAAGAAGTTACAGGTCTGTGAGAGCCAGAAATCTTGCTTGTTTGTAGGTGACCAAATACTTATTTTCCACCATAATTTGCAAATAAATTCATAAAAAATCCTACAATGTGATTTTCTGGAATTTTTTTCCTCAATTTGTCTGTCATAGTTGACGTGTACCTATGATAAAAATTAAAGGCCTCTCTCATCTTTTTAAGTGGGAGAACTTGCACAATTGGTGGCTGACTAAATACTTTTTTTCCCCACTGTACAAGCCCTTAACAAACAATGCAGTTAAGAAAAATAAGTGTTAAGAAAGTATTTACTAAAATAAACTGAAGTAAAAAATATATATAAAATAAGATATATAACAAATCATTCAAGAGCAACAATAAAATAACAGTAGCGAGGCTATATACAGGGGGTACCGGTACAGAGTCAATGTGCGGGGGGCACAGGTTAGTCAAAAGTTTGGACACACCTACTCATTCAAGGGTTTTTCTTTATTTTTACTATTTTCTACATTGTAGAATAATAGTGAAGACATCAAAACTATAATAATAATAAATAATAATATGCCATTTAGCAGACGCTTTTATCCAAAGCGACTTACAGTCATGCGTGCATACATTTTTGTGTATGGGTGGTCCCGGGGATCGAACCCACTACCTTGGCGTTACAAGCGCAGTGCTCTACCAGCTGAGCTACAGAGGACCACATGAAATGACACATATGGAATCATGTACTAACCAAAAAAGTGTTAAACAAATAAAAATATATTTGAGATGAGATTCTTCAAACAGCCATCCTTTGCCTTGATGACAGCTTTGCACACTCTTGGCATTCTCTCAACCAGCTTCACCTGGAATGCTTTTCCAACAGTCTTGAAGAAGTTCCAACATATGCTGAGCACTTGTTGGCTGCTTTTCCTTCACTCTGCGGTCCGACTTATCCCAAACCATCTCAATTGGGTTGAGATCGGGGGATTGTGGAGGCCAGGTCATCTGATGCAGCACTCCACTCTCCTTCTTGGTAAAATAGCCCTTACACAGCCTGGAGGTGTGTTGGGTCATTGTCCTGTTGAAAAACAAATGATAGTCCCACTAAGCCCAAACCAGATGGGATGGCATGTCATTGCAGAATGCTGTGGTAGCCATGCTGGTTAAGCGTGCCTTGAATTCTAAATAAAATTACAGACAGTGTCACCAGCAAAGCACCCCCACACCATAACACCTCCTCCTCCATGCTTTACGGTGGGAAATACACATGAAGAGATCATCCGTTCACCCACACAGTCTCTCACAAAGATACGGCGGTTGGAACCAAAAATCTCCAACAACACAAATAGTCCGGGTAGCCATTTGATTAGCTGTTCAGGAGTCTTATGGCTTGGGGGTAAAAGCTGTTAAGAAGCCTTTTGGACCTAGACTTGGCGCTCCGGTACTGCTTGCCGGAGGCCGAGCAGTTGCCATACCAGGCGGTGATGCAACCAGTCAGGATGCTCTCGATGGTGCAGCTGTAGAACCTTTTGAGGATCTGAGGACCCATGTCAAATAATTTCAGTCTCCTGAGGGGGAATAGGCTTTGTCGTGCCCTCTTCACGACTGACATGGTGCGTTTGGACCATGATCATTTGTTGGTGATGTGGACACCAAGGAACTTGAAGCCCTCAACCTGCTCCACTACAGCCCTGTCGATGAGAATGGGGGCGTGCTCAGTCCTCCTTTTCCTGTTGTCCACAATCATCTCCTTTGTCTTGATCACGTTGAGGGAGAGGTTGTTATCCTGGCACCACACAGCCAGGTCTCTGACCTATAGGCTGTCTCATCATTGTCGGTGATCAGGCCTACCACTGTTGTGTAGTCGGCAAACTTAATGATGGTGATGGAGTCGTGCTTGGCCATGCAGTCATGGGTGAACAGGGAGTACAGGAGGGGACTGAGCACGCACCCCTGAGGGGCCCCAGTGTTGAAGATCAGCGTGGCAGATGTGTTGTTACCTACCCTTACCACCTGGGGCGGCCTGTCAGGAAGTCCAGGATCCAGTTGCAGAGGGAGGTGTTTAGTCCCTGGGTCCTTAGCTTAGTGATGAGCTTGAGGGCACTATGGTGTTGAACGCTGAGCTGTAGTCAATGAATAGCATTCTCATGTAGGTATTCCTTTTGTCCAGGTGGGAAAGGGCAGTGTGCAATAGAGATTGCATCATCTGTGAATATGTTGGGGCGGTATGCAAATTGGAGTGGGTCTAGGGTTTCTGGGATAATGGTGTTGATGTGAGCCATGACTAGCCGTTCAAAGTACTTCAAAGCATATTCATAATATAGCTAACTTAGCTAGCTAACATACATTTGGAGAAAACAAGTTATAATTAACTGGCTAGCTAGCTAGCGTTAGCACTGTTTTCAATGGTGGCAAGTGCAGCTAGCTAACCAGCTAGCAAACAATGGAACAAAGGTATAATTTTGGATTCGATTTCAAATGTGAAATGGTCGGACTGGAGTCTGGTTAGTGACGGTTGCTATCCAATGGAGCGCTGCGATTGGTTGCACAAAATTCTGGGGTGGGCTTAGTGAAGGGTCAATTCCCACCCCAGCCCCTGCATCTAACAACTTGAGGGAAATCTATCAAACGCTCCGTCTGCTCTGGTCGCGTCTGTGTCAAAGAGTCAGCACACTCAACCCCAGCAATTATTAACTCAAACCCTGGTCCCTGCGACTAATTCAAAAAGTATTATACCAAAAGGTTAAGGTGAGATCTCTAGATGTTGTATTAAGGTTGTTTAGTGTTTAATATCGCCCAACCCCAAATATGCTCTTATAAATAACACACCAAGATTCATAAGTAGAACTTTCTGCCAAGGGCGCCAAGTTGCCACAGGATGACCACTCTGTAGACAGGCTGCCGAAGGGTGCAGTCAACAACTCAACAACTAGCCATTGAATCTCAAACCGAACACTATCACTCAATATGCGCGTTCATGAGTCAATCTCAATGGCTAGTTGTCAAGTCTATGAGGCCTCCACTGCACCCTTCAGCAGCCTCTTAACCGAGTGGGCATCCTGTGCCGACTCGGCGCCCCTGGCAGCAACTTCTACCCATGAATCTTAACCCGTTACCTAGCAACAACATGGCCACTACTACTTTGCCCTCAAAATAGTCATAACAAATCTAAGATAATCATTTATGTTTAATTATTTGCTGAGGTCTTAGTCGTGCAATTTTACTTAAGGTATTTTGTGCTTGAAAGAGTAGTATGCTTTTAGTGCATGAAAAGTGCATGAAAACTAGTCAGTGCAGTATAGAGTCAGCAGCTGTTGCGTTCAGCTGACCCGACACTGTTTAGAGAAACATGCGGTTCTACAGACTGATTTATGAGAACACAACTTTATCAGCAAGCTGTAAATAAAGGACAAGCTACACACTGTTTATCAGTGCCCAAAATCACTAGCTTGTTAAGTTCCATCCCTGTGTTTGTCAGTGAAGCTAGCTGTTAGAACTAGCTAGCAGGCACTATGAACAGGCAGGCTAAGTTCAGCTTATGAAGTCACTGGCGAGTTCCTTTGGTGCTTTTTTGTGCTGGAGTAGAGAGATGCCGTTTAGTTTTTATAAGTGTACTAAAACAGGTCGCAGAAGGAGACAATGCTCGCAAATGGGTTTGGAATATTGACAAGCGGTCGATTGGTCAAAGCGTTTGGTTTATTATTCAGCTTTAGTGTGATGTATACAGTGAATAGTGTAAACGTACCTCGTTTGCGGCCATATTCCTGACTTGTTCTGGACGCAACTCTGAGAATTGAAAGAGATTGCATTAGGAAACAAATAGACACATTTGTAAAGAGACCAATTACTGTTCCGATCCAAAAGGTTTCAATTAATTGTGCCGCTTACCTCTGATGGGACCGAGGGACGCATCTTTGGCCAGTGAGGTCAGGTCACTGCCAGAGTAGCCTTCTGTCATTCTGCAAGGATTACACATATACCAATCATTTCCATTATACCACAATATCTTTATCTACATCTCTTAGATCTCTATACAGTCAGGTCCAAAATTCTTGTCACCCTTGATAAAGATGAGCAAAAACGACTAAAATAAATAATACAAATACTGAGCTATATTGTATGCTCCAATTGTTATTTATTTATATTATACTAATATAATTGCTCAGATAAATAGATTTTGTTTAACAAGTCATACAAGTAATATATATATCATTTTTAAGACCGGTGTCAAAATGATTGGCAACCCTAAATATTCTATCTGCATTTACATTCTACTATTTTAAGTTGATCTCATTTTAAGGAACTGTATTGTTGCCTTCCCTGGCTTCCTGTTTCACTGGGGTATAACAATGAGGTAACACGCATGTAAAATCCCTTTGTTATTGTTAGACCAGCCTTCGCTTTGGCTCCCCCTTCTGTCCAGCTCAGGTGTTCGGCGTCGCCGGCCTTCTAGCTTCGGCCGAACCTGCTGCTGGCAAACGCCCTTCACTCATCAACCCCGGACTTGTCTTGTCATCATTACACACACCTGGTTCCAATCCCCACGCTATCACTGTGTATATATACCCCCTCTGTCATTTGTCTTTGTCGGTCGGTCATTGTATATGTTGCTTGTTTTCCTGAGAGGAATCTCTCCTACTATTTCCTGAGTACTTTATATTTTGCACTGTGGGTTTCGTCCCGCTTTAAGCTATGGTGCTTTAATAAATTCAGTAGTTCTAAACCTGCGACTGCCTCCTGCCTACTCCTCTCTACACTTGTGACAGTTATCCATCACCATGGGAAAATTCGCAAACAAAAAGCCACAAATGGTTGTTGAACATCATAAATCAGGCAATGGGTACAAAGAAATTGCTAAAAAAAGAACACAACTATTAGGGCATCAATTAAGAAGTTTCAAACCACTGGAACAGTGGTAAACTTGCCTGGTATTGGACACAAGTGTATATTGTCCCCACACACAGTAAGGAAGATAGTTTGCGAGGCAAAGAATATTCAAGGGCCAAAGTTGGAAAATTACAGAACTTGGTCACATCTTGGGGTCACCAAGTCTCCAAATCTACAATTAGATGCCACTTCCATGCCAATAGGCTCTTTGGAAGGGTTGCCAGAAAGAGCAACCAACTAATGTAAACTCCTGGAGTTTGCTAAACGGCATTGGCACTTGGATTGGAACAGGTGCTCTGGTCAGATGACACAAAAATAGAGCTTGGCGTTGAAAGAAGGATGCATATGAAGAAAATAACTTCATACCTACTAGGGCTGGGAATTGCCAGGCACCTCACAATAGGATATTATCACGATAATTAGGTGTCGACGATATGTATTGCGATTGTCACAATTCTACATGTATTGCGATTCAATACTGTGATTTTATTGAGATTCCATGGTCCAAACATATTGCTCACCACATGTCTGCTGCAGAGTGACAAGAGATAGCCATGAGAAAACACATTTTGATCAGTCATGGAAATAAAAGTGCTGAAAACAAATTGGCTCCCTATTTAAAAAGAAGATGGAGAACAAGCTATGAAGGAAAAATACTGGAGTTTTGGTGCAGTTACAGCCAACTAGCACAAACATATTGCGACATTGTCAAACAATATGATATATCGTCAAAAATAATATCCCGATATGTAACTGGGGTCCAATATTGGGGTCCAAATTTGAGATTTTTGGTTCCAACCGCCATGTCTTTCTGAGACGCGGTGTGGGTGAACGGATGATCTCTGCATGTGTAGTTCCCACCGTAAAGCATGGAGGAGGAGATGTTATGGTGTGGGGGTGCTTTGCTGGTGACACAGTCTGTGATTTATTTAGAATTCAAGGCACACTTAACCAGCATGGCTACCACAGCATTCTGCAGCGATATGCCATCCCATCTGGTTTGGGCTTAGTGGGACTATCATTTGTTTTTCAATAGGACCATGACCCAACACACCTCCAGGCTATTTTACCAAGAAGGAGAGTGATGGAGTGCTGCATCAGATCACCTGGCCTCCGCAATCCCCCGACCTCAACCAAATAGAGATGGTTTGGGATGAGTCGGACAGCAGAGTGAAGGAAAAGCAGCAAACAAGTGCTCAGCATATGTGGGAACTCCTTCAAGACTGTTGGAAGAGCATTCCAGGTGAAGCTGGTTGAAAGAATGCCAAGAGTATGCAAAGCTGTCATCAAGGCAAAGGATGGCTGTTTGAAGAATCTCAAATATAAAACATATTTCGATTTGTTTAACACATTTTTGGTTAGTACATGATTCCATATGTGTTATTTCATAGTTTTGACATCTTCACTATTATTCTACAATGTAGAAAATAGTAAAAATAAAGAAGAACCCTTGAATGAGTAGGTGTTCTAAAACTTTTGACCGGTAGTGTCTCTTTTTTAGATTACTTGTTAAACAAAATCTCTTTCTCTGAGTAATTGTATTAGTATACAATAATATAGTTTTGCTCATCTTTATCAAGGTTGCCAATCATTTTAGACATGACTGTATATCTCTATACCTATCACTAACTCTTTATCTGTATGTCATTCTGAAAGCATAAAGAGCATTATGTCTCTATTCATCTCTATATATCAATATATCTATTGGTATCTCTTTATTTATCCATCATTTTGAAAGGATTACAGAGACAAAACATTATATAATTATAAAGATAGATGGATATCATTATCTATAGCTCTATCAACTACCTATTGTACAAAGTTCATTCAAACCATGGTAAAGGATATCTAAAAGTACATAACATATTAGGTAGGTTTCCAATTCAATTTACCTGGCGAGCTGGGACAGTTCTTTCTGTGCGAGAGGATTCCCGTGCTTCCCCAAAAGGTTATTGACCAGTTTTAGCCGTGTCTATACACGACACACAATTATATACATTTTTGCAGGGAAATTGCATTGGGGAATGTGATTTGTTTACTGTATGGCTACAATTGTAAATGGAATTAATAGGTTTCTTAACATACCTCTTCTGTTGGTAAAGCCACGTACACCCGTTTTGCAAAACGTCTGTGAATAGAAACAGTTTGAGAACGTGTTGCCATTGGGTAGGCCTTGAAGATTTGAAGGACAATTCCACCACTTTATAACCAGTTATTATGCTGCTAGGATACACTGAGTGTACAAAACATTAGAAACACCTGCTCTTTCCATGACATAGTGAATCCAGGTGAAAGCTTTTATTCCTTATTGATGTCACTTGCTAAATCCACTTAAAATCAGTGTAGATGAAGGGGAGGAGACAGGTTAAAGAAGGATTTTTAAGCCTTGAGACAAAAAAATACATGGATTGTGTATGTGTGCCATTCAGAGGGTGACAAAATATTTAAGTGCCTTTGAATGGGGTATGGTAGTGTGTGCCAGGCGCACCGGTTTGTCTGTGTCAAGAACTGCAACGCTGCTGGGTTTTTCACGCTCAACAGTTTCCCGTGTGTATTAAGAATGGTCCACCACCCAAAGGACATCAAGCCAGCTTGACACAACTGTGGGAAGCATTGGAGTCAACATGGGCCAGCATCCCTGTGGAACACCTTATAGAGTCCATGCCCTGACAAATTCAGGCTGTTCTGAGGGCAAAAGGGTGTGCAACTTAGACCAAAGGACTCTCAGTGTATATGAACTACTGTACGATTTGATACACATTTTGATGTTTTATAGTTTTTGTTAGTCATACTGCACGATTCCTAGTTTGTCATTTTTTAAGCTTCTGCATTGCCCTAGTCTACAGTATACTCAAATCACATTTTATTTGTCACATGTGCCAAATACAACCTTCCAGTGAAATGCTTACTTACAAGCCCTAAACCAACAACGCAGAATTTATTTTAAAGTAAGTAAGAAAATATTTGCAAAAAAATATAGAAATAAACTAAAGTACGAAAAAAAGTAAACAATTCCCAGGGTACATTTCACCTCCCACGATGCAATGCTCTGCCCAGTCTGCAGTTAGCTTAGCTGGCTAGCAAGCCAAGACGAAGCTTATGTCATAAGTTAAGTGCATTTCCCATTCCTTTTGGGTTGTAATCATATATTGTAATGCTTCCTGGAATATAATTCTGAATATATGTTAATGTTATTATCACCAATCAACTGCATTACACTCAAAATATATTCTAATTTAGATGCCAACGAATGCTAACCATAAGTTACTGTATCTGATGGTTAGCTAGCATGCTAGCTAGCCTGACTTCTACATCCAAAATAAGTGTTTCCAACAATAACAGTCAAGTTTAATAATATAATAATAATATGCCATTTAGCAGACGCTTTTATCCAAAGCGACTTACAGTCATGCGTGCATACATTTTTTTTTGTGTATGGGTGGTCCCGGGGATCGAACCCACAACCTTGGTGTTACAAGCGCCGTGCTCTACCAGCTGTCATAATCTTAGCGACTGTCTTAAACAAATGTCCAAACAACATGTAGGCCTGTTAGAACAACATTTATTATGACATTTACAGGCAAATCACTATGGAATCCTAGTCTCATGATTGAAGCCTGTATCTTTGGTGCAAACATTAGCAATGCTAGCTAAGTAGCTAACCCTGCTGCATCTGAAAAAGTGTTTTTCAACATTAACAGCAAAATACAGCCTTAGCGACTGTCCAAGCAACCATCCAGCTACACTGTAGACCTATTAGAACTAATAAAAAGTATGAAGTTTACAAGTAATTCACTACGAAAATATAGGCTATTTGGAAAGGGCGCAATGGCCGCCGGAGCTGCAACTTCATCAGTGATGGTGGGAGTGGTTCTGCCGAATGAGCCTTGAACAACAGAAAAATATTGGAGTACGCAGACTATAAATATCATTCTATAGGTTTTTGAGCGTCACCTTGCGAGCAAAACATTTTAGCAGCCTCGCTCATGACAGCGAAGAGAAACATTTACGTTTTAAAGTTCATTTTCTGCTATTTTAAACATTTCGCAATGGGGAGGAGAGAAGATTTTGCAATTTTGTAACTCACTTCATGCAATTCTACTCATTTTGCCATGGGGCGGAGAGAAAAATGTGCAGTTTTACAGCTAAATTCCTTCAATTCTACACATTTTGCCATAGGGTGGAGGCAAATGTTTGCAGTTTTTAATATGATAACTGATGATCAATGGGCCGCACCCCGGTCGGTAATTTGATCATGCTTACTACAAGTTCAGATAGCTGGCTGCTAGACTAACTTACATTTACATTACATTTTAGTCATTTAGCAGACGCTCTTATCCAGAGCGACTTACAGTTTTAGTGAGTGCATGCATTTTTCAACATCTGCTAACCATGTGTATGTGACCAATACATTTGATTTGATTTAGAAGCAAGAGGAAAGAATGTTAATGAATGCCTTATTGCTTAACATTGGTCACAAATCTGTTTGTCCGTAAGCCCAGGGCTTTGGAATACAAGTGTAAATCATCAGCTGAGGGCTGAGTTTAGCCCAGGGTTAACAAACGCTTGTGTGAACACTGGATATGCTAGCGCAGAGCCATTCTTAGATAGCCTGGGGTTAGGAACAATGCAGTGTGAAAAGGCCTTTTAACATGCATTGCTGGCTATCATCTCGTCTATAATATAAGGTGTATGGCCAGAAAATGTCCCTAAATATGCTAAGGGGTGCTCGATGGCTGCTTTCAGGACAAAAAAAACTATTTTATGTTTAGGCCTACCCACCCCCCAATACATTACTAGAGGAGTAGGAGTTTTGACTTTTCTGTGATCCACTAATATGTCTGCCACAGCTCACGCAGGCACGCTGATTCTGAACCACATGGCATGACGTACTGCTTGATGTGTATAGCAACGCAGTCTAGGAAGCAGTTTTAAAGAGTTAGTATTCAACATCAGAAGAGACATGTCTCAGTTACAAACAAGGTTCTTTACGGACAACAAAAAGTAAGTATTTATTGCTGAATTGTGAAGATAGCCAGTTAGCTTTCACTTTTGCCAGTAAGCTATCTAGCTAACTTGCTAGCGAGCATGAAGGAGAACTTTATGCGAGTGTTAGCCATGCTGTTGTTAATCATATTGTATCCTTAGTTTGTATCCTAACTTGTATCCTAACTTGTATCCTAACTTGTATCCTAACTTACCAATCTAAAACATTTTAGCTGACATGGACTAATTAAGTGACTGCTGATGCACAACCAAATAAAAAAAGTATATTATTCTAACTCTCAACAGTGAGTTGAGACCCCCCAAAATATATTATATATAAAAAAATAAAAAATGTATTGGTCCGATGGCCTACAAAGGGGGGGGGGGGGGGGGGGGGGGGCATGGGCCGCCAGTTGCCCATCGCTGTATTAGACGAAGACAACCAGAGCAACATATAGCAGGGAATTCCAATATGATCAGGAAACTATAGACATGTTATATAGATAGCTGAAAATGACTGTCCATCATTTATTTTATTAGTTCTCTCAGGCATCCTACTTGAGAAGCAATTTCCAGTTTTGCACATCACTAAACAGTCAATAGCCATGAAATCATCAAATTACACTAAAACGGTGTGTATGACATCACTAAATACTTCATAATAACAAACCAAATGTTAAATGTGGCGGAGTTGCCCTTTAACAGTGCTACCTTTTGGCAGAGAGACCTCACTGAAAAGTAAACCTGGGTTGTGTTCAGTAGGCACACAAAAATGTATGAAACAGGTAGGGAGGTACAAACTGGGCATCCCCTGCCCCAACCACACTGGCCTACAGTACCTAAGAACAGCCTCGTCCAGCTCCTGAGGCCTGTTGGTGGCACCCATCACCAACACCCGCTCATCACCACCAGATTGCACCTAAACACACACCAAAATAAATATTATTGGCAGCAACACAGACAGTGCCTTCGGAAAGTATTCAGACCTGACTTTTTCCACTTTGTTACGTTACAGCCTTGTTCTAAAATTGATTAAATTGTTTTTTCCCCCTCATCAATCTACAAAGAATACCCCATAACGACAAAGCAAAAACAGGTTTAGAAATGTTAGCAAATGTATTACAGATTAATAAATATCACATTTACATAAGTATTCAGACCCTTTACTTAGTACTTTGTTGAAGCACCTTTGGCAGCGATTACACCATTGAGTCTTCTTGGGTATGACGCTACAAGCTTGGCACACCTGTATTTGGGGAGTTTCTCCCATTCATCTCTGCAGATCCTCTCAAGCTCTGTCAGGTTGGATGGGGAGCGTTGCTGCACAGCTACTTTCAGGTCTCTCCAGAGATGTTTCCATCAAGGATCTCTCTGTACTTTGCTCCATTCATCTTTCCCTCGTCTCTGACTAGTCTCCCAGTCCCTGCTACTGAAAATCATCACCACAGCATGATGCTGCCACCACCATGCTTCACTGTAGCGATGGTGCCAGGTTTCCTCCAGATGTGACGCTTGGCATTCAAGCCAAAGAGTTCAATCTTGGTTTCATCAGACCAGAGAATCTGGTTTCTCATGGTCTGAGAGTCTTTAGGTGCCTTTTGGCAAACTCAAAGCGGGCTGTCATGTGCCTTTTACTGAGAAGTGGCTTCCGTCTGGCCACTCTACCATAAAGGCCTGATTGGTGGAGTGCTGCAGAGATGGTTGTCCTTCTGGAAGGTTCTCCCATCTCCACAGAGGAACTCTGGAGCTCTGTCAGAGTGACCATCGGGTTCTTGGTCACCTCCCTGACCAAGGCCCTTCTCCCCCTGATTGCTCAGTTTGGCCAGGTGGCCAGCTCTAGGAAGAGTCTTGGTGGTTCCAAACTTCTTCCATTTAAGAATGATGGAGGCCACTGTGTTCTTGGGGACCTTCAATAATGCAGACATTTTTTGGTACCCTTCCCAAGTTATGTGCCTCAACACAATCCTGTCTCGGAGCATCTACGGACAATTCCTTCGACCTCATGGCTTGGTTTTTGGTCTGACACGCACTAACAACTGAGGGACCTCATATAGACAGTTGTGTGCCTTTCCAAATCATGTCCAATCAATTGAATTTAAGGTGGTCTCCAGTCAAGTTATAGAAACATCTCAAGGATGATCAATGGAAACAGGATGCACCGGGGCTCAATTTCGAGTCTCATAGCAAAGGGTCTGAATACTTATGTAAATAAGGTATTTCTGTTTTTACATTTCTAAAAAAATGTTTTTTCCTTTGTCATTATTGGGTATTGTGTGTAGATTGCTAACATAACAAAATGTGGAAAAGGTCAATGGCTCTGAATACTTTCTGAAGGCGCTGTATCTCTTGGACAGATTTAATGTGGAAGAGGCCAAATCTTCATGCAGGATATGGACAAGACAAAAAATCCAATCAAAGTTTATTGGTCGCGTACACAGTTTAGCATATGTTATAGCAGGTGCAGCGAAATTCTTGTGTTACTAGCTCCTAAAAAGACATGGCAGGATGCAGGATGTGGCCAAAACAGACAGAATCCCTCCAGGGACAAACATTGCACACACGTGTACACGCGCTCATTAACTCAATAAAAGAAAATTAAAAACAGGTGACAGAATTAACACTGGAACACACGTGTGCATGCGTAGAAACACACACGGGGGAGACCTCCTTACCCCATCAAATTCAATCAAGAACTCAGTCTTCAGACGTCTGCTGGCATCATGCTCTCCCTCTCTCCTCTCACAGAGTAGACTGTCGATCTCATCTGTGTGGGGTAAGTAACAGTAGTCACAATCTGAATGGAAGGGTCCCATTATCCTAGTAGTCTATGCATAGTCGCACTCTCTGTTTCCATCAGTTATTAAATAGAAAATTCTTCCCAACATGCTATAATGCAACTTTCTTGCATACAATATCTGTGCTTATTATTAGATTGCAGGTAATGAAACATTATCGTTATGTGCTTCCTTGACCAGTTCATTGCAGTTACGTATTCTTCTTGGTTTATCTAACAAAGTAAAAGTTACCTATGAAGATGATTGAGGGTTGCAGTTCTCTGGCGACGGCAAACAGAGCTCGCACCAGCTTCTCTCCCTCCCCCACCTACAGGGAAAGACCAAAAGAATAGCGAGTTTACTCTGAATAGAGAGTTTACTCTGAATATAGTGAGTTTACTCTGAATATAGTGAGTTTACTCTGAATATAGTGAGTTTACTCTTTTTCTACAAGGGTCTACTTGAAATGACTGATATATGTTTTTCTACTAAACTCAGTTGAATGCACTGACTAAGTCGCACTGGATAAGAGCATCTGCTAAATAACTAACATACAAAGAAATGTAAAATGGAACAAATTAAAGTGTAAAGAGATCGTTCCGCTAATAATGTACTCACATATTTCGAGGTCAAGCTGGCTGCACTTATGTTGAAGAACGTGGCGTTGGACTCCATGGCCACTGCTTTAGCCTATCAGTAAAAAAAGATGAGCTAAAATTTTAAATGCAGAACATTATCCTTATTTTGGAGATATTTTCAACTAAATATCTAGTATCAGCTACATTTATGCCTTTACTAGACTATGGGGATATTTTATATATGAATGCTTCCGCTCAGTGTTTGAGATCAATTGACACTCTTTATCATGGTACTTTGAGATTTATTTTAAACTGCAAAACCCTTACGCACCACTGTACTTTGTATACCAGGGTTGGCTGGCCTTCTCTAGTCACTCGTAGGCTCAGTCACTGGTATACTTTTATTTACAAAGCCATTTTGGGTTTACTACCTTTTTATTTGGGCATTTTTATTGTTCAGAAATGTGGTGGGTACTCTCTTCGTTCACTGGACTTTATCCTGCTAACTGTTCCAAATGTCCGAACTGAATTTGGTAAAAGGTCTTTTATGTACTCTGCGCCATCGTCTTGGAACACCTTACAAAATAATTTTAAACTGGAAGAACTTGTCCCGATTGGTGTTTTTAAATCTCTGATGAAGGATTTTGAGGCTGATTCCCTGACCTGTCAATGTTTTTAATTTGCTGTTTTTGATATTGTTATACTCTTGTGAATTCATGAATGGTTTTTACTAGATTACTTGTAGTTTTTCATGTTGTCTGTCTGTAATTTTTTGTAATGACTTGGTGCTGCCTATCTTGGCCAGGACACTCTTGAAAAAGAGATTTTAAATCTCAATGAGCCCTTCCTGGTTAAATAAAGGTTAAATAAATAAATAAAAAAATAAAAAAATGCTCTATAATCCTTAAATTCACTTTTTTTTTTGTTGGTTCGCTTTGTTTTACATTTGATTACAGCATACCCATATTCCTGCTCTATAGAATCACCATTTGTTTTTAATGCAGTTCAGACACATTTTGGGAGATTGAGTACATTAATGATGGCTAAACTACATTCATGATGGATAATGCAATTTTGTATGACAGAAAAACACTAAATATAAATTCCCCGGGATTTAGCCTACCCATACATTCTGTGTCATCGGTCATAGTACTCTACAGTCAAAGTACCACCATGTAAAAACATAAAATACTCATAAGACCTAAACCAATTCTACTCTTGAACAAAGCATCACAGTTAGAGGATGTCAAAACCAGCAAATCCAGTGAAAGGACTGTCCATTGTCTATATTATAAGTATTATATTAGTCTTGTATTATAAAGATTTTACAATACAAATGTATCGTTTTGTGCGTTTTTCTATGAAAATTGTT
The DNA here is from genome assembly GCF_964263955.1 of Coregonus lavaretus. Taxonomy (NCBI): domain Eukaryota; kingdom Metazoa; phylum Chordata; class Actinopteri; order Salmoniformes; family Salmonidae; genus Coregonus; species Coregonus lavaretus. The sequence goes on from NC_139993.1 coordinate 9,760,890, forward strand.
AATCTATTTCATGATCACTTGTGGTCTTTGTGAGCCTAACCAAGACCCACTCCAACTAGTCATTTCTCATTTGGTCTCTTGCCAATACCAAATGGTACTGCACCACACTCACCAGCATCGTCTTTCCGTTGCCAGGAGGACCGAAGAGGAGAAGGCCTCGTGCTGGAGCCCTCAAGCCTGTAAACAACTGGAAAAAAACAACATCTACTCAGCACTTATGTTTCATAGTACATAGTCCTGAAGTTCAAAATTACAGAGCAATACATAGCCTATTTAACATTTACTGTATACATACAGTATAAAGTGGGTAAAACAGTACGTAAACATTATTAAAGTGACCAGTGTTCAATGACTATGTACATAGGGCAGCAGTCTCTAAGGTGCAGAGTAGAGTACCAGGTGGTAGCCGGCTTGAACAGTGACTAAGGTTCAGGGCAGGGTACTGGGCAGAGGCTGGCTAGTGGTGACTGTTTAACAGTCTGATGGCCTGGAGATTGAACATGTTTTTCAGTCTCTCGGCCCCAGCTTTGATGCACCTGTACAGTCTCTGCTTTTTAGATGGTAGCGGGTGAACAGGCCGTGGCTCGGGTGGCTATTTTTCTAGGTGCACTGGTGCTCCAATATAAACATTACATGTTGAACAGCAAAATAGGCTCTCCTATTAAGCTTGAACACATGTGTTCGTATCCACGGTTCCCCCTCTTATTCATTATGATCTAAAAGGCAAAACTGATCCAAGATCAGCACTCCTACGCTTTTGTAGGCCGTCATTGTAAATAAGAATTTGTTCTTAACTGACTTGCCTAGTTAAATAAAGGTTAAATAAAAAAAATACAGACCATTATGTTAGGACTGCCCACATGAACAGTTGCTGCTCAAATTTTTTACTGACGACGTTACTGACAGGTGATACTTTGTAGCCTGTGAAAAGACTGCCATATTCACATCACTCCATGATCCATTGAGTTGCTGTTCCTCTCCAATCTCACCTCTGGCCTCAGTGCAGGCAGGATGACTATTTCCTGTAGGGCCTGCTTAGCCAGCTCCTGGCCAGCAACGTCCTCGAACCTCACTGATGAGCCACTGAAACACACACACGAGACTGGTCTGAGTGGTCATTCCCATACAGAAATATAGACATACTCAACTCTGCCTGGGTTGTGTTCATTAGGCAGCAAAGATAGACTGAAACAGGCAGGCAGGACTTTTCCATGTCAGAACGTTATAAAAAGTGTTGCATCGGTGTGCCCTATTCAACACAACCCAGGTCAAGCAGTCAACATCTATTGTGTTCCAAACTGAGACACCTTGAATTTATTTATAAGACACTCCAAATCATTGTCTCTCACCTGTCTATGATCTCACTGAGGATGAGGTTGGCAAGCTTGCTGTCCACATTCTTCAAGTTCTTCACGTCCCTCTTCTTCAGTGGGGACATGGATGTGGGAGTGGTAGGTTTACAGTTTTGCCGGTTGCCCACTTTACCCTATAACAAAAGAACAATGACATCAGATTTGGTTACGATTTTAAACAAGCTAATCTCTTGGAATGATGATTGGAAATTCTCCTATTTTGTCTTCCCTTCATTAAAAATGGATATAGTCTGGAGAGATTCTATTAGCATTACGTTTTTTATTCCAGCTCCTTTATAGTCCATGGCTATAGTGCTAGTCTAGCTATTCCTTTTAGAGCATAATTAATAAGATTACATGGACAGGGAGGAACTGATCCTAGATCAGCATTCCTACTCTGATACACTATCAATATGGGCCCTGGACTCTTGGCTAGATGTGGAGTTAGTTGAGGAAAGACAATCTGGGTCTCACCTTGTTGCTGTTGGACTGGGGGGCCGGTCTGTGCTGTGTGTGACTACTAGAGGGCCCACTGAAGCTGAGGGAGTGCTGGTGGCCCCTGTGGCCTGCCGTCAAGGTTTTTTTTGGCGTATGCTTTGGTCGTGGGAGGGAGTGACTGGAGTGAGTAGTCAGGGAGTCCCTCTTTTTGGGTACGGCTCCACTTACTGCCAAGAGCAAGGAGACATTTAGAACCATCAAGATACATTATCGATTATTTATCAGTATGGTAGGTTAGGACATTTAATTAAGCTGTGTGTGAGCTAGTGTCCCTTCAGTAGAGGCATATGATTCTCCAGGCCTGATTTAGTCTTAGACTGTGTGAATCTGAACAGGTTAAATACACTTCAAGTCCATGTAGTCACTGGACAAAGCTGGATAAACATCCGCCAGCAGTGTTTCTATGTGTGAGAAATATGACTGTAGTTTGAGGTAGCTATCAGTGTCAGTGTGAATAACATATTGATAAATACACAGACAAAGCAGCAGAAAGAGTAAAATAAATAAAAATCGGTAACACAACTTGAAGGGAGCTTACTGTACATAGGCATTCAGAGATTAAATGGAAAAACCAGGAAAGGTCAGGAAAAGTAGGATATTGGTTTGGAGGTAGATCAATTTCAATGATGTATGAAGAGAATACTTCCTGAATATTCAGGAACAATGACACCCCTGAAAACACTTTTAAGATTCCCGGTAGCACCCACCTGAGCGTAGATGCCCGTTATGGTACGACTGGTTTGAGCTCTCTGTATAGATGTCTCTCTGAGCTGGCCCTGAACGCAGCTTTGCTACACAACAGGAATGACAACGACAACAACAAAACGAGGTTGGGAAAGGGAATAGGAGAATCGGAGAAGGGAGGGAAAAGAAGAAAAGGAAATTATGCTTAAAATAAACAAATAAAATAAGGGGTGCCTACGCCAGGATTCTTTGAATGGGGGATGAACAGCAATGTTTTGGGATGGATCCTAAGTTAAGTTGTCATGCCACATCCAAGAATGAGGCATATAGGGTAGGACAGAGAGGATTGTCAACATTTCAGTTTCTTAGGCAGCAAAGCCAAACATAGCAGCCATTTCTAACCAGGATGAATCAAACACAAAGAGTAGGGTTGTGTTCATTAGGGAAATGATTTAAAACATTCTGCAACGCAAAAGGAAAATGAGCGTTTCTTATTGGACAAGTCTAGGTTTGTTATCTTAGGTTTGGTGCCTAATGAACATGACTCAGGATAATGTTGCAGCCAGCTGTGGAATGATGAGAAGCTTCTGAAACAGCTTTGGGGGACCACTGAGTGGATTTATACCATAACTTACTAATTCTGTCATTTAAAGGATGACATTTTATATTAATATTTTTTTTTGGGGGGGGGGGGGGGGGCACTGGAGTATTTATGGCCTAATCACTTTGGTGCATAAAGTACATTGTAGTTTGGAAGTCAAGTAATGTCAATACAAAAAGTATGTATGCGGAAATATACTATGAGTTGCACACCCTTTTGCCCTCAGAACAGCCACAATTAATCAGGGCATGGACTACAAGGTGTCAAAAGCATTCCACATGGATGCTAGCCCATGTTGACTCCAATGCTTCCCACAATTGTGTCAAGTTGGCTGAATGTCCCTTGGGTGGTGGACCATTCTTGATACACACGGGAAACTGTTGAGCGTGAAAAACCCAGCAGCGTTGCAGTTCTTGACACACTCAAACCTGTGCGCATGGCACCTACTACCATACCCCGTTCAAAGGCACTTAAATATTTTGTCTTGCCCATTCACCCTCTGAATGGCACACATACACAATCCATGTCTCTCTGAAAAATCCTTCTTTAACCTGTCTCCTCCTTCCATCTACACTGACTGAAGTGGATTTAACAGATGACATCAATAAGGGATCATAGCTTTCACCAGATTCACCTGGTCAGTCTATGTCATGGAAATGTTTTGTACACTCAGTGTATACAGGCCCTACATGTTTTTTTCTCTCCAAGAGATACAAAGCTATGGAATGATTTCTGTGCCAACAGCAACTGTATTTGAATTCCATCATTTTTAATTTGTATTTGGATATTTAATTTCAGTTAAATCATTTTGAATTTGTCAATTTGTACATCACAAATGTACATTTTAGTCATTAGACCTTTCGGTTACTGGCACAACGCTCCTACCCACTAAGCTACCTGCCGCCCCTAATGTAATGAATTATTTTAAAATTCAATTGAATGTTCAAATTCAATATTTATACATTCAGTTTCAATGTGGTAAATATTGCATTCATTATCTTGTATATCAAGTTTACAAACTATCATTTCAAGTTTATCAAAGTTTCAGATATTCAACTTCTCAGATGCATTCAGATTCCATTTTTTTTATTCAGCCCTCTAAATTAAAATTCAAAACCAGAGACAACATCATGGTACTTTGCCAGCCAGGAATGGTAGAGGAGAACAGATAGAATCAAACGCTCTCTGTGGAAAATAGAAACGTCTGGTTGTTTCTAAAGCCAGTGTGGCATGTTTAATTTATTTTCTTCCTATGAATTTGGCTCTAGCGTTTTAACCATTTGGTGTTACCAAGAAAGTTAGAGGCATAAATATTGTACCCCCTCAAAACTGCTAACCTCACCTGTTATTGTAATGGTGACAAGTTAGCATGTCTTAGGGGTATGATATTTGTGCCTCCATCTTTCTCACTCATCAATATTCACGATTCATTCAGGATGATCCGTAATCATGGTAGCATCCACATTTAATGTAGAAGTGTTTAGAAACATATTCTATTCTTATTTACAATAAAAGTGACTCCAAAATGACAATACATTATTTACCATTAATTTCTATTTGGCACAAAATAATCTGAAACACAACCAAAACAAACAGCAAATGCATTCAACAAGTTTGTAGAGTCACAAGCTTGCTGTAGTCATTGTGTGCTATGAATATGAGACCAAATACAAAATGTTGTACTCCTTTAATACACATAAGTTAATTTGTCCCAATACATTTGGTCCCCTTAAATAGGGCGACTATGTAGAAAAAGTGCTATCATTTCAAAACGGTTCACCCAATATGGATGAAAATACAGTGAGGGAAAAAAGTATTTGATCCCCTGCTGATTTTGTACGTTTGCCCACTGACAAAGAAATGATCAGTCTATAATTTTAATGGTAGGTTTCTTTGAACAGTGAGAGATAGAATAACAACAAAATAATCGAGAAAAACGCATGTCAAAAATGTTATAAATTGATTTGCATTTTAATGAGGGAAATAAGTATTTGACCCCCTCTCAATCAGAAAGATTTTTCTGGCTCCCAGGTGTCTTTTATACAGGTAACGAGCTGAGATTAGGAGAGTGCTCCTAATCTCAGCTCGTTGCCTGTATAAAAGACACCTGTCCACAGAAGCAATCAATCAATCAGATTCCAAACTCTCCACCATGGCCAAGACCAAAGAGCTCTCCAAGGATGTCAGGGACAAGATTGTAGACCTACACAAGGCTGGAATGGGCTACAAGACCATCGCCAAGCAGCTTGGTGAGAAGGTGACAACAGTTGGTGCGATTATTCGCAAATGGAAGAAACACTGTCAATCTCCCTCGGCCTGGGGCTCCATGCAAGATCTCACCTTGTGGAGTTGCAATGATCATGAGAACGGTGAGGAATCAGCCCAGAACTACACGGTAGGATCTTGTCAATGATCTCAAGGCAACTGGGACCATAGTCACCAAGAAAACAATTGGTAACACACTACGCCGTGAAGGACTAAAATCCTGCAGCGCCCGCAAGGTCCCCCTGCTCAAGAAAGCACATATACATGCCCGTCTGAAGTTTGTCAATGAACATCTGAATGATTCAGAGGAGAACTGGGTGAAAGTGTTGTGGTCAGATGAGACCAAAATGGAGCTCTTTGGCATCAACTCAACTCGCTGTGTTTGGAGGAGGAGGAATGCTGCCTATGACCCCAAGAACACCATCCCCACCGTCAAACATGGAGGTGGAAACATTATGCCTTGGGGGTGTTTTTCTGCTAAGGGGACAGGACAACTTCACTGCATCAAAGGGACGATGGACGGGGCCATGTACCGTCAAATCTTGGGTGAGAACCTCCTTCCCTCAGACAGGGCATTGAAAATGGGTCGTGGATGGGTATTCCAGCATGACAATGACCCAAAACTCACGGCCAAGGCAACAAAGGAGTGGCTCAAGAAGAAGCACATTAAGGTCCTGGAGTGGCCTAGCCACTCTCCAGACCTTAATCCCATAGAAAATCTGTGGAGGGAGCTGAAGGTTCGAGTTGCCAAACGTCAGCCTCGAAACCTTAATGACTTGGAGAAGATCTGCAAAGAGGAGTGGGACAAAATCCCTCCTGAGATGTGTGCAAACCAGGTGGCCAACTACAAGAAACGTCTGACCTCTGTGATTGCCAACAAGGGTTTTGCCACCAAGTACTAAGTCATGTTTTGCAGAGGGGTCAAATACTTATTTCCCTCATTAAAATGCAAATCAATTTATAATATTTTTGACATGCGTTTTTCTGGATTTTTTTGTTGTTATTCTGTCTCACTGTTCAAATAAACCTACCATTAAAATTATAGACTGATAATTTCTTTGTCAGTGGGCAAACGTACAAAATCAGGAGGGGATCAAATACTTTTTTCCCTCACTGTACCCTCAAATTAAAGCTGACAGTCTGCACTTTAACCTCCGTCACTGTATCATTTCAAATCCAACGTGCTGGAGTACAGAGCCCAAAATATATATATAAATATCACTGTCCAAATAATTTTGGAGCGCACTACTCCGATGATTAATCCACAGACAACGGTGGTGGGACTGATCACCAACAACGAGACAGTTTATAGGGAGGAAGTCAGAGACCTGGCAGTGTGGTGCTAGGACAACAACCTCTGCCTCAATGTGGGCAAAACAAAGAAGCTGATAGTGGACTACAGGAAACAGAGGGCCAAACACGCCCCCATTCACATCAACGGGGCTGTAGCGGAGCGGGTCGTGAGCTTCAAGTTTCCCGGTGTCCACATCGCTAAGGACCTATCATGGTCCAAACACACCAACACAGTCGTGAAGAGGGCACGACAACCTCTTCCCCCTCAGGAGGCTGAAAAGATTTGGCATGGGCCCTCAGATCCTCAAATTGAGGGCATCTTGATTGGCTGCATCGGCATCCGACGGCAAGGCGCTACAGAGGGTAGTGCGTACGGCCCAGTACATCACTGGGGTCAAACTCTCTGCCATCCAGGACCTCTATACCAGGCGGTGTCAAAGGAAGGCCCTAAAAATTGTCAAAGACTCCAGCCACCCAAGTCATAGACGGTTCTCTCTGCTACCACACGTCAAACGGTACCGGAGCGCTAAGTCTGGGACCAAAAGCCTCCTGCAGCTTCTACCCCCAAGCCATAAGACTGCTAAATAGTTAACCAAATAGCTACCCAGACTATCTGCATTGACCCTTTTTGCACTAACTTTGACTCTATACATACACACTGGACTCTACCCACACACTCACACATACAGTACTTACACTGACACTCCAACACACACACACTCACCTCACACATAACACGTACACACATTCGCCCCACACACACACACTTCCACACTCATCACATACGCTGCTGCTACTGTCTATTGTCTATCCTGTTGCCTAGTCACTTTACCCAAACCTATATGTAAATACAGTATCTACCTCAATTTCCTCGTAACCCTGTACATCGACTCGTACTGGTACCCCACGTATATACCAAGCTATCATTGCTCATTGTGTATTTATTCCTCGTTTACAAAATAAATTATAATATAATAATATGCCATTTAGCAGACGCTTTTATCCAAAGCGACTTACAGTCATGTGTGCATACATTTTAACGTATGGGTGGTCCCGGGGATCGAACCCACTACCCTGGCGTTACAAGCGCCGTGCTCTACCAATTGAGCTATCATTCTAACATTTTTTTATTGTATTCTGCATTGCTGGAAAGGGCCCGTAAGTAAGCATTTCACTGTTAGTCTACACCTGTATACGAACCATGTGACAATTAAAAATTGATTAAAATATTGAATTTTAATATTAAATCAAATTGAAATTGAATTTTAAAACTGAATGCAATATTCATTCAATTCAGTTTCAAATCCTGAAATACAAGTTCAATTTATGAATTCAATGATTAAATTTGTGCATTACAAATTCAAAATTATGGATTTCAAATACAATTTCTGTTGGCACTGAAATCACTCCATACAAAGCTAACAGATGTACTGTATCTAAGCTAGCATGAAAAGCAACAAATTTCACACAATCAAACATTATGTCACACAATCAAACAATGTCCTGCCACGCATTCAACATGCATGTAGCCGGTCAGAAGGTGCCATGCGGTATCAATGCGGACACGGAGGCAAGACATTCGAAAATTGTCCTAATGATTCTCACCTAAAAGCTCCAGGCGATCCTTTGCCATGATCAGATTGGTGATCATCTTGGCCTGTAGACGTTTATCACGTTCACATTTCTCGCCTGGAAGAGAAGAGAGATTAAAAACAAATCAATAAGTAAAATAGCAGTTTTCATCCTTGTTTTCCACTTCTGTTTTTTTTTGTTGCTATAGCAGAGGTCTCCAACTCCGGTCCTAGAGCTACTGGGTATGCAGGTTTTTGTTCCAGCCCAGCAGCCACACACTAGCTGTTTCAAATAATCAGCTGAGCATGGTTTTCAATCAGGACCACGATTAGCTGAACAATGTGTGTTAGTGCTAGCCTGAAACAAAACCCTTTACATCACTAGCTCTCCAGGAGCAGAGTTGTTGAAGAAATCTGCACTATAGGTCCTAGGAAATACAAAATACAGCAAAGTATCCACAGTCACTCACCGCTTTCAGCTACCTCGATCGCGATGCCCCTCTCGAGCTCTGCGATTCCGCGTTTGTACCACTGGACTGCCTGCTCCTTGTGCACTAGTAACACACAAACCACAAGGTCAGACAGGTCCAGAAAAATAGCATTTGGAGGTTAGAGTACATACAAAGAAATTGCTCACAGTCAAATAAGATCCAACAAAAGCCAATGTAAAAGCATGAGATAGGCTATTTAGTACTTTTGCAGTAGGCTAAGCATCCTTTAGTCTACAATACATATTTGCCATGCATTAGGCCTTCATGTTTTAGGCTACATATTTTACATGCTTTATGTGTTGCCTAAAGGTATAGCATCTCAAGAGGCATGGGAAGTGTAGTAAAAACAGACATTTGCATGGCATAACAGACAGTCATGACCTCAAACAAAGCGACAGAGACTCATGGATCAATCAGTGTGTAAACCATAATGAAGTGAACTATAATGAATCATTTCACATGACTGACCCAGTCTCTTAAACCCCCCTGGCCTGGAGCAGTGTCAAGTCATGGGACTGATTTTCATAGCTGTGAGAATATACAGGATATCCACTCCTCATGAGTGATTCTGAGTATTTTTGAGACCGGGGCTCCCTAATCCCCAAGGCAGTCAGACAGGCCCTAAAATTAAACTGGGTTCAGCTGAGTTGTGTTCATTAGGCACTAAAATGAGAAAACAGGCTGAAACAGGGAGGAATTGTCGAATAAGAATCGCTGATTTTAGTTTTTCCATTGCAAAATGTTTTGGTTTTTTATTAAGTTGTATGCCCTGATGAACAAGACTCTGCTGTGGCCTATGTATTGCTTCTATTGGGATCTTAGCAATATGCGAACTGTCATTGTATCCTCTCTAGCCATTTAAGGACAATGATAGCTGCCACTCTGGCCCTCCCCATGTCAATATATAAATAAATAATTAAGATGGATTTTCGACTTTCACTTCAAATCACCACTCATCTCTACAGATTTAGGTTACTTAGGGGCATGATATAGGCCAGAGCCTTTTATTGCTAATAAATAGATGGATGTGATATAAGCTTAGCCTTCATTGAAAAGGTCATGACTCATGATAAGATATGAAAAGATTCCAGATCTAATTCCATATATAAGCTAATGTCCAACCATGGTAAAAACAAAGTAGGACATTTAGATAGACCAAGACAGGGACTGGGAATGCCCCATCTTTAAGTGAGACAAACCAACAAACCTAGATTTCAACAAACCTAAATTTCGTTTGTTTCAAAAGATGTGGGCCAACAGTGCGGCATACTGGGGGACTCGTGTTCAAAGTGATGGCAGAGGGAGAGCTAAGCGTACAAAAGCCTCACAAAAGAGTCCAAGGCCCTCGGTTGAATCGGGCCCTTTGTTCCGTGATCCCAAAACCATTTTCTCTCCCCATGCCATCACAATGGTGCTACACAGGGAAACTGGATGTCTGATACGGGAGTGGTCTAGTTGGAAAAGAGCACAAGAGGCTTCCAACACTGCAGTATAAGCCTACTCGAAAAAAACACTGAGTGGTAGAAATATACAATATACAGTCAACCCCTGAATGTATGCAATGGTTTGGGACTGGTGTGACTGTGTGCACTAGGCTAAACCTGAGGATGTACAGTATAGCGGTAGAGTACAGTAAGCCCCTTGGCACGTCGCTCCAGACAGTTCAGAAGGTCAATCGAACATTGGCAGAGAAGACGAGGATGCAGATGTAGGGGGTTTCCAGGGCTGGAAGATTAGGCTGGACTCCAACTACTATGCTAAAGCAGATGATCAGATGTCTTAAAATTCTGCCTTCAGCACAGTAAGGGTTTGGCTTATCTATAGCCTGACTCAATACACTGCTGTGCTCAATAGGGGACGAGGTTAGCTTATGACAGACCTAGGAGTCTGGGAGAAACATAATCAATACATTTTGGGTGTGTGCATTGAAAACGTGGGTCTAACTAACCAAACTCACCAACTTGACGAAAGAATAGCCTAGGCCTTTCAAAACATAGCAAGAGGCCCCACTGACTGTAGCCTGTTTTCCTACTCTCTGCCATCCGGCCCCTGTGTATTGAGGGGAAGAGTTTCTTAAATGCAAACAAACGGAACGGGGAGGGACCTACCTGAATTTGTCCAATAGAAACTCTTGTTTTAGTTGCAAAACCTTCCTTTTTCCAACTGTTTGGACTAATGATTACACCCCAGTTACAGTACATTGGAACATTGTAAATAGTCAGGAAGGAACTTGATTCATTCTGTTCACCCATGCATGATGACACGGCCAACTCTGAGAGGAGAGGGAATCGGATGGCATTTTCCACCCTGCTGACGATACCAATTAATGTCGGCTCACATCATCCCAGCACATGTCTATTGATCCCCTGGGATCACACAGATTGGAGCAAGGCACATGCAGATAGGCAGTAGCTCTGCTGTTGTATTGTATAGGCTACAGTGTGTGTGTGTGTGTGAACAGTATATTGGGAATGTGAACCGTCCTGGTTTCCAAAACACGGTGGCACGAAGGAGGACCAACCATACTTATTTGCTGGTTTTTGCATATCCATTATTGCCCATCTTTCTTATTTTCCTTTTTTAACAAACTGTAAAATATTCATTGGCACCTTAATTTATGCAGGCTAGTTAGACTAGATCATCATGATAACAAAAAAAAAATAGTGGGCTGGGTCTACTGGTGGCTGTCCCCCGCACTTAGCCGCTAACTTATTGGCCCCTTTCGCCCCTGGGCCTACCATATGCCTGACTGCATTCAGCCAGTCTGAGACCTAGCTTGAGTAGGCAGGCACATTATCCTAGCCATATTGAACAGTCTGCATAACTCTGTCAACCAGCTCAACAGTAAGCTATTGTAGTAATAGTGTGGCGGTATAATGGACAGATATGTATCTGTAGTCCAATAAGCTAATATCGGTATGTGATTGCAGACTGAATGTCATTGACAGAACAACTTTTCTCTCTTTGTCTGCATGATGACTTTATAAAAACTATGTGGCGGTTTCTATGGAAATCCCCATAAATACACAACATGTCATGGGATCAACACTTCAGCACCAAATCAAACAAATGTTATTGGCCACATGCGCCGAATACAACAGGTGCAGACATTACAGTGAAATGCTTACTACAGCCCTTAACCAACAGTGCATTTATTTTTAATAAAAAAGTAGAATAAAACAACAAAAAAGTGTTGAGAAAAAAAGAGCAGAAGTAAAATAAAATAACAGTTGGGAGGCTATATATACAGGGGGGCACCGGCTAGTTGAAGTAATATGTACATGTGGGTAGAGTTAAAGTGACTATGCATAAATAATTAACAGAGTAGCAGCAGCGTAAAAAGATGGGGTGGGGGGGCAGTGCAAATAGTCTGGGTAGCCATGATTAGCTATTCAGGAGTCTTATGGCTTGGGGGTAGAAGCTGTTGAGAAGTCTTTTGGACCTAGACTTGGCCGCTTGCCGTGCGGTAGCAGAGAGAACAGTCTATGACTAGGGTGGCTGAAGTCTTTGACAATTTTGACAACCACACCTTTCATCATGCAGAAAATCACAACTTGAACTAGTAAGAAAACAGACCTCTCTCTTTCTTTACTTCCTGGTTTGCATTTAGAACGTCATAATATTTTGACATGCTCCATTGCTTTGCTGTTTGGGTACAGAGCCTGTGTTTGAAGCAATAGGCCTAGTTAAATTGAACAAGTTTTGTTTCAATCTGTATTGACAGTAGTATCTTTGTTTGCATTATCCACACATGGGTGTATAACAGTTGATAGCTTGACAACTGCTGTTAAATCAAATCAAATTGTATTTGTCACATGCACCGAATACAACAGGTCTAGGTAGACCTTACCGTGAAATGCTTACAAGCCCTTAACCAACAATGCAGTTAAGAAAAAAAAGTGTTAAGTAAAAAAAAAAAATATATATATATATATATATATATATATATATATATATATATATATATATATATATATATATATATATATATATATATATATATATATATATATAAGAAAAAGTATAAATAATTAAAGAGCAGCAGTAAAATAACAGTAGCGAGGCTATATACAAGAGGTACCGGTACAGAGTCAATGTGCGGGGGCACAGGTTAGTCGAGGTAATATGTACATGTGGGTAGAGGTAAAGTGACTAAAGCTAAGCCCAGCTAGCCAACAGTCAGTGGTGCTGCTGCAAGTAGCATACCTTTGTCATCCTCGTCAATTCTCAGAGCCACTGAGATGTACTCGAATGCTTGTTTGTGGTGGTTTTGGATCTGCTCGCCGCTGTCCTGCTCGCACACCTTGATCCCATGCTCGTCTGCTGCCCGTTGTTTGTGTCTCGCAGCCATAGCACGAGACAGCCGCTCGCACAGCCAGGCGAAGAGTACGCCAAAATGCAAGACGAGGACACGGAGCACTGCAAACAACGCCAGCAGTGGGTAGGAGAAGTAGTACAAATTTCGTTTATATCGTGTAACCTGGTCGCAGGTGTCCCCTCCGTCGGGCGGGGACCCTGCAGGGCCTCGCTTCTTTCTGCTGCCTCTTCCTCCTGGAGAACTCATTCACCCGACGACTCGCTATCGTATCCATAACATAACGGTCTTGCCTTTTGCTTGGGTTGCCTCTCAACTTTTGCAGCGTCTACAATTGCCACATATTCTCCGACATGGTGGTCCAAATGTTGATCAAATTGGACGGGGCGATTACCAAATTAACAAAAGGGTAAGAGAGGAGGGGCACTCGCACTCTTGTCCTATCAGAGACAGTACGTAACTGCAACCAAGATTTTACGTAGAGACCACGCACATTGCGTAAATACTAACAACAAACATGGCGGATGGTAAGTGAAATGTGGTTCGTTTATTGGCACTTTTGTACGTTCTAGTATAGTTGTTGTCAATTTTAGTGGTACATTTAGCTTGAAATATTTTCTTATATCCCAACAATTAGTTTAATCCAGTCTGTTATCTCGGTAACAGTCCGTGGTTAACAGTGGAAGGTCGTTGCTAACATGATAACGTTAGCTAGTCAAGTAGCTAAAGTAACGTTCGTTAACCCGCCACTTGAATTCATATATTCATTCGACATTACTGTAGCTAGCCTACATGTAGGGTACCTTATTTGGCTTGAAGAATGGATGGTCATACTATGTAGTTAGCTACCTGAACTTAATCTGGAGTAAGTGTGTGTATTTTACGTTATAGATAAACGATGGCAGAACCACCGTCCTTGCGGTTGTTGACGTTTTGATATTGCTGCTGATCTGTCTCCGAATGATTCTGAAGACATTTACGTTAACTGACTGACTATCCTCTTCATGTTGCCTAGAATGTAGGTAGCTGACATTAATGTATGTTTCTCTCAGATCACACGGACGCAGACCAATCTATGGAGGGGCACACTCCAGTAAGTCTAATACAAATGTAGTTAGGGATTTTAAGTGGTTCTCTTGATTTTAAATGTCGTGTTTGATAGTTACACTAATTTAAATGAATACATATTCCTGCTCCTTTTTAGATTGCTGAAAACCCACATTCTGAATTTGGACTGACAGAAAACATCCAGGTATGACAATCAATACGATTATTTTTCTGGATGCAAAATGTGCCTTTCAGAAAATCATGTCCATGAAAAGGGGGTCCTTTCAAAGACTCAAACTATCACACTGAATTGTGAGAGTTATGGTAACCTTGATTGTCTACTGAATAAGCAATTTATGCACAGTTCTCTAACATAGCAGGCACTAATGTGTGAAACTCTGCTTTTTGGTACAAAAGCATGAGATTGCAATTCAGAGTACTGTGGTACCTAAATAATGATGCTAATTATGCTGTGATGACAAGGAATCCGCTGACACTGTCCTCGATTATAATAGTTTATTTACATTGAAGATTTCAGCGCCAATTTACAGACTTCTGCAGACATCTGGAGAACAACTGGCCCAATCCTTTGTCCCAACCATAGTATTTATAATCTGTGACATGATATGGGTGGTTTCCCCTACAGACCAATCCCAGGACGCCACCTAACAGACTTCCTCTGTTTTAGGGTGCCCCTATAGAAATGCTCTCCAGATGCTTCCTCAAGCTGAGTCAACTTCCTCTAACACACCATTTGCAAACATCAGCAAAGTCATAAATTGTTTAGACACTACATATTTCCCCCCTTCGAGACTAATTAAGTCTCGAAAACAAAAAGAATAGGATTATGACAAGTAACAATTTTTCTTATTGAGTAACTTTAACAATAAACCAAAATGTATGGAGAGTAAACACATTTTTCTATGGAGTGTAAATACATTTCTATGAAATATGAACAAATCTTTATGGAGTGTGAGAGCGAAAAACCTGTCTGGCAGCTTTCTTTCCAAATATCCATCAATCAATCAAGACAGTAAAATTCTCTCACGGCCCCTCTGCCCCAGGCGACCACCTAAGTACTCCAGATCAATTCATAAATCTTTATCAATGCATTTTAAACTATGATACAATTGAATACACATGAAAGCCTCAGAAAACAAAATACAATCAAAAAATGTCCACATTCAGGCTGGTCGACCCATCGGACCCTCCTGTGGATTCTCTCTGTCCCTGCCTAGACCCAATATCCCTAAGCATCCACGAAATAAACAAAAACATCTGAGATCCCCACATGTACCCAACAACAGCAAATATAATTCTTCAAAAATTAATACAGAAAGAATATGACACAAATTATGTATTACACATGCAAATATGTCTATATCATTGCAGACACTGGAATGTAGTCCACTACACTGCATCTCCTCAGCAGTGTCGACTTTCAATGAAACGTCGATGATGTAATCTGAACATTTCCACACCTTCCTTGTTCCACTTCCTCCAGTCCATTCATATTGTCCATGTTTGAGTATTTGAATCCCCTCTACACATTCCCCCATATGCTTCTGGAAGAAAAGAGAACACCAACCAGTATCTTTTGCAAAACAACACATGCAAATTAAAACATCAATATAAACAATAATATAAAAATGATATATAAAATGAATCACATTCCATTTCCCCCCTTTGATTCATAACAAAATATATGTAAAATATATGTAATATATGCAAAATATATGTAAAAACATGTGGGAAATGATCGGATATTCAAAATGGATATCTATCCATCAATACTCCATCCAGTCCCACTTGTTCATCTCCATCTAGATCAGTAACAGTTAACAACGGCATCTGAGTGTTTTCTCCAGGCATCACAACCCCAACCCATCTCAATATCATAGCCTTCGTAAAAGTCAATAACAAAGTACAAAAGCAAAACATCACACACAGCGCTATAAGAGCTGCTACTAAAATCTGAACTATCACTGCTCCCACTGGGCCTAACTGAGCTTGCAACCAAGCCTTCGCTGACCATCCAGCTCCTTCAGATCTACCAAACGCATCCCTTATATTCTTCAATGCATCTATAACACTAGTGATATTATCGGAACTATCGGGGATCAAAGTATAACAATCATCCCCCGTCAAGTTCATAGCCAAACATAAGCCACCTTGTTTTGCTAAAAATATAGTCAAGAGCCATGTCATGTTTCAACAGCGTCAGTCTGTGACTTCTTTGAGTATTTGACAGAAGGTTAAACCCTCTTATCGTTTCATTTGTAAAACCCTGCAAGGTATAGGTAATATTATCAATGTGATCTGCCAAAAATGTTACACCATACCATGGAAAAAGTCCAAGTCCCCACTTCTCTCCTAGACTTATCCTCCAATGGTAGGCTTCCAGACTATGAAACTTCGCCATGTCTCTTTTCACCCTATTTCCAAATCTAGAATCCGATTTATCTGTGTCCGGTGCTTCCCCTCTTTTAATGGTAAAAACCTAATATGGAAGCTTCAACGTCGACATGTAACAACATCCTGTCCATCCATAGGGTAAGAATATATATGCTTTATCACCACAAACCCACCAAATATCTCTAAAATTCCCAATAGTCACATTACCAGGCAAAAGCTGATCTTTCACCATCAAAGTCCTGCTCTTCTTACTAACTGGAACATAAAAAGTTACATTATATTTCTCATTACTAACCTTATGTTCATGCTTACCCAAAGTCATCATATAATCATCACAATCTGATATTCCCATAAACATACCCTTTCCATCATATGTTTTATTTGAACAAAAACAGCTTTTAGCCCTCACAGGTTTCACCTCCAATGCTTCAGGAATCGCTGTTAACTGATTTTCCTTCCGATCTAACTAATTCACATAGGGTAATTCATTTAACCAAGAACACTTAAACCTAGGCCTAAACAAATGCTTCGACAACGACATTATTGTATCTGTTAATGATTGTTGCTGATACAACAGCCATGATAAAGCATAAGATTGACACGGACATGATAGAGGTTGAGCCACCGTCTCTAAGATTGAACCCCATGTGCCTGGTGCTGGAATTCTCAACAGACATGGACCCTCAAGATTCCTCACTGATCTTACAGAATGAGTTAACTGCTGGAACCATAGATTCCTACCTGCCCATCCATCTTTAATTTGCAAAACAGAAGAATCAAATCCATATGCCTTCCATTTAGTTTCTCTCTTCCCTAACGAGCGGTATTGATCAGATATATCTTCTTGTCTTCCATCAAAATCAAAGAACTCATCCTGTACCTCCATGATAGTATTCTGCACTATTTCAGATGAATCTACATCATTCTCTACTACCATCTGCTCTCCTATTTCAACACTATCCTTACTACCATTCACAGCACTCTCCATCCGTATCATAAACTCCTGAGTCACTCTTACTACATCCTTTATTTTCAGAAAAGTTGTTGTTGGTGTCTGTTTCACATTCCCTAAATTTGTTATTGCCGTCGTAACATTAATCTCTTTCAAAGTTACTGTTAAAATAGTTGCTTTAGTTGATGTATTAACACTCTTGATTATTTCCAGTGGGAAAGTGACAGATGTCCTCTGTGTATTATTTACTGTTGGAGTGGCTACTGTAATATATTGCTCCTTAACTCCTTTGGTGACTGTGGAAGCTTCAACAGACTTAAGCGTCACCTTACGAGTTACATAGCCTTTTAACCAATAATTCTTAACCAGAACAAATTTTAATGCTTGCACCAAATAAGTACACATATATTCTCCCTGATCTTTCCATGTAACATTACGCAAAATAAGTGAGCAATCACTCATAACCCTCTTCCACTTCATATCGTTGTACAAAATATACTTCCTCTGACTAGGGGGCACAGCTTCTACTTCTCCATAATTATCTCTCCACGTGGGAGGAATGTCACCACCCACCCTCCTCCTCTCACAAGGAAGATGAGCTGTACCACCCATCCTAACCCTAATGACAGTCTTTTCCTCTAAAATTGGTGTTGGAGCGATTGGCTCCATTATAATCAAATGTGATACATTTATAGCTTTAATAACTGTCAATGTTGAAAGAGTTGAATTGCTTCTCACTGTTGTTGTAATAGGCTGAAGTGTTGATGTCATTGTTGTTGATTCATCTATTTTCCCTAAAGCTTTGAACTCTTTACTTATATTTCCATCTATCACCACTAGTGTCACTACATTAACTCTCAGTCCCAACTCCAATCCCTCACTTTCAAACTGTTGATTATAAAAAATACATTTATAATCACCTTGATCCTCCTGCTGGGAATTGTACACATAGAGACTGCAATCACCCTCAATCTTCATTCTTCTCTTATCATTCAGCAACGCATACTTTCTCAATGCAACTGCTCCTAACAGATCTAAACTCCTGCCATATCTATCTTCCCACTGAACTCTAAATTTCCCTTCACCACTGTTCTCTCTCGTGCACTTACATGGGAGCTGAGCTGACCGTCCTAGAGTTACTTCAACCCTAGTTTTCGTAACGTTTTGGTCTGACTTTTCTTCTAACTGGTCTGGGCCTACTTTGTCTAACCGAATCACCAGCTTCTCCTGTAACAGAGTTGCCCTTGGTGATCTCCGCTGCTTCACATTCCACTGAAATATTCCCTGTTGTTTCTGGGACGTATTGAAAATCAATGTCCCCAAATCTCCTTTCCTTTCCATCCATTGCAGAGTCATCTCTGGCATCATCAGAAGTGTAAACATTATCATCAACGTTGTCCACAACATGGACAATCTCTCCTTCTGGGTTTTCACTCTGGATATTGTCATGCATCTCACCTTCTGCCTGTTCTCCCCTATCTCCATCCTGCTCTCTTGAGCCTTCAACATCCTGTCTCTCTGCGCGTGGCACCTCTTCTCCAGGCGCTTTAACACAATGTGACAAATGATACCACGTTGGAGACCCTTTAACCTGGACAGCTGTTCCAGTACTAAGAACAACTTCAAATGGTCCTTCACGACGTTCGTTATACCACTTCCTTCTAAATACCTTCACGAACACCTTGTCCCCAGGTTGCACTGTACTCCTTTTTTGCTCATCAAGCTCCTCCTGCACCTCTTCTTTTCTTTGCCTGTCAGAAACATATGTGGACAACTTTTTATGGAAATTGGCCATATATGTAACGTACGCTCTCATTTCATCTTCCAAAAGAGCCAAGCTTGGACCCTTTCCGCTTGTTCGCAAACAAGGCGTAGGCATCCTTCTTCCTGTTACCAGTTCATGGGGTGTCATACGTAGATCACGCAACTCACTTGAGCGACACACCATTAATGCTAAAGGAAGCGGCGCTATCCAGTTTAGACCCGTATGCTGACAAATTGACAATGCGATTTTTCAAGACACCGTTCATTTTTTCACAAATCCCTTGACTTTGTGGGTGATAAACTGCTCCAAGACGTTGCTTAATTCCCAATTTTTGCAACATCAATTTCACTGATTTATCCACAAATTCCTTCCCATTATCTGAGGATATTCGATCGGATAATCCCCACCTGCTTATAAAAATAATAATAATAATTGGTCATTTAGCAGACGCTCTTATCCAGAGCGACTTACAGGAGCAATTAGGGTTAAGTGCCTTGCTCAAGGGCACATCGACAGATTTTTCACCTAGTCGGCTCGGGGATTAGAACCAGCGACCTTTCGGTTACTGGCACAACGCTCTTAACCACTAAGCTACCTGCCGCCCTTATGACTTCTTTACACAAGAACTTGGCAAACGATTGAGCATATTTTAGCTTAGTTTGACATCCTATGCACCTCTTGGTGTAGGAATGTAACCAAGAATAATAGTCACACCCCTGTAAACATTATTTTTTTAGACAGATTGTGCACCTGCCTATGACATAGTCAACCTGTTCAAGCAAATATGGTGCCCAAAAACCATACTCCTTTGTGATCTTTCTCCTAACCTCCCCCCTTGCAAGATGAGCTAACCCATAGCTTCCTAAATCATCAGACCTAATAGGTCTAGAGGCGCTACTATCAACCCCTCATGGTTTCTCCAAAGACAACAAACATTCTTGAACTTGTTGCAACATCTCTTTCATAGGGTCTGAATCCATCTTCACACTGCAAATAAATTCATGTGTCATCCGTACAGCTTGTGGCTCTCCTTGAGCCGAAATCATTATTTTGAGAAATCGCTGATCTTCACTCCTCCAAATCCCCCAAATTCTCTTTCATCGGTACGAAAACAGCTTTCTCTGCTTTTGTCATAATTTCTCCTATTTGCTTCTGCTCATAGCCTTCAGAAACCAACTAGGTCACATGTGGCACACTCTTCTCAATCTCCAATTCTTTATCCAGATAATCGTCTGTGTTTATCTTCATAGCTGCTCATTGTGGTCCTAAAATTATGCAACATGAGCTGAGTTGAACTTTCTTTGGTTGATGACTCAACCATTCCTCTGAGTTCGAATGGGCAGCATTCTTGAAATACTTGAGCGTACAATGAAATGAATATTCCGGAAGCCTCACATCTGGCATATTTGCCACAATAAATTTCTCCCATCTCTTAGCCTGCTTCAAAAAATCTTCTTGTGAATTATTGTATTATTTTAGACTATGTAGCTTATGGTTCCCTCCCCCTTTTTTTTTATTTTTTATTAATTAATTAATTAATCAATCAATATATGTATTTATTTTTTATTTATTTTACCAAATTATTAATTAGTGGCAATCTTACCACATCCGATCAGGAAAAGTAAAGGAAAGTAGTCAACTTCAGAGCAATCCAAAAAAGAAAGACCTCTAATCCAGCAACACTACAGCACTCACAAACCAATTGCTTAATAAGCACCCACTTACCTTAATTTTACAGAATAATGTCAGTGCTGGATTTCCAACACAACTCTAATCAAACCAACTCATGCACAAAAAACTCCAATATGCAATTCTCAATTACATCAATTGATCAGTCTGTTGCCAAGTCTCTGTCAAATTGTCACAACATGAAATATGCTAGGCACACAAAATATCCTGTATGGGAAGGTAAGTTTTGTAAACAGAACAGTACTGGCCTTAATTAGACTGGATCCGTTGCAGCCCACACTGTCGCGTGACGCACTTGTCAGCACCTCCTCTCTCTCTCTCTGTCTCCTCCTTCTCGTCTCTCATATGACAGAAGAACAAAGGAACAGACAAGAATTTAGTATTTTATGCACTCACTGGGTTATTTCAACCATGCAATACCCTTTGTTCACATTCGCGCTAAGAAATAAGCAAACAGCTTAACTCAGGAATATTATAAATAGCTCAATAACATTTATTTTATTTATTTTTAATCCGTCAACATATCTCTCATTTATCAATTCAATAGATCTCAATCAAATAGTTTCATCGTTAAGCAACAACCGATTTAACAAACAGAATACTTTATTTGTGTGTAAGTCTCCCCCTTCTTCTCTGTCTGCATGTCACAGCAGCTCAGTGCAGGCAGGGGAGTGGCATATTTGCTCTACGTAACTCTAAACTCATAAAATCCCACACATGCGCAGTTCATTCACCAGTGCGATTTCAGAGTGAGAAGAGCTCCCAAGCAGCTCTCTCCAAGCTAAACAACAGAAAGTAGACAGACCAGCTGTCCCTCCGTTATTTCCCCAACACAGACAAACAGTAACACTTCACAGAACTCACAAACCAACACAAAACAGAACACAAATCCTACTTTGAAGTTTCTTAACTTCACTTATCCTAATCTGCAGATTTATAGTTATTTTCTTATCCATTACAAAACATCTCTATACACTCTTTAAACTCCTCCCTGTAGGCTCATGATCTTCTAACAGTTATATAACGTTCTCTTTTTTATAGAGACTCATAATATTTTAACCTTAACATCCTTCCAGGGGGCTCATATATAGTTAACAATTATTAACGTTCTCACCAACGGAGACTCATAAGATTTTAACCTTAACTTACATATTTCCTTACAAAAAACAAAAAACCCTGTTCTCAACCAAAATATATATATATCTCTAACATAAATCTTATCCTAACATGAGTCGACACACAGTTTAAACACAACAGAGACGTCTTTATTTTTATTATTTTTTCACACACACTCAGGCTCTCTTCCACACACACAATTCAAGAGTCTTGTATCCGTTCCTACGGTCCTCTAAAGCATGCTACCGTCGTTCCTTATTTCTCATTGTTCCTTCCCAAATTTATGCTACCTCGAGTTTGCAGATATTCAAATGAGAGGTTACATCGAACATATACCTCGTCAACTATAAGTCGAGAGGTAACTTGCAACCGAATGTATCTACCACAAACACCAGTCCCCAGAACTGACCTCAAAAATTAACCTAGTGAGTTTTCAGGATTTTCGGCCCATCCTAATGATCGCCTCGTTTGAGGGCTTACCATAGATCAACGACGTCCTAATTTGTATACATTTTCCTTGGCCTTATTCCTTCATTGTATTCTTTTTGAATTTTATTCAAGCAAAATATCCCTGTGTCCAGTATTATCAATACCTATAGACACTCCCCCCTGTTTGCGTTGTTTCCAGCGCAAACAAATTTAGAACGGACTCTTATCCCACAGCAAATAACAGCAAAGTGCACACATAAGTCTTTCAAACGGTACATCTCCTCAGCGCACACACCCACATAAGCAAACGAACCGACCAGCGCACAAAATTCTGAGAAATCTCACCTTATGTGCCGGCGTCTTGAGCGGGTGTCACTTCGTAGCTCATGAATGGAACGCTGGAGAGACTCAACACGTCCCAAAGGTCCTCGTCGCCATTCTGTGGTACCTAAATAATGATGCTAATTATGCTGTGATGACAAGGAATCCGCTGACACTGTCCTCGATTATAATAGTTTATTTACATTGAAGATTTCAGCGCCAATTTACAGACTTCTGCAGACATCTGGAGAACAACTGGCCCAATCTCTAATATGTTGTTACCCCCCTCCTTTGTCCCAACCATAGTATTTATAATCTGTGACATGATATGGGTGGTTTCCCCTACAGACCAATCCCAGGACGCCACCTAACAGACTTCCTCTGTTTTAGGGTGCCCCTATAGAAATGCTCTCCAGATGCTTCCTCAAGCTGAGTCAACTTCCTCTAACACACCATTTGCAAACATCAGCAAAGTCATACATTGTTTAGACACTACAGTACACTTTTAAGATGCTAACATACATGGATAGTGGCTTGAGTAGTGGTAACTGTTGACATTTCTGTATCTCTGCTTCCTCTTTCACCACCTCATTGTGTAGAGAATAGTTGAAAATGAGAAAGCCAACACAGAGAAGGTCTCCAAACAGAAGGTGGATCTGCAGTCGCTCCCCACCAGGGCATATTTGGATCAGACAGTGGTGCCCATTCTTCTTCAAGGCTTATCTGTGCTGGCCAAGGAAAGGTATGTTGAAAATGTCTGTGCAGGGGCTCAGATTTTTTTCCTCATTCACATTTCTGAGTGACATGTTTGGCAATGCATTTGTCAAAAATGTATAGAACAGGCAGTACTATGAAAAGGGAAGAGCATTTGAGTTTCAAGTAACTGTCAAGCTACCAGACTTTAAAGATGTGCCTTTCTCCATGTTGTCTTCTTTCAGACCTGCAAATCCTATTGAATTCTTAGCAGCCTTCCTTCTCAAGAACAAATCACAGTTTGAAGATCGAAATTAAGCCCCGGGCGGATGGAAATGTGCACTTTGAGGCCATATGTTTAAAATCAAGAAAATTGTTGTTTCTGTCATTGGTTATGTTTGCTAATGATACTGTATGTCGTTTTTTTTAAACCAGAATAAAGATGGTGCTGCAGGGAAATATGGTACTCTTCTTTTAGTGCAAATGTCAGAGGTAAATTAATATCTACAAAACAGACAAACACACTAGTTTGCACCTCAACTTCCCTTGCATCATGGTCCCCTTCAGGTCAAAATATTTTAAATTCAAATTCAGTCCATTTACCAAAACGCATACAACTGGAAACATTGCTTTTTAATGAACAATGTCCTGTTTTCTATGTTTTGTGATGTAATGTTGAGAACCAGTCCAGTCCATGTTTTATATTGCCAAATGACGCATGTATTATTCCAGTGCCTTGTTTTATTATACCACTAGTTGAGCTGGTGATGAACCCCTTTGATAAAAGGGTCAAATCGCAGACGCCCCAACCTCCATTCTATTAATCATAAGAAATACAACAAACAGGAAAGTTTGTGCTAAATAACTCTAAATATAATTTTGGAATCACCCTTTCATCTTGTGAGATTTGTGCTCTTGGAATTAATTTAGCAGAAGTACCACTTTATTGCACAACACAATGAAAACAGTAGACAACAATAATAAAATAAAATCCATCGAGAACTTCATTTAAGTGTATTAAGATAAATAAAATAAAATGTTACATTACATTCTATAAAATATATATCTTCGATATAAAGACTACACACTCTCGGTGCATATAAAAGCACTCCATTCAAACAGCAGACCAGCATTTGAGTTTTTCAAGCTACCACCAACAAGTTTTAGTCTTCAGTGAGCAGTTAGAATCTAGACTGCAAAACAAACTGATAAACAGAATGTCAGTTTGGATTTCAGGCTAGTTAGGACCAGCATGCTTCATGTTTCTGTTTTTGAGCACTCCTGGATAATGTTTCCCCTAGGTACAGATCTAGCATCAGCCTCTGCCACAATCCTAAACTTAATCATTAGAGGGGAAATGCAAATCTGACCCAAGATCAGCGTCTATGGGCAACTTCACCCTACACCTTTTGGCGCCCTCCTTCACCATACATGGCAACTCAGCAGCAATTAGCAAAATGGAGGGAGTATGATTTGACTTCCATTTGGATACAAACCAACTATTAGAAAATGTCAAGTTAAATAATTTCCTACGAGTCCTACAAGATTGAATCAATTGTTGACGAACAGAACGCCTCAAACAAAACTTTCAGTTTAATCTATGCTTGATTCTTGTGTCTTATTCTATTCATTTCATTCAGCTTATTTACAGAAGGGCAACGGGGTTGGAATCTTGATACCTAATTTCATTGATCAAGTAAAAACTACTCTCGAAGTGAAGCACTAAAATATACACTGCTCAAAAAATAAAGGGAACACTAAAATAACACATCCTAGATCTGAATGAATGAAATAATCTTATTAAATACTTTTTTCTTTACATAGTTGAATGTGCTGACAACAAAATCACACAAAAATGATCAATGGAAATCAAATTTATCAACCCACGGAGGTCTGGATTTGGAGTCACACTCAAAATTAAAGTGGAAAACCACATTACAGGCTGATCCAACTTTGATGTAATGTCCTTAAAACAAGTCAAAATGAGGCTCAGTAGTGTGTGTGGCCTCCACGTGCCTGTATGACCTCCCTACAACGCCTGGGCATGCTCCTGATGAGGTGGCGGCAGGTAGCTTAGTGGTTAAGAGCGTAGTGCCAGTAACCGAAAGGTCGCTGGTTCTAATCCCCGAGCCGACTAGGTGAAAAATCTGTCGGTGCCCTTGAGCAAGGTACTTAACCCTAATTGCTCCTGTAAGTCGCTCTGGATAAGAGCGTCTGCTAAATGACTAAAATGTAATGTAATGTCTCCTGAGGGATCTCCTCCCAGACCTGGACTAAAGCATGGAGCGAGACATGATGTCCCAGATGTGCTCAATTGGATTCAGGTCTGGGGAACGGGCGGGCCAGTCCATAGCATCAATGCCTTCCTCTTGCAGGAACTGCTGACACTCCAGCCACATGAGGTCTAGCATTGTCTTGCATTAGGAGGAACCCAGGGCCAACCGCACCAGCATATGGTCTCACAAGGGGTCTGAGGATCTCATCTCGGTACCTAATGGCAGTCAGGCTACCTCTGGCGAGCACATGGAGGGCTGTGCGGCCCCCCAAAGAAATGCCACCCCACAACATGACTGACCCACCGCCAAACCGGTCATGCTGGAGGATGTTGCAGGCAGCAGAACATTCTCCACGGCGTCTCCAGACTCTGTCACGTCTGTCACGTGCTCAGTGTGAACCTGCTTTCATCTGTGAAGAGCACAGGGCGCTAGTGGTGAATTTGCCAATCATGGTGTTCTCTGGCAAATGCCAAACGTCCTGCACGGTGTTGGGCTGTAAGCACAACCCCCACCTGTGGACGTCGTCCACCCTCATGGAGTCTGTTTCTGACCGTTTGAGCAGACACATGCACATTTGTGGCCTGCTGGAGGTCATTTTGCAGGGCTCTGGCAGTGCTCCTCCTTGCACAAAGGCGGAGGTAGCGGTCCTGCTGCTGGGTTGTTGCCCTCCTACGACCTCCTCCACGTCTCCTGATGTACTGGCCTGTCTTCTGGTAGCGCCTCCATGCTCTGGACACTACACTGACAGACACAGCAAACCTTCTTGCCACAGCTCGCATTGATGTGCCATCCTGGATGAGCTGCACTACCTGAGCCACTTGTGTGGGTTGTAGACTCCGTCTCATGCTACCACTAGAGTGAAAGCACCGCCAGCATTCAAAAGTGACCAAAACATCAGCCAGGAAGCATAGGAACTGAGAAGTGGTCTGTGGTCACCACCTGCAGAACCACTCCTTTATTGGGGGTGTCTTGCTAATTGCCTATAATTTCCACCTGTTGTCTATTCCATTTGCACAACAGCATGTGCAATTTGTCAATCAGTGTTGCTTCCTAAGTGGACAGTTTGATTTCACAGAAGTGTGATTGACTTGGAGTTACATTGTGTTGTTTAAGTGTTCCCTTTATTTTTTTTAGCAGTGTATTGGACTTTCTGGGTTTCTGCTTTCCTCAGACATTAAAGCTCCCATGCAGTCTTTTTTTTATTACATTTTTAAATCATCTGTTTAATAAATCACTTTATTTCATGAAAATAACACCAAATACACCCAGTAACCTGTCTGCCTGCTTTATATAGCAAGCCACAGCCACGGGATTCAATGTCTGTAGGAGCGAACCATTTTTGTTAATGGGTCAGAATACTCAGATCCGATTGTGATGTCATACCGTGGGCCAAAAACGCCATCCCACTTGAACAGGCATAAAAAAATACCTCTTACACTAAAAAGGGCATTATCATCATTTTCACAATTTCAGTGTGAAAATATCATTAAAAAATAAAAATCTAGTTTGACTGCACTGCCCCTTTGAAAACCAGTAGCCTTGAGCAGAGATTTGAGGGGGAATTGACTTGAATGGATCACTGCAGCATGTCTTGACTGTTCAAGTTACCACTTCACTTGTGATCTATTGGAGTGCCAAGTTATCCTCAAAAGAACCCAAAGTTGGTTGAGAGGGACATCAACGCCTAATTCAAATTGATCAATAGTGCAATTTGTAAGTCGCTCTGGATAAGAGCGTCTGCTAAATTACTTAAATGTGATTTCTCCTGATAATGTCCTGTTTCTGACCTGCATCTTATCGAAATTGACCTATCTAATGAGAAGAAACTTGACGCCATCCTATATCTGGAAAATAAGAACTGAGACACATTGATACAAGACAAGTGTATCTGTCTATCTGCCACATTGAAGGCCACATGAAACAATCCCTGATGCATTTTACCCTCGTTTGTGGTGACCTGTTAGCAAAATATACACAATCTGATTTAAAAGCATTATAGCCCCCCCAATCAAATCTTTGCTCACAGACTACCATTGGTGGAAAACACGAGAACAGGCGTGGGGGAAAAAATGGTTGTGCGTTCCACTGACCCCCCAGAGGGGAAGTCAGATGTAGAACTGGTGTGCGGCGAGGTTGTCCATAAAGGGGCGGACCAGGTTGTCTGTAGAGAAGTAGAAGACCAGGCCAAAGGTGATGGAGATGGGGAGAGCTGGGAGGGCCTTCTTGAATATGGCCAGCAGTAGAAGAGTGAGGCAGAGTCCCTGTGAGACACAGAAGGGGTCATTAAAGAACATTTCAAATCCACAAATGGGCCACATTTGGTGCTTTATCACACAGTTTTTAGGGCTATTTCAGCTTAGCCACCACACTAAATAGGCTAGCAATCAACACCCATTCCAAAGTTTCTGCTGAAACTACCTTTCTAGTTTACTATGGGTCTGCTTATCACGAACCTTAGTTCAGACTTGCAACTGAGCAGTTAAAAATACATAAATACAATTAGAAAAAACTAATAAAGTTATAAACTATAATTGTAGTCTAACTCAATATGCTTATTGGTGTAGTCTCCTGAGTGGCGCAGTGGTCTAAGGCACTGCATCGCAGTGCTAACTGTGCCACTAGAGATCCTGGTTCGAATCCAGGCTCTGTCGCAGCCGGCCGTGACCGGGAGACTCATGGGCGGCGCACAATTGGCCCAGCGTCGTCCAGGGTAGGGGAGGGAATGGCCGGCAGGGATGTAGCTCAGTTGATAAGAGCATGGCGTTTGCAACGCCAGGGTTGTGGGTTCGATTCCCACGGGGGGCCAGTATAAAAACAATATATATGTATTCACTAACTGTAAGTCGCTCTGGATAAGAGCGTCTGCTAAATGACTAAAATGTAAATGTAAGCCACCCTGCCTAATCAATGAACCAACAGCATCACCTAGGTCTATACGTTCACTCCCAGACTCATGGATAGAACATTTGGAACGTAGAATACGGTAACCAGTCCATCCAGTATGCATAATAATACAGTTCACACTCAAAGGTAATTACTAAAATGTGTTTAATTTTGGAGTATAGGTTAGACCAATTATGTACCAAAGACATCTTAAATCTTTTTTTTTTTTTCTATGTTTTACTGCTGTGCATAATATGCGGTAGGCTATGTTTAGTATATTATGGGACAATCATTATTTTAATTAATTTTGATTTAAGCTTGGGCTCATATATAGCCCTATGCATAAATAAGCTCTAATATGCTTATTGGTGTTTTGAATTAATCATCACCTTAGAAAGTGCTGTTCAATTTGAAACAACATCCACAAAGACCATGTTTTCCACTCAGTTTCAAACAGTTGTTGAACTTCAGTGAGGTGAGTTTTAAAAGCACGATACTGTTTTGATGATAAGTGTTTGATATGATTTTGCATTGATGTCAGAGTGGTTAGAGGGACAATAGAGCCCTGAGTACCAGACCATTAGCAACTTGATGGTCGTTAGCGAGTTGAGTACTACCAACGCATGCCCAGAGTGCATAAAAGGAGATTACTCAACAGTCACATGGAATTTTACTGCGGTTATGACTCATGATTGACGGTGTGGCGGTAATACGGTCACTGCAACAGCCCTAGGTCTGGCTGCAACACTCACTATGAGAATGGCCACAAAACATGCCAGCGTGGTGTTCCAGTCTCCTCCGGTGGTGGCAGCCTTCCCCACCAGCACACTGTAGAAGATGAAGTCCCCCAGTCCCAGCTTGACTCCTCCTGCAGATTATACCACACCACAGCATGTCGATTTTTATTAGTTTCACACCACAAGAGACCACATTTATTATAAAATAAAAACAAAAATGCATTCTAAAAATAATTGAGAGAAAATGTTGCTATGGGAGATGTTTGCCCAATCAACCCCTACCCCCTATGCATTTGTGGAGCCCTTAAAGGATTGGCTAGAAATGGCAAATGACTACATTTTGCCCTCTGATAGGCCTGGTGTAATGTTCACCACCATTGCTTACACCTATCTGATCCTTTCAGATCCTACAGACGTGCCTAGGGGGTAGGGGCTAGTGGTTGATTTAGGATTCAGAAAGTACTCACGGTCTTCCTCGTCTAGGTCGTCCTCGGTTGAGTAGGACCTGTTCATCCCTGAGGACACTTGGGTCTCTGGCTCCGCCCAGTCTCCCGCCAGGGCGCTGCCCTCACTCTGATGTGCTTCCTCGTCTGAGGAACCGAAAATGGCAACAGTTTATTCATTTTAAGTCCTTCATTCAAATCTACAATGGACTTGAACGTTACAATGTTAAACTGTTTGACTGTTGATACCATAGACAATATAACTATATCTATGGTTGAGACTAGGAACAAACTGAGCATTGTTAAAGCCAAAGGGTTATAAGCAGAAATTATACGACACGTACCTGTCTCTTCATTTGTGGGCTCTGCATTTATTGCTGGGTTGGCCATCCCAACCATCCATATCATGGCAGCTAAAAATAAATGAAAGTCTTATTAGGAAACTGGTGCAATTCTGCAAGACTCGTAATTTTGGTCGAAAGGCATCCTTATGGAAGGAAATTACGAACCATACCAAAGGCTCGAGAACCAGCTCAAAGAAACCGAACAAACATTTTGGTCAAATCTGAATTGAACTAAAACAAACACACATAAAGGGCACCAAGACAACGAGCCACTGCTTTGTATGATGCCTATTCCCTCAAAGCTGGGTAGTGTTCATTATGTGTCCTTTACCAAAGCACTTAACCCTAAATTGCTCCAGATGATAATGGCAGACCGTGGCTGTGACCCTACTCTCCGAGGGTGTCTCGGGGAATTGAGAGATTGAAAAAAAAATATCTATAAATTATATTTCCAATTCACACATGCGTATAATACACACTTGTACATGTGTGAAATAGGACAAATACAGTGGGGAGAACAAGTATTTGATACACTGCCGATTATGCAGGTTTTCCTACTTACAAAGCATGTAGAGGTCTGTAATTTTTATCATAGGTACACTTAAACTGTGAGAGACGGAATCTAAAACAAAAATCCAGAAAATCACATTGTATGATTTTTAAGTAATTAATTTGCATTACATAAGTATTTGATACATCAGAAAAGCAGAACTTAATATTTGGTACAGAAACCTTTGTTTGCAATTACAGAGATCATACGTTTCCTGTAGGTCTTGACCAGGTTTGCACACATTGCAGCAGGGATTTTGGCCCACTCCTCCATACAGACCTTCTCCAGATCCTTCAGGTTTCGGGGCTGTCGCTGGGCAATACAGACTATCAGCTCCCTCCAAAGATTTTCTATTGGGTTCAGGTCTGGAGACTGGCTAGGCCACTCCAGGACCTTGAGATGCTTCTTATGGAGCCACTCCTTAGTTACCCTGGCTGTGTGTTTCAGGTCGTTGTCATGCTGGAAGACCCAGCCACGACCCATCTTCAATGCTCTTACTGAGGGAAGGAGGTTGTTGGCCAAGATCTCACGATACATGGCCCCATCCATCCTCCCCTCGGTGCAGTCGTCCTGTCCCCTTTGCAGAAAAGCATCCCCAAAGAATGATGTTTCCACCTCCATGCTTCACGGTTGGGATGGTGTTCTTGGGGTTGTACTCATCCTTCTTCTTCCTCCAAACACAGCGAGTGGAGTTTAGACCAAAAAGCTATATTTTTGTCTCATCAGACCACATGACCTTCCCCCATTCCTCCTTTGGATCATCCAGATGGTCATTGGCAAACTTCAGACGGGCCTGGACATGCGCTGGCTTAAGCAGGGGGACCTTGCGTGCGCTGCAGGATTTTAATCCATGACGGCGTAGTGTGTTACTAATGGTTTTCTTTGAGACTGTGGTCCCAGCTCTCTTCAGGTCATTGACCAGGTCCTGCCGTGTAGTTCTGGGCTGAACCCTCACCTTCCTCATGATCATTGATGCCCCACGAGGTGAGACCTTGCATGGAGCCCCAGACCGAGGGTGATTGACCGTCATTTTGAACTTCTTCCATTTTCTAATAATTGCGCCAACAGTTGTTACCTTTTCACCAAGCTGCTTGCCTATTGTCCTGTAGCCCATCCCAGCCTTGTGCAGGTCTACAATTTTATCCCTGATGTCCTTACACAGCTCTCTGGTCTTGGCCATTGTGGAGAGGTTGGAGTCTGTTTGATTGAGTGTGTGGACAGGTGTCTTTTATACAGGTAACGAGTTCAAACAGGTGCAGGTAATACAGGTAATGAGTGGAGAACATGAGGGCTTCTTAAAGAAAAACTAACAGGTCTGTGAGAGTCGGAATTCTTATGTAATACAATAAAATGCAAATTAATTACTTAAAAATCATACAATGTGATTTTCTGGATTTTTGTTTTAGATTCCGTCTCACAGTTGAAGTGTACCTATGATAAAAATTACAGACCTCTACATGCTTTGTAAGTAGGAAAACCTGCAAAATCGGCAGTGTATCAAATACTTGTTCTCCCCACTGCACCCACCATATTTAAAATAAAATTGTAAGAACGAAAATGAAAAAAAAACTCAAATGGTAACAAAACCTTTTGCACCGTAGCAAAACAATTTGCAACAAAAATGAGAGTTTATTGGACAAATTCGTTCCATTTGGTTTCAAGATAATACACACCCCTGAACTTGTTTAACAAGAAACACTTTCTGTTGCAAAACAGTTTTCTACGGTGTGCCCCAATGAACAAAACCTTGTACTTACATGAATATATGAGTGCAGGGAAGATGGGCTCGTTGCGCTCCTGTGCTGTCTCTACAAGCATCCTGAGAGGACCTTTGGGGCACAAGACTGCAACCAAATCTGCAAACAAAGGACAACAGCATGACACAGGAATTTCTGAATGAGCAAAAAAAGTACTGAACTACTGGAAGAATGATTGCAACATTTATACATGATGAAATCGCACACTTTTTGATAGGTGGTGCTCAGCTAATAGTCAATGTCTGTACAGCAGCATAACTGCTCCACCATTACAGATAAAAATAAGTGTCAATTTAACACCTATACCATTACAAAGGGCCCGTCCTCTTGGCTATTCACGAAGATCTGAAAGGATTAGATAGGTATACGTAATAAAATGGTAGATTCACCTTGCACTGGGATAGGCTAGGTGGAAGTTATACCCATCCAAGGACCTTGCACCACTCCAATACTTTCAAATCTGCTACGTTTCTAGACAAAAGATGGAACCTCCACCTTGCCTACAGTCGTGGTCAAAAGTTGAGAATGACACAAATATTAATTTTCACAAAGTCTGCTGCCTCAGTTTTTAAGATGGCAATTTGCATATACTCCAGAATGTTATGAAGAGTGGTCAGATGAATTGCAATTAATTGCAAAGTCCCTCTTTGCCATGAAAATGAACTTAATCCCAAAAACACATTTCCACTGCATTTCAGCCCTGCCACAAAAAAGGACCAGCTGACATCATGTCAGTGATTCTCTCGTTAACACAGGTGAGAGTGTTGACGAGAACAAGGCTGGAGATCACTCTGTCATGCTGATTGAGTTAGAATAACAGACTGGAAGCTTTAAAAGGAGGGTGGTGCTTGAAATCATTGTTCTTCCTCTGTTAACCATGGTTTCCTGTAAGGAAACACGTGCCGTCATCATTGCTTTGCACAAAAAGGGCTTCACAGGCAAGGATATTGCTGCTAGTAAGATTGCACCTAAATCAACCATTTATCGGATCATCAAGAACTTCAAGGAGAGAGGTTCAATTGTTGTGAAGGCATCAGGGCGCCCAAGAAAGTCCAGCAAGCGCTAGGACCGTCTCCTAAAGTTGATTCAGCTGCGGGATCGGGGCACCACCAGTGCAGAGCTTGCTCAGGAATGGCAGCAGGCAGGTGTGAGTGCATCTGCACGCACAGTGAGGCCAATACTTTTGGAGGATGGCCTGGTATCAAGAAGGGCAGCGAGGAAGCCACTTCTCTCCAGGAAAAACATCAGGGACCGACTGATATTCTGCAAAAGGTACAGGGATTGGACTGCTGAGGACTGGGGTAAAGTCATTTTCTCTGATGAATTCCCTTTCCGATTGTTTGGGGCATCCGGAAAAAAGCTTGTCCGGAGAAGACAAGGTGAGCGCTACCATCAGTCCTGTGTCATGCCAACCTTAAATCATCCTGAGACCATTCATGTGTGGGGTTGCTTCTTAGCCAAGGGAGTGGGCTCACTCACAATTTTTCCTAAGAACACAGCCATGAATAAAGAATGGTACCAACACATCCTCTGAGAGCAACTTCTCCCAACCATCCAAGAACAGTTTGGTGACGAACAATGCCTTTTCCAGCATGATGGAGCACCTTGCCATAAGGCAAAAGTGATAACTAAGTGGCTCGGTGAACAAAACATCCAAAATGTGGGTCCATGGCCAGGAAACTCCCCAGACCTTAATCCCATTGAGAACTTGTGGTCGATCCTCAAGAGGCGGGTGGACAAACAAAAACCCACAAATTCTGACCAACATTGATTATGCAAGAATGGGCTGCCATCAGTCAGGATGTGGCCCAGAAGTTAATTGACAGCATGCCAGGGCAGATTGCAGAGGTCTTGAAAAAGAAGGGTCAACACTGCAAATAGACTCTTTGCATAAACTTAATGTAATTGTCAATAAAAGCCTTTGACACTTATGGAATGCTTGTAATTATACTTCAGTATACCATAGTAACATCTGACAAAAATATCTAAAAACACTGAAGCAGCAAACTTTGTGAAGACCAATACTTTTGACCACAACTTTAGGGATATGCTAAGTGGAAATGATTATACCTATTCAAGGACCTTATACCTATCCAATCGTTTCAAATCACCTTAGTGTCTAGACTAGAGACTAAATTGCTAGGGGTTGTTTCCCAGACAGTAGAAACCACAAGCAATATGTACTCTGAGCCCTCCTACTCACCGTAGACGGAGATGGCTCCCAGGATGACCCAGGCGGACCACTCGGGCAGGTACTTGATGAACATCAGGGCCATGAGGGCCGAGATGGCGATGAGGTAGGCCTGCTGCAGCTGCAGGGGCCCCTTCCAGTGTATGCAGATCATTCCCACTGCCCCAAAGTTCCAGATGATCATGGCTACTGTGGGGTAATCCATGGCCATGTTGTAGGTTTTAAATACCTCCCTGGATAGGAGGAGAGCGATATGTCAAATCAAACTTTATTTAAAGTGCATTCAAACCTCAAACTGCTTTACAGACAAGGGACGTATCTCAATGGTCACTAGTGGCTTCCTTTCCTCACCTCCTATCCTTCATCCATAGTGATCTGAGTAGGTCAGATGAATACCCTTCCTTTCATCTGTCCTGTCTTTTAGGATGAGGAATTCACATTAAACTGTTGAGATGCTCCCATCCAGAGTTTGAACTGAGGAATTAGAATGCTGCCTTTGATGTAAGTGAAGACAGTGGGGTTCTGTTTAAGTTAAATCTCTGGCCCAGGGACTAAGGTGATCTTTCAGATCTGTCAGACAGTTCTTTAAATAAGAAAAGCTGAGGGGGTAGAAGTTTTAGCTAACAACACAAGCATTGTAATATAATATTTTTCATTTCAATAACAAAGTTACTTAATACCTCCTTTGGCCGCCATTCCTTCCAGTTCTCTGCTGCCAATGACTGGAACGAATTGCAAAAATCTCTGAAGCTGGAGACTCTTATCTCCCTCAATAACTTTAAGCATCAGTTGTCAGAGCACCTTACCGATCACTGCACCTGTACACAGCCCATCTGAAATTAGCCCACCCAACTACCTCATCCCTATATTGTTATTTATTTTGCTCTTTTGCACCCCAGTATCTCTATTTGCACATAATCTCTTGCACATCTAGCATTCCAGTGTTAATACTATTGTAATTATTCTGCACTATAGCCTATTTATTGCCTTACCTCCATAACTTGCTACATATGCACACACTGTATATATATTTTCTGTTGTATTTTTGACTTTATGTTTTTTACCCCATATGTAACTCTGTGTTGTTTTTATTGCACTGCTTTGCTTTATCTTGGCCAGGTCGCAGTTGTAAATGAGAACCTGTTCTCAACTGGTTTACCTGGTAAAATAAAGGTGAAATAAAAAAATAAAATAAAAAAATACACTAGTGTGGTGGAAATTGCTATAAGGCAATATTTTTGGAAAAGTGTCAATAGCCACAGAGAAAAGTGGCAGCAAAATACATATTAACAGGTTCTGCTTCCAATGAGGCAGCAGTATCAGTTCCCCTTGCTTCGTGTATCAATAACACCGGGCTAACGCAAGCATTGTTGAACAGGCAGGGGCCAAGTAGGCCACACACACACAATTTAACTTGCCCAGAATAACCATAGCTCAGAGAGGCACTTCCAGTTTACTGTCCAAAATGCATATGGTGTGTTGGGGTGTAAAACAAGTGACATCTCAAATGACATCCTATTCCCTATATAGTGCACTACCTTTGACCAGAGCCATGAACTAAGCCCATATAAAGAGCCTATATATTATTTGAGACAGCCTTCCTGTCCCGCTCTCTCCTTGAAACAACCATAACAGCCAGGCAACATGATACCATAGGGCTGACTACAAACAATTGCAGGGAGGGCCACTCACCCCAGGTACAAGAAGCTGAACCAGAAGAGCAGCATCAGTGAGGACAGGATGAGCCATCCGTGAATGAACTAGAACAGAATGAACCATGACACACAGATTTAGAATGTAGCACTCCAAGCTTGGGGCCTGTTCAGGAGGATGTAACGTTACAGAACGTTTAGATAGAAATGTACGGTGTAAAACAACAGATATGATTCCCTGTCAGATAGAATACCAGGGAATCGTGTCCGCTGTATTCATTCTATTTCTATCTGCAACGTTCAGAATGTTTCACATCACTGAATACACCCTTGGCCTGTCTCACCTTGTAGCAGCGGTATTTGTAAAGCACGACCAGGAAGATGGTCATGACCACGATGACGCTGATCATGATGAGGGTGTTGAGCACAGAGTTGAGCAGCCGCTCGCCCACCGTGTCTGTGTCCTCTGTGAATGGCGTGTAGATCCTAACAGGGCCAGAGTCAAATCAACAATCATGAAATCGGCCTGACACTAATACTATGCTCCTTGGTGTAGTTTCCCCCTAGGTACAGATCTAGGATCAGCGTCCCCTCCCCCAAGCCTAACCTTAACTATTGGTGGGGGAAATGCAGAACTGACCCTGGATCAGCATCTAGGGGCAACTTAACTCTAAACCTAATATTATCTACACCTAATCTTTATCTCATAAGTGGCCAACCCTTCTCAGTGACCCTTCTAGCTAGCTACCCTCCTGCAGGATTTTGCTCCAGCCCTACTCGAACACACCTTCAGGTTCAGGATTTCAAGCTATGTTATAGTAGGGCTGGTGCATAAGCCTGCACACCATGTCCAGAGGGAGGGTGGGCCACCCCTAATTTAGCCTTAGTTCCAGTGAGCTAGATATGAACTTAGCTTGTACTAAAGTGTGGGAAAACCAGTTGCGTAACATACTCAAGTTATAAAGACTATTAAGTTCTAAGCATGTCAGTGTCAAATCCCAGGAAAAGTTCCCTCAAGGAGCTGTCATAAAGATCTGCGAGAACCACCTCGTCTCATAATGTCTTGCATAGAAGCAGCTCATCTCATATCATCACGCAAAGAAGCATCTCTTCTCATATTACACTGGGTCGTGTTCATTAGGGCACACAACAGAACACTTTTTGAAACAGAACACGAAAATGTGTATTTCTTATTGGACAGGTCCAGGTAGCAGCCCCTCCCCGCTTCTGTCTGTTTTCTTCCGTTTGATGCCTCATGAACATAACCCAAGGTAGGCTACTAAACGGAAGGGAAAAAAACGCTTACAGCTGCTGTCCGTTCTTCTCAGTGTAGAAGCTGACCGACTTGATGGTGGCTACGACGACCACCATGCAAAGGGTGACGGGGACGAACAGCATGATGACATGCTTGGCGCCGTACTTGAGGGTGAGCTCCTCGTCGTCCTCCAGGTCTACGGGCTCCCGCTCCACGACACTCCTGTCCAGGCTGGGGGGCTCAGCTGCAGGCTCTGGGGCCACCGGGTGCCGCTGCAAGGTAATGGAGCATTTTTTAGCATTGCTTATTACATGGAAATAGTACATGGTGTGAATAAGTGTTATTATTGCACTATGAAGGAGTCAATAGAAAATAGCAAGTAGTGGCTGTGGTACCCACAGTACAGTCGTGGTCAAAAGTTGAGAATGACACAAATTTTTGTCTTCACAAAGTTCGCTGCTTCAGTGTTATGAGATATTTTTGTCAGATGATACTATGGTATACTGAAGTATAATTACAAGCATTCCATAAGTGTCAAAGGCTTTTATTGACAATTACATTAAGTTTATGCAAAGAGTCAATATTTGCAGTGTTGACCCTTCTTTTTCAAGACCTCTGCAATCCGCCATGGCATGCTATCAATTAACTTCTGGGCCACATCCTGACTGATGGCAGCCCGTTCTTGCATAATCAATGCTTGGAGTTTGTCAAAATGTGTGGGTTTTTGTTTGTCCACCCGCCTCTTGAGAACTGTTCTTGGATGGTTGGGAGAAGTTGCTCTCAGAGGATGTGTTGGTACCATTCTTTATTCATGGCTGTGTTCTTAGGCAAAATTGTGAGTGAGCCCACTCCCTTGGCTGAGAAGCAACCCCACACATGAATGGTCTCAGGATGATTTAAGGTTGGCATGACACAGGACTGATGGTAGCGCTCACCTTGTCTTCTCCGGACAAGCTTTTTTCCGGATGCCCCAAACAATCGGAAAGGGAATTCATCAGAGAAAATGACTTTACCCCAGTCCTCAACAGTCCAATCCCTGTACCTTTTGCAGAATATCAGTCTGTCTCTGATGTTTTTCCTGGAGAGAAGTGGCTTCTTTGCTGCCCTTCTTGACACCAGGCCATCCTCCAAAAGTCTTCGCCTCATTGTGCGTGCAGATGCACTCACACCTGCCTGCTGCCATTCCTGAGCAAGCTCTGCACTGGTGGTGCCCCGATCCCGCAGCTGAATCAACTTTAGGAGACGGTCCTAGCGCTTGCTGGACTTTCTTGGGCGCCCTGACGCCTTCACAACAATTTAACCTCTCTCATTTAAGTTCTTGATGATCCGATAAATGGTTGATTTAGGTGCAATCTTACTAGCAGCAATATCCTTGCCTGTGAAGCCCTTTTTGTGCAAAGCAATGATGACGGCACGTGTTTCCTTACAGGTAACCATGGTTAACAGAGGAAGAACAATGATTTCAAGCACCACCCTCCTTTTAAAGCTTCCAGTCTGTTATTCTAACTCAATCAGCATGACAGAGTGATCTCCAGCCTTGTTCTCGTCAACACTCTCACCTGTGTTAACGAGAGAATCACTGACATGATGTCAGCTGGTCCTTTTTTGTGGCAGGGCTGAAATGCAGTGGAAATGTGTTTTTGGGATTAAGTTCATTTTCATGGCAAAGAGGGACTTTGCAATGAATTGCAATTCATCTGATCACTCTTCATGACATTCTGGAGTATATGCAAATTGCCATCATCAAAACTGAGGCAGCAGACTTTGTGAAAATTAGTATTTGTGTCATTCTCAAAACTTTTGACCACAACTGTATATCTTCATCACAATCACCACTATCTAAGAGTTGCAGACACTTTATTCAAAGGCTCTTTCTCAATTCATTGCATCCGCTCTCCTCGCCTACTTCTCAAAATGCTTTGGGGACGGTCCTGGGAGGGACCTTGGACCATCTCCTCCAATACGGTTGCGAAGGAGGTGAGGAGATAGGATGCAAGGAATCACAAAAACCAATTGAGATAGAGCCATTGAAATGATCCAAGGTGTCCCTGCTCCGGGAAAGGGCACTTGCCCAACAGTGCAGAGGACACCTACCCTGGGCTCCATGTCTGCAGGCTGGGGTTGGTCGGGGTCTTGTTGGTAAGATGGCACAGGCGGTATCTTGGATGCAACCAGAGCTGTCCTCTCATTGTAGGAGTCCTCTTCACTGTCCGAAGCACTCATTGATGGAATGTTAGCGACGACTGAGGAGAGGGACACTGCTGCAATTTCTTTTTACAAATGAGTCAAGACAAAATTCATTGCGACGTTATTGACAAAAAAACCCGAAGGAACTGCAACTTTACTGACGCCCAATCATTATAGTCCCGCACTCTTTTTTTGACTGACTGCATTATCGAGTATGTTGACATCGAAAAACGTAGGCTAAAAATGTATACATAATTTCAGGATATTCTAACGTTATGTAGCTAGCTAAAAGGAGACTTAACGCAATGGATTGATTTAGCCACTACAGTCTGGTATTTAGATCAGTTTGTGAGAAGTGGAAGTTAGTTTACTGACTAGCTAGCAAGCGTATTAGTATAAGAAAAAAAGCTGTACATCCTATATTAAAGTTCGTTTTTAAACGTGTCAAAGTACCTTCTTAATCCTTAATTTGACATCAACAAGACCAGGGAAACCGAGTCCGTTCTTGGATGAAATAAAGCGCTTCTGCAATTGCTCTTATCTCCAACGACAAGCAGAATGGCAACAACGGAAGTCATCAGCTGATGTCTGGTGGACCACGTGATCCGTGCTTCTGAAACGTCACTAGACAACTTGTGACTTCAAAAAAATGTTGCTTCGTAAAAATACAAAAAAAAAATAAGAATGTTAAAAGTAAAAATATAGAAAAAATCATTTTCGATTAAACTTGTAACCATTTTTTTTGTGTGCAAATACAACCACCTCATCTTACAGTGCTATATAAAGTCTACACCCCCTTTCAAATGTTTTGTTGCCTTATTGCCTAGAATTCAAATACATTAAAATAGGTTTTAAAATAGGCACCAGTGGCAGTCGGTGCCGTTTAAGATTTGGGAGGACGATCAATAATGTTTATGAGCATGGCCTTATTTCTATTTCAGCATATTGGATGACTGTCCTTCATATTCCATTCACCCAGCTCAATGTAACATCGATAGGTTTAGGCTGCTACATGATATTTGAGCATTGCATTTGGTACAAATCATTCCCTAAACTCTAGACCACAGTTGCATCTGGAAATGAATGGTGTGGCTGTTGAACAAGTTGAGGAGACTCAATTACTTGGTGTTACCTTAGATTGTAAACTGTCATGGTCAAAACATGTTGATTCAATGGTTGTGAAGATGGGGAGAGGTCTGTCCATAATAAAGAGATGCTCTGCTTTTTTGACACCACACTCAAAAAAGCAACTCCTGCAGGCTCTAGTTGTCTTATCTTGATTATTGTCCAGTCAAGTGGTCAAGTGCTGCAAAGAAATACCTAGTGAAGCTGCAGCTGGCCCAGAACAGAGCTGCGTTGTAATCAGAGGACTAATATAAATACTATGCATGCCAGTCTCTCTTGGCTAAGAGTTGAGGAGAGACTGACTGCATCACTTCTTTTAATAAGAAACAATGTGCTGAAAATTCCAAATTGTTTGCATAGTCAACTTAAACACCGCTCTGACACACACACACTTACCCCACCAGACATGCCACCAGGGGTCTTTTCACAGTCCCCAAATCCAGAAAAAATTCAAGAAAGCATGCGGTATTATATAGAGCCATTATTGCATGGAACTCTCTTCCATCTCATATTGCTCAAATGAACAGCAAAACTGGTTTAAAAAACAACAACAGATAAAGCAACACCTCACGGCACACCGCCTCTCCCCTATTTGACCTAGCCATTTTAAAATGTATGTAGTTCTGTCCTTGAGCTGTTATTGTCTATTATTGTCCTGTATTATGTCATGTTTCATGTTTTGAGTGGACCCCAGGAAGAGTAGCTGCTGCTTTCGTAACAGCCAATGGGGATCCTAATAAACAGTTGTGTAAAGTACTTAAGTAAAAATACTTTAAAGTACTACTTAAGTAGTTTTTGGGGGTATCTGTACTTTACTATTTATAATTTTGACAACTTTTACTTTTACTTCACTACATTCCTACACAGGGGCGGTGTGTTCATTAGGGCGATATGGGCGACGCACTGCCAAACGGGAAAAGGAAGGGATTTTTTTTCTAATCAATTATATCACGGCAACAGTAGTTATCAGTGTTCTAATCTAGACGTCTGATCTGCCACTAAATGTCCAATCAGGCTAAAGTCGTGCTTCAAATGGCCCCGCCCCTTTTGGGGCGATTTCAGTCAGGTTGAAAATCGCCCCAGAAGTCTCTCATGTAAAATCTTTTTTTTTCAAATATCAGAGCTTTCAATACAATCTCTATGGGTTCCGGGAGGGCTTGCACTTACGCGCTTTCGTCATACGTAACATAACCATGAACGTAACTAAGAAAAGAGCGGGTAGCAGCGTCAATCAATTCACGTACTACTGTCAAGATGGCTAGCGTTCAGTGCAACTCGATTGTCTCTTTGAAAGAAGTTCCTTTTTGTCGGCGAACAAATCAAGATAAATTGGCAACGAAACAATTAGGACCTCCCAGACCAAATTTTATAATTCAACAGGTTTCTACTAAAGGGGGAAAGTCCTACACCCGAGGATTTTCCAAAAATTGGTACGAACGAAAAACCTGGCTAGCAGGCTGCGATGTAGCTAATGCAGTCTTCTGCTACCCCTGCTTACTCTTTCACCCTGAAGGCGGCACGGCAGACAGCACCGCTTGGACAGCGACTGGTGTAACGGACATGCACCATCTTTCAGAAAAGATTAAGAAACATGAGCTGTCAAAGACCCACATGGATAGCTGTTTGAGATTGTCTGCTTTGGGGAGAGTGAACATTGCCACTCAACTGGATGAGGGATACAGGCTAGCTGTCCGCCGCCACAACGATGAGGTTAGCAAGAACCGCCACATCCTCAGCCGGCTAATCCAGTGTGTGAAGTTTTGCGGAGTGTTTGAGTTAGCTTTGCGAGGCAAAGATGAAACTGAGGGCTCCACCAACCCTGGTATTTTTCTTGGACTTTTCAACTTTGTGGCACAATTAGATGAGGTGTTTTATGGAAATGCATATTGTTTATGCAGTGTTGAGGAATGTGAAAGAACACCCTTCATTATTTTTACTGTGATAACTTATTTTGCTTTTGTAAGCCAACACTTTTGAGATCAGTCAATAAATGCTTCTGGTATTGACTTATATGCTGCCCCTGTCTTCATGTTGTTGCTGGACATATCTTTTTTTAAAATGTGTGTAGGTCACCTAAATCATCAGAAAAATTGCCCCCCCTGAGAATTTTTTCAGGAGCCGCCACTGTTCCTACAGAAAATAATGTACTTTTTACTCCATCAATTTTTCCTGACACCCAAAAGTACTCGTTACATTTTGAATGCTTAGCAGGACAGGAAAATGGTCCAATTCACACACTTATCAAGAGAACATCCCTGGTCATCTCTCCTGCCTCTGATCTGGCGGACTCACTAAACAAAAAAGCATTGTGTGTAAATGATGTCTGAGTGTTGGAGTGTGCCCCTGGCTATCCGTAAATAAATAAAAAGAAAATGGTGCCGTTTGGTTTGCTTAATATAAGGAATTTGAAATAATGTATACTTTTATTTGACTTTTGATACTTAAGTATATTTTAGCAATTACATTTACTTTTGATACTTAAGTATATTTAAAACGATTTTACCGGGTGACTTTCACTTTTACTTGAGTCATTTTCTATTAAGGTATCTTTACTTTTACTCAAGTATGTGACAATTGTGTACTTTTTCCACAACTGCTAATAAAATACCAAATACTCTAATTTTCCCTATACCCATCAAGAGGTTGGTACAACCTAGCCTACGAATTAAAGTTTAAAACGTAGGTGCACAGGTGGAGAGAAATGTTTTAGTAATCAAGGTGACAGACAGTGACACATTCAATACCACCTTGCACACTCTTGCCTGCATCTAGGGTGTAATCATTAGTCCAAACAAGAGTTTTTATTGGACAAATGTAGGTATGTTTATCCCCGTTTCGTTCGCTTCCATTTAAGA
This sequence comes from Coregonus lavaretus, assembly GCF_964263955.1. Taxonomy (NCBI): domain Eukaryota; kingdom Metazoa; phylum Chordata; class Actinopteri; order Salmoniformes; family Salmonidae; genus Coregonus; species Coregonus lavaretus. Next base: position 9,804,642 of record NC_139993.1, read on the forward strand.
AACGTTGTTCAACAAAATCGGCGTAATGAATACACCCCTGATCACCCGCAAACACAGTTCACTTTCATAGCAGCCCACATACAAACAGCGTGATCACATTGCTCGTTGTATAATTCCTTCTCGCATCTACGCACTATCCTCCTCTCACCTTTTCCCTTCGCTTGTGGACCTCAGTGCACAACACAACAGCTGTCTGTGACCAGGTGAAAAAAACGTTCCAAGCCAAACCTTCATACCATAACTGCTACACACAGTCTACATCGTTGTCACCAAATTAGCTAACGTCATAGTCAACATAACTACTAGAACTAATGCATTAGTAAACCCGCTAGCTACAATCATGCAGTACAGTGTACAGCAAGCAGTTTAGCAGTTACACTGGTGGGCCCAAGTGGCAATAAATTAATCAAACCAAAAGCTTACCTTGACTTGGAAGAGTTCCAGTGTTGGATAGCCATAGCCAGCTACCGAACATCGCATCCCTCTCTGTTTGAGTCGGGTGTTTGAAACTAGGTAGCTGCATTCGCTAGCTAAGTAAGTGAAAGTGAAAAAATGATGAAATATAGCTAGCTCTCTCTCTCTTGCTTCTCCTTCATTTTTGAAGAAATTAATTTGTTCAAAACTGTTCAACTATTGTCTTTCTCTTTGAGTCAACTACTTACCACATGTTATGCAATGCAGTGCTAGCTAGCTGTAGCTTATGCTTTCAGTATTACATTCATTCTCTGATCCTTTGATTGGGTGGACAAAATGTCAGTTCATGCTGCAAGAGCTCTGATAGGTTGGAGGACGTCCTCCGGAAGTTGTCATAATTACTTTGTAAGTCTATGGAAGGGGGTGAGAACCATGAGTCTCCTAGGTTTTGTATTGACGTCAATGTACCAATGTTTCCTCTAAACTGTGCGCATGGGCGCAGCTCCCCGGGACTGCCATGCAGAAGAAATATCAGCATATCAGCCCACGCAGAGAAGCACGAGATTGAACTTCACTCAACTTTCCCTTTACTATGGGAATTGTGACCGAATCAACATAATATTAGCCACTTTCAATGCAATATACCGAAACAAAGCAAACTTTGCAAGAGATTTTGTTGTAGGCAGAACACATTGGAGTAGGATTCTATTGCATTGGCACAGTGACACGACTCAGCCCCGCCCTATGGGACTCCCAATCACGGCTGGTTGTGATATAGCCTGGAATCGAACCAGGGGGTCTGTAGTGACGCCTTAAGCACTGAGATGCAGTGCCTTAGACCGCTGCGCCACTCGATTGCTTCCTACAAGAGCACAAAACGTGTACATTTCTAGACATCTTTGAAAAACAAGTCGGGTAAAGAGCTATTTTTTGTCTTAAAGGGGCAGTGTTGTATTTTGAGACGTTCTTGAATAAGCTAAGTAGCCAAAAGGCAGAAAGTATCATAATTTGTCTGATTCTCTGTAATAATTGTATGGGAATTATAATGCATTTTATTTTGTAAAGTGGTTTCTTGAATCAAACAACACAACAACATTTCAGTCACCTACTTGTCTGAAGGACAAGTGAATAAACAGGTTAATGTCAAGCCCTGCATGTTTTTTTCAAAGGTCTCATGGAATATAGGCCTACATTGAACACCACACATTGGCTGCTACTGTAGGCTGAATGATAGAACAGCTGTTTCCATGTTAAAATGTTATGGGATGCATTTTCTCCATTGTTTTTGATAGTAGGCCACTCTGGTAGGCCTACATTATGATCAAATAACCACAGTAGCCAACTTGACCACTGTCTGAAACTGTAACTTAAAGCGGGTACAGCCTCAGTGTTCACAGTAAACGTGTGCTGGAAGTTGCACAGAATTTTCACAAGTTCATGTTTGCGCTCTGCAGACCTGAAATTTGCTCAGTGCCGAAATAAATTAGAGGGAACATTGCAATGTACCCAGAGGAGGACGGAAACTAGCTGTCCTCCGGCTACACCATGGTGGTACCCCAGAGAGTGCTGTTGTGGCTACTGTAGACTTTCATTTCAAAACAGTGTGTTTTAATCAATTATTTGGTGACGTGATTATATTTAGTATAGTTTTATATAAAAATAATACCTTTCTAATGTTTCACTATGTTTATTTTTATGAAATTCACTGAGGGGGATGGTACTCCCCTACCTCCTCTGAGGAGCCTCCACTGATCTACACATCCTACCCCACAACTTCCAAGTGAAGAAAAATATTCAGATTTTGTTTTTGGAAAATCAATAAAAACATTAAACAAAAATAGCTTGGTTGGATAAGTGTCCACCCCCCTTGTAATAGCAATCCTAAATTAGCTCAGGCTAACCAGTCACCTTCAAAATCACACACCAAGTTAATTGGCCTCCACCTCTGTTAAATTGTAGTGATTCATATGATTTCAGGATACATTTGGCAGTTCCTGTAGGTTCCCTCTGCTGGGTAGTGAATTGCAAAGCAAACACTCAACCATGAGCACCAAGGAGCTTTCAAAAGTACTCCGGGACAAAGTTGTGGAAAGGCACAGATCAGGGGATGGGTATACAAATATTTGAAAGGCCTTGAATATCCCTTGGAGTACGGTCAAGACGATTATTAAGAAGTGGATGGTGTATGGCAAGACCAAGACCCTGCCTAGATCAGGCCGTCCCTCCAAACTGGATGACCGAGCAAGTAGGAGACTGATCAAAGAGGCTAGCAAGAGTCAAATGGCAACTTTGAAAGAGCTACAGGCTTTTATGGCCAAGACTGGTCAAAGTGTGCATGTGACAACAATATCCCAAGCATGCCACAACAGTGGAGTCTGGTGGGAGGAGCTATAGGAGGACTGGCTCATTGTAATGGCTGGAATGGAATTAATGGAACGGTATCAAACATCAAACATATGGAAACCACGTTTGACTCAGTTTCCATTTATTCCATTCCAGCCATTACAATGAGCATGTCCTCCTATAGCTTCTCCCACCAGCCTCCTCTGCTCCACAAATCTGGCATGTATGATAGGGTGGAAAGAAGGAAGCCATTACTCAAGATATCCCACCTTAAATCCCATTTGAAGTATGCAACAAAAAAAACACTTGGGAGATTCTGTAGCCATGTGGCAAAAAGTTTTGTGGTCTGACGAAAACTAAAACGGAACCTTTTGGCCTAAATGACAAGTGTTATATTTGGCACAAACCCAACATGGCACATCACCCAAACAACACTGTCCCTACTGTGAAGCATGGTGGTGGCAGCATCATGTTATGGGGATGTTTCTCATCGTCAGAGACTGTGGCACTCATCAGGGGCCTCATTTCTAAATGTTGTGTAAGCACAAAATATGCCCCAAAACATGCATGCGGCAGTTTTCACGCAAAAAAAACTGAACTTGACGTGAGAACGTTATTGTCACCATAAAAGGTGAATGATGGTCATTACTCAGGTGGAGTCATAATGCTCGTTCATGCACGCACAGTTTTACGACAGGTCTGATTTATAATGGGAAACGTGTATGTATGGCGTGCGCCAAGTTTATGAATCTCAATATTTGTGTGCGTACACAGTCTTTTCAGAAATTGATATTTAATTACTTTAAAATGGGCACAACATTTATAAATAAGGCCCCAGGATATAAGGTAAAATAAATGGAGCAATGTAGAGAAAAGTCCTTGAGGAAATCAAATCAAATCAAATTTTATTGGCCACATGCGCCGAATACAACAGGTGCAGACATTACAGTGAAATGCTTACTTACAGCCCTTAACCAACAGTGCATTTATTTTTAATTAAAAGAAAGTAGAATAAAACAACAAAAAAGTGTTGAGAAAAAAAGAGCAGAAGTAAAATAAAATAACAGTAGGGAGGCTATATATACAGGGGGGTACCGGTGCAGAGTCAATGTGCGGGGGCACCGGCTAGTTGAGGTAGTTGAAGTAATATGTACATGTGGGTAGAGTTAAAGTGACTATGCATAAATAATTAACAGAGTAGCAGCAGCGTAAAAAGATGGGGTGCAAATAGTCCGGGTAGCCATGATTAGCTGTTCAGGAGTCTTATAGCTTGGGGGTAGAAGCTGTTGAGAAGTCTTTTGGACCTAGACTTGGCACTCCGGTACCGCTTGCCGTGTGGTAACAGAGAGAACAGTCTATGACTAGGGTGGCTGGAGTCTTTGACAATTTTGAGGGCCTTCCTCTGACACCGCCTGGTATAGAGGTCCTGGATGGCAGGAAGCTTGGCCCCAGTGATGTACTGGGCCGTACGCACTACCCTCTGTAGTGCGTTGCGGTCGGAGGCCAAGCAGTTGCCATACCAGGCAGTGATGCAACCAGTCAGGATGCTCTCGATGGTGCAGCTGTATAATTTTTTGAGGATCTGAGGACCCATGCCAAATCTTTTCAGTCTCCTGAGGGGGAATAGGCTTTGTCGTGCCCTCTTCACGACTGGCTTGGTGTGTTTGCACTTCCGTGTGTTTAGAAAGCCTGCTTCCTTCTGCAAAAAAGCTGATACTTGGATGGAAGATCACCTTTCAGCATGACAACGACCCGAAGCACACAGCCAAAGCTACAGTGGTGGGGCTAAGGAATAAAAAGGTAAATGTCCTTGAGTGGCCCAGTCAGAGTCCCAACCTAAATCCAATCGAAAAATGTGTGACATGACTTGAAGATTGCTGTCCATGAACGCTCTCCAAGGAACTTGACAGAGCTTGAACAGTTATGTAAAGAAGAACAGTAAAATATTGACAAATCTAGATGTGAAAAGTTGGTAGAGACATATCCCAACAGCCTCACAGCTGTAATTGCTGCCAAAAGTGCTTCCACTAAGTATTAACTCAGGGGGTTGGAGACTTATCCAATTATGATATTTCATTTTTGTACTTTTTATATATACTTTTTTTCACAATAAAAACAATATGGTGTGTAGATACAGTTGAAGTCGGAAGTTTACATACACTTAGGTTGGAGTCATTAAAACTCGTTTACAAGTTAACAAACTATAGTTTTAGCAAGTCGGTTAGGACATCTACTTTGTGCATGACACAAGTAATTTTCCCAACAATTGTTTACAGACAGATTATTTCACTTATAATTCACTGTATCACAATTCCAGTGGGTCAGAAGTTTACATACACTAAGTTGACTGTGCCTTTAAACAGCTTGGAAAATTCCAGAAAATGATGTCATGGCTTTAGAAGCTTCTGATAGGCTAATTGACATAATTTGAGTCAATTGGAGGTGTACCTGTGGATGTATTTCAAGGCCTATCTTCAAACTCAGTGCCTCTTTGTGAGACATCATGGGAAAATCAAAAGAAATCAGCCAAGACCTCAGAAAAAAAATGGTAGACCTCCACAACTGGTTCATCCTTGGGAGCAATTTCCAAACGCCTGAAGGTACCACGTTCATCTGTACAAACAATAGTAAGCAAGTATAAACACCATGGGACCACGCAGCCGTCATACCGCTCAGGAAGGAGACGCGTTCTGTCTCTTAGAGATGAACGTACTTTGGTGCGAAAAGTGCAAATCAATCCCAGAACAACAGCAAAGGACCTTGTGAAGATGCTGGAGGAAACAGGTACGAAAGTATCTATATCCACAGTAAAACGAGTCCTATATCGACATAACCTGAAAGGCAGCTCAGCAAGGAAGAAGCCACTGCTCCAAAACCACCATAAAAAAGCCAGACTACGGTTTGCAACTGCACATGGGGACAAAGATCTTACTTTTTTTAGAAATGTCCTCTGGTCTGATGAAACAAAATTGTAACTGTTTGGCCATAATGACCATTGTTATGTTTGGAGGAAAAAGGGGGTTGCTTGCAAGCCGAAGAACACCATCCCAACAGTGAAGCACGGGAGTGGCAGCATCATGCTGTGGGGGTGCTTTGCTGCAGGAGGTACTGGTGCACTTCACAAAATAGATGGCATCATGAGGAAGGACAATTATGTGGAAATATTGAAACAACATCTCAAGACATCAGTCAGGAAGTTAAAGCTTGGTCGCAAATGGGTCTTCCAAATAGACAATTACACCAAGCATACTTCCAAAGTTGTGGCAAAATGGCTTAAGGACAACAAAGTCAACGTATTGGAGTGGCCATCACAAAGCCCTGACCTCAATCCTATAGAAAATGTGTGTCCAGAACTGAAAAAGCGTGTGCGAGCAAGGAGGCCTACAAACCTGACTCAGTTACACCAGCTCTGTCAGGAGGAATGGGCCAAAATTCACCCAACTTATTGTGGGAAGCTTGTGGAAGGCTACCTGAAACGTTTGACCCAAGTTAAACAATTTAAAGGCAATGCTACCAAATACTAATTGAGTGTATGTAAACTTCTGACCCACTGGGAATGTGATGAAAGAAATAAAAGCTGAAATAAATAATTCTCTCTACTATAATTCTGACATTTCACATTCTTAAAATAAAGTGGTGATCCTAACTGACCTAAGACACGTGACAAGTGAGGGGAAAGGAAAAATCCTTAAATGCATGAAATTGCGCTGACACAACAAAATGTGAAAAAAGTTCAACGGGTGTAGACTTTCTATAAGCACTGTATGTCTTTGAAACATTATTGAATAATTCAAAACAGTTAAGAAATGTGGAATGACTTAAAATACTAAAGTAAAAACAATAATGTTTAGATATTATGATAAGTAAGTTGTATATGCACATTGGTACGTTTGGATGTGATTTCTCCAGGGTTGGGCAGATTACTTGAAAAATGCAGTAACAAAATCTATTGGATTACTCAAAAATAGGGGATTACTTAATTGGTTAGACAGCACCTGCCTCCTCAGTTTATGATGCAGACCAATCAGTTTCCTCTCTAACTCTGCTCCCCCCAAACTTCCCAGCATCTTTGGGCAAGTGCTGGCTCAGCTGTCTGCTGCATCTTGTTGATTAAATAGCATCACTGCTAAAATATCAGCTTCACTGTCATGTTCCAGGAAAAGCATTCCCAACCCTCATTATTTGATTGCGCAATAATAGGCCTTCTACACCGAGTAGTCAAGTAAATTGTGGCCAGTAAAAGAGGAAATGGTAATTTGAATGTCTGACCCACCCTAGCATAACAGTCTGGTATGATAAAGACTTCAATAACAAAAGATGCAACGGATCCAAGAGATATCTGATTATTTCACGATTTGGATGATCAATTGTGCAAATACAATTGCAAAAACAAGTATATCTGTCTGCAAAGACAGACAGGTAGATTTTAGTGTACACATTTTCATGGAAACTAGAGATTTAGCTGAGTAATAATAATATGCCATTTAGCAGATGCTTTTATCCAAAGCAACTTACAGTCATGCGTGCATACATTATTTTTATTTTTTTGTGTATGGGTGGTCCCGGGGATCAAACCCACTACCTTGGCGTTACAAGCGCCGTGCTCTACCAGCTGAGCTACAGAGGACCAGTAAGCAGCTGATTTGTAATGTGTGTCATCCCAGTGCATGAGAAGTGAACTGGGTGGAGCTGTGTTGACTACTGTCATTTTGACACAAAGATTCTGATGAAAGATGGAATGATTCAGTTCTCCATAAGTGGTGATCTGATGTTTTTGGTTTAATCGTTTCTTTGGAATGCAACCAAGGAGAGCAAATTTGGCAGTGTTTACATTTCAAATAGATTAGAACAGCAATTCCCGGGCTGTGTGGCTCAGCACAGCTTTCAGAAAACCTGCCATTTTAGTGTGTTTGAGGCAAACACTTGCATCTTGATATTAGATGAAGTAATCTAAAATGTAATCAACTGCTTTTAAGAATGTAACTGTAATCTGATTAAACAATTTCTTTAAAGTAATCTGGTCTGATTTCAGTTACTTCATTTTTAAAATCTGATTATGTAAACCTGTTATGCGTTAGTACCAAACCCTGCTCTTCTCTCACAGTACAATGTCACTGATATTGGAAAAAGGCCAAGCTCCTTTTGAAACAATTTACCCCTTTCCAGACAGAGTGCCTCGTGGCAAATTTTCTACATTCTTGAGAAGATTGAATGGTCAAGGGCCAACTTTGATCACTCATCATTTTTACTATTAGAAAAACATCAGTATAGTGGTACATGTAGTATGCAAGGACTGGAGGGCAATGTTTTTAATGGTTTTGATTAGGTCTATTTGTTCTGCAATTGTAAGTGGAAGTTATCCTTCACTTAAAAAATTTAAAATAATTATATCAAGTAATCACTCATTAAGTTTTTTTTATTTCATCTTGGTGATGTTTCACACTCATAGTAGTGCTGAGAAGTTACTTACAAGCTACTTACATAAAGCACGCTTACTTATCCAGCAAGATCACAATCCTTCTCAGATTTCAACAGTGACTGAAGCATGAGAGCCTCACGTTATTTTAAAGGGGAGGAGTTGGGAGTAGTAAGTGTTCCTTTCCCATTCACACACCAGCATACACAGATGGAGGCTACTCGGTCTTGACAAAGCGTGGAGATCGTGGAAGCTTTGCTGGACACGAGGACCTGAAGGAAGAGAAGGAGAAGAAAGGAGAGAAGGAGAGGGGGATAATAATGGAGTGCAAGGAGAATGTGATCCACTACCTCAGCTGGGGGTTCATCGTCGGTGGGGTGGCGTATCTCCTTCGGCAGACCAGGACCCAGACCCAGTACGGACGCTACGTGACCTCGGATGGGACCCCAGGGAGGACCTGCCCTGCCAAGCTGGCCTGGTTCCTCCAGGAGCTGCCTTCTTTCCTGGTGCCCATGCTCCTTCTGCTCTCCACCGACACACAGCCCAGCCTGGGCAAAGACCTGCTTCTCTGGACCTTCTGTCTGCACTACTTCCAAAGGTATGTGTCCACATTAGCCTGGTCCCCACTTGGCTAGACAGCAGAATTAGATATGTGATGGTGGGACCAGACTATGTCCACATACCAACTTGCAATGGAGTCTGGAATCTTTTAACTCATTAAATCAGCTGAAACACATGGACAACATGTCATGGACAACAGCAGTCATTTCACTTAAAAGGTGTTGAACATATGTCTTTGCCTCCTACACAGTTGATCTTTGTGTGTGCAATACCAATGCAGGCCATTCAATGAAAAGAGTCCCCTATTCACTATTTTTTTTAAAGAGTCCCCTATTCACTATTTTTGAGTGAAGACTAGAGGGACATTCCACGCCCCGGTAAAAGAGTGAGGCTTAGACTCAGATTTTTCTCTTTAAAATGTATGACGGTATAAACAGAAAAAAACATCAATCTGTTACAAAACTTTGCATTTGCATTGTACTTCAAGTAAATGTTTTTGTACAATTTCCAGTGGAAATTGTATAAATTAATACTTGTGCATATAGTTGTATGGTTTGTTTAATTTGCAATACTTTTTTGAGTCTCAGCGTCACTCTGCATGGTCCTAATAACGGGATGAATCACATTCAACAGAACATTACTAATTTGGTTGGTAAATGTCCTTGTTCTGGAGGTTCCATGTATGCCACTGTTCTGAATTGTGTAATTTGAAAATAAAAGTAAGAAATCTCAGCAACGTAAATATTTTGAAACTCAGTTAAGCATGACTGCTGATGGACTGCCGATAGGTACTTATCACAGTAGGAGACCATTCCATCTCTTTCTTGAAACAAAATATGTAATATGCGCCTAGACATGCAGACCATACTTGCTTCAAAGTTACAGAAAGCTACTCGGCTCTGCCTCGTCGTCCATTATTTCCAAGATAATGTACAGAACGTCAGCGTTTATTCCTTACGTATATCCACTTTTTTTTGTGAGCATTGCGTATACTCACTTCTTACCACGATGCGTATCAAAGTAGTGTAGCGGAGGTATACGTCATATCAATTAATAAGACTGATAGAACAGATCAGAATGTTAGATAAAAAAAAAAAATGTTTGTTTGTTTTTTTAGGTGGTAGATCAGCTTTAATATTGCAGATAGATTGTAACTTCCATCAATGTAATTGTCTGCATCACTTCCAATCCCCCATGTTTTTTTTCTCGCAAATATATACATATATATATATATATATATATATATATATATATATACACATACATACATTCACATACATATACATATCCTTTTACTTTCCAACCCAACCACCCCTTCCCTAATTGGAGTAAACTAGGCACTTCATCGCAGTGCTAGCTGTGCCACTAGAGATCCTGGTTCGAATCCAGGCTCTGTCGTAGCCGGCCGTGACCGGGAGACCCATGGGGCAGCGCACAATTGGCCCAGTGTAGGGGAGGGAATGGCCGGCAGGGATGTAGCTCAGTTGGTAGAGCATTGCGTTTGCAACGCCAGGGTTGTGGGTTCGATTCCCACGGGGGGCCAGTATGAAAAAAAAAAAATGGATGCACTCACTAACTGTAAATCGCTCTGGATTAGAGCGTCTGCTAAATGACTAAAATGTAAACAACTTAGACCTCTACTTCCAGCTTATACATACTATATACATTTTATGGACACAGTCAATTTTACAATAATTATTTTGTTTGTTTTTACTCCTGAACTTCCTTTACCCTCAACCTCTCCGATCATTTTCATGATATCCATCCGGTTTGCTTCTATATGCCATATATTTCTAACATATCTTCACAAAAGCTCTCAACCTATAACCTATATACTTATTATGGACACAGTATGCTTACATTATTATTACTTTCCAACCCCACCACCCTTTCCCTACTTGGAGTAAACTAGTGAACAACAATGCTTAGGCCTCTACTTCCAGCTTATACCTACTATGGACACAGTATGCTTACATTATTAGTTATCTTGTTATTATTTGTTGTTAGTTGTTATTAGTCCCATCCTTCAACTCCATTCAACACCACCCATCTATCTCTTAACACCATCCATATTTGATTTCTATTTGCCATATATTTTGCTAATAAATAAAAAAATGTATTTATTTATTTAACCGTTGCTAATATGACTAGGATAATGCATTTGTCTGCTAGACAATGAAAGTTGCTTTGAAAACCAATAGAACAGGAGAGGGCATATGAGGAAATCTTTATAAAATAATTGCCGCCACGTTTCTATGGTGGGATTTTGCCTAAAGGCTACTTTGAAGCAAGGTAAGACATGCCTCATAATATGAAGTAAAACGTTCAGGTTTCAAACAATTAAGGCACAGGAAAAATATAGCGAAGCCAATGATAGGCCTAACTGTCTTCTGGTAGATGAAAAGGCTTTCCCAAAAACCTTCTCAATTAAATGTTAACTAGCTACAAAGTATCTTACGCCGACCTAGCAGAATGGTATTATGATTATTTGCATCAATCCAGTGGCCATTTGTTTTGCAAACTCATCTCATGTGTACTACAGACACACAGCTAGGTGCCTGGGTAGTTGAATTAAAGGGTAACTACACTCAAGAATCTACATTTCTTTGATTTTTCCCAGACCTCAAAAGTGGTCTCCTGATGTTATTTAAGCATTGTTGTGGACTTAGAACATCCCATTTTGTTGTTGTCCCCCATGGTCTCTGTCCATCCATCTATCCCTTAGTCACATGCTATATCTTAGACAGCACTGACCCGATTTTGACGAAACTTGGGTGAATGATGTTTCATGCCATAGAGATCCGGTATTTACAAGATTACACTGATTGGCCGAAGGCTGGAGCTATAGTAATTAACTGACATTTCTGAGTTACATCAGAGAGGAAGAGGCGAAGTGAGAGGGATGACTGGGCCCAAAATCTGTCTTCTCCATCAGGTGGCGTTTGTTCTTTGGCACATGACATGGAGTACAGGGAGTGGATCAGCTAAAGAGACTGCAGGCTCAACATTCAGGGCTGCCGGCTAATCGGGCCAGTTAATCAACCTTTCATATGGCCCGCTTGGGCCAGTACATTTTCAAACTCCAAAACAAAACCAAAACAAAATATATACAGTACCAGTCAAAAGTTTGGACACACCTACTCATTCCAGGGTTTTTCTTTATTTTTACATTGTAGAATAATAGTGAAGAAATCAAAACTATGAAATAACACATATGGAATCATGTAGTAACCAAAAAAGTGTTAAACAAATCTAGGTATATTTTATATTTGAGATTCTTCAAATAGCCATCCTTTGCCTTGATGAACACTTTGCACACTCTTGGCATTCTCTCAACCAGCTTCATGAGGTAGTCACCTGGAATGCATTTCAATTAACAGGTGTGCCTTCTTAAAAGTTAATTTGTGGTTACCAGCCACAGTTTTTATGTGAGTAAAGTCATAGCATATATATACAAAAATCAGGACAGCTGTGATGGAAACAAGTTTCAGTACAATTTTATAAATGTCGACAGATAATTTGTTCATTCGACTAGCTGTGATCTTTTTGTGTCTGTAAAATGTATTATGTGAGAAATGGCGGTGGAAACGCCTTTAAGCTCAAATATTGATATAATAACCATCATATCCAAGTAAACTTGGAGTCACACGATGATATGATGTGTTGTGCTCCCACTATGATTCGGGAAACCATGTTGTTTATTAGGCTAAAGATTAAATAAGTTATGATGAACACAGGGTGGTGAAAGTGCACGGTGATGAGCTTGACGCTCCTTTCCAATAAATATCGAGGGTCTTATTCTGATGACATGATGATTGATGCTTGACTGCCGTTTGACAAATACAAATATTCTCGCTCTTATCCATAAGAATCTCATCATGTAGCCTAGACTAGCCTAGCATCTGTGAGCTGTTGGCTAGAACGCACGTGAGTAGGCAAGACCAGAGTAGGCACATTTGCTATTTAACGCAACAGTTTTTGTGACAAAACTATCAGTAGAGTTGAAAATGCAATGGAAACACATTGAACCATAGATTTTTATTTGGTACATGAAAAAGTACATTTTGTGTGCACTATGTCATCACCTACTGCTTTTTATCCGCAACAAGTCTGTTTGGTGGAAACCTGGTGGAAACACACTACTGGTGGGAAAATGCGCATATTTTCTTAATGCAGATTTTAGAATATTGCATGAAAATCTTTCGCCAATTGGATGGAAACCTAGCTTTTGAGAGCAAAAACCTGAAACCTGTGAATTTCTGAGTCAGTTGGCAGTCTCATTCATCTATTTCAATAATAAGCCTACTATTAGCTTACTTGCACAGAACAGCTTGGGTTGGCCTGACTGTGAAAGTGTATGTCACTGTTAGTCATATAATCTTTCACACAGTGCGCCTTTCCTTCACCGGGCAGGCCGTTTGGGAAATGTTTGTAAAAATTAGAGTATACCCACTTCTCCAGGCACCACTACACCACTGGACGTACCTGCTGCATACCGATCTGGTTCTGACGAACCTGCCGTTTCTACTTGTAGAATCACAATGCTCGGCAGTGGCCGACAACTTGACTTTGAGCCAATCAGATAGCACAAACATGTTGCGTTTATATTTTTGTTCAGTGTAAAACAAAGCTGCATAATACATATTTTGTTCTAGAGCAAGTCTTTACATCTTTTACGTCTATCTAAGGAGTTTTTTGCTTGAAAAATGATTTTGTTAGGTTTCATAATGTGCACTAGCTTCGTAGTTAGTGAGCTAACGTTAGCTTGCTAACTGAGCAAGGCAGTCACACACACTTCATATGAAATGAATGGGGTAGTAAGTGCAGCACAATGCACACAACACTAAATGCTTTACCAAGCTAGCTATCTGGCCACTGTAGCTAGTAACATTATAATTACATCACAATGGATTAGTTTCCATGAAGCAGCTGCCTGTAGCTGGCTGCCGAGAGTCAATGCAGTGTCTTTACTTTACCTAGCTAGCACAAGAGCTAGCTAGCTAGCGAAACATGTTAACCATTTAGCTAACGTTAGCCAGCTAGCTAAAAATTTATCTTTGGGCTGTATGCGATTATGGAGTGTGAATGAAATTGTTTCTTTGTCATATTGCTAGTTAGTTATATAGCTGTGGCCATCTATCTAGTATCAGCAAGGGCTTTCTACAACATTACCGCAGCTAGCTAACATTGACTTGACCATAAAGCAACACACATGGACATGCCTTGCCAAACATTGCTACTGCCACCTTCTGGTGTGGAGTATTTTAACAAGGCTGAGTGGCTGACGACTTCAAGGTCTTTGCTGTGTGAACACGAAAGAGATTGACTGCCGACACTCTGTTCAGAGGTGCTAAGTACTGTCGGCAGGCAAACGTTTGACCATCCTACTGGTGTGTCTGAGCTCTTACATAGTCAAAACCTGTGGAGAACTCTCAAAGGAGACCGGGTGTGAACATATTTACATGGTAGGGAATTGAACGTGCATAAAACTCACAACTTCCCTTAAACCAGGTCAGCACACTGCCATGAATGTATGTTAGTCACCACATTTCTTCTCGTCATCATATCTGCTGCCATATCAAACTTTCCTCAACAGGGTCATGTCCAGTATGGAGAAACATTTTTGAAACGTGGAGGTAATACCTGAACTTGTCCAATAAGAAACAATCATTTTAGTTCTGTTGCAATATTTTGTGCCCCAATGAACATGACCCAGGGCTTTGTTGTGAGCCACCAAGCACATAAGCCCTTACCTGGAGCTCACTCAAATAACAGAAGACGAAGGAGCAGAAGTCAGAACAGAAGTGCCCCAGGGTGTGACTCAAATCATGTTCCACTGTTTACAAGTGTTACAGGGAATGGGAGGTATCTAGACTGACTAGAGGCCCAGGGTGTAAGGAGAAGGGAGGGGAACCGTTATACAGTACCTACTCGATCAGTATAGGGCACAACTTTGTAGAACGTCACAGATAGAAATGTAATGAAGAGATGACGTGATCCCTTATTCTACTTGTTACAGGGGAATGTTTGTTCTACATAATCTATTTCTATCTACGTTAAGAAACACGGCCCTGCATGGCTTCCAGTTACTCACATTGTTTCTACACAGCAGTGCTATATTGACTAATCTTTGACTTCTTTATCAATATTGTTTTATTTTTTGCAAGAACGTTCATCTACTCCTTGCTGACCAAAGGCCGCCCTTCCCCTCTCTACATTGTCTTCTCTGCGGTAGTCTTCTGCACCGTCAACGGTTTTCTCCAAGGCCACTACATGCTCCACTGTGCCACGTACGATGATGCGTGGCAGACCGACATTCGTCTGGGCACCGGTAAGTGAGATCCAAGCGGAAATGGTTTAGCAGTCTTTTCCCAGCACTTATTCTGAATATTACAGTGCCTGGATGATGTTCACAGACATTTGACAGTCATTTGGTATCCTATGTTGAAGCCCTAAATAAATGCTATAGATTAATTTCCAAAGTAATTAATTTCACCCTTTAAAGGGTAACATTTGATAACTGCTAGAGCTACTGTAGATTAAGTGAGATCAAAAACAGTTCTCCCAAAAATTGTTAGGAAAACACACAACGGGAAAACCAGCCGTGCAGTCTGGGACTCTAATCTGGCCAGAGAACTTTGAGGCTTTCAGCCTGGAACTGTGACAAAACAAGTTGGCATTCGCTTCCTCCTTATCAACGTTCTGTGTTTATTGGTCAGTTAATGAGGCTAGATTCTTCAAAACATGCATTTTTTGGTCCCAGCAGGATATGGGACGACAATTTTGACAGTATTCTTCCACAATAATATAAATAATGATTTGTTGACAAAGTCTGAGTTTGGGGTCGCATTGTACAAGCTTCTGCCAGCATGAAAGCTTTTAACAGCTTGTTTTTATATAACTAGAATGTGGTTTGCATTAAGTGCCTGTATATTTTTTTCAGGTTTGCTGATGTTTTTCCTGGGAATGGCCATCAACATTCACAGCGACCACATTCTTCTAAATTTGAGAACACCCGGAGAGGTTGTTTATAAGATTCCCAAAGGTACCAGATGGAATTCCGTATAACAGATGCCAGGCAGTGTTTCGGCAACTGTTCCAGTCTTGTGAAACAATAGCAAAAACGTGACTCTTTTGCCAAATAACCATGTTCTGTACTCTTTACTTAGTCACTGTCTGCACAGCCATGTGATGATAAACAGAACAAGCAGAGCATATTCAGAACATTCTGGTGTCAATGTGACCTTTTGCATTGATCTCTACTTCCTAAGCACTATGCCTGTGTTGATCAAAAGATGTTTAAAGGCCCAGTGCAGTCAAAATTAAGTATTTCCTGTGTTTTATATCATACTATACAACAGCTGATGAAACTAACACTGTAAAATTATGAAGAAATAATATTTCCTGATAATTGCTGGTTGAAAATACAATATACACAGGACCTTCTATTCAGCAGGTTTGCATGGGCAGGAGTTTTGGCTTTCCATGGTGACATCACCATGTGGTAAATTGGTTAATAGACCAATAACAGAGTTCCAAACCTCTCTGCCAATAACAGCTCGTTTTCAGTTTCCCCCTCCCCACTCAGACCACTCACAGACAGTCCTAGCAAAATTCTTGCTTGAGAAATAATTGTTGTTGTTGTTGTTCCTAAAAAGCTATTTTTGCCCCATTTTAATAGATATCTATTACAGTAAGGTACTTAATTGTTACCCAGAAATGATTTGATATTGATATAAAAACGGCTGCATTGGGCTTTTAAGTGCCCTATGTAATCACCAGGGTCATAGAAGATTGTGAGCAATGTAAACAAGGCATTCAAAGTTTGGCCAAGAAACTTCAGACACAGGAAGAAAATATTCCAGTTTTCTGGGCCATTACCTCACGGAAAGGTTCAAAAGGAACATCTTGCAACTATTATCAGAACCATACGGCAAAAGCTGGAGAAAGATGAAACAGCGATGAAGGCCACAGCAGATTTGTTTTCACCCACCTTTGGGTGAATTAACTATCCAAGTAGTATATTCAAACATGGAGCCCTTGACATGGGGTGCTGGGTCCAAAAAAGGTAGTAGACATGAAGTAAGGTCTGAAAGGTCAGGGATTGAAATGTTGTGACCTACTCTCAAGGTATGAGTGTAAAGATCCTACTTCATTACTACTGAATTAACTGTCTGACACTTTTTATTCCAGGGGGAATGTTTGAGTATGTCTCCGGAGCAAACTTCTTTGGAGAGATTCTGGAGTGGTGCGGGTATGCCCTAGCAACGTGGTCCCTGCCGACGTTCTCCTTTGCCCTTTTCACTATGTGCTCGATTGGACCGCGGGCCTACCACCACCACAGGTACTGACAGGTCCAACCTCTAGAACCTTCTGTAATCTCTTCATGCTCATCCTCACACTGATACACTCATGTTCACTGGTATTGATACAATGTATAGGTCTTTCAGCGAAGCAATAAGCATGGACTGTGTTGATATTTTACAATGGAAAAGCATGGTGGTAGGATTCCTTCAATCTGACATTCTCTTCTCTTTCAGGTACTACCAAGAGAAGTTTGAAGACTACCCTCGGTCGAGGAAAGCTGTGATACCTTTCATATTCTAAGAAGAACAGCAAACCAGAGAAGCCTGAACAAATGGACTGACCTAGCTAAAATCATTAGTCATAGCCATGATATTGGCGTTTACTGAACTCTTAAATGAAATGCTTGTCCTAAATTGCTATTTTCTGTGGAGCCCATTTTACCACGCTTTAGCTTTCATTAACTAGACATATTGAACCTATCATCTCATTGTAGTCAGAGCTAGATGATATTCCACACTTACAGCAACATATCTGTAATTACATACTTCCATTGGCTTGGAGGAATGAATTATGTGCCAGCATTCAGCATGGTCAAAGCTCAATGGATAAAGAATTCATGGGGAAGAGAAAGGGGGGCGGTGGGGGTGTCTTGAAAGAATAAAGGAAAAACATTTTTTATATCGAAAGGGATGACTGACTGCCTTTTCCTCTTTGTGCAAAAACGGATCTCTTGGATAGATGAACTACTTCACTTTTGGAAAGGCTCATTAAAGCTCTGCTTATTTACCTTGGGTCTGAAAAAAGAACATGGTCTGTTTTTCTTATGCAGTTAATCAAATATGATATGATTAATAACTGCTGCATATGTTATTACACTTTTGAATTTCATGTTTGCTTGGTTGATTAGGTAAGTCCAAAGGCAATGTCATCCTTCATTAGGTGGGACAAAGGCTCAGCTTACTGGAAATCATGTAAATGGAATATCTAGCTAAGCAGTGACATTCATCAATCAATTAAGTTCCAGAGAGTTGGCAAACATTGCCACCCTCGGGAACTAGAGTCGAGCTAGTGCATCACTGAGGTTCTTGACAGACAAGCTTAACAGTATGTGTTATTACATGACAGTAGTTGTAATCCTCCAATTCCACCCCTAGAGGGTAGTATAAGCTTTTTCATGTGGGTATCATGTTTTAGAGAGCACAACAACATATTCCACTAAAAGAAGACATTGGCCACATCAATATTTCAATCCAAGGTGGCTTTCTAATTTCCTTCATTGACATTGATCTAATTTCCTTCATTGGCACTGCTCTGGAGAAAGAGCAGTGCTGATGACGGAAAATATTAAACTCTTTCCACATTACTGAGCCAGCCGAGCTGTATTGCACAGGCCTGGTTACGCATTCACCATAGTTGCTGGAACCATGCTGGAAAGGGGCATGTGAAAATAAAATTCCTGAACCAGCACAGTACGGTTTGGGTCAGCACAATAGTGTGAAAAAGGCCTTAGAGATGTTAGGGATGGAACATGTTAGGAATGGAGGTCCCAATATTGGACTCAATTGCAATGGTACTTAAACCCACTCCTTGTCCTAATTTAATATGATCTCAAATGTTGCTTCAATGGAAAGAATCAAATGTTTGTGTTTCATGGCTGACATTTTAAATGTAACCGATTATGTGATGTCTGTAAAGTGTCTTGAGATGTAGCCCTAGTCTTCCCTGGCTGAAATATGTTCACCTGTAAGCAAGTTACTCTGCAGTTTGACTTATTATGAAATTCATCATTTTATTTGATCTCTAACAGAGGAATAACATTTACAGCTAATCAAGCACAGGTAATTACATCATTATCTTGAGTTCAGAATTAAATTCCATTTACTCCACACGTGAGTCATTAAATAGATAGCAGTCCCATGGCAAAATGCCTCACCATCAGTCACTCCTGGGAATCCTTCTCTTTCAGTGCCATCTCAGAGCGAGCGACACTTCTCATAGCCCTCTGCATGAGCCAGGTGGTTAAATGGATGCCGAGGAAGGACCCCCCAGCCACCCACAGCCAGTTCTTCCTCAACCAGCTCTGGGGCTTCATAGTCTCAGTCCACTAAATAGCCTAGTAGGTGTTGTCCTTTCTGAAGGATGTGTACGTCACTGGACAAAAGAGAGAAAAATTAGGATACAAGATACTTGTGGTTCCCTACCATGGCAACTCAGAATGAAGGTGATCTACACATCTGAAGGATGTGTCACTTAGGAATTACTTGAAATATGAATAGGCTGCTACAAGACCTTGACATGCCTTAGATTAGAGTGAAGAAAGAAAATGTCACATACTCCAACAAGATTGATAGGATGATAATCATAACAATAATAAAGTGCTCCAACATGCTTACCTCACTCTCCTTCACCAGCTACTTTGCCTTGGCAGGGGCTTGAGGTGGCGAAACATATGCCACAATGCCTGGTTCAGGAATATAGTCCTGTTTATTCTTGTGTACTGCAGGGTGCGACTTGACGTTGTACCAACCCCAGTGTATGAGTCCAAGGCTGGTGCCCATAACAATCAAGACTTTGTAATTATTCCAGATCGTCTGCAATCCCATGATTGAAAGGCACTTGGCTCAACTATAACCACAAGCATAAGGAACAAATGTATGTCAAGAAGCATTGATTTGTTAATGCATTATAACCTGCTATTCAGTCAAACTGTAGACTTTTTAAAAAGGGTGTCATGTCCCATGCATTTCTTTTTTCTTGACAGTTTTAAATTGTTCAACTGGTCACAGTGATCAAATTGCAATATAGCACGAATAACTGTCTTGGGTGGGTTAGACTTGGCATTTGAGTCATTTGAGCACAAGGCTATTCTCTGCCCTAGCATAGCTAGCTAGCTAGGTTATGTACCGTTTTTGCTAGTGAAACAGCTGACTTTATGATACATTCAGAGATTAATAATTAATAATGCTTAATACATACAATGACACACATTTTTCATGTTGTGACCTTCAGTAATGTCGTCTTTCACCAAATGTAAAAGCTTGCAGGCTAGCTGAATGTTTGGTAACTTGTGGCTAGGTTTAGCTAGCTAGCTAGTTCTCACCTTCAACAATCAGCTGTTTCTCTTACGTCCACCATTTCTGAGTCCTCTCAATATTGTCGACTTGAAGATGCCTGAACATGAGTTAATTGTGTAATGTTGATAATATCAGCAAAGAGAATCAACCTCTCTTATATAAATATTAGAAAACAATATGTTATCACTGAAAACAAATGTTCCGTTTAATATTTGAAACAAACGTTTTTACATAATGATAATTGCAGGCAATATTTTAGCCACCTAGTGGTTAAGCGCGTTGGGCCAATATAAAATCATAGAGGCCTCTAGTGGCCAAAAGGCCATTTTTGCATGGGCAGTACCATTGAGTGCTGCCATCATTTTAATGAAGTCAACTGGGTGGGACTTCCAACTTCATTGGCTGTTCCATCCTGGTGACCCTGTTGGAGTCATGTGAAACTGGGTCATCAAGAGGGATCAGCCAATTGTGAAGAAGAAAATAGACTACTTCAAAATGGAGTTAGCCTCAATGGCACTGCCCATGCTGTCAAATCAAATCAAATGTTATTTGTCACATGCGCCGAATACAACAGGTGTAGACCTTACAGTGAAATGCTTACTTACAAGCCCTTAACCAACAATGCAATTTTAAGAAAGAATACCAAAAGAATACAACAACAAAAACATTCAATAACAGACGCCATAATGGCACAGATACAATGATGAGGCCTCTTTCTATCTCTATGGTTGGGCCAGTAACTGAAAGGTCACTGGTTTATGTGAAAAATCTGTGGATGTCCCCTTGAGCAAGGCACTTTACCCTATTTGCTCCTGTAAGTCGCTCTGGATAAGAGCCTCTGCTAAATGACTACAACTTTGCCAGGACGAGAAACTGTGTTCCTGCGTTTTCACAATGTCATGTTGAAGTGGTAAGCAGAAGCTATGTGCTTATTAAGCTAAATGAATGTTCATTTGGCTGGTTAAATGTTGACAATTCATCATTGTTACATTAATACACACGTCTCTCTGAAGCGCTCTAAAATCGATTAGAGGTTTGGGCCAGCAGAGGGAGCTGTCTGCCTGTGTAATTCTTGCCAGATGGATGCTCTCTGTCTCTCTCTCTCTCTCTCTCTCTCTCGCTCTCTTCCTCTCTGTCTCTCGACCCAGATTTCAGGAAAAAATGTTAAATATTGTAAAAATATTTGTGGAGGCAGGCATGTAAAATAAGCTAACATGGTTAATTGGCCTATTCAACAATGTCAACAGACTACACACTGCATGGAAACTAAAAAGCAAGTGGAATCCAGAACCAGTTGTTTTCTGTCTACTACTATACAGTTTGGCCAAAATGGACAAGTATGAACACAAAATGTAGTCTAAAGAGAAGGGGTGTAGCTATACAGAATATACTGTATATAGAGCTGCATTGAGGTCACCCGTCATTGGACTGGAATGTAGAAGGCTCAAGGCCTGGAAGGTGATGAGGAGCAGCGTCATGGCCTGTCTGTGCAGCACAACAGTTGGACAGTAACACTCTTGTGACACGGGGTAGAAAGATAAGGTTTGGTGGTGGCTCGAACCGCAGATGATGCAGACCAGATACTGACAGAGGATTAGTGTGGAATGAATGAGGAGGCATCTGCTATAGCCTGAACTTGGCCGAGGATGAGTGAAGAGTAGAAGCAGTTACTCGAAGTGGACGACTCCCCCATTCTTTTTAGATCAGATTCAAGATTACAGACTCACAGAATTGTTTTGATTATTTTTCTCTGACTGGGACAGTTGGAAACTGTTCAATACAGTTGAAGTCGGAAGTTTACATACACTTAGGTTGGAGTCATTAAAACTCGTTTTTCAACCACTCCACACATTTCTTGTTAACAAACTATAGTTTTGGCAAGTCGGTTAGGACATCTACTTTGTGCATGACACAAGTAATTTTTCCAACAATTGTTTACAGACAGATTATTTCACTTAGAATTCACTGTATCACAATTCCAGTGGGTCAGAAGTTTACATACACTAAGTTGACTGTGCCTTTAAACAGCTTGGAAAATTCCAGAAAATGATGTCATGGCTTTAGAAGCTTCTGATAGGCTAATTGACATCATTTGAGTCAATTGGAGGTGTACCTGTGGATGTATTTCAAGGCCTACCTTCAAACCCAGTGCCTCTTTGCTTGACATCATGGGAAAATCAAACGAAATCAGCCAAGACCTCAGAAAAAAGTTGTAGACTTCCACAAGTCTGGTTCATTCTTGGGAGCAATTTCCAAACACCTGAAGGTACCACGTTAATCTGTACAAACAATAGTACGCAAGTATAAACACCATGGGACCACGCAGCCGTCATACCGCTCAGGAAGGAGACGCGTTCTGTCTCCTAAAGATTAACATACTTTGGTGCGAAAAGTGCAAATCAATCCCAGAACAACAGCAAAGGACCTTGTGAAGATGCTGGAGGAAACAGGTACAAAAGTATCTATATCCACAGTAAAACGAGTCCTATATCGACATAACCTGAAAGGCCGCTCAGCAAGGAAGAAGCCACTGCTCCAAAACCGCCATAAAAAAGCCAGACTACGGTTTGCAATTGCACATGGGGACAAAGATCGTACTTTTTGGAGAAATGTCCTCTGGTCTGATGAAACAAAAATAGAACTGTTTGGCCATAATGACCATCGTTATGTTTGGAGGAAAAAGAGGAAGGCTTGCAAGCCAAAGAACACCATCCCAACCGTGAAGCACAGGGGTGGCAGCATCATGCTGTGGGGGTGCTTTGCTGCAGGAGGGACTGGTGCACTTCACAAAATAGATGGCATCATGAGGAAGGAAAATGATGTGGATATATTGAAGCAACATCTCAAGACATCAGTCAGGAAGTTAAAGCTTGGTCGCAAATGGGTCTTCCAAATGGACAATGACACCAAGCATACTTCCAAAGTTGTGGCAAAATGGCTTAAAGACAACAAAGTATTGGAGTGGCCATCACAAAGCCCTGACCTCAATCCTATAGAAAATGTGTGGGCAGAACTGAAAAAGCGTGTGCGAGCAAGGAGGCCTACAAACCTGACTCAGTTACATCAGCTCTGTCAGGAGGAATGGGCCAAAATTCACCCAACTTTATGGGGGAAGCTTGTGGAAGGCTACCTGAAACCTTTGACCCAAGTTAAACAATTTAAAGGCAATGCTACCAAATACTAATTGAGTGTATGTAAACTTCTGACCCACTGGGAATGTGATGAAAGAAATAAAAGCTGAAATAACTCATTCTCTCTACTATTATTCTGACATTTCACATTCTTAAAATAAAGTGGTGATCCTAACTGACCTAAAACAGGGAATTTTTAATAGGATTAAATGACCGGAATTGTGAAAAACTGAGTTTAAATGTATTTGGCTAAGGTGTATGTAAACTTCCGACTTCAACTGTATATTTTTTGGGGGTGCAAGCACAACAACGTATGACCTCAAAGCATTGTAAATGATCACATAATAATGCATTAGCCTATACAGTACCTGTTGGCCTTATTTTAAGTGTTACCAAATAATTTATTCAGTTAGGCCTAAAGCTAAAAATATAAGTATGTGCTAAATCGAGATGGGCAACACCAGTCCTCGGGGGCCTGATTGTTGTCACACTTTAGTCATTTAGCAGACACTCTTATCCAGAGCGACTTACAGGAGCAATTAGGGTTAAGTGCCTTGCTCAAGGGCACATCGACAGATTTTTCACCTAGTTGGCTCGGGGATTAGAACCAGCGACCTTTCGGTTACTGGCACAACGCTCTTTAACCACTAAGCTACCTGCCTAAGCTACTTGCCACCCCAGCCCCAGATAGCACATCTCTCCAATAATCCACTAATCATGATCTTTAGTTTAGAATGCAATTAGTTTCATCAGCTGTGTTGATTAGATATGTGGAAAAAGTGTGACACCACTCCGGCACCCGAGGACTGGAGTTGCCCATCCCAGAAGAAATGTCACCTAGGGACATTTTGCATCCAGTGGGGTTCTGGTTAGTTACAATGTGGTTGGGAACAAAAGGTAGCAGCAGTACAATGAAGAAGTTGGGCTTAAGTGGCCAGTGATAGCTGAGCCTCTATCAGTCATAATAGTCCCAACTCCCTATACACCACAGTATACATCACGTCTTATGAGAACCAGGAACTAAAGCCACGTTGGCCCATTTAAAGGCTGTGAGAAACAGGAGCTTCTTTCAAAATGGTCCTTTTCAGATGTCTTGGGTGAGACACACTGACGTGTTCTCTCTATTGATGGAGAAGCTTATCTAGATCTATCTGCCCTGTGGGGCAAGCTGCCGACAGTTTTCTAAAGCCATGGAAATATACTTTACTGAATAGAAAGCAACCTCAGGGTGTGAAGAAAATCAAAGTTGTGACAATGCACTTCAGTTGGCCTCAATTAATGGACTATCATGCACAAATGTAGTTTGTTAAAACAAACAATGACAAAATTTAAAGCCACAAGTACATAAAATCTCATCTTGGTAAACAACAGGTGTAGACTAACAGTGAAATGCTTACTTACGGGCCCCTCCCAACAATACAGAGATAAAGAAAATAATGGTCCAGTTACATCTGTTTGGTTTGGTCTTGTTCTAGGCTGTGATGGTCAAGGTTATGACTGATTAAACTTGATATAGCGAATCCCAGACTTCATTTATGGAATACCTATGTTGCCCCATGCAGCTGTGGCTACTCAAAGAGTTGCTATGGGTGTAGGGAAAGGGGGGCTTTTCTGGACTGGCCAGACTCTAGCAGCCAATATTAATGTGTGTGTGTGTGAGAGAGAGAGAGTGAGTGAGAGAAAGAGATAGAGAAGGGGGGCTTTAGTGGGGAATTTCATCTGTGCAATGTCAGCCCTTACACCAGAGGAGGCTGGTGGGAGGAGCTATATGAGGATGGGCTCATTGTAATGGCTAGAATGGAATTAATGGAATGGAGTCAAACATGTGGTTTCATATCTTTTATGTTTTTACTGTTCCATTTTCCATTCCAGCCATTACAATGAGCCTGTCCTCCTATAGCTCCTCCCACCAGCCTCCTCTTGTGTAAGGGCTGACATTGCACAGATGAAATTCCCCATCCTCCTATGCTCCTCCCACAAGCCTCCTCTGCCTTACACCCCTCTTTGAGTCACCAATGCGTTTGTCACGAGATGACTATCACCCTACACACACCCACACGTACACACGTTGACACACCCCCAATTCCCCAAATAGCCCCCCATCTCTCTCACACACACACCCCACCTAGAAATCAAGGAATGTATTGGGTTCATCATGTCCTGGTATGAATGAGAGATATGAAGAGAGGGAAGAGGGATGACTGAAAATAACCATTCACTTAGGGCCATGCAACGTTGTAAGCCTAATGGTGTTTGAAGGGCCACTGAGATCTCCAATACACTCACCTTTAATCGTTCCAAAATGTTTTTGGGTGGTTCAAACTGAACCATCAAATCTCCATCAAAAGTGTTAGGTGCATGACCCATGATGATCCAAGCCTGGTCCCAGATATGTTTGTGTCTTGCCAACTCCTATGGTCATTGTCACATGCAGAGTTGTGTGACAGCACAAACAGATCTGGGACCAGTTTTTGATGACAGTGCAATATCACGAAATGGCGTTGGATTTCTTCCCCTGAAAGGGACAGAGGGCCAAAACAACCTATTGCATGGCACCGGTTGTGCGAGAAGTGTGGAGTCAGTGCTGATGTTTATGGTTAGTGTGCAAATGGGTCTCTCCACAATCTTGCCGAGAGTAATTCGATAAAAGGGAGATATTCCAAGCATGGCCCGCAATCTGGATCCCGGCCAAAGGCGAAGCAATGCGGTTTCTTAAACACGCCACTTATTTCGCTCCCACCCGCTTTACACATAGTAATGGAGGGAGACGTTTCAGCAACATTCCCATTGCGTTCCAGTTCTAATATTAGTATTAATTTCAAGAACGCAGGGCATGGCGATTGGAGATGGAGAAAATACTATTAGTGTCCCTAGTTGTTTATTAGAAATGTATTAATTGCTTAGGCTATTCATGGTTTGAAATGTAACATCAATTATGTAACTACATTCTGAAACCACAGCTACTATTCCTGAAAGTCTGGAGAAAATATTTGAAAAGTTCAGTCATTGGCCAGAAATAAAAATAAAAGTATCTCTGTTCTATGGAACTAACTGTACCATCATTCATTCCAACGAGCAAGAGAAGAGAGGCTTGGAAAAATATTTTCCCTGCATCAATTTGTTGATTTACCACTCAGCGGTATGGCCAAATAGCTCTTATATCCATGACCCACCCATGAAATTCTGTGTCCAACAAGGTTCGCTACGTATCGCATTACATAGACAGCTCATTTTTTCGATGCAATTCCAGTGGAATATTTTTTATACAACCACTTACACAACATTGCATCAGGGGGGTTTTCAGAGAGGGGCTTGACCTTGTTCTGGCTTGTCTTAATGAAAATGAACGTGGGGAAGAAGTTTGAAGATGAGACAGTGGTCTGTGTGTGTGCATCGTCTTGCAGGGGTGACTTGGTCTTCCACAAGATGGCGCTGTTCCTTTCATTGGCATGTGACAAGACAGTTCAGGGGCTCTCTTTGCATCTTTGATGTGAAGACTGGGAAGCACATTTAATTCATTTGATTAGTATTAACCAGTGGAGTCTGCTGAGGGGAGGACAGCTCATAATAATGTCTGTAACGGAGCAAATGGAATGGCATCAAACACATGGAAACCATGTGATTGATGTATTTGATACCATTCCACGTACTCCGCTCCAGCCATTACCACAAGCCCGTCCTCCCCAGTTAAGGTGCCACCAAACTCCTGTGGTCTTTCTTGGCCGCACCAAGAAAGTCTTCCACCAATGACGATGTCCTCATAATTAAGAGTAGATTAATCTTTAATCTAATAGGTTGTTTTGCCACAGCTACACCTATTCTCGAATTTCCTACGGTCTCCTGTGAATCAATAGGCAAATAAATACAGATCCCAAAAACTCCCAGGTTAACGCTGAAAAGACAAAAACCCAAGAAAGCAATTGCCATTGGTGAATCATCAGAAAATCAGCTATTATCATTTTACCAGACTCATGAGCCAAAGTTCCCAGAGATATTATATTTTGCGGTGTGACAACTATTCATCCTTGAAAGAGAAGACAAATTACTTTCTTCATTTCTTTTTTTCTTTCTTTCGTTTTGCCTTTTTAATGGCGTGAAGTGAAAATGTTGGTTTTGAGGAGGGAATTGCCATTACGATACGATATTATCATGATACTTACAGTGGGGAAAAAAAGTATTTAGTCAGCCACCAATTGTGCAAGTTCTCCCACTTAAAAAGTTGAGAGAGGCCTGTAATTTTCATCATAGGTACACGTCAACTATGACAGACAAATTGAGAAAAAGAAATCCAGAAAATCACATTGAAGGATTTTTAATGAATTTATTTGCAAATTATGGTGGAAAATAAGTATTTGGTCACCTACAAACAAGCAAGATTTCTGGCTCTCACAGACCTGTAACTTCTTCTTTAAGGGGCTCCTCTCTCCTCCACTCATTACCTGTATTAATGGCACCTGTTTGAACTTGTTATCAGTATAAAAGACACCTGTCCACAACCTCAAACAGTCACTCTCCAAACTCCACTATGGCCAAGACGAAAGAGCTGTCAAAGGACACCAGAAACAAAATTGTAGACCTGCACCAGGCTGGGAAGACTGAATCTGCAATAGGTAAGCAGCTTGGTTGGAAGAAATCAACTGTGGGAGCAATTATTAGGAAATGGAAGACATACAAGACCACTGATAATCTCCCTCGATCTGGGGCTCCACGCAAGATCTCACCCCGTGGGGTCAAAATGATCACAAGAACGGTGAGCAAAAATCCCAGAACCACACGGGGGGACCTAGTGAATGACCTGCAGAGAGCTGGGACCAAAGTAACAAAGCCTACCATCAGTAACACACTACGCCATCAGGGACTCAAATCCTGCTGTGCCAGACGTGTCCCCCTGCTTAAGCCAGTACATGTCCAGGCCCGTCTGAAGTTTGCTAGAGTGCAATTTGATGATCCAGAAGAGGATTGGGAGAATGTCATATGGTCAGATGATACCAAAATAGAACTTTTTGGTAAAAACTCAACTCGTCGTGTTTGGAGGACATAGAATGCTGAGTTGCATCCAAAGAGCACCATACCTACTGTGAAGCATGGGGGTGGAAACATCATGCTTTGGGGCTGTTTTTCTGCAAAGGGACCAGGACGACTGATCCGTGTAAAGGAAAGAATGAATGGGGCCATGTATCGTGAGATTTTGAGTGAAAACCTCCTTCCATCAGCATGGGCATTGAAGATGAAATGTGGCTGGGTCTTTCAGCATGACAATGATCCCAAACACACCGCCCGGGCAACGAAGGAGTGGCTTCGTAAGAAGCATTTCAAGGTCCTGGAATGGCCTAGCCAGTCTCCAGATCTCAACCCCATAGAAAATCTTTGGAGGGAGTTGAAAGTCCGTGTTGCCCAGCGACAGCCCCAAAACATCACTGCTCTAGAGGAGATATGCATGGAGGAATGGGCCAAAATACCAGCAACAGTGTGTGAAAACCTTGTGAAGACTTACAGAAAACGTTTGACCTGTGTCATTGCCAACAAAGGGTATATAACAAAGTATTGAGAAACTTTTGTTATTGACCAAATACTTATTTTCCACCATAATTTGCAAATAAATTCATAAAAAATCCTACAATGTGATTTTCTGGATTTTCTTTTCTCATTTTGTCTGTCATAGTTGACGTGTACCTATGATGACAATTACAGGCCTCTCTCATCTTTTTAAGTGGGAGAACTTGCACAATTGGTGGCTGACTAAATACTTTTTTCCCCCACTGTAGGTGCCGATACGATATGTATTGCGATTCTCACGATTCTATATGTATTGCAATTCGATAATGCGATTTTCTTGCGATTTGATGTTCCAAACATATTGCTCCTTGCTGCAGAGAGACAAGAAAGAGCCATAATAGAAACAAGTTATGGCGCAGGTACAGCCAACTAGCGCTAGCTAACGCTACCTAGAAGAAACAAAATATGTATAGTCCAAAGTAATATTCCGATATGTAACTGTTTCGATTTTTTCCCCGATCACAACAACACTTCTCTCAATAACAATACAAACTGTAAAATGTAAAATGTAAATGTAAATATTATACATTGTCATGTTGGCCTTTATCCTACCTGGCAACTGAATTATTTTGAAGTCAAGTGACCCATACTTTAGCTACGTGGAATGACTGAGAATTTTACTGACCGGGAAAGGAGAGGGACATAGAGAAAGTGTAACTATGTGAGGTGGATGGACAGGTCCTGCGATAAAGATGATGAAAGATTGAGCGAGATGGAGGGGAGGCAACAGAGAGATTCAAAGAGCAAAACAAAGAAAAAGAGAGAGAGGATAAAAGTGAAATGAATAGAGGAGAGAATAGAGACAGAGAAAGAGTGCATAAACTATATACAAAGTGGTAATTGAAGAGTATCACAGCCCTGCCTGCTTAGTTGTAGGAAATAATCTTGCTCCTATCATTTACGTCTTCGCTCTCCTATCCTTGCCACTTATCCCTGTGTGTTGTGTTGTGTGGTGTGTCTTTGTTGTCTGCGGGGGCCGTGCGCATCGCTAACCCGTGGCAGTCCACCCCTCATTGTCTGACAGTGTGGGAACCCTGTAAGCTGGTGCATCTTCAGGTTCCACCCCCAGGGGAATAGGCTAAAGACACCAGCTGGTTATCTGAATGGAGTTAGGTAGGAAGATACCATCACCGGGATGGGGGGAGGAGAGTTTCTAACTGCTTGAAAGTTTTCTATATTCTCCAAGGTGAGAATCTATGAACGTGATAGACTTTGAGGTTGAGTTTTGTATGTGTGTTCATTCTGCATTTATAAATTCGATTGCCTTTATCATTATGTAGCAAATAAATTGCATTGATTGGCTATTGTTTGGATCAGGGTCTGGGTCAATTCCATCTCAACTCCAGTCAATACAGTGATTTGAAGTACATCATATTCTTATGGAGAAATTCCATGTCAAAATCCACAGACAGGAATTGAACTGGAATTGACTCTAACTCTGGAATTAATCTAAACTTGGGTGACCTAACGATCAGAATTTGATCCCCCAAAAAAGCATGCACACACAAACACTGTGGCTTGCTCAGACAGAGCAGAAGAA